>NW_027507861.1:643480-1286960 GCF_037356315.1 Lithobates pipiens
AGCGTATAAAGGAGTTAAGTCTATTTGCGAGGATTTTGGTGAGTATTTTGAGGTCATTATTTATCAGGGAAATTGGTCTATAATTACCCACCTCTTCCGGGTTCTTGTCCGGTTTCGGGAGTACTGTAATAAAAGCTGAGTTTAAGTCAGGATGTAGCGGGGCGCCAGTCACTTTTTCATTGAAAAAGTTAGTCAGGTGGGGAGCTAAAATTTCAGCAAAGGATTTATAATAGGGCACCGATAAGCCATCTGGTCCCGGGGCAGAGCCCCTCTTTAAGTCCTTAATGACCGCTAAAGTCTCTTCTATAGAGATCCTCTCCTCCATGGAGGCTTTGTGGGTGTCCGAAATGGATGGAATGGATAAAGTATCTAGGAATTTCATTATGAGATTAGGGGCACTATGGCGGTCCTCTTTGTATAATTTGGTGTAAAACTCCTGAAAAGCAGCAATAATCTTAGTGGGGTCAGAGGTGGTTATGTGGTCATGCGTTCGAATTTTAGGGATGGTCCTAGCTCGTGTCCTGGGTGAGAGTTTGTTGGCCAGCATGTGCCCTAGTTTATCTTTATGAGAATAAAATTTAGCCCCGCTCCATCTTAACTGTTTCTCAGCTCTTACTGTCAGAGCTAGGTTTAATTCCAGCCTGACAGAGTCCAACTGGGATGTGGAAACAGTATGGGGGTCCCTCTTATGGTGGGCTTTGAGATCAGCATAGGTTTTTTCAAGCTTGCGGATGGCAGCTACTCGCTCTTTCTTGAGTTGTGATGCTATCTGAATGAGTTTCCCTCTAATGGTAACCTTGTGCGCAGCCCATAAAGTTTCTGCAGAAATCCCTTCAGTTTTGTTGCGTTCAAAATACTCAAGAAGTGTGGAATGAATATCTGACACCCTAGCGGGTTCCGATAAAAGAGACTCATTAAGTCTCCAGTGGTAATATTTCGGTCTGTTAAGTGGATTGAGCAGAGTGACAGTCACTATGGAGTGATCCGAGAGGACCGTGTCTATGATTTTGGAGTTCGCCATAAGGGGCAGCAATTGTGTAGGCAGTAGCAGATGGTCTATCCTGGCATAGGATTGGTGTGGATTGGAGAAGTGAGTGAAGTCCCTCTTGGTTGGATTGGCTTCGCGCCATGCATCCGCTAGGCCATAATTATAAATCAGTTTAGCAAATTTTAAGCTAGTGTTGGAGGGGCGGATGAGTTTGCTTTTGGCCGGGTTAGACTTATCAAGTCCTAGGTCTAGGGCTGTGTTGGAATCACCCCCCATGACTACGCTCCCTTCCATGTGAGGGTCAAGAGTAGACATCATGGACTGGAAAAATTTGTGTTGTCCCTTGTTAGGGGCATAGTATGAAACGAAAGAATATACCTGGCCATCTATGGTCCCTTTAACCAGAATAAATCTCCCGTTGGGATCTTTATAATCTGCTTGCCAAGCGAAATTACAGGATCTAGCAAATAAAATTGCTACACCTTTCGTTTTGTTTTCGGTTTTTGCTAGGTAAAACTGGGGAAAATGGTGGTGTAGGAAATTAGGGCTGTACCGCATAGGAAAGTGAGTTTCTTGAATCAGGATAACATCCAATCTAAGTGCTTTGTAGCCATTAAAGAGCTTTCGCCTTTTGACAGGGGAGTTTAGGCCCTGAGCGTTATGCGAGGCTACTTTGAGTGTAGAGCCTGGGTGGTCAGCCATTGAAACAAAGAGAGGGGATGCCAGCCATACCTGCTTCATGTAACCCTGGAAAGTCCTGGGATCCTGTCGTCCCTAGGTGGATTCCGTTACTCAGGAACAAAAAGCTGTGAACGACCTTTAAGTAGTCCTGGAGGAAAAAAGAATAAAGGATGACCATTGGGAACCATTGTGTTAATGAGAGAGTGATAGAAAAGAGATCACAGAAAGGAGGAAGAAAGAGAAGAGAGAGAGAGAAGGATGAGGAGGTCACAGAAGACAACCTCAGATTTGTCGGGGTAACCACCTGGGGACCATGTCGTCCCCAGGAGACTACCTCCACTAGAAACGCCTGCTCCTCAGAGGGCAGACTTCCTTGCCCACTGAACATTAAGGTCGGTGGGAAAGGTGGAGGCGCATGTACCGAGTCCAACACCCCGGCACTACTTGTAAACAAAATAAAGATGTGCAACCAGCACTAAACCAGTGAAGTAAATAGGTAGAACTAAACATATTGCAGAACGTTCCGCAAGGTAGCATGAGACTAATGAACTTACTAAATGCTAAGTACGTGTGAGAAACGAAAGACATTGTCTGGAAGTGGACAAACAAACAAAGGAAAAAAAAAAAAGAAAAAAAAAAGGGGGGGGGGGGAAAGGGGGACAAGAGGAAAACATATTGGAGACTTTGAGATCTTGCTATGGTCCTCTGAGTGGGGCCCGTGGATTGCAGAATCGAGGGTGATTGTCTGAGATGAGATCCATCAAAACGGAAGGAGTCCATCCATAAACAGGAACGTTCCATGGGAGGGTCTCGAACAGTTCTGTGATGAAGAGAAGCTGTGCAACGGTGCAAGAAACCAAACTTGATGCAGTCTAGATTGAGCCCTCTTCATTTAGGCGGTAGGAGGGCGTCAAAGAAAGCTGAGGCACTCAGAGGGGAGCACGGGGAGAGGGGGTGAAACAGTTCTTCAAGAAAGTGTAGTGGAGCCAAGGCTCGCATCAGGTGGGGGGAAACTTCCCCGGTGTTACTCCATCTTGGAGTAGGAGATGGGAATAAGTGACCAAAGGCTTGTGGATGTCCCGGCCTCAGGTCTGTAAGCGGTCCTTCGTCCTCTTCGGCAATTGTTGATTCCATAGGGGTGTGAGCGGGCTAGTAGGAGGTGGGCGCTTGGCCGGGTTGTAGTTTGGGTTGGAAGTGTCCATGTCTGATTCAGTGGCAATGAGTTTAAGAGATAGGAGGGTTGTTTCGCCGTCTTGGAAGCTGGAGAAGGAGTGAAATTTGCCCTTGTGTTGAAACTTGACAGCAAAGGGGAAAGTCCACCAGTATTTTATTTCTTTTTGTGTAAGGGCCACCAGAAGGGGTTTAAGGGTTCTCCTTCTTTGAATCGTGGAAGGGGAAAGGTCGGCAAAGATTTGAATAGGATGCCCTTGAAAAGAGAGTTGTTTTGTCTCCCTAGACTGCTTCATGATCTCCTCTTTGACAAGGTAAAAGTGTGGCTTGGCAATAACATCTCTAGGGGATCCGTCTTTTCTGGGGGGACCTAGGGCCCTGTGGACCCTATCCAGCTCTAGACGGTGCTGTGGTATGTTTGGTATCAAAGATTTAATGATGTCTTGGGTGGCTTGTGACACATCAGAAATGGATTCTGGGAGTCCTCTGATCCGGAAATTATAGCGTCTGGATCTATTTTCAAGTTCATCAATTCTGAGTATGGCAGTGTCCAGTCTATCCTGCAGAGTTTGGATGTGTGCAGAGTTTTGATTGGTCGCGGAGACTGTCATGTCCAATTTGTGCTCTATAGCTTCCATTCTAGCTCCCAGGTTCTGGAAATCAGTTTTTATGTCCCCTGTTATCTTAGCTGCAGTAGAAGCTAAGCCTCTTTCCAGGAGGGCTGACATCTTCGACAGAAGATCATCAGTGTGGGTGCCATGCTCAGAGAGGGGGAGGGATGGAGAGGATTCCCCTGGTGGTGGGACGAGATTCGGGCCTGCTGGGGAGTATGGCGGATCTCCAAAGTTTCTGCTGAGCAGAGAGTCTGTTGATGCCGGTGAGGGGGTGAGGTGCTGTGCGGGACCACTGGGTTGAGGTGGGGTGTAGGTGAGTGAAGCGGGGGCGAGTACTTGCCGCATCTCCGCGTGTGTTTCTCTCCCTGAGGCGCGCTGTTGGGCCGCGGCGGCCATCTTGGTACACCCCGGCGGGGAGGACTCGTTGAATTGGAGCACTAAGTCTCTGCGGGGCTTCCTTCCAGGCATACGGCTGGCTTCTCCGGAACGTCCGGGCGCCGAATCGCCCGATTTGGCTGCTGATAGTGCAGGTGGCTGTGCGCTGTGGGTGTCGTTGGAGCTGGACTCGGCGGAGCTCTGGCTCAAGCGGCCATCTTGGAGACTCCGCGCATGCGCACCCTACGAAGGCTTTTTATATGCCCCGCCATCAAGCCGGCGTCTGACGTAGTCGGCCTGATGCGGACAAAAAGAGCGCTGTTGCGCATGCTCACCAATGGGACGAGACTGAATAAGCCTACAAGTCCCATAATGCCTCAGGCATGTGGGCGGAGGAAAGGGGGGGAAAACGATCGATGCCTTCGTAAAAGGCGAAGGCATAGACGAACGCGACCAACAATCCGACCGCCCAGTCAGGCGTAGAGGAAAAAAAGATGGAAAAAAGGGTCGGAACAGAATGGCAGAAGAAATAGCCAATCCTTCTGACCAATGTAAGGGGAGCGTCGCAGCGCTAAAGAGGGGCAGTGGCGCACAAGGCGCCTATGCCCCCAGGCGTCCGTGCGAACAGCACTGATGGGGAAACCGTCAAGGTGGACCATTCGGGTGGGAAATCATAAAAGGGAAGGACAAAAAATATATTTCTCTAAAAGCTGCACATAACAGAACATAATAATATCATAAACATATAAACATATACATGATGTATTTTTATACTCAAAACAAATCAATACAGACAAATTTCAAATAATACACTAATACAATAAAACAATGAAAAAAGAAACAAAAAAACAAAAAAACAAAAAAACAAAACAAAAAAAAAAACAAAAAAAAAAAAAAAAAAAGGGAGGGGGAGGGGAGGGGGGAAGGGGGAAGAAAGGGGAAGGGGAAATGGGAACCCAACCAGGTTCCCTCTCAGAGGGGCGGTCAGCAGGATTGAAAGGCCAAAAAAGGTTTCTATATCATAAAAAGGGTTTAAAGCTTAAGTTTTCATTAAAGCCAGGTGGAATTGTAGCCCTTAGGTTAAAAATCCATTCAGCTTCATGTTGAAGTGAGATATTATCCACACTGCCCCCTCTCACATCAAGGGGGATATGTTCAAGTGCGGAAAAGGTAATAAATTTGGGATTAAAAGCATGGAAGAGGCCAACGTGTCGACTGATGGCCGTCTCCATTTTCTTTTTAATAATGGGTTTGATATGGTCCTTGATTCGAATACAAAATTGTCGCTTTGTTTTGCCTACATAAAACCCGCCACATAGGCAACGGGCAAGATATATAACGCCCTGTGTTTGGCATGTGACTCGATGTTTAATGAAGTGCCATTTGCCATTTGGCAGTTTAAGTTTGGTATGTGAATTGACATAACAACAAACGTCACAATGGCCACAAGGAAAAGTGCCATTAGTTACTTTTCTAGTGTCCAACTTTGGTTGTTCAACGTGACTATGCACTAATTTATCTTTGAGAGAGGGAACTCTTTTAAAGGTAACCTCGGGAAAGTTTTTAATATATTTCTTGGTAGTAGGGTCAGCTAAAAGGAGTGGCCAAAACTTGTGTAAAATTTCCTTAAACTTACGATGCTGATTAGAATAGCGAGTAATAATTCTAACTGAGTCATTTGTATTGGAACGTCGGGTTGAAAAAATAAGTGACGTTCTAGTTTTGGGTTTTACACGGTTATAGGCTCGTTTCAAGCATTTATGACTGTATCCTCTTTTTCTCAATCTTTGGTAAAGGTCATCAGCTGCTATATTAAAATCTGAATTTTTGCTACAGTTTCGCTTTAAACGCAAATATTGGCTATAAGGAATACTGTTGATCAAAGAAATTGGGTGAAAGCTAGTAGCGTGTAAAACCGTGTTACCAGCAGATGGTTTCCTAAATAGGAGAGAGTTGAGTCTACCTTCACTATCCAACGAGATGGTTATGTCTAAAAAGTTAACTATTGACTGATTATGTTGCATAGTAAATTTCAAATTGAAATTATTAATAGAAATCAATTGAAAAAAAGTTTTTAATTCTGTTTCCGTACCTGCCCAAAAAAAAAGAACATCGTCAATATAACGAAACCATGAAATAATTTTATCCAAAAACGGTGACAAATCTTCTCTAGAGAGAGTTTCCTTTTCCCACCCCCCCAGGTACAGGTTTGCATACGATGGGGCACATTTGGTTCCCATCGCAACTCCCTGTACCTGGAGGTAGTGGGTGGAGTCAAAAACAAAAACATTATGCTTAAGAATATATTCAAGGAGGTCCACAACAAAAGAACTATATTGTGAGAAAGAGGAACCTCTTTCGGAAAGAAACCTGCGTACAACTTCAACTCCCTTGTCATGGGGAATTGTGTTGTAGAGGCTTTCGATATCCAGGGCAACCAGCCATGAGTTGGGAGGGAGAGACAATCCCTCAATCATTCTTAACAAATCGATGGTGTCTTTAACATATGAAGATAGAGAGATGACATGTGGACTTAGATAGCTGTCAACTAATGCGCTCGCATTTTCAGTTAAACAGGAACATCCTGAAATGATAGGACGTCCTGGAGGATTTGTTTGAGACTTATGAATTTTCGGTAGTGCGTAAAAAGTTGGAATTTTTGGATCCTTGATGTTTAGGAATTTCCATGTGTTGAGGTCAATGACCCCTTGTTGATATGCCTTAAAAATGAGATTCAAATAGATATTTCGATAATTTAGAATAACGGTTTTAGAGATTGGACGATACCAATTTCTATTGGACAGTATATTTCGACACATGGAAGTGTATTGTGCAACTTCCATGATCACCAAATTTCCGCCCTTGTCTGCGGGCTTAATGATTAAATTTGTATTTTTTTGTAAGGATTTAATAGCTGCTCTGTGTTGTAACGAAAGATTGTTAGATAAGGGTGAATGAAACGACAATTTCTCGATCTCTACGGTTGTTTGCTGTATAAACGCCCAAATGTTTGGGTTTGCATTGAGTAGAGGAAATGCTCTGGATTTGCATTTAAAGGATGGAGGGGGGGGGAAGGAAACACCAGGGACTGACAGACTCGGAGTAGAAATTGCTTCCGAGTCGTCGTCATCAGTGTTTCCCTCCTCCCATAATTCCATCAAATTTTTTATGGCATAATGTTCGGTCATATTTTCATAGGACCGAACATCGTCATTACTATCAACACCTGAAATAACAGGCTTATCAAAGATAACTCGATATAACAATCTGCGGGCAAAAAGATGTAAATCCTTAATGAGTTGAAATTTGGTTGTATTTGAATCAGGACAAAAGGTTAGTCCTAATTTCAAGACTTCCAATTCAGGTTCGGATAATCTCTGTGATGATAAATTTATTATTGACAACTCATTTGTAGATGAATCAAGATTACCTTGTACATAAGTATCGTTCAAATCATTGGTGGAATTTGGTCCTTGCCTAAAAAAATAGGTGCCAGTTTCAAATCTGCAGGTAAAGGAGTACCTAGAGGCGAAATAATGACATTGGTAGTGCTTACCGATGGATTCGCAGATTGCAAAGAAGTTATAGAGGAGGTTGCCTGGGCCGAAGAGGCTGTGCATTGATTTAACATTGATTGTGTGCCACGAGAGCCTAAAGAAAGAGAGTGAGAGGGGTGAAACATCGCAAGTGTGCCAGCCGGTGTTGGTTTCGATGAAAACGGTGGTGCCCGACGAGAGAGCGGAGTGCCCAATTGATTCCGAAGGGACTCAGTGGAAGCGTGTTCAGAGTTCCCTTTTCTTTTTTTCGGTACTCTGTCCTCAGACAGGTCACGATACATAGTGGACTGTGTAGAAGAAAACGAGGAGGGTGGAGAGACATTGGGAGTGTTATCATTATTTCTATTTGTACGTGAATTGAAAGGTTTAGTGAATTTAGGTTTGGAATCTCGAGTCCATTTGTAAGCGTAACCATTTGTATGGGCCAGGCTATCCCTGGCAAATTTATTTTCTTTGATTTGAATAATTTCTAAAGTATATTTTTCAATAAGGACTTGAAGGTCCTGTTCCTTTTTCTGAAATCTCGTGGTCGAGATTCTAGATTCATGATCTTCATACCAATGGGAGATTAAACTGTCCAGTATAGAAAGTTCATGGTCATACTGAATACATAACAAAGACATCATGCCAAAAGAGCATGTTTGTAGATTTTCTTCCCATTTCGATTTAATGATATCATCGACTTTTTTAATATTAGGAAAGATCTGGATTCGCAGTCCAAAAGGTACAATAAGATTTTCTATGTATTTATGGAAATATTTTTTGTGCCAAAAAACTCGAACCTTTCGTTCGAGGAGGCGTTGTAGTCTAAGGAAAGCAAAATCGAGATCTTTATCTGAAATGTCACCTGTTTTTTGTGTAAGTTGGACTTTGTCCATTAAAGCATCCCAGGCCTCGCCACTAAAGGCCGCCATACCGAGATAAGGGAACGTGTGGGAGGGAAAAAGAAAAAAAAAAAAAAAAAAAAGGAAAACACAATGCAATACACGTTATTATTTACTGAAATAGCAGAATAGGAACATGTGTTGTGTTGTTGATGAAGAACCAAGGAGAAAATAGTGTATTGAAACACCAAGGGACAAAATTGGAATAATTTTGATGGTTCAGCCTCAAACAACACCTAACAAAGATGGCACCTCATCCCTGAAAGTTTGAAACATGAATCAAAGGACAGGAAGGGAGATTAGGGATTTTTGCGGTGCTAATTAGCAAAGTACAATTAATTCAAGTACAGAGTTAGTAGTACAAAAATTTATTAAGTTTGAAGTTAAAATCAGTAGCAATATATGCTTAAAAGATTCAGAATAATGCAATACAGTGGTTGTTCTCGTCAAGCACACATAGTCCCGACATGTTTCGCATTAGATTGCTTCTTCAGGGGATGTGTGAATGTTTGAACAAGATCTTCAACCACTACGTTGGTGGTAAAGTAGTGGGATTGTCCACCTCGGGGGTTAGCCGCAGCAGTGCTGAATCGCAGGGGGCTAAAAAAGCCAACCCAAGGAAACTGATAGAAAAAGGGATATATAGTAAAAAACCAAATTTGAAATTTTGCGATGATTTAAAGTTCTTTGAATACCTAACTTAATTTTAAGGTTGCTAAAATAGAACAGCCTTTTGGGGGTGAAAAACCCTCTAAAGTATAAAAATTGAGAAAAATAATACAAGGCTATATTTTAGTTTTAAATGTATTACTTACGTAGGTTGGATAATTGTAAGCAATGGGGACGCTCGTATTTTGAAAAAAATCTTTTTGAGCACTCAGGGAGACACACCTGCACAGAAATACCAGCTGGGTGGCCAATCAAAAAGAAAACAAAACGAAGATTAGAAAAGTTAGAGTAGATAAAAAAGTGTATCTCAAAAGGGTGGTGTGTACATCATAAACTGAATGTTATAAAGACACAAACCCTCAGGCATATACATATACGCAAAGAGTTAAACATTCGCATCCCAAGGCATAGAATTCAAAGCCAGGGAGTCAATGCAAACATATAGAAAGAGACATGGACAGTAGCCTAGGTCCAAAGAATTGAAACACCAGCAAAGAGATAAGTGAACGTTTGCAAATAGGAAAAAGACCGATCGAGTAAATGTAGGAGGATATAACAGTAAGCTTACCGAAAAGTACAGAGTCTGAACGATCAAGCGTCACCCTTGGCTGCAACCCGCAACGGAATGACGGTATTACGAAGGCTTTTTATATGCCCCGCCATCAAGCCGGCGTCTGACGTAGTCGGCCTGATGCGGACAAAAAGAGCGCTGTTGCGCATGCTCACCAATGGGACGAGACTGAATAAGCCTACAAGTCCCATAATGCCTCAGGCATGTGGGCGGAGGAAAGGGGGGGAAACGATCGATGCCTTCGTAAAAGGCGAAGGCATAGACGAACGCGACCAACAATCCGACCGCCCAGTCAGGCGTAGAGGCAAAAAACGATGGAAAAAAGGGTCGGAACAGAATGGCAGAAGAAATAGCCAATCCTTCTGACCAATGTAAGGGGAGCGTCGCAGCGCTAAAGAGGGGCAGTGGCGCACAAGGCGCCTATGCCCCCAGGCGTCCGTGCGAACAGCACTGATGGGGAAACCGTCAAGGTGGACCATTCGGGTGGGAAATCATAAAAGGGAAGGACAAAAAATATATTTCTCTAAAAGCTGCACATAACAGAACATAATAATATCATAAACATATAAACATATACATGATGTATTTTTATACTCAAAACAAATCAATACAGACAAATTTCAAATAATACACTAATACAATAAAACAATGAAAAAAGAAAAAAAAAAAAAAAAAAAAAAACAAAACAAAAAAAAAACAAAAAAAGGGAGGGGGAGGGGAGGGGGGAAGGGGGAAGAAAGGGGAAGGGGAAATGGGAACCCAACCAGGTTCGCTCTCAGAGGGGCGGTCAGCAGGATTGAAAGGCCAAAAAAGGTTTCTATATCATAAAAAGGGTTTAAAGCTTAAGTTTTCATTAAAGCCAGGTGGAATTGTAGCCCTTAGGTTAAAAATCCATTCAGCTTCATGTTGAAGTAAGATATTATCCACACTGCCCCCTCTCACATCAAGGGGGATATGTTCAAGTGCGGAAAAGGTAATAAATTTGGGATTAAAAGCATGGAAGAGGCCAACGTGTCGACTGATGGCCGTCTCCATTTTCTTTTTAATAATGGGTTTGATATGGTCCTTGATTTGAATACAAAATTGTCGCTTTGTTTTGCCTAAACAGTTTGTGCGCCACTGCCCCTCTTTAGCGCTGCGACGCTCCCCTTACATTGGTCAGAAGGATTGGCTATTTCTTCTGCCATTCTGTTCCGACCCTTTTTTCCATCGTTTTTTGCCTCTACGCCTGACTGGGCGGTCGGATTGTTGGTCGCGTTCGTCTATGCCTTCGCCTTTTACGAAGGCATCGATCGTTTCCCCCCCTTTCCTCCGCCCACATGCCTGAGGCATTATGGGACTTGTAGGCTTATTCAGTCTCGTCCCATTGGTGAGCATGCGCAACAGCGCTCTTTTTGTCCGCATCAGGCCGACTAGGTCAGACGCCGGCTTGATGGCGGGGCATATAAAAAGCCTTCGTAATACCGTCATTCCGTTGCGGGTTGCAGCCAAGGGTGACGCTTGATCGTTCAGACTCTGTACTTTTCGGTAAGCTTACTGTTATATCCTCCTACATTTACTCGATCGGTCTTTTTCCTATTTGCAAATGTTCACTTATCTCTTTGCTGGTGTTTCAATTCTTTGGACCTAGGCTACTGTCCATGTCTCTTTCTATATGTTTGCATTGACTCCCTGGCTTTGAATTCTATGCCTTGGGATGCGAATGTTTAACTCTTTGCGTATATGTATATGCCTGAGGGTTTGTGTCTTTATAACATTCAGTTTATGATGTACACACCACCCTTTTGAGATACACTTTTTTATCTACTCTAACTTTTCTAATCTTCGTTTTGTTTTCTTTTTGATTGGCCACCCAGCTGGTATTTCTGTGCAGGTGTGTCTCCCTGAGTGCTCAAAAAGATTTTTTTCAAAATACGAGCGTCCCCATTGCTTACAATTATCCAACCTACGTAAGTAATACATTTAAAACTAAAATATAGCCTTGTATTATTTTTCTCAATTTTTATACTTTAGAGGGTTTTTCACCCCCAAAAGGCTGTTCTATTTTAGCAACCTTAAAATTAAGTTAGGTATTCAAAGAACTTTAAATCATCGCAAAATTTCAAATTTGGTTTTTTACTATATATCCCTTTTTCTATCAGTTTCCTTGGGTTGGCTTTTTTAGCCCCCTGCGATTCAGCACTGCTGCGGCTAACCCCCGAGGTGGACAATCCCACTACTTTACCACCAACGTAGTGGTTGAAGATCTTGTTCAAACATTCACACATCCCCTGAAGAAGCAATCTAATGCGAAACATGTCGGGACTATGTGTGCTTGACGAGAACAACCACTGTATTGCATTATTCTGAATCTTTTAAGCATATATTGCTACTGATTTTAACTTCAAACTTAATAAATTTTTGTACTACTAACTCTGTACTTGAATTAATTGTACTTTGCTAATTAGCACCGCAAAAATCCCTAATCTCCCTTCCTGTCCTTTGATTCATGTTTCAAACTTTCAGGGATGAGGTGCCATCTTTGTTAGGTGTTGTTTGAGGCTGAACCATCAAAATTATTCCAATTTTGTCCCTTGGTGTTTCAATACACTATTTTCTCCTTGGTTCTTCATCAACAACACAACACATGTTCCTATTCTGCTATTTCAGTAAATAATAACGTGTATTGCATTGTGTTTTCCTTTTTTTTTTTCTTTTTTTTTTTTTTTTTTTTTTTTCTTTTTCCCTCCCACACGTTCCCTTATCTCGGTATGGCGGCCTTTAGTGGCGAGGCCTGGGATGCTTTAATGGACAAAGTCCAACTTACACAAAAAACAGGTGACATTTCAGATAAAGATCTCGATTTTGCTTTCCTTAGACTACAACGCCTCCTCGAACGAAAGGTTCGAGTTTTTTGGCACAAAAAATATTTCCATAAATACATAGAAAATCTTATTGTACCTTTTGGACTGCGAATCCAGATCTTTCCTAATATTAAAAAAGTCGATGATATCATTAAATCGAAATGGGAAGAAAATCTACAAACATGCTCTTTTGGCATGATGTCTTTGTTATGTATTCAGTATGACCATGAACTTTCTATACTGGACAGTTTAATCTCCCATTGGTATGAAGATCATGAATCTAGAATCTCGACCACGAGATTTCAGAAAAAGGAACAGGACCTTCAAGTCCTTATTGAAAAATATACTTTAGAAATTATTCAAATCAAAGAAAATAAATTTGCCAGGGATAGCCTGGCCCATACAAATGGTTACGCTTACAAATGGACTCGAGATTCCAAACCTAAATTCACTAAACCTTTCAATTCACGTACAAATAGAAATAATGATAACACTCCCAATGTCTCTCCACCCTCCTCGTTTTCTTCTACACAGTCCACTATGTATCGTGACCTGTCTGAGGACAGAGTACCGAAAAAAAGAAAAGGGAACTCTGAACACGCTTCCACTGAGTCCCTTCGGAATCAATTGGGCACTCCGCTCTCTCGTCGGGCACCACCGTTTTCATCGAAACCAACACCGGCTGGCACACTTGCGATGTTTCACCCCTCTCACTCTCTTTCTTTAGGCTCTCGTGGCACACAATCAATGTTAAATCAATGCACAGCCTCTTCGGCCCAGGCAACCTCCTCTATAACTTCTTTGCAATCTGCGAATCCATCGGTAAGCACTACCAATGTCATTATTTCGCCTCTAGGTACTCCTTTACCTGCAGATTTGAAACTGGCACCTATTTTTTTAGGCAAGGACCAAATTCCACCAATGATTTGAACGATACTTATGTACAAGGTAATCTTGATTCATCTACAAATGAGTTGTCAATAATAAATTTATCATCACAGAGATTATCCGAACCTGAATTGGAAGTCTTGAAATTAGGACTAACCTTTTGTCCTGATTCAAATACAACCAAATTTCAACTCATTAAGGATTTACATCTTTTTGCCCGCAGATTGTTATATCGAGTTATCTTTGATAAGCCTGTTATTTCAGGTGTTGATAGTAATGACGATGTTCGGTCCTATGAAAATATGACCGAACATTATGCCATAAAAAATTTGATGGAATTATGGGAGGAGGGAAACACTGATGACGACGACTCGGAAGCAATTTCTACTCCGAGTCTGTCAGTCCCTGGTGTTTCCTTCCCCCCCCCTCCATCCTTTAAATGCAAATCCAGAGCATTTCCTCTACTCAATGCAAACCCAAACATTTGGGCGTTTATACAGCAAACAACCGTAGAGATCGAGAAATTGTCGTTTCATTCACCCTTATCTAACAATCTTTCGTTACAACACAGAGCAGCTATTAAATCCTTACAAAAAAATACAAATTTAATCATTAAGCCCGCAGACAAGGGCGGAAATTTGGTGATCATGGAAGTTGCACAATACACTTCCATGTGTCGAAATATACTGTCCAATAGAAATTGGTATCGTCCAATCTCTAAAACCGTTATTCTAAATTATCGAAATATCTATTTGAATCTCATTTTTAAGGCATATCAACAAGGGGTCATTGACCTCAACACATGGAAATTCCTAAACATCAAGGATCCAAAAATTCCAACTTTTTACGCACTACCGAAAATTCATAAGTCTCAAACAAATCCTCCAGGACGTCCTATCATTTCAGGATGTTCCTGTTTAACTGAAAATGCGAGCGCATTAGTTGACAGCTATCTAAGTCCACATGTCATCTCTCTATCTTCATATGTTAAAGACACCATCGATTTGTTAAGAATGATTGAGGGATTGTCTCTCCCTCCCAAGTCATGGCTGGTTGCCCTGGATATCGAAAGCCTCTACAACACAATTCCCCATGACAAGGGAGTTGAAGTTGTACGCAGGTTTCTTTCCGAAAGAGGTTCCTCTTTCTCACAATATAGTTCTTTTGTTGTGGACCTCCTTGAATATATTCTTAAGCATAATGTTTTTGTTTTTGACTCCACCCACTACCTCCAGGTACAGGGAGTTGCGATGGGGACCAAATGTGCCCCATCGTATGCAAACCTGTACCTGGGGGGGTGGGAAAAGGAAACTCTCTCTAGAGAAGATTTGTCACCGTTTTTGGATAAAATTATTTCATGGTTTCGTTATATTGACGATGTTCTTTTTTTTTGGGCAGGTACGGAAACAGAATTAAAAACTTTTTTTCAATTGATTTCTATTAATAATTTCAATTTGAAATTTACTATGCAACATAGTCAGTCAATAGTTAACTTTTTAGACATAACCATCTCGTTGGATAGTGAAGGTAGACTCAACTCTCTCCTATTTAGGAAACCATCTGCTGGTAACACGGTTTTACACGCTACTAGCTTTCACCCAATTTCTTTGATCAACAGTATTCCTTATAGCCAATATTTGCGTTTAAAGCGAAACTGTAGCAAAAATTCAGATTTTAATATAGCAGCTGATGACCTTTACCAAAGATTGAGAAAAAGAGGATACAGTCATAAATGCTTGAAACGAGCCTATAACCGTGTAAAACCCAAAACTAGAACGTCACTTATTTTTTCAACCCGACGTTCCAATACAAATGACTCAGTTAGAATTATTACTCGCTATTCTAATCAGCATCGTAAGTTTAAGGAAATTTTACACAAGTTTTGGCCACTCCTTTTAGCTGACCCTACTACCAAGAAATATATTAAAAACTTTCCCGAGGTTACCTTTAAAAGAGTTCCCTCTCTCAAAGATAAATTAGTGCATAGTCACTTTGAACAACCAAAGTTGGACACTAGAAAAGTAACTAATGGCACTTTTCCTTGTGGCCATTGTGACGTTTGTTGTTATGTCAATTCACATACCAAACTTAAACTGCCAAATGGCAAATGGCACTTCATTAAACATCGAGTCACATGCCAAACACAGGGCGTTATATATCTTGCCCGTTGCCTATGTGGCGGGTTTTATGTAGGCAAAACAAAGCGACAATTTTGTATTCGAATCAAGGACCATATCAAACCCATTATTAAAAAGAAAATGGAGACGGCCATCAGTCGACACGTTGGCCTCTTCCATGCTTTTAATCCCAAATTTATTACCTTTTCCGCACTTGAACATATCCCCCTTGATGTGAGAGGGGGCAGTGTGGATAATATCTCACTTCAACATGAAGCTGAATGGATTTTTAACCTAAGGGCTACAATTCCACCTGGCTTTAATGAAAACTTAAGCTTTAAACCCTTTTTATGATATAGAAACCTTTTTTGGCCTTTCAATCCTGCTGACCGCCCCTCTGAGAGGGAACCTGGTTGGGTTCCCATTTCCCCTTCCCCTTTCTTCCCCCTTCCCCCCTCCCCTCCCCCTCCCTTTTTTTTTTTTTTTTTTTGTTTTTTTTTTTTGTTTTTTTGTTTTTTTGTTTCTTTTTTCATTGTTTTATTGTATTAGTGTATTATTTGAAATTTGTCTGTATTGATTTGTTTTGAGTATAAAAATACATCATGTATATGTTTATATGTTTATGATATTATTATGTTCTGTTATGTGCAGCTTTTAGAGAAATATATTTTTTGTCCTTCCCTTTTATGATTTCCCACCCGAATGGTCCACCTTGACGGTTTCCCCATCAGTGCTGTTCGCACGGACGCCTGGGGGCATAGGCGCCTTGTGCGCCACTGCCCCTCTTTAGCGCTGCGACGCTCCCCTTACATTGGTCAGAAGGATTGGCTATTTCTTCTGCCATTCTGTTCCGACCCTTTTTTCCATCGTTTTTTGCCTCTACGCCTGACTGGGCGGTCGGATTGTTGGTCGCGTTCGTCTATGCCTTCGCCTTTTACGAAGGCATCGATCGTTTCCCCCCCTTTCCTCCGCCCACATGCCTGAGGCATTATGGGACTTGTAGGCTTATTCAGTCTCGTCCCATTGGTGAGCATGCGCAACAGCGCTCTTTTTGTCCGCATCAGGCCGACTACGTCAGACGCCGGCTTGATGGCGGGGCATATAAAAAGCCTTCGTAATACCGTCATTCCGTTGCGGGTTGCAGCCAAGGGTGACGCTTGATCGTTCAGACTCTGTACTTTTCGGTAAGCTTACTGTTATATCCTCCTACATTTACTCGATCGGTCTTTTTCCTATTTGCAAACGTTCACTTATCTCTTTGCTGGTGTTTCAATTCTTTGGACCTAGGCTACTGTCCATGTCTCTTTCTATATGTTTGCATTGACTCCCTGGCTTTGAATTCTATGCCTTGGGATGCGAATGTTTAACTCTTTGCGTATATGTATATGCCTGAGGGTTTGTGTCTTTATAACATTCAGTTTATGATGTACACACCACCCTTTTGAGATACACTTTTTTATCTACTCTAACTTTTCTAATCTTCGTTTTGTTTTCTTTTTGATTGGCCACCCAGCTGGTATTTCTGTGCAGGTGTGTCTCCCTGAGTGCTCAAAAAGATTTTTTTCAAAATACGAGCGTCCCCATTGCTTACAATTATCCAACCTACGTAAGTAATACATTTAAAACTAAAATATAGCCTTGTATTATTTTTCTCAATTTTTATACTTTAGAGGGTTTTTCACCCCCAAAAGGCTGTTCTATTTTAGCAACCTTAAAATTAAGTTAGGTATTCAAAGAACTTTAAATCATCGCAAAATTTCAAATTTGGTTTTTTACTATATATCCCTTTTTCTATCAGTTTCCTTGGGTTGGCTTTTTTAGCCCCCTGCGATTCAGCACTGCTGCAGCTAACCCCCGAGGTGGACAATCCCACTACTTTACCACCAACGTAGTGGTTGAAGATCTTGTTCAAACATTCACACATCCCCTGAAGAAGCAATCTAATGCGAAACATGTCGGGACTATGTGTGCTTGACGAGAACAACCACTGTATTGCATTATTCTGAATCTTTTAAGCATATATTGCTACTGATTTTAACTTCAAACTTAATAAATTTTTGTACTACTAACTCTGTACTTGAATTAATTGTACTTTGCTAATTAGCACCGCAAAATCCCTAATCTCCCTTCCTGTCCTTTGATTCATGTTTCAAACTTTCAGGGATGAGGTGCCATCTTTGTTAGGTGTTGTTTGAGGCTGAACCATCAAAATTATTCCAGACAAATTCCAGCCTTCACCCATCACGGCGGGTATTGTTAGACAACCTTCAGGTATATCTGGGGCTCCTTCTCGGAAGAGCCTCCCACCTGGGCCATGTAGAAAGCTCTGCCAGAAACTTTCGTGCGCTCTGTATAAACAGTACACCAAGTCTGGTTTTCCCAGAGCCCAGTCTTCCAATGGAGAGGACTTACAGGCAAAACCTCGCTTCTTCGGCAGACGAGGCCCGGGTACCATACCATCTTGGGAGTCAAATATCGGCCCGAGGTATGGATCCGGTTTGTTGTAGCCCTTCGGTCCTCACAGGGACCTGCATAGAGCTAAAGTTTTACGTGACCATCACCTAGACACTAGCGAAAAAACTGAGGTGCCTCCCAAATGGGAGGGGTTATATAGGGGAGGAATTCTCCTTAATTAGGGTCAACCAGTGTCCAATCACCAGAGGTGCCTATATAACCCACTATGTAATGAAGCTCCTGTGTCCCGTGATGTATGATCAAGAAAATATGGTTTATATGCTTCTGGTTAGTCTATTCAAGATGTTTAGGTACTTTGTTTTCTCTTGTTGTACTTGATCCGGCAATGTATGTCAGTGATCTTACTAATATGTAAATCGCAACATGCTTTATACATTTGTATTCATTGAAAAATCTCAATAAAAAATTTTTTTTGGAAAAAGATTAAAAACATTTGTTGAAACACATCATAGTTACATCACACAGTCGTGTATTCAGATAGTATGATTAGTGTCCAAGATGATAGTTTGTTCAACTAGTTTCGCGACTGTTTGTCGCTTCTTCAGGAAAAGTCTTGGTACTATCTACAATTAAACATATAGCTTCAACATTGATAATAAAGTGTACAGAGCACATTTCAAAATTCATAATATACAGTGTATTAATTGATCATAGACATTACAGAGCGAGTGGCTCACCGCTATGGGATACCGTGTTGCTGGCAAAAATTGGAGCACGGGTGGTCCCTACCCACTGGGCTTAACCACCCTTGGGGTGGACATGGGAGGTTTAAATAGAGCAGGCTAAGAAAAAGAGAAAAAAAGAAAAGTGACTCCGGTGCCGTCAGTCTTGGGCATTCTCACATTATTGGAACATTGATATTTTTAAACTCAGTAGCATTATCTACATACCAGTGTACTTATCAGCAATTATCATAATATGGTCCACATTGGAAATGGCTGCAGAAATCGCAGATAATCCCTAGAAGTACGGCTAGGTATGGTGATTGCATAGGGTTAATCCCCTGTCATCAGTACCCAGTTCCAGAGACACAAGAAGCCTTTGTTTGTTCAAGCCAGTGGTGTTAATCCTGGTAAGGCAAGTGTATAATATGTTAGACCCCCCCAATGAAGAAAAAGATCAATGGAGGCCAAGTCTGTAATAGGTAATTACCGAATCACCGCTCTAGCAGGGGGCCATGATGGCTCCCCTTTTAACCTCCAACCTGGCGGCATCAAAAGAACGGCACCGGGCGCCGAGCGATGACGCCGCCGGGTCTGCCGCTCCATGTGCGCATGCGCCTCTGTGTGGCAGCGTGCACAAGCCTCTGATCACCATGGAGATTTCCACGTGATAAGACGCTAACAGACCGGGCCCTCTCCCGAATGGGGGGGGGAGTCCAGGTCTGCTGGAGAGGCACATGCCCGCCCCTAGGAGCTTCCTCCTAATGCTCCACAGTCCCCATAGGGAAATCCCCAGCAATTCATCACAGCGCTCTGCATTACAATTTAAAAAAGAGAAAGGTAAACAAAATAACATAGAGAACAATTCAAAACATGTTTAAAGTGACCTTGTTTCAGCTCACCAAGCTTTTAAAGATATCTAGGAAAAAAGTAAAAAATAATAATTAGGATAATTAAGGAAATATTTGTCCAAATTATGGAGGAATAAACCATAAAGGAAAGAGGTGCCGCAACAGTACTCACAAAATTAGGAGATCAGGCAACATGGCCCATTTCCACAAGCGGTGGAGGGACAAGGCTCAGATGGGAAAGGTGGGATCAGAAAAATCCACAAAGTGGGAGGAAGCAGGAAAAAAATAAAATAATTGGAATTACCGTCATTTGAGAAAGTATTTGTAGGTTTTAGTTTCATTTAACCCAGGGGGTATTAAGGCGTCTAGCCGTTTTATCCAATAAGTTTCCCGTCTCAGGATTGCCCTGTCCCAGTCTCCTCCACGTTTGTCCTCATTAACCACCTCAAGAACAAAAAAGTTAACTACCTCAGGTTGGTATCGATGGTGGATACCGATGTGGCGACCCACTGCAGTAAGTTTACCACCTGAGGATTAATAGAGGTGGTCCCCCATCCTCTGGCACAGTTCCCTGATGGTCTTACCGACATAGAAAGCCTTTCAGGCACAGACCATCAGGTAAACTACGCCTTTGGTACTACAGTTAGCATGAAAGTGTGGGGTAAAGCTTTCTCCATTGGGGAGGTTAAAGGTCGTTCCCTCCAAGATCCAAGGGCAACGTGGACAACTTCCACAAGGGTAAGTGCCACGGGGACCTTGCCAATCTCATGTAGATATTTTGTAGTGACTTTTAGTCAATTTATCCCCTAGGGTTGTAGCCCTTCTGAACACCAGTTCCGGGGTCGATTTTATGTATTTACCCAAGGTGTGGTGGTCTGTCAAAAGGTGCCAGTGCTCTGAGAGTATCTTCCTAAGCCCCTGTACACACGGTCTGAGAATCTGTCGGAATGAGTCTTATCGTGTCGTCAGATAATCCGACTGTGTGTGGTATGCATCGGACTGATTCCATCCGAATCTCCGTCCGACCCAATTTTCCAACATGTTGGAAAGATTTCCCGACCAACTGGGCCAGACGGACCTAATCTGATCATGTGTAGAGCATTTTGATCGGACCAAGTGCCACGCATGCTCACATTCAAATTCCGACACGGAAGCGCTCGCTCAGGTAAAACTACTGCTCGTAAGCGATATAGCACATTCGTCACGCTGCAATGTTAAAAAATCAGTCATCAAGAGCATTCTCTTGTTCTTTACAAAGCTGCAAGAACCAACTTCTTGTGATGCTCATAGTCACAAACACTTCTCCCGAACGGACTTCATTACTCTTTTTTAACCATTTCAGAAATACAATTTTATTTTAAGTCACATCCACACAATGTTTTTTTTTTTTTTTGGATGTTTTTTTCTGGGGGGGGGGGGGGATTCCCTAAAAATCTCCTTTAATGACACTGGTCATTTATCCTTTTTTTTTACTTTTTATTTTTGGGTGTAAACTTACAACAACAACATTATTGTATTTTTTATATTTTATTTTTATTTTTTAATCTACAGGAGGTTGTTTAGTGTCGGTACCCCTTGTTCTTTATTTCACTTTGTATTTTGGAAATGTACCTGCCTGCTCACAAATAAACTCTACTTTTTGAAGGAAAACACATTACACAAGTATTTCATCAAACAAAAATAAAATGTATTTTGTTTGCTCCAAAATAAAACTAGGAACGCAGCACTGGAGAAACTTCTTAACTTTGGTGCAGCCTTTGGCCCCCAGGGCAGACATAACTAAATGAGATATAAAAAAATTGGTGTCCTGAGGAGTAGATATCTCAGGGAGAGAAGTCCGCTCCTGAAGTCCTAGAGAGCAGGAAATTCAGATGACATTTCTGTCCCCAGGATGGTGATCTTGAAGAGGCTGCATCTTCTGGCACACCAGACTCATCCCAGGCCATCACTCTCTGGTCTTCCTTTGGGACTTCCCACCAGGCTTCCTTCCAGGCTGTGGCTGGGCTCCTGTAGCTGGGGCAGGAGAAGGAGGGTGTTGGTCGACCTCCTGGCTGCCACTCACACTCTCCTCCCAGATCAAACGGACGATACACATGTGTGGCGTTTTATATACAGTGTGCATGCGTGAAACTCCGCCCGCCCCTGACGTTCTTTGCAGACTATTCCCCGTCCCTTTGCTTCCCGCACAGTGGGGAGAGCACATGGCGGAGAGAACACAGGTGCGCAATAATAGTTCCACTGACGAGGAGGAGGGTGAGGAAAGCCCGGAGCCTGAAACGTCCCGATCCAGGAAGACAAGATTTAAGGCCTCAAATATGTCTTTTGGAGAGATGTTGGAGATGGTCGACATATTGAACAGGACCTACTATGATGGGAAGTATGGACCTTACCCAACCCCAAATATCAGAAAGGCCAAGATCATGAATAAAGTTGTGAAGAGTCTTCTGAAGAATTGTGGGGTACACCGATCCAAGGATCAACTGAGAAAACGCTGGTCAGACCTGAAACTGAGGGAGCACGAGCAGTAAGTAAGGATCAAGCGTGTTCTTAAAAAAAGTAAGTAGTTGTTGTGTGTTCATATGATTATTCTTGCTTGCATACATGCTCCATGTGCTTTGATTTCATGTTGTGCATTTTAAAATGGCCACTTTCAAGGTCATGGTTTCGTTCGTTCGTAGGAAACATCGTTCTGCAGGGAAGTATTCCAGCTTAACAAAGTGGCCCCAATAATGTTCTCACCTTGGAACTCGGCCCAAAAACACAATTGTACAACACTTCCAAGCAATGTTTCATATTCCTATTTCTGCCCTCTGTGTGCTAATTGATCTTTGTTTACATTCTCATAGGGGAGAGAAGACTCGGCAAGTATGAGGACACCAGGGACCATGAGGACACCAGGGACCACACCCCTCCCAAAGAGGGGCAACTTCCAAAAGAAGAAACAGAGGAGCAGGAGGAGGAGGAGGAAGGAGAGATCGTGGAGGTTGGCCAAATTGTCACCACAACAGGTGAGTGTCGGAGAACACAGCTTCCGGTAAGCTCATCAATGTATATCACCATATTTGGATTACATGGTGTGTTTGTTGTTTTTTTTTCTAGGTGATGTGGAGGAAGATTCCCGTTTTACCAGTGAAAGTGCCCAGATCTTGATCGGGGAGATAATGGGGTGCAATAGGGATTTGGAAATTGTACAACAAAACATCAATGATGTTAAAAATAAAATGAAGAACATCATTGATGTTTTGGGGAGAGTGTGAAAAGGAAAAAACTAGATAGGGTTTTATTTTTGCTTTTTATCCAAAAAATGTTGTATTTTGCATAATTCCAAATTTGGAAGATGCACAGAGTGTGTAAACATGCGCTATCTCCCATCATGGGGGATCAATGTACGTGTTTTGTGTAAAGTGGTTGAGATGAAGGGGTTGCAGCCCCAAAGCATGTACATTGATCCCCCATGATGGGAGATAGCACATGTTGACACACTGTGTGCATCTTCCAAATTTGTATTTTTCAGGGGTCACACCCCATGTGATGAAGGCAATATCAGCCCAGGTTGTACATACTCATGGCTGATATTGTCTTCACTTTTCCAAGTTGAACTTTGTAAGTTCCTGTGTTCTGTATTGCACGCTTTGATACATGCCTGTTTACACAAAAAAACAGCTAAAAAATAAATATGATTAAACTGGGTTTTGGATCCCCAAAATATCTTGGTTTGTTGTAAAAACCTTTACTAAATGCACATATGAATGTGCTTGTATTAAAAAGTTTCATTCTCAACAATGTGTGGCTTGCTTTTTCATTGGGCTTAAAATGTATTTGTAGTGACATTTTAGTTTGTGCTGAGAAGGAGTGCGATTTACTAAAGGAAATTCCACTTTGCACTCCAAGTGCAGTTTCAGGTGTACTTTTGCAGTGCACTTTTAGTGCATAGTGGATGTGCCTTTAGTAAAAAGCACCCACAGTGAGGTGTCAATTTGGACAATCATGCCATTTTCCTGCCATGGTGCTGAGAATGAGCATGATTTAGATCAGTCATGCACTACACATTAGTTAACAAAAAGAAGGTGTGTGTGTAGCAGACCCACAACATAATAAGATTATCTGAAGAAGAGACTGTCCCCTCATCTCACTCTGAACTTGGGTTTGCACTGTTGGTGAAAAAGGCACAACTTGACGAAAAATGGCAAAGTGGGAGGCCACAGTCTGCCATTCCTGTGGCGTTGAAGGACACTGTGTAGGGACTCAAGAAAAAAAACTAGTAATTTTACAAATCAACATTGCATGCAGATTAGACACCCACATTTATGGACAAAATTAGTATAACCTTTTTTTAAATGAGTATTTAAAGCCTAAAGTATAAGGTCCCCTTATGAGAGTCCTAACCCCCCCATCCCCCCCATCTGATGGGCCCTTGATAAAAAAATGAGGGGGTATGTTTAGGACAGGTAACCCTCTCCCCTTGATTGAGAGCTGAATGCCTAAATAATGTGTGATACTTTTTGAAGCCCCTCCTTAGTTACACTATTGGCAGCCCACCGGACAGGTAAGAAGTGTCATAATAACAAAATGGAAGGACATGTTGACATTCTGCTATTACATAGCAAGAAAATGAATGTGTTAAAAAAATCAAAATAGCATTTGAAAGTATTGAGGCCCTTACACTACATGCTTTGGTGAATTGTTCCATAAATGTTATCATGAAAAGGGTATTTAGAGTATGTATTGGGTTGGGTCAAGTCATGAGATAGAAGATTGCTATCAGCTGAGGTAACAGTTGGGGAGAGGGGGGGTTACTAATGAGTTTGGCACAACTCCAAAAAAACAATAAAAAGGTCACTTTGCATGAATTGAAGCACACACATCACATTCGTAGAGATTTTAGGGGGTGTTTAGGGGAAAGCAATACTATGTAGCTGACAAAAGACATTGTCAAGTGACTAGACTATAGTTTTAGGGGCCAAGAAGAGCATGGTGGGGAAGTTAGTGAGGCAAATCCGCATGAGGACAAAGGGGCAGAGCATATGAATTAGAGCATATTGCAATGATGGTAATTAGGGAATGAGGAAAGAAATGCAAGACATTAGCAATCATGAAATACATAGAATGTGATGTTTAAGGTTAAAACTTAGCATAATATAGTCCTTCAGCAGGAGCTGAATGATGGCAGAACAGGTCTCTGTAATAATGATCCCCAGAGCCTGGGGGGGGTGCCTGTAGAGAACTTGAGGTCCTGAAGGCTTCTCCCTGTCGCCAAGTAGCGCAACGTGGCGATGAGCCTCTGCTCCGGAGTGATGGCTTGCTGCATGCAGGTATCCTGCCTGGTGATATAAGGTGACAGCAAAGCCAGCAGACGGTGAAAAACGGGGTCCGTCATCCTGAGAATAATCCAGAAATGATCAGGATTATTCTCGCGGATCTCACGGAGCAAAGGCATGTGGGAGAACTGGTGACGCTGGCGCAACCAATTCTTGGTCGTCCAAACATGTTTCATCTACGTACTCATCGTAAAGTTTGTGCTGTGCAGGGGTTCTTACTTTGACTTTGACACAAGCCCTTTGGCTTATGTCAAAGTCAAAGTAAGAACCCCTGCACAGCACAAACTGTACGATGTGTACGTAGACGAAACATGTTTTGAAATGGTCGACTGGTCAGAATGAACACCAAAAAGCAACGCTAAACAGCAAGGCCTGAAAGGACGACCTGAATAGCAGAAGCAAGCAGACAATAAAAAATGCCTTTCAAAGAGTACTATACCAAGATAGAGTCCACAATGAGAAGCAAATACTTAATGACTGCACGCACTGATTATCAAATACGCAAAGACAAGCAGAAACTGAAGAGCAGTAGCGATCTGAATCACTAATCTGAAAAGCGCGAATCGTCTTTCACCAAACTTCTACTAAAACACAAGATCAGCAGAAGGAGCCCAAAGGGTGCTGGACGTGGAGCTGAACTTCCTTTTTCTAGTCCCGCCGTACACGGCTTACGTCACCGCGTTGTTGGCCACTAGGGATGAGCCGAACACCCCCCGGTTCGGTTCGCACCAGAACTTTCGAACGGACTCCACGTTCGTTACGAACGTTAGAACCCCATTGAAGTCTATGGGACTCGAACGTTCCAAATGGAAAGTGCTAATTTTAACGGCTAATATGCAAGATATTGTCCTAAAAAGGGTTTGGGGACCTGGCTCCTGCCTCAGGGGACATGGATCAATGCAAAAAAAAGTTTTAAAAACGGCCGTTTTGGCGGGAGCACTGATTTTAATGACGATTAAAGTGAAAAAAAAAGTGAAATATTCCTTTAAATATGGTGCCTGGGGGGTGTCTGTAGTATGCCTGTGAAGTGCCACGTGTTTCCCGTGTTTAGAACAGTCTCTGCACAAAATGACATTAAACGGAAATAGCACCATTTAAAACTGCTTGCGGTTTTAATGTTATATCTGGTTCCTGCAATATGGTTGAAAATTATTGAGAAAAATGACATGGGTAGCCCTCCCTGCCCATTACCAGCCTATTTGGGTCTTGTACGCATATTAAGGGGAACCCCGTACCCATATTAAAAAAAGGAAATGCGTGTGGCCCCCAGGCCCTATATACTCAGAACAGCAGTATACAGGTGGTGCAAACAAGACAGGGGCTGTGTAGGTTTGTTGTGTTAAGTAGAATCTGTTTGTAATTAAGAACTGGTACATTTTTAAAGTGTAGCTCCAGTCAAAAAAACTATTTTTAAGCTTTTTGGAAAACATAGGGAAGGGTTATCACCCCTGTATAATTTGTTTTGTCGTCCATCTTTTTTCATCTCACTTGCTGTTGTCTCCTTCCGTTTGCAAGTAGGAGATGTTTGTAAGTTGGATGTGTGAAAGTAGGGGCCTGCCCTATATGCTCTGCAGAAATGGCGGAACAAGGTGTTGGTTTTGCCACAACATTGTAAGCCCTCAAAGTGACCCTTGGTGGGCGCTGGAGCGCCCTGCTGTGAACGATTATATCAAGAATTGTAATTACATGCCATTGTTGAACAGTGGTAGAAAAATTGACCTTTGGTGGTTGTGGTGCTGGTGCCACAACACTATAAGTCCTCACCGTTACTCTGGGTGGGCACAGGAAGGGGCCCTCCTGTGAAATATTATATCAAGAATTGTAATTACATGTCCCTGTTAAACAGGGGCAGAAAAATTGGGCCTTAGGCACTGGTGCTGGTGCCACCACACTGCAACCTCTGCCATATACTCTAGTTTTATTGCAGGAATTAGCCCTGCTGCAAAGCATTGCATCAAAAATTGTAATTAAACGCCCCTGTTAAACAGGGGCAGAAAAATTGGGCTGCTGGCATCACCCAGAACCAAAAATGTTCTTCCAACATATCAGCGGAGGAGGAAGAGGATAGACAATCAACATAACAGGACAGTCACTCAGCATCAGCATAGGCAGTCTTGAAGGGATGTGGTATTTCCAAAAAAATTATTCGGTTACATCAGCTTCAGGTGCTTGGTAGCTGTGGGTGATCCAAGACTGATTCATCTTGATGAAGGTCAGTCGATCAACTGATTCGGTGGACAGGCGCACCCTGTGATCGGTAACAAAGCCACCAGCAGCACTGAAGGTGCGTTCCGAAAGAACGTTGGATGCAGGACAGGCCAGTAGCTCAATTGCATACTGTGCAAGCTCTGGCCAGTGATCCATCCTCAAGACCCAGTAAGCCAGAGGATTTTCGGTGGGAAAGGTGTCCAAGTCTGACCTTGCCCCTAGGTATTCCTGCACCATGTAAATTAGACGCTGGCGATGGGTGCTGGAACCAATCATACCTTGGGGCTGCGGACTAAAAAATTGTCTGAAAGCATCAGTCAGACGGCCACCTTCTCCACCGCTCCTTCTGACCGATGCCTCAGCAACATGTTGTCCAGGACCAGGAGTTTGTAACCTCCCAGTCTCTGGGAACGCGTTGCACAGAGCTTTCTGCAAGGCCTCCCGGAGATGTCTCATCCTCTGCTCCCTCTGCGATGGCAAGATAAGGTCGGCAACCTTACCCTTGTACCGTGGATCAAGGAGAGTGGTCAGCCAGTAATGGTCTCTCTCCTTGATCCGAAGAATACGAGGATCCTTCCGCAGGCTTTGCAGGATCAGGGAGGCCATGCAGCGTAGGTTAGCTGAGGCATTCGGTCCGGAGTCCTCTGGGTCACTAAGGACAACATGATCCGCAGCTACCTCCTCCCAGCCACGTACAAGTCCACGTGTTTCTTGGGACTGTAAATCATCCCTATAAGACTGCTGCTGCTGATGCTGAGTGCCAGCCTCCACCTCCATGCTGACACAATCATCCTCCTCCTCCTCCTCTTCCTCCTCCTCATCCTCTTCCTGTGTGATGGGTTGCACAGCAGGAACACTGTCTGGATAAAGGGGGCCTTGAGAGGCAAGGAAGTCCTCCTCTTCCTGCCTCTGTTCTGCCTCAAGTGCCCTGTCCATTATTCCACGCAGCGAATGCTCCAAGAGGTGGACAAGAGGTACAGTGTCACTGATGCATGCACTGTCACTGCTCACCATCCTTGTGGCCTCCTCAAACGGTGACAGGACAGTGCATGCATCCCTGATCATGCCCCACTGGTGTGGTGAGAAAAAACTGAGCTCCCCTGACCCTGTCCTGGTGCTGTAGTCGCAAAGGTACTCATTGATGGCCCTCTGCTGCGTGTGCAGCTGCTGCAGCATGGCCAACTTTGAGTTCCACCTGGTGGGCATGTCACATATAAAGCGGTTCTTGGGCAGGTTCAACTCCTTTTGGAGCTCAGCCAGCCGAGCACAGGCATTAAATGATCGGCAGAAATGCACACAGACTTTCCTGGCCTGCTTCAGGACATCCTGTAAGCCCGGTTATCTGCCCAAGAACCTCTGCACCACCAGGTTAAGGACGTGAGCCACACAGGGCACATGGGTCAGTTGTCCCTGTCAGAGGGCGGAGAGGAGGTTGGTGCCATTGTCGCAAACCACCATTCCTGGCTTAAGCTGGCGTGGCGTCAACCACCTCTCGGCCTGCCCCTGCAGAGCTGACAAAACATCCGCCCCAGTGTGGCTCCTGTCCCCCAAACAAACCAGCGCAAGCACGGCATGGCATTGTTTTGCCTGCGTACTTGCGTAGCCCCTGGAACGCCTACGGAGCACCGCTGGTTCTGAGGACAGAGACCTGGAAGAGGCCATGGAGGAAGAAGAAGAGGAGGGGGTGGAGGAGAGAGGTGTGTCACAACCAATAGTAGCATTTTGGAGGCGTGGTGGCGGAACAACCTCCAACACTACTGCACCTTGTCCTGCATCCTTCCCAGCAGCCAGAAGAGTGACCCAATGGGCCGTGAAAGACAGGTAACGTCCCTGTCCATGCCTGCTGGACCATGAGTCAGCGGTAATATGCACCTTACCGCTGACCTCCCTGTCCAGCGAGGCAAGGACATTGCCTTCCACATGCTGGTAGAGAGCCGGAATCGCCTTCCGTGAGAAAAAGTGGCGTTTGGGGACCTGCCACTGAGGAACCGCACATTGTACAAACTCACGGAAGGGGGCCGAGTCTACCAACTGAAAAGGCAGCAGTTGAAGTGGTAGCAATTTAGCCAAGCTAGCATTCAACCGCTGGGCATGTGGATGGCTGGGAGTAAACTTCTTCCGCCGGTCCAGCAGCTGGGGCAGGGACATTTGCCTGCTATAATCGGACGTGGGTGTACCACTAGCAGAGTTCCCGGAAGCACTTGGCTGTGACACACCTAATTCTACACCTTCATTCCTCTCAGAGCAGGTGTCAGAGAGGACTGAAGGTCTAGTGGGGTTGGAGATGCCAGCTGATGAGGAGCAAGGAGAGGTCCGCTTTGTTCTTTGGTGTGGGTCTTTGAGGTACGCTTGCCAACGAGCTGCATGGCAGGTCAACATATGTCTGGTCAAGCATGTGGTGCCCAAGCGGCTGATGTTTTGGCCACGTGAGATACTCTTGAGACATATGTTGCAAATAGCAGCGGTGCGATCTGATGCACTCGTCTCAAAAAAGGCCCACACCAAAGAACTTTTAGAATAACGCGCAGAGGAAGCGCTCTGCGCAGGCGGAGCTCTGCGGTGTGATTCAGTCGGTGTGCTGCCCCTAAGCTGGCCCCCAGAGGGCATCCTGCCTCGTTGGACATGTGCCTCCTCCTTCTCCTCCCTCCTTCCAGGCACCCACGTGGAGTCAGTGCCCTCATCATCCCCTCCCTCTTCATCGCTGTAGCAAACCTGGCAGTATGCTGCAGCTTGTGGAACATGACTGCCAGAATGCTGTCCTTCTTGAGCATCCCCTCTCTCTGCGCTCACACTACTGCCTTCCTCTAGCTGAGTGTCATCATCAGAGCCCACCAAACACTGGGCATCCTCCTGGAGCATGTACCCAACACTGTGCTCAAAGAGTTCAGGAGACTCCTCAGGAGGACGTGGTGGGTCTAGGGAAGGAGTCACTGATGATGACATTGAGAGGAGGGAAGACGATGCGTTGGCAGCTGCTTTGCTACTACCCTGAGACTGGGTGAGAGAGGATGAGGAGGATGAAGAGGGCTTGGTCATCCACTCTACCAAGTCGTTGGCATGTTGCGGTTCAACATGTCCAGCTGCAGAAAAGAAGGACAAGCATGTCCCATGGCCACGTGCTGATGACAATGCACCGTGTCCACGACCAGCACTGTTGTCTCTAGACACAGAGCCTGCTTGCCCTCTTTTATCGGCTTGCGCCTGTCTGCCTCTCCTTGCTGGCCTTCCAGACATGGTAATGGCCTGAAGGGAGTTGGGTAAAACAGTAGTTGGGTAGTTTATATTGTGCTGGAGGCACACAACACCCACTAACTCCTGCAGATGCCTTTTTTATAGAACAGCAGAGATAAAGGGGTATATACAGATGTATATTGTGCTGTGCTGGAGGCACACACAACTTCCAATAACTCCTGCAGATGGCAATTGGGCTCAAATAGAGAACGGCTATGTAGGTGGATATAGCAGTATGTACTGGGTACAGAGCACGCAGACAGCACGCACTATCTCCTGACACTACTGACTGCAAGCTCTATTATTAAAGATGGACCACTAGCTATATAGGTGAGGTGAATATCACGGTGTATACTGCGGTCAGGGCACGCAGACAATAACCAGAAAACATCAGAGATAAAGGGGTATATACAGATGTATACTGTGCTGTGCTGGAGGCACACACAACTTCCAATAACTCCTGCAGATGGCAATTGGGCTCAAATAGAGAACAGCTATGTAGGTGGATTATAGCGGTATGTACTGGGTACAGAGCACGCAGACAGCACGCACTATCTCCTAACACTACTGACTGCAAGCTCTATTATTAAAGATATATAAATATAGTGAAGTGAATAGTGAATATAGTGGTGTATACTGCGGTCAGGGCACAGACAATAACCACTACACAACAGCAAGATAGGAAATCAGCCAAAAACGATCGGTGTGTACTGTGTTGAAGGTACACAGAACACCCACTGCTTCAGATGCCAACACACTACACGAGGCCGCCTCAAAGGCGGCCTTATATAGTGTGGGGCGTGCACTACACAGCCTGAGCTATGATTGGCCACAGGCAGGATGCCTGTGGCCAATCATGGCTCTCCTCGCTGCTGGCGCTGCGATTGGCCAAGCATGCGGGGTCACAGTGCATGCTTGGCCAATCATGAGCCAGCAATGCACTGCGCCATCGCAGTGCATTGTGGGCCGTGCGCGCCACACGAATTTTGACGGGAACGGACCAAGAGTTCGGATTTCGCTGAACGGACGAACAGCCAATGTTCGAGTCGAACGTACAGTACGTTCGACTCGAACACGAAGCTCATCCCTATTGGCCACCTGCGAAATCAGACAACTTGGCCCGACCGTGTGTATGCAACAGTTTCGGACACAATCCGTTGGACTAAATCCGACGGGCAAAATCCGACGGATTTGGTTGCCAAAATCTCCGACCGTGTGTACGTGGGCTAAGTGTATTATGGTGCATAGAGTATTTAGTAATAATTTTAACTGTGGGGGGATGATCTGGCCAGGGAGGGCCATATAATAGGGACTCTCGTGTACGGCTATGGGCCTTATTGAAAGCTTTCCTTAAATTAGAACGTGTATAACCTCGAGTTAGCAAACACTCACATAGCGCTTGGGCTTGGGAAAGAAAGTCCTGATCTGTAGTGCAATTCCTTCTTATTCTTAAGTATTGGGCGTACGGTATACTGCGCACTAGAGGACGGGGGTGCGAACTTGTGGCATGCAACAAAGTGTTGCCGGCCGTTGATTTCCGGTATAAGTTGGTAATCAATTTACCGGAATCATCCTTGATGATATTGAGGTCCAAAAAAGCAGTGTTTTCTGGATGATAGGTGTATGTAAAAGTTAGGTTGAATGTATTGATATTTAATATTCTAACAAAATCCTCCAGAGCCTGAATGGTACTGGTCCAAATAATAAAGAGATTGTCTATAAATCTGTACCAACAAAGTATAAAGTCTAAATAAAATTGTAGAGATTCATCGGCAAAGATTGACCGTTCCCACTCCCAGCCACCCAAATATAGATTTGCATATGATGGTGCACAGGACGTCCCCATCGCTACGCCATGGGTTTGTAAATAGATCTGATCCATAAAAAATAAAGAAGTTCTTGTTAAGGATAAAATCTAAGAGGTGTAGTATAAAATTATTGAATGGCCAGGTGGTATGGTCTTGTTCCATGAGAAAAGTGTTCACCATCCGGACGCCCTGCTCGTGGGGGATGCTAGAGTATAACGCCTCCACATCCAATGCCACGAGGAGGGCATCCGGGGGGATCTGCACCCCCTCTAGATGTTGCAAGAGATCAGTGGTATCTTTTATATAAGAGGGTAAACTTATTACACGAGGCATCAGGCAGGAGTCAACTAGCCTACTCGCGTTCTCGGTTAGTGACCCCATACCTGAGACTATAGGGCATTCAGGGGGGTTATCCATATTCTTATGCGTTTTTGGAAGTGCATAGAATGTAGGAGTTCGGGGCTTAGCTGTATTTATGAACTTGAAGGTTTTGTCATCTATCAGACCTTGCCTATGGACTTCCATAACCAGAGTCCTAAATTCGGATATAAATGATGTTACCATTGATTGGTCTATAGGAGTATACCAAACTTGGTTAAGCAATATTTTCAAACACATTGATTGATATTGTTGATGTGTCATTAACACCAGGTTGCCACCTTTGTCTGATTTTTAAATAATAATATCAGTTCTCTTTTGTAATTTCAGTAATGCTTTTTTCTGTTTGTAATTTACGTTAGAGTATGAGTCTGGCCATTCCTGCTTTTTTAAAGATTTTATTGCTGCAACTAGGAATGCCCATATCGTAGGGCAGGTCATAAGGTCTGGAAACGTTTGTGAGTTTAATTTAAATATATATTTCTTGGTATGTCCTACAGAGGTGTGAGGTAGGGAAATGGGAGCTGACGAAGTCTCCATAGTTGACTCCTCCTCAACCGATCCCTCATCATACAATAGCATTAGATCACGTAAGGCCCTAAATTCTTGCCTCAAGTAATGTTTTGTGTTTGCAGCCAATTCTTTTTCAAGGTTCAGATTTCGTCTGTCCTTGTCATAAATAAATTTATAAGTCAGGTTCTGAGCAAATAAATACAAATCTTTAATGGTTTTGTAAATGTTAATGGGTTCCGAGGGACTGAAACCAAGTCCTAGCTGAAGTACCAATTCCTCATCTCGGGTCAAGGTGTATGGAGTCAAATTGATAATATTCAATTCATCTAAGTTGGCATGAGTCTTAATTAGTGAACTGTTCAATCTTAATTCCGTAGAGGGGTTTTTAACACATACGTGTCTAGACTCCCCCGCCGGTGTGGTTCGGGTGTGGCTGGTGGTAAAAACCAAGGTTAGGAAATAGAGCCTGTGTGTTGGTGTGTAATATTTTGGGAATGATATTGTGTAAGGTAGACATCTGCGTGCTTGTGCTGGGACCCTGTGAATCTGAGTGCGCTAATTGGGGTGTTTTAACGGTTTTACCCGTTTTCTTGCCTTTTTTGGAGTCCTTCGTTGGATGGTCTCCACCAGTGAGTGACCTCTTACGTGGGGGACCCAATGCGCGTGAGTTTGTGGTTTGTGAAGTGACCTGTGAGGAAAAAGATGAGATTGAAGAATCAGATTCAGTGCAATCCGTGATAGTAATAGTTTCTTTAGGTACTCACATCCGTGGAAATTTCCTCCTTACCAATTTATTCCCCTATTTGTAGGCGTAGCCTTCAGAAAAGGCGAGTTTGTCCTGGACAAACTTACCTTGTTTTTTAACAATGATTTCTTTATTTAAAGCTTCTAATCGTTCCCTGACCTCCTTCCATTTCTCCTTCAAGACAGGCGATTCCATAATTTTAGGAAATTGTTCATTAAGTCGCTCAATCTCGCCGTCTAAAGAAGCCATATCTGCATGGTATTGTGTCGTTAGTTGAGTCATTAGTTCTACACTACATTTAGTTAAGGTATTTTCCCAGACCTTTTTAAAGTCAGGGGAAGGGTCCTTGATAGTGGGAAAAACTTGGATCCAAAGACCATGGACAATGGACAATGGACAAATTTCTTCCTTAATATATTATAAAAGAGAATATTCCTGCGCCTAATCAAAGAGTAATCTAATTGTTGCACCGCTGCACACACTGAAATGGGGTACTTGAACCCCAATTGGAGAAGACAAAAGGTAAAAAGGTAGTGGTGCGCGGTACTATGGTGAAGAATCTAGTTAAAACAGGTTTAATATATTCAATAGGTACTCAAAAGATTAAAAGATAAATGTAATATCGTCTCCACTACAGGTAATAAATGGAACGTAGAAAAAGAAAAGATAATATATGTATATAAAAAATATAAAAAATATATATATATATGTATATATAGTGAGGGACCCTCACTCCTATGCGTAGTAGTATTTTGAGTGGTGGACAAATGGATAAGAAAAACAATTAATGCTAAATAAGACTGGTGGTCCCAATGCGATTTTTTAGGTAGCAGAGTTGCATAAAGTGGCAGTGCTGAATATAAAGAAGGTCCGTGAAAATAACTACTACTGTATTTGTTTCAGTGACTAAAGTACTATACATAAAATAGTGGACGAAATAAAAAATATATAAAGTGAATCACCATGCGATTTGTTAAAAATGACGAAAACGCATACAAAGTGCTAGTGCTGAACAATAAATAGATCTGAAAAGAAAATCTGCTAAGTCAAAGTATATGTGTAACAGTGTACAAAAGTAATCATTAGCTAGATAAGGCAAAAGATGTAAGTAATGCTTGCCTTGTGACTAAAGAAATCGCATATGGTGTTAAAGCCAAGGGAGGGTTAAGCAAAGTGACTCTGTGCGGGTGTCTTTATACCATAGACTTAAATATCGGTGCAGTGCACTAAATTGAATCATACAATCAAAGAAAATAAATCAAATTGTTGAATCAAAACAAAAACGCATAAACGATCCAAGTGTTGGTGAGAGGGAAACAACCCTCTGGGAATAATCCAAAACAGAAGGAAAAAAGGTGCACAGTGTTTAAAGCTATAAAAAATATAAAAAACAACAATGGAACAGTAATCCTAGTTAAAATTGTCCATTCAGCTGGTGCGACAACAAGTGGCGATTAGCCCAAAATCGCATGTAACAAGACAGTCGCCTGCAATGCTGGTGCTTAAAATATATGTGCACTATAAGGTAGAGATTTAAACAGTGATAATGGTGATGGTGGATATCTCCCACGTGGTCCTGTGTAATCAGAATATGGGTGTCCCCTTACCTTACAGCTGTAAGGTAACAGCATATGGTATATGTGTCCTCAGGGTTCCTGGTGGTCCTTATCCCTCGAGGTCCTATTCACGTGTCCCCGGGTCCTGGCGTCTCCTGCCTGCTGTGCCGTATTGGGCTCTGTAAGTGGTCCCTCAGCGGTACTTCAGCGTGGGGGGGGGGAATTGGTGGTATACCTCGGCGGTTTTATGCAAGGGATTAAACAGATAAGGAGGAAGGGAGCCCCATAGTATAGTATTTTTCAACAGTATTGAAATTTATTTATAAAAACAGCTTTGGTACTCACAAACAGACAGAGTTTTTGTATGGTGTATAAACGAGCCTCGAGCTCGATTGCGTCACTTCCGGTAGCGTCCCGACTAGTGTTCGTCACGGTCACATGACTTCATCAGGGCCCTGATGAAGTCATGTGACCGTGACGAACACTAGTCGGGACGCTACCGGAAGTGACGCAATCGAGCTCGAGGCTCGTTTATACACCATACAAAAACTCTGTCTGTTTGTGAGTACCAAAGCTGTTTTTATAAATAAATTTCAATACTGTTGAAAAATACTATACTATGGGGCTCCCTTCCTCCTTATCTGTTTAATCCCTTGCATAAAACCGCCGAGGTATACCACCAATTCCCCCCCCCCACGCTGAAGTACCGCTGAGGGACCACTTACAGAGCCCAATACGGCACAGCAGGCAGGAGACGCCAGGACCCGGGGACACGTGAATAGGACCTCGAGGGATAAGGACCACCAGGAACCCTGAGGACACATATACCATATGCTGTTACCTTACAGCTGTAAGGTAAGGGGACACCCATATTCTGATTACACAGGACCACGTGGGAGATATCCACCATCACCATTATCACTGTTTAAATCTCTACCTTATAGTGCACATATATTTTAAGCACCAGCATTGCAGGCGACTGTCTTGTTACATGCGATTTTGGGCTAATCGCCACTTGTTGTCGCACCAGCTGAATGGACAATTTTAACTAGGATTACTGTTCCATTGTTGTTTTTTATATTTTTTATAGCTTTAAACACTGTGCACCTTTTTTCCTTCTGTTTTGGATTATTCCCAGAGGGTTGTTTCCCTCTCACCAACACTTGGATCGTTTATGCGTTTTTGTTTTGATTCAACAATTTGATTTATTTTCTTTGATTGTATGATTCAATTTAGTGCACTGCACCGATATTTAAGTCTATGGTATAAAGACACCCGCACAGAGTCACTTTGCTTAACCCTCCCTTGGCTTTAACACCATATGCGATTTCTTTAGTCACAAGGCAAGCATTACTTACATCTTTTGCCTTATCTAGCTAATGATTACTTTTGTACACTGTTACACATATACTTTGACTTAGCAGATTTTCTTTTCAGATCTATTTATTGTTCAGCACTAGCACTTTGTATGCGTTTTCGTCATTTTTAACAAATCGCATGGTGATTCACTTTATATATTTTTTATTTCGTCCACTATTTTATGTATAGTACTTTAGTCACTGAAACAAATACAGTAGTAGTTATTTTCACGGACCTTCTTTATATTCAGCACTGCCACTTTATGCAACTCTGCTACCTAAAAAATCGCATTGGGACCACCAGTCTTATTTAGCATTAATTGTTTTTCTTATCCATTTGTCCACCACTCAAAATACTACTACGCATAGGAGTGAGGGTCCCTCACTATATATACATATATATATATATTTTTTATATTTTTTATATACATATATTATCTTTTCTTTTTCTACGTTCCATTTATTACCTGTAGTGGAGACGATATTACATTTATCTTTTAATCTTTTGAGTACCTATTGAATATATTAAACCTGTTTTAACTAGATTCTTCACCATAGTACCGCGCACCACTACCTTTTTACCTTTTCCTTAATATATTGTTCAAAATATTGCGTATGCCAATGCAGGTGTGACTTCTTTTTAAGCAGACCGAACATCCTTTCCAAGAACAACTTGGTTTCATCCTCAATCTTATAATTAGTTAGACAACCTGTCTTAATAGATAACATAAATCCAGACCAATCTGAGCCAAGTATGTCCATCACTCCACTGGCTTTATAGGCCACGCCCTAAACTCCCATTTCAGCACTCGTTGCGGCAGTGCTTAGAAATGTATAATTAACCATCTAGATGAGATTACATTAACAGTAGAGTATATAGTCTACTGAAGGCCACTTTTAGTTCTATTAAATAATTATGAGGCACTGTAAGAGCAAAAAGAAGATAAATCAGACCTTAAACGGTCCTGGGTGTGTTATCCACCCTACCAGAGATAATAAATAAATGTGCCTAAATTAACAGAATTCCAATTACTTTTATTTATTTTATTTTTTTCCTGCTTCCTCCCACTTTGTGGATTTTTCCGGTTCCCACCTTTCCCATCTGAGCCTTGTCCCTCCACCACTTGTGGAAACGGGCCACGTTGCCTGATCTCCTAATTTTGTGAGTACTGTTGCGGCACCTCTTTCCTTTATGGCTTATTCCTCCATAATTTGGGCGAATATTTCCTTAATTATCCTAATTATTATTTTTTTACTTTTTCCTAGATATCTTTAAAAGCTTGGTGAGATGAAACAAGGTCACTTTAAACATGTTTTGAATTGTTCTCTATGTTATTTTGTTTACCTTTCTCTTTTTTAAATTGTAATGCAGTGCGCTGGGATGAATTGCTGGGGATTTCCCTATGCGGACTGTGGAGCATTAGGAGGAAGCTCCTAGGGGCGGGCATGTGCCTCTCCAGCAGACCTGGACTCCTCCCCCGTTCGGGAGAGGGCCCGGTCTGTTAGCGTCTGATCACATGGAAATCCCCATGGTGATCAGAGGCGCATGTGAACATGGAACGGCTGACACGGCAGCGTCATCGCTCGGCGCCCAGCGCCGTTTGTTTGATGCCGCCGGGTTGGAGGTTAAAAGGGGAGCCATCATGGCCCCCTGCTAGAGCGGCTTCTCCACATGGATGGTTGGCGCAGCAGACGGCGATCAATTTTCCGGTAATTACCTTTTACAGACTTGGCCTCCATTGATCTTTTTCTTCATTGGGGGGGTCTAACATATTAGACATTTGCCTTACCAGGATTAACACCACTGGCTTGAACAAAACAAAGGCTTCTTGTGTCTCTGGAACTGGGTACTGGTGACAGGGGATTAACCCTATGCAATCACCATACCTAGCCATACTTCTAGGGATTATCTGCGATTTCTGCAGCCATTTCCAATGTGGACCATATTATGATAATTGCTGATAAGTACACTGGTATGTAGATAATGCTACTGAGTTTAAAAATATCAATGTTCCAATAATGTGAGAATGCCCAAGACTGACGGCACCGGTGTTACTTTTCTTTTTTTTTCTTTTTCTTAGCTGGCTCTATTTAAACATTCCGTGTCCGCCCCAAGGGTGGTTAAGCCCAGTGGGTAGGGACCACCCGTGCTCCAATTTTTGCCCGCAACACGGTATCCCATAGCGGTTAGCCACTCACTCTGTAATGTCTATGATCAATTAATACACTGTATATTATGAATTTTGAAATGTGCTCTGTACACTTTATTTTCAATGTTGACGCTATATGTTTAATTGTAGATAGTATCAAGACTTTCCTGAAGAAGCGACAAACAGTAGCGAAACTAGCTAAACAAACGATCAACTTGGACACTAATCATACTATCTGAATACACGACTGTGTGATGTAACTATGCTGTGTGCCAACAAAAGTTTTTAATCTTTATATTTTTTGTTTAAATAAAAACCGTTTTAATTATACTTGTTATATTCTCTGGGTATCAAGATAGTCCTTTATTCCACTGGGGGATGTTTGGCTGGTCCGTGGTTTGAGTGTTCCACGCATAGGCCCCTTTCCCTATTTTTGTTTTCTATGGTATTAACAACTATGGCTTGTTACCTGCTATACCAATATCCCCACCCTTTCATCTAATGACCACACCACACATAATTGGAGTAAATTACAAATATAAATATCCAATAACATATCAATAACCTTTCAAAACATAACATACAGTTTATTAAAGAAAATGGAGCCCAAGGTCCCAATAGGCATAAAACCAGAACCGTACCTGCTAGTCACTTCTAAGGTCTCCAGTCTCAAAACCACCGACTCTGAGACAGTTAGCAGGTACCCATACACCAACTGGGAGCCGTACCTCAGACGGGTCCCTACACCATACCTTTTATATGCCCATATGACCTACAAGGACCTTGCAACCCGCCAAGTGAGACAACCTGCTCACTAGGATGCTCTAGTCCCCCAAAACAAAACACAAAAATGCCCCCCAAAATGTAGGACAGGAGGGTGGGAAGTTGTTCCACACTCATCCCCTTCTAGCTGAAGACCACCCCTTTTCCATCCCCAACTCACTTTCCCCCAAAGCTCCACCCCCATCTCCATACCCACTCTGAACAGCCCTAACTAATCCCTGAAACACCCCCTCTTGCCATTAACTCCCTGTTCCTTAAGCCCCCATTAACCCCTGTCATGCCGGCCCTCCGTTTATTGACTTGGGGGTTATATGGGCCTCTCTCTTTTTTTTATAAATTGTATTTTTATTGAAAGAATTTCAGAAAAAAAACAATAGCTATATATCCAACAATCTATGTATGCTGTGAGAAGGAAGGTATACATTGAATGGCAAATGAAAATAAAGAAAAAGAAAATTAACCACCTCAGTACAGTGCAGTTACACCCCCTTCCTGACCAGACCAATTTTCAGCTTTCAGCGCTCTCACACTTTGAATGAAAATTACTCAGTCATCCAACACAGTATCCATATGAAACTTGCGTCCTTTTTTCCACACAAATAGAGCTTTCTTTTAGTGGTATTTAATCACTAGTGGGTTTTTTATTTTTTGTGCTATAAATAAAATAAAACGTAAATTTTGTGAAAAAAATGCCTTTTTCTTCGTTTCTGTCATAAATTTTTGCTAATTAGTAATTTTTCTTCATACATTTTGGCCAAAATTTATACTGCTACATATCTTTGGTAAAATAACCCACATTAGTGGATATTATTTGGTCTTTGTGAAAGTTATAGAGTCTACAATCTATGGTGCCAATCACTGAAAATTCATCACTTCTGATCAGGCCTTCAGTACATCAGGTGTATCTCATTTCTTGAGACTCTAACTAGTCAGGAAAGTACAAATACCCCCCAAATGACCCCTTTTTACAAAGTAGACATCCCAAGGTATTAAGTAAGTAGCATGGTGAGTTTTTTTAAGTTGTCATTTTTTCCCACAATTCTTTGCAAAATGAAGATTTTTTATTTTTTTTTATTTTTTTTTACTAAATTGTCATATTATCAGGTTATTTCTCACACACAGCATATGTATACAACAAATTACCCCCCAAAATACATTCTGCTACTCTTCCCGAGTACGGCGATACCACATGTGTGAGACTTTTACACAGCCTGGCCACATACAGAGCACTAACATCGATGTAGTACCTTCAGACGTTCTACGAGCAAAAATGACGCATCTCATTTCTCAACCACCTATTACACTTTTGAAGGCCCTGGAGTACCAGCACAATGGAATTTCCCATAAAATCACCCCATTTTGGAAAGCTAACACCCCAACGTATAATCTGTGAGGCATAATGAGTCTTTTGAATGGTTAATTTTTTTCCAGAAGTTTTTGGAATATGTGGAAAAAAATTAAAACGCATTTTTTTTTACACAAAATTGTCAATTTATAAGATATTTCTAACACATAGCATGTATATAGCAAAAATTACACCCCAAAATACATTCTGCTACTCTTCCCGAGTACGGCGATACCACGTGTGTGAGACTTTTACACAGCCTGGCCACATACAGAGCACTAACATTGATGTAGTACCTTCAGACGTTCTATGAGCAAAAATTACGCATCTCATTTCTCAACCACCTATTACATTTTTGAAGGCCCTGGAGTATCAGCACAATGGAATTTCCCATAAAATTACCCCATTTTGGAAAGCAAACACCCCAACGTATAATCTGCGAGGCATAATGAGTCTTTTGAACGGTTCATTTTTTTCCAGAAGTTTTTGGAATATGTGGAAAAAAATTAAAACGCATTTTTTTTTTACACAAAATTGTCAATTTATAAGATATTTCTAACACATAACATGTATATAGCAAAAATTACACCCCAAAATACATTCTGCTACTCCTCCCGAGTATGGCGATACCACATGTGTAGGACTTTTACACAGCCTGGCCACATAGATGGGCCAAACATTGAAGTAGTACGTTCAGGCGTTCTAGGAGCATAAATGACACATCTTATTTCATTCCTACTAGGTGTCACGGACCCCCAAAGCATCCTCCCAATGTTGAGGGCATGTGGCCTGGTACGGTTCAGGAGGGAGGGGGGGCCGCTCTCTCGTCCCCCCCTCTTTTCCTGCGGCCTGCCAGGTTGCGTGCTCGGATAAAGGGTCTGGTATGGATATTTAGGGGGAACCCCACGTCAAATTTTTTCTTAAATTTGAGGCAGGGTTCCCCTTAATATCCATACCAGACCTGAAGGGCCTGGTAATTGAATTTGGGGGACCCCCACGCTTTTTTTTATTTATTTATTTATTTATTTTTTTATCAATGACTTTCAATGAGTGTTCTCTGTATTACGGAGCCGACAATTCATAATAGCTGCGAGTGATTTTAAAGGACTTTTTTTCCTGCATAAATGACACTTTGTGCAGGGACAGTTCTAAGCACCAGAAACATGAGCCCCTTCACAGGCATACTATAGACAACCCCCCCTACGAAATTTAAAGGAATATTACACTTTTATTGTTTCACTTTAATCATTATTAAAATCACTGCTCCCAAAAAAACGGCCGTTTTTAAATCTTTTTTTTGCATTGATCCATGTCCCCTGGGGCAGGACCCGGGTCCCCAAACACTTTTTAGGACAGTATCTTGCAGAATCTTTTCTCTCTGTCAAATCTTTTTTCTCTGTCGAATATTTTCTCTATATAATCTTGGACTAATAGAGGTAAGGTTAAGCACATTCGACCACAGGTTCTATAGACACAGATTGTTGTCAGAGTCATGTCGAATCTCCTATTCTATATCGAACTGTTGTAACAATGAAAACGAAAATAAAGCATTTATTTATGTCAGATCTTTCGTTTTTCGGATTTTGTGCTTTCGTTATCGTTTGTTAAAACGAAAACGAAAATAGCTGAAATTCGGACGAAAATGCATTCGGACGAAAACGAATGCACATGTCTAATTCCTACCCATCACACTTTTGAAGGTCCTGGACCACCAGGACAGTGAAATTACCCACAAAATGACCCCATTTTGGAAAGTAAACACCCCAACGTATATTCTATGAGACTTTGGCTGCAAATAGGTACTGGGGTACTCTGATGGGCTGGAGATAGGTACTCGGGTACTCAGGTGGACTGTGACAGGTACTCGGGTACTCAGATGGACTGGAACAGGTACTCGGGTACTCTGATTGCCTGGTGACAGGTACTCGGGTACTCTGATGGCCTGGTGACAGGTACTCGGGTACTCTGATGGCCTGGTGACAGGTACTCGGGTACTCTGATGGCCTGGTGACAGGTACTCGGGTACTCTGATGGCCTGGTGACAGGTACTCGGGTACTCTGATGGCCTGGTGACAGGTACTCGGGTACTCTGATGGCCTGGTGACAGGTACTCGGGTACTCTGATGGCCTGGTGACAAGTACTCAGGTACTCTGATGGCCTGGTGACAGGTACTCTGATGGTTTGGTGACTGGTATTTGGGTACTCTGAAGGGCGGTGACAGGTACTCAGATGAACTGTGACAGGTACTCGGGTACTCAGATGGGCTGTGACAGGTACTTGGTACTCTAATGGACTGTGACAGGTACTCGGTACTCTAATGGACTGTGACAGGTACTCGGTACTCTAATGGACTGTGACAGGTACTCGGGTACCCTGATGGGCCGTGACAGGTACTCGGGTACCCTGATGGGCCGTGACAGGTACTTGGGTACCCTGATGGGCCATGACAGGTACTCGGGTACTCTGATGTGCCGTGACAAGTACTCGGGTACTCTGATGTGCCGTGACAGGTACTCGGTACTCTGATGTGCCGTGACAGGTACTCGGGTACTCTGATGGGCCGTGACAGGTACTCGGGTACTCTGATGGGCCGGGACAGGTACTCGGGTACTCTGATGGGCCGGGACAGGTACTCGGGTACTCTGATGGGCCGGGACAGGTACTCGGGTACTCAGATGAACTGTGACAGGTACTCGGGTACTCAGATGGGCTGGGACAGGTACTCGGGTACTCAGATGGGCTGGGACAGGTACTCGGTTACTCAGATGGGCTGGGACAGGTACTCGGGTACTCTGATGGGCTGGGACAGGTACTCGGGTACTCTGATGGGCTGGGACAAGTACTCGGGTACTCTGATGGGCTGGGACAGGTACTCGGGTACTCTGATGGGCTGGGACAGGTACTCGGGTACTCTGATGGGCTGGGACAGGTACTTGGGTACTCTGATGGGCTGGGACAGGTACTCAAATACTCTGATGGACTGTGACAGGTACTCTGATGGACTGTGACAGGTACTCTGATGGACTGTGATTGACAGGTACTATGAGGGGTGGTGACAGGTCCTCTTTATTGGGGGGGGGGGCAATCAGTATGTTTGGTGTACACTGTTTGCGGTAACGAGATGTTACCACAATCTCCTCCTCACACACGATCGGTGTGTGAGGAGGAGAACCCGGTAACATCCCGTTACCGCGGTTTGTTTACATTTTAGTGATCGGCTGTGAAAGGATCACAGCCGATCACGTGGGTAAACAGCCAGCTAATGGCTGTTTACCAGTGTCGGTGACGAGCAGTGTTCCCGGGGAACACGCCGCCACCGACGTGCACGCGCAGCGCGCTCGCGATCGCGCGCATGCGCCGTGCACGTAGGGGGTGTGACCATCTGTGATCGGCCGTGATGAAGTCATAACGAATGGTTGTTCACCCCCTTCGGTGGCGAGCGGTGTCTCCGTGACACGCCGCCACCGAAGAAACAGGGATGCGCGCGATCGTGACGGCCTCCCGCCACAATAGCTGCGCCGCCTGGCCGTCATTTGACGGCCGGCGGTCAGCAACTAGTTAAATAAAAAAAAAGGAAAAAGAAAAAAGAGATAAAAGACAAATTCAAATAAATCTTGTGAACAAGTGTAGCAGTTATTAGGGCAATGATATAAAAGAGGTAAATTCAATGTTGATTATCTGACTGAGAGGATCCCTTGTAAAGAGGGAACCATGACCAGTAAGGATTGGGTGTAGGGTGCTGTTCAAAAGATGAACAGTGCTGGAAGAGGGGTGCAGAGGGGGAAGGGGTGGGCAGTGTTGGTAGAGGGGTGCACTGGGGAACATTGTGGGAAGAGCTTTGCAGTTAGTGATATGGGAGTAGTGTTATATATATGTATATGTTAATATTATTATATATATATTATTTTTTTTTTTTCTTAAGGATTCTGATTGCTTTTTTATCCATCTTATGGATGTTATATTTACAGAATTTGTCACGTGAATTTACATTTTCACTTTATTTGCATGTAGCACTGACCCCCGAGGGAGCTGCTGGTTTGATTTGGGCCTGCACTCTGCTTATAAACCCCACTAACTTGACTCAGTCCCCTTGACACAGCTGTGATGCAATACAATACAGTACAATATAATATAACACAATATACCTGTATTGTCACCTCAGGATCCACTGGCTCCACATGCTGGGAGAAAACAATACTCCACACAATGGGGTACTTAACCAAAGTATGTTTTACTGTATGTATTAGCAAACAGGTAATTACAATAATTGTGCTGTCATCCCAAAATAGAACAGCATAACAATGAATTTTGATAAACAATTATGAACAATATAAATACAAGGGAGCTCCCCCTACTTTTATAGCTATTTGTGAGATCTCATCAAAAGTATCCAGTCTTTAGTCTTCTTGTCTTCTGCTAGCTATAATAATTTCTTACAATTTGTAATCCATTAAGTAATTAAAGTTGAGTTAAAGATGATCCTGGTGTTGCTTCCATAACTATGATACAAGGCTTGAGTTGCAGTAGCAGATAGGCCTTATGCCTGCCTAGTGTCAGTTGCTATACTCCTCCTCCATAGGACTATGGATCCCAGCGAGGCCAGTATATAAGTCTGACTAGGTGCAAAAGTTAATAAACTGTGGGCCGCAACCCGCTCACCAACTGGATCGGAAGCTCTGTACGGTGGCTCTGGTCCGGTGTTTGCAGCTTGCTTTTAGGTCAGTCGGCTCCATCACTCCGTTCCGTTCAGATGAATGGACCCAGTCTTCCAATGCTCAAATGAGTGTCTCTGGATCTTCCCAATCTGGTCACTGTGTCTCTGGCACCGTCAGGTCACACACACAATCTCTGCTCAGGCTGCAGGTCGCTTCCTCCGGGAGGCCTCCTCACAAATCCTCACACCAGGCCATGCGTTGCCAAGAAACCTAAGATAGCCACCTGGGCTCCATTTATGTCCTACCCAGCATGCACTGTCAGAGAGGGTGTCCATGTGTAAAAAGGTCAACTCTCCAAGGTAAATAACAGTCACTCCCTGTAATCAGCTCAGTGCTTTTGTGAAAGCAAATATTGTTCAAGTTCACTATCAGTGTTTGGCCACTAGATGGCGCCAAACACTAAGCCATAGAAATGTCCATACACTTTCATTATACATGATAATATAATTTAGTAGGCAAGGATACCAGCGCTACATGCAATATTGCATGTATGTTTATGTACTGCAGGAATACCACTTTATTGCTGTTGATTTATAGCATATTATATTCTATTATTTAGATTTTTATTTTGATAGCACAGTGTACTATATATTTGATTTGATTACCTCTGCATGATTTATGAGACATGTGCACTAACTATGAGATCTTATTGATCTCATAGTGGTGGCTCAGAGGACGTTACATTTTTTATTTAGCGATAACAGCTTCAACTCTTCTGGGAAGGCTGTCCACAAGGTTTAGGAGTGTGTCTATGGGAATGTTTGACCATTCTTTCAGAAGCACATTTGTGAGGTCAGTTACTGATGTTGGAGGAGAAGGCCTGGCTCACAGTCTCCTCTCAAATTCATCCCAAAGGTGTTCTATCAGGTTGAGGTCAGGACTCTCTCCAGGCCAGTCAAGTTACTCCGCCCCAAACTCGCTCATCCATGACTTTATGGACCTTGTTTTGTGCACTGGTCCAAATCGTTTGGAGGAGGGGGGATTATGGTGTGGGGTTGTTTTTCAGGGGTTGGGCTTGGCCTTAGTTCCAGTGAAGGGAACTCTTAAGGCACACCAGTGCACAAAGCAAGGTCCATAAAGACATGGATGAGTGAGTTTGGGGTGGAGGAACTTGACTGGCATAGAGTCCTAACCTCAACCCCATAGAACACCTTTGGGATAAAATAGAGCAGAGACTGTGAGCCAGGCCTTCTCATCAATCAGTGCCTGACCTCACAAATATGCTTCTGGATAGACACACTCCTAAACCTTGTAGACGGCCTTCCCGGAAGAGTTGAAGCTGTTATAGCTGCAAAGGATGGGCCGACTCAATATTGGACCCTATGGACTAGAACTGGGAAACCAGGATAATTTATGTGTGTGTAAAGACAGGTGTCCCAATACTTTTGACAATATAGTGTAATATTCAAATCATCAAAATCATGAAGTTTCATACACAGATGAGAATAAAGTGTTATAAGGGCAAAAAAGGAAATTCATTCATATATAGATGTAAAGGTGTAAACATGTGCATTCATCAATAATAATATTCAATAAAGTGCCAGGTGAGATATACAGATTGAATATTTTCGATGAAAGTGCCAGTTATTCTGTGCAAAGCATAAAAATACTCAAATAATGATCATTCAAAATAACAAATCTTCAAATGTAGCATAAAATTGGTAAATCATATAGACAGAGGAATCCCAATTCCAGAAGTGCTCCAAGTAATCCCTTGACCGTGCTCCACCATAGATAATGATGAATGGATGCTTACCAGATGAAGAGACCCCAAACGAGGTCTAGCCACGCATTAGTGGGCAACACCCCCCACTGTGGGTATGTAGGTAGCACTCCCTTCACAGGACCCGTATTATAGATGTGTCATCCAAAGATCACCGATAATGCGGCCTCGTAGTTGTAGTCATTCACAAATAAAATGAATACATCATGCATTCAGAAATGATCACCCTTCCCGGCGGGCACGCTGGCATCACTGCTATATCCTCCAACCCAGGGTTGTGAAGGAAGGGTTACCTGCATACCTACAGTGTGGGGGGTGTTGCCCACTAATGTGTGGCTAGACCTCATTGGGGGTCTCCTCATCTGGTAAGCCTCCATCCATTATTATATATGGTGGAGCACAGACAAGGGATCACCGTGAGAACTTTTGGACGGTAATTAAGCCGGTGTGGAGCACCTGTGTCACCACCAGTATTTTGATTTGGGATTCCTCTGTCTATATCATTCACCAATTTTATGCCACATTTGAAGATTTGGCACTTTGAACATTATTAGAGGTTTTTTTTTCTTTGCACAGAATAATTGGCACTTTGACCACTTCACGCAAAGTCACGTACCTGCACATCATTTTGTTGAAGTGGTTGTACCGGGATGATATGCAGCTGCAGGCTCTTCACCCTTTTTACCACTTTTTAGAGCGAGCGGTCGGCTATCTATTGATAACAACCGATGCGGCTCAGCCATCATAACAAGGTGCGGTGAAGGGACAGCCTCCCGCCTCCTTCCGCTGCTCTGCCCAGGTCTCCCATTCCACCAGGAGGCCTGAGCGACCAACCGCAAATCCGCTGATCGGGTCTCCGATTTACTTGGCTGCAAATGGTGGCGATTTAAAAAAAAGACAGTATTCAGTGACGCAAATTTTGGCGTTTTGAATACTTTTAAGTGAAAAGGAGGAATTTGGTGTCTTTTAAAATTGCCAAAACTGCAGTTTGGTTCGGGTACAATTATCTAAATTAGACTTCAGCATCAGTCTGACTGGACTGTGAGATGTTCAGCCTGGCCACAAGGGGCACTGTCTCTTCTGGCAGGCATGGATCTATGGTCTGGTTAGGTGCTTAAGTTACGTTCTCTCTGAGCCAGCCCAGTGGGAGAGGCTCTCTCGCTGTACTTTCTGGGAGAGGGTACTTAAGATACGGACGTCACGTGGTTTGGGGTTCCGGTCCAGAATGATGTACGGACTTCATGGTCCTGGTCCTCCTGACCAGCCCCCAGGAAGGCTATGGCCTGGGGTGCCGATCCACCTGACTTTGATGTCTCAGGGCTGGCTATCCCGAGGTAAGGAAACAAAAAGAAGGATTCTGAGGTGTTTGGGTGCCATCTCCGGTTCGGGAGAGACCCAGTGACTTCAAGCATTCCAGGGGAGGACTCTTCAGAAGACCACGTACGGGTTGATTTCTTAGTAAGAGCCTGGAAGGGCTGAAGTACCCGAGAGAATCTGGTCTTGTGGATATGGCCAAGCTGGCTGAAAGATCCAGATATCATACAAGTGTTTTCAAGCTAAAGTTTCCCTACGTGTTCTACAACAACGTCTATGGCAGAGACATTATCTTGTACGTTCTACAACAACGTCTATAGCAGAGACATTATCTTGTACGTTCTACAACAACGTCTGTGGCAGAGACATTATCTTGTACGTTCTACAACAACGTCTGTGGCAGAGACATTATCTTGTACGTTCTACAACAACGTCTATGGCAGAGACATTATCTTGTACGTTCTACAACAACGTCTATGGCAGAGACATTATCTTGTACGTTCTACAACAACATCTATGGCAGAGACATTATTTTGTACGTTCTAAAACAACATCTATGGCAGAGACATTATCTTGTACGTTCTACAACAATGTCTGTGGCAGAGACTTGTTCCTGAGGAAGCACCTTGTTGTCTGCTAGGCCTTGTGAAAGAGGGACTGTCCAACCTGAGTGATCATCCAGTTGGGAATGGCTATTCTCTGGATTCAGTCAAAGTAAGCAAGTTCTTCAACATTTTTGACTTTGACACTAAGAGTACTTTGAATTTCCTTTCCAACCCTCTGATCCCAATTTAAGAGACTGTTCATTGTCTACGTTTTGCAAATAAAATCCATTCAAGTGTCGGTCTCTCAAGTTACTGGGCCATCTACCACGGGAACCCCTAGACATGCAACGAGGAAAGCAGAAGGTGACGGTAAGTCCAAAATCTAACCAGCAGCACCTTCGGGGGTTAGGGCTACAACTGTCACATGGGATGTTTACATTCCTTGTGACAGCAATAAAAGTGATCAGATTTTTTTTTTTTAAAGGGACAATATTAAATAAAATAAATAAGAATAAAAAAAAAATGTAAAGCGCCCCATCCCCGTGTTCTCAGACACCAAAGAAAATGCATATATAAATGTTAACGGTCTTCAAATCACACATGTGAGGTATCGCTGCGATCGGTAGAGTGACAGAAATAATTCTCATAAAAGACCTCCTCTGTAACTCTAAATGGGCAACCATTAAACCTTTTTAAGCGGCACCTATAGAGATTTTTACGTACCGTCGTTTGTCGCCATTCCACGAGCGGGCTCAGTTTAAAAGTGTAACATGTTGGGTATCGGGGCATGGCCTGGCCTGACTAGAAGATGGACGCTTAGTTCCTGAGCTCCCGCTGCCTCACGACGTGCTATCTGTCTATCGGAGGTTTTAACTGTCTTTCACACATCCTCTAATGGGGACTGCATCAAGGAACTCCTCAGCATCGCGCTCCCGCTCTCCCCGGGGGAACTCGCGCACTTCCAACAGCACTATTCCGGACTTGTTCCGAGCGAACAGGGGAAACATGGCAATGGCTCACCAAGGCCTCATACAGGACCGGACGTCTCCTCCGCATAACGCGCCACTATCTTCCCCCTCTATACCAGGGGTTGAGTCTGGCAGTTCACAGCCTGCTATATTGTCCTCACAGCCGCAGCTCAGCATACATGATCTGCGAGCCATTGCTGCGGACATCAAGGATACCCTCTCAGCAGCCATTTCTGAGCTCAGCTTGGACATCCGTTCCCTGACTGATAGGGTGGGTGTGATGGAGGACGCCTTATCTAAACAAGATTCCCAACTGAGGAAGACGACGCATCATGTGGACACACACACCTTACAATTACGAGCGGTTCATATCCGCATGGAAGACCTTGACAACAGGGGGAGACGCCACAATTTACGGGTGCGAGGCCTTCCAGAAGCGATCGAAGGTGACCAACTTTTACCCTCTGTAACTAGCATTTTTAATAATCTGCTGAACAGACCGCCGCAAACCCCCATAGCCATGGACAGAATCCACCGTGCATTAAAACACAAGGGTAGAGACACAGACCCTCCGAGGGATATAGTATGCTGTCTCCCAGATTTCAAACTGAAAGAAGACATCCTCAAACAGGCCAGGGGTACGCCACACATCACCCATGCTGGTTCTACGATCCAAATTTACCAAGATCTCTCAAGCATCACGCTGCAACACCGAAGGGATCTGAGACCTTTATTAGACGTGCTTCGCGCAAACGGTATCGTCTACAAATGGAAATTCCCATTTTGTCTTTTGGCCTCCGTCCAGGGTCGCACCGCGCACTTAAGAGTACCTGAAGACTTGCCTCACTTCTGTCGCAACCTCAACATTCCATTAGTTGATGTTCCCAACTGGTTTGCTGACTTCCGACGCTCTGCGGTGAAAAAGGATCCGCCATTGGCTGAACCAATGGATGCCCAAGCTAGCAGCTATCAGCGGCACAGATCTCCGTCAGCTTCCGATGCTCGAGGCTTGCCCAGGGGCCTTCACCGCTCTCATAGCCCGTCCTATACACCAAGCTCTCGGAGAGCTAGAAGAGATCACTGACTGCGCCCTCAGGTACCTGTCACTTTACCTGTCTAATAAAATGAAACCACACAGTTTATTCACTGTTTTCATGTTGAACATTTGGAGCATACCCTGCTGAGTGTCTCTTAAGTCTATACTATCATTCTCATCTATACCGAATCTTTCTATACCCGCAATGCTAACACGCAGTCAACTGCTAGCTCTACGGATATACACGCTGCTTTTCTCCTCCCCAGTTCTGTGTCACTATCCCCGCTGTCCATTCCAATTCTGCATGACCACGGACTTGTAGTGATTTCTACTACAACCCCCACAATTCCTTGCGGCAAGACAACCGGCCCATGCTGGATGATGTCAGCGGCAGCTCCTCTTGATGACACATACCCACTCTGGACACGCTTTGGAACTCGTGTAGCTTTCCTATAAGATCATCCGTACACATTATTATTTCACCCCGCATGTTTCTGGTGATCCTATGGAACTAAGATGATGCTTTCTGTGTTTAGCCATCGGAGGTACTGTCTTCTCACCTCTTTACAGAACTGGTAAGCTACAATAACTGCCGTTCCAGATGGTAACTTCTGAGGGATATACCGTAATCCTCATACTCTGGGGTGCCCTCTACACCCACCGGTTTCGTTCAGGAAGTATGCTCCTCTTTTTCTTTTTCGGATTGTATGTGACAAGTTTGAAATAACACTATGTTTCTGCATTGCTTAGCCTATGCGGTTCCCCCTTTCAATCGGATTACTCGCTCTATACTGGGCGCATCAATATTTTGGATTCCGTGGAAGGGGGTGCCTACTCCACCCTTTCCAATTGAGTGGTAAATATGTTTGCTTATTGCTAGGCATCAGATGTTTCTCACTTTTACAGGTTACAGTTGAATTAGACATTTTTCTATTTTGTGGGGCTGGTTCAGCCCGTGGTTGTGCCTATAGTTTTTAGTTTTGTACACTAGTGTTCACATTTCACATTTCAGATTGATTTCGCACTGTTGAGCTGCATCGTTCTGCATCTCCCCGAGATATTTACAAGCACCTACTTAATCGATTGACAAGCGGCAGGTTCCCCTGATTCCCCATACAATTAAACTTCACCTTCTCCTCCATCTTTAGCCTGTAGTGTCGTGAGTCAGCATAATAGCGATACACCTTCTTTTTATTTTTCGATTCATCTTCACGGTCAAGCTAGAGCCGACCCCCACACGGTGGGGGCTAGCAGCAAGTTCTCCCGATATAGGGTAGGTTTGCTGTCCCCGCAATGTACATCTACCGATCCTCCTACTACCGAGACAGGGTGTTACCCCCACTCCTATTGTCTCATCGGTTTTCTGACGGTAGACACCGTTCCCTAGCCCATCTGTATACACGGACACATCGTCTCGCACTCTCATCTACATACTCCCCCCCCCCGAACGGGCAACTATGAATCCAACACTGGCACCGCAACAGGATACTTCTCCCTACCAACAGCTCAAACTATACTCTATTAACATCCAAGGACTTAACACGCCCGAAAAGCGAACAAAATTATTATCTGCATTACAACCCTCCAAAGCCCATATTGTTCTTGTCCAGGAAACTCACTTCAGGGCTGACAGCGTTCCAAAACTATATAGCAAACACTTTCCCACGGTCTATCACGCACCTAACAATGATGCTAAATCCAAGGGGGCGTCTATTCTAATCTCAAGGCACTGCCCAATCCAAGTTGATGACACTCTGAAAGATACCCAGGACAGGTTTCTATTTCTGAAAGGTACGCTATATAACAAGCCCATAACTCTGGTGAATATATATGCGATAATGCGCCTAACACGCATCAAGTCACTTTCCTGCGCAATACCTTCCAACACCTAACCCTGTTTCAATCTGGCGCCCTTATTGTCGGCGGAGACCTGAATGTTGCCCTTAACCCCTCCCTTGACACCTCTTCAGGCGCCTCCACTATGGCGTATAGGACTCTCCGCGCGATCAAATTACAATTCCATGACCTGTTGCTCCATGATTCATGGCGCACACTACACCCCAACGTAAAAGACTTTACCTTTTTCTCTCCCCCCCACAACAAATATTTGCGACTTGATTATTTCTTTCTCTCTCAAAAAATGAATTATCCTTCCTAACTAAAGCTACCATTGACCCCAAAATCATATCGGATCACAACCCAATCTCCATGACCCTGTCTATTCCGGACACTATGGCCCGTAAGCGCATTTAGCGTCTCGACAATTCATTACTCACTGACTGTACAAAAAATCTCCAAAAATCTCACCAATTATTTTTCTGAAAATTCCCGGGAAGAATCCACACCAATTACGCCTTGGGCAGCCCATAAATGCGTAGGGGGGGATTTTATATCTCTGTCGGCCTCACGAAACAAACTTAGAAGAGCTCATATTGATGCTTTGACTAGACGCATACACAGTTTGAAAAAGAAACACAAAGCCTCTTTAGCTGCTAATGTACTCGCAGAATTGACGAATGCACTAGAAGAACTTCTGGCAGAGCTTCATAAAAAAATGAAACGGAATTTCACCCTCTCCCAGAAAGTCTTCTATGAACATAGTAACAAGTCAGGAAAGCTGCTAGCTAGAGCCCTACAGGCTAAGAAGGCGATGCACACCATACGTTGCGCTCAGAAATAATACAGGTGAAAAATTCTCCAAGACGGAAGACATAATGGACAAATTTGTCCACTATTTCTCAGAATTATATAACCTCCCCTCCCCACAACAATCTACCTCTCAGACAGATCGTGCGACCGTTATCCGCACATTCCTACAACAATATGCTCCCACTCCCCTCACATGCGAAGAGTCCGCTGCTTTAAACACCCCAATTACTGTTGATGAAACCCTGATTGCCCTGAAACAAATGAAGCCTGGAAAAAGCCCGGGACCTGACGGCTTTACTGTAAGCTACTATAAGACTTTCCTGGATCTCTTGATCCCTCATTTGGTTAATACCTTTACCCCAACTTACGAAAACCAAAGAATTACATAGAGATATTTTAGAAGCCCGTGTTACCCTTATACCTAAACCTAATAAAGACCCACTGCTAGTCAATAACTACTGCCCCATTTCGTTGCTCAACGTAGACCTCAAGATTTATGCCAAAATATTAGCCAACCATATCTTGCCCCTCCTCCCTCAATTAATTGACCTGGATCAGGTTGGTTTTGTCCCTGGAAGGAAAGCAAGGGACAATACTACCAAAGCGCTAAATATCCATCACTGGCTCACTACCACGGCCACTCCTGGCTTTTTGTTATCCCTTGATGCAGAGAAGGCGTTCGACAGGGTAGCCTGGGACTACTTGGAGGAAACCCTTCGGACAATAGGAATCCCACACCATTTACTGCAGATGATAATGGTCCTCTATTCGTCCCCCACGGCTAAAATCAGAACCAGGGATGCCCCCTTTCACCTCTGATTTTTATACTCACTATGGAACCTTTTCTCCGCAAACTCAGGGACAACCCAGACATGAAGGGCTTGTCAATCAAGACATATAAGATAGCAGCATATGCTGATGACATTTTACTCTTCCTCTCAGATCCCATTACATCTATCCCCAACTTACTAAAAGATTTTAAGCTCTTCCAGGACCTCTCTAATCTGAAAATTAATTTTAGTAAACCGAAAGCCCCCAACATTTCCCTACCACCCTCAATAGTAAATCAATGTACTCACAACTTCCCCTTTAGCTGGGAAAAAGAAGCCATTACCTACCTAGGCATACAAATTCCTGCCAATTTGACTTCCCTATATGCTAAAAATTTTCAACCAATTCTTCATTCTATCCAAGCTGATCTGCAGAAATGGAAAACAAGTCCCTTCTCATGGTTTGGCAGAATGGCCATTTTGAAAATGAATGTTTTGTCAAGGATACTTTATTTGCTTCAAGCTATTCCTATTAACTTACCACCTTCCTTTTTTTGTTCTTACAAAAGCCTATGTAGACTTTTTATATGGAAGTCCAAAGCCCCTAGAATCAGCTGGCAAAAACTCACGCTACCTAAAAACCTTGGAGGCCTTGGGGTTCCAGACATCCAAAAATATAATCTTGCGTGTCACCTAAACAGAATTCTGGACTGGTACTCCCATACACTTCACAAAGATTGGATTGGACTTGAAAAGCTTTCTCCCACCTTCCTCTAGAAAATTGGCCCTGGATACATAAGTCCCATATTCCGCGCGAGCTTCAAACACACCCTTTCATACATGCCTCACTCCTGCGTTTCCGGGAAGCTTGCCCACACATGATGCTGGTCCCCACTCACGGCCCAATGACTCCACTGAATCACAACCCAGAATTTCCACCGGGCCTTACTCTACATTCACCGCACACTACGCTATCTGGTCCTAAACCAAGAGCCTATAACTTCTTCCACAATGGCAAACTTCTGTCTCATCAACTTATAGCCTCCACTTTCCCAGACTACCAAGTCCCCTTTTTCAAATACCTGCAATTGCGGCATTTCTTCCAAGACCCAAAACTTGGTGCTCACTGGCACAGGGGCCTTACACCCTTTGAATCCATGTGTGTTAGTACTGAACCTCAAAGACATGTTATATCCGCAGTTTACTCGCTTCTTTCTCGTCCCATGATATTAAAACAGACAAGATTGTCCAACGATGGGAATCTGATTTGCACCTAGATCTCTCAACGGCAGATTGGGAAATAATATATCACAATATACACAAGGGTTCTGTGAACGTCTCAACTCAGGAAAATAGATACAAAATATATGCTAAATGGTATAGGACCCCTGACAAAATCCATAAGTTTTCTCCTGCCGCCCCCCCCCCCCCCGACTTGCTGGAGATGCAATAACGCCTTGGGCACCTTGCTTCATATTTGGTGGGAATGCCCCCTTTTGCAACTGTTCTGGACTGAAATACACCGATTGATTTCTCCGATTACGACATATTCCCCTGACCTGACTCCTGCTCAATTCCTATTACATCACAGTTCTACTACAACCCGGGCATATACCAAATCCCTGACCATTCACCTCATTAACGCGGCCAACCTATCTACATCTCCCCCTACAATATCAGAATGGCTAAAAAAGGGTAGATACTATAGCAGAGATGGAAGAACTTATTCACCAGGCCAAGGACACCCGGAACATTTACGGGCAAACTTGGGCAGTTTGGAAACACTTCAGATCTTCTACGCTATCTGGACAAACTCACCATAACCCAACACAAAACCCCCACCTTGATACACACCCTCCAACGACATCAGAATCTAATTGTGTATCGCAGACACACCTTTCCTAATAGTTGCTAGTTTTGCCCTCCCCATACCTGCCCAGTAGCTCAGTCGTCCAAACCTTAGCTACTGTTCACCCGGTACCGTTCGGGCCACTCAACCTCATATTTACGATGCCCTCCATAGGGAACATTTCACATTTTTCCTGCCTCTTTCCATCCAGAGAACTGCTGTCCTTAAAAACTCTAGACTTGAGAATGGTGCTCCCCCAATTGCAGTGCAGCGCTGACCATCATCCTTTTGGGAATCCCTGATATTTCCCATCGCCGGTCACAGTCAGAGCCCATTAGGGGTGACCGGAGCTGGGATTTTAAATATTGACTCAGCGCTGTACTGCCTATATCTTTATATTTTCACTAACATTTATGCTTCATACTGCTCATGCTACTATAAACATGAGAATATTGACCGGCCCCCATAATCTCTTCCCTCATACATGGATGTTCTGACCAATTATACAGTTAGCCGGCCTATATAAACATATATCAGCATCTATTTACTTCTTCTGCTCTATATTATGTTATGTAAAGTTATACATATGTTCTACAGTCTACCTGTTCACTATGTTTATGTACTTTGCACGATTACTGTGTATTTACTTTGTAACCACTGTATGTATATACTTGGTAAAACTTCAATAAAATTTACGGGGAAAAAAAAAAAATGTTGGGTATCTATTTACTCTGCGTAACATCATCGTTCACATAATGCAAAAAAAAATAATTGGTCTAGCGTTACTGTTTTCTTTTATTTTAATTGAGTGAAGTGTATTTTTTCCAAACAAAATGGGTTTGAAAGACATGAAATACCGTGTGACAAAAAATATTACAACGACCTCCATGTTATTATCTAGGGTCTTTGCAAAAAAAAAAGATATATAACGTTTGGGGGTTCTAAGTAATTTTCTAGTAAACAAAAAAAAAAAAATGATTTTAACTTGTAAACAACAAAGTTCAAATATATGCTTGGTCCAGAAGTGGTTAATCGAAAATATTCAATCTGTATACCTCACCTGGCACTTTATTGAATATTATTATGGATGAATGCACATGTTTACACCTTTACATGTATATATGGATGAGTTTCCTTTTCTGAACTTATAGCACTTTTTTCTCATCAGTGTATGAGCACTATATGATTCTGATTATTTGAATACAGATACTCGTCATTTAACGACCATTCGGACTAACGACCAGCTCTCCCCACTCTAACATCACATATATACATCATTGTATTGTACAGCACAGAATTTTCCTGTTTGTTCTGTACTTATGAAAATTAAAACAACGTCATTGAGCTGCAGTTTTATCTTTAGACCTTTTTTTCACAATACAGTACAGTACAATAGTTAAGAATACTAATGATTCCGCGTTTAACAACCAATTCGTTTAACATCTAATTGGTCATTGGAACAGAACCTGGTCGTTAAGTGAGGAGTACCTGTATATGCTTGTTTGAGTATATTCACAGGCAACACCATTTTATTTTTTGATGGTTATGTTTTAGTATTGGGATGTACAATGCAGTGAGTGCAGCTGTTTATTAATCATTCATCACTGATTTTACATCACAACACACAGCGCAGATTATTTTCTTTGTTTAGTAGTATTTGTATATTGGTGGCATAAAGACTTGAGTCTGATAATGAGAAATATAAAACAACAGTAGAAACATTTGCAAACTTTCATAAAATATTACAGTAAAAATGAAGATAAACCCTTATATTTTCTCTTTGTTGGGTTATACAGAGAGAGCAAAGATGATAAAACAAAACTTACCGATCACAAATAGAATGGATTTTATGTGAGCCATCAAAAATGGGTTTGCGCAAATCTGTCAGATGCCAGCTCTTCAAGTGAGCAGAAATTAATCCTCCGATAATGAAATCTCCCTCCTGGTAATATTTATACTCAGACATTGGCTTTAACATATTAATTCTACAACCAGGCGCTGAGCTCCGGGTCAGTACTACTCCATAGTAGGTGATGGGAAGGAGGAGTATCAGCAGGTAACAGGCACAGAACACCGGAGAACATTCCATGTCACACGGCAGATCTTCTCAGTCACCGGCAGCTCTGCTCAGAAAGAGACGCAATCACCGGAGCTTTATACACACCGACTGCAACTGATTTACACTACAGATCAAAGAAGGGAATATTATAATAGTAACTTTCATCTGAAAATATAAAATATATATTATAAAGTGTAACTGAGCTAATAAAGTTGGTTTATTCTTTTATTTCATATTCAGCACACTTTTAGTCGTTCAGAATTATATTTCTTCATTTCCAAAATATACGTCCTAAAAAATATATATTTTTCTTACAAAATTATATTTTTACATTACAGGACAGAAAGTGAAAATCCAATAGGAATGAATGAGTCAGAGTGTGGCCTGACCGAAGACCCAAATGGCCACTTAGACCGGGAGCTCCGGCCAACAGAGGGATTGTCTTCTACTCCAGCCGAGACTCAGCCAGGCATACATATGTAGAAATCATCCCGCAGCAGCTGGGGGGACCAGGGCATGAAGCTTAGCCACCAGAATCCAGAGATCTTCCCCACCCAGCCCTCTAACATGGTGGCATCCTCAGTAACTTCCACATATGCAGACCGTACACAGAGCTAGCATACAGCTGTGCCAGCTAGAGGCTTACCTCCTCCATCGTACCCTGCCTCCAAGCACTCTCCTAGCCTGAGCGACCTGCACAGCATGGCGAATGACATAAAGAACACCCTATCTCAGCAGCTATTGTGGACCTCGGCCATGATATACAAGCCATAGCAGATAGGGTACATGAAGTTTTTATGATGACCATACACCAGGAAGCTCACATATATAAGCTCTTTACTGTCCAGGATGCTCATACCCTGCAACTGTGGGATCTTCATAGACATCTAGAAGACCTGGATAACTGTGGGCATTGCAACAATCTGCGCGTCCTAGAAACGGTAGAACAAGATCAACTGCAGCAAGCTATCATGGCCTTCTTCAGTAATCTTTTAGACCAGGGGTCTCCAACTGGCGGCCCTCCAGCTGTTGCGAAACTACAATTCCCATGAGGCATTGCAAGGCTGACAGTTACAAACATAACTCCCACAGGCAAAGGCATGATGGGACTTGTCGTTTTGCAACAGCTGGAGGGCCACCAGTTTGAGACCCCTGCTTTAGACAGACTGTGCTGCTTGACCAGCTTTCATTTAAAAGAAGATATCCTCAGGAAAGCACGTAATCAGATCCAACTCTCTTATGAGAATGCTGACATCAAGATCTACCTGAATTTTTATCCCCCATTACTTTGCAACACCAATAAGATCTCTGGTCCCTGCTGGATATTCTACAGATTTGAAGAATCCATTACACATGGAAATTACCCTTTGGCCTTTCTGCCTCTATAGCAGGCTGCATGGCCCTCTTGAGAGTCCTGGAGGACCTTTCACATTTCTGCAAATGCCTTGACATTCCTCTAAACCAGGTTCAATAGGTACAGTGAATTCTACTCGGTCCCATTCACAAGATCTCTTTGTCTTGATGACCAGGTGGATGTGCAATTCCCCAAACAACAATGCAGTAGGTCTTCTCACCCCAGCTCACCACCCCCAGATCCACACAGAGTATACCAGGGTCAAAGTCCTACTGCTTCTACAGTCCACCAGTCACCAAGAAAGGACTCTTAAGACTCCCAAATACAGGAGGAATCTGAGAACAGTTAGGTTTGTCTAACTCTGGGACACACGTTTTCTGCTATATTGCTAACTTTTATTTGTTGATGATTTTAATGAATTATTTGATGAAGTCAAGTTTCTTATACTTCCTCGGCCTCTAATTCCCTTACTGTTGTGTCTCATAGATGTATTCTGTTGCAGGAGGGCTTTTTACTGGGCATTCAATCTCCTTACTGTTGCTATAAATGTATCTTTTTACCTAACTGTCAGATTCCTAGATTACCCACTTGCATACTTGGCACTTTTACCCCCTTCCTACCCAGAGTTGAGCCCTCCGGGGGCCAGTCTGGAGTCACTTGATCACTGCATGGTAGGCCGCAGTCCTCTCTCTCAGCAGCAGAGAAGTGCTCACACAATCAGACCCAGGGAAGAGAGAGCATGGGTGGATCTGCCAGGCTTTTTGTAATCCCAGAGGTTGCAGTATGATCTATGGGATGTGTAGTCCAAGGGTAATATCACAACATGCAAATAGCTAATTCAAAAGACTACTAATCCCACAATCCTTCCTGTTTGACTCACTGATATGATGACAATTACTAGGAACACTGGAATAGATTGAGAATACAGGGGTTGTCTCCATAGTAAAGTAACAGTAATCCACTGTTGTTACATCCTCCTTCCACTTAAAAGTCTTTGGTCCCCGAAGATAGAACACAACCTGTGAAATCACTTTATTGTACCACAAGAAACTAAACAGTTATTTTACAAACCAAAAGCTGTAACAGTCAACAATTGACCTAGAAAAGGGTTTTCTAACAATAAACTATATACATTATGAGGCAGGGTAATATCATTTTGGTGGCAGGCCAGTAGTAAATTAGTGGCCCACCCAGTAGTGTCAGGAGGCGGATCAAGGTCATTCTCTATCAAAGGTTCAATAAAGGAGGCAAGTGCTTGACTAGAACATTGAGCGGTAGTAATAAGTTCATCAGAATTTTCCCCAAAGGTATCATAATTAAGTCTTTTAGGAGGGCGGATCTTCTGTCTCAACTTAGAATAGATACTTTTCAGTGGCTCTGGCTCACGATTTGTTCCCCAAAAACTACATCTGGATTTTGGCTCAGGTTCTGGCTCTTCCAGTAGGGTCGTCCTCAGATGCAGGAACCTATAGCCAATCAAGGGTTAGTTCTTCCTCATCACTCTCCTCCTCTTGAGGTATGGGTTCACTACCCCAAAAAATCCTCGATCTTAGAGTAGGAGACTGATTATTGGTTTCTAGTTTCTGAGCAAGGAGGTGGGAGCACTTGGATAGCTTCAGATATAGGCAAAAAATGGTTATGAAGCCACATTTTTAGGAGTCCAATCTTTCCTCAATGCTGTTTTTTCTCCAAAAGGAAGGGTTCCTAGCATGTTCAATAGAGTACGGATAAAATGCTCAGGTTGTGGGTCCCTTTGGGGATAGTAAAGTGTGGTTCTTGATTTTTTTAAAATTCAAATATTCACACAATCTTTGGATTAGCTTGTTTTCAAAGTCCCGACCTTGATCAGAATGTAGAAGCTGAGGCAGCCCATAAGGGCTGAAGAAATTCTCCACTAGGGTCTTTGCTACAGTACTAGCTTGTTGGTCCCTGTTTGGGAAAGCCTTAGCATAATGAGTAAAATGATCTGTCACAACCAAGACATTACTATGATCAGGTCAGGTTCCAAATGCAAGAAATCAATGTTCATCAATTCTATTGGTCCCTAACTCTGTAGATGGCCCATTGGGGCTGTCCTGCCTTGTAAAGTCTTTATTTGAATGCACCGGATGCAAGAGTAACAGAAGCTTTCTACTTCGGTCCTCATGGACAGCCAATAAAAGCAGTCCCTAACCAGCTTGAGGGTTCTATCTGGACCTAAATGGCCATGGTCATCATGGAGAGCAGCCAACGCTACTAGTCAGTATTTCTCAGGTAGGACTAGTCGGCGAACACCCTCTGGTTTCTCAGATGGGCCTTTTCGGTATTGTGTCTGTTCTGTCTTCCAATCGCATTTGTTCCCATTCTTTATGTACTAATTTAGCTCTCTCAATGGAACTATTTAACAGCATCTGAGGATCCCGAACTGACAAGGACTTCTTTATAAGGTTGCCCATTGGTTCTTCACGTTAATCTCTTTTCACATCATCTCTAGTCATTTGAGGCAGTTCTTGACTATGCACTTGTGTAAAATGACAGTAGTATCTTGGTACTCCAGTGTGGGTGACCCCAACAGCTTCGGGCCCAGTTGCCCTCTTATGCCTATTGCCTATTCTCTACTCCTTGGCATACAGCGAGTACTCCCTCTAGAGGGAAATGAATACAGCCAGTATCAGTGGCGTAAGGTCTTCGGGAAAGGCCATCAGCCTCTCAGTTACCCACTATCAGGGCTGGCTTAGCCCTTCCTTCTCTGCGCTGGCTGCTCAGCTGTTGGCTAATTGCCAGCTGTCATCTCTCTCAACAGTTACCCAGCTGTTCCTGATCCTGCTCGTCTGACCTGACTACTTAAAGCTGTCCAGTTCACTTCATCTCTGCCTTCGCCTTGGTCACATCACAAGAAACCATCTCCTGTGGTTCTGCTTAAAGACTGGCTTGCTGACATCCCTTCTGGCTCCTTATCCTGCTTGCTGTTGCTCCACTTGGATCCCTGACTTCTGGCCTGGTTGATTACCCGATCTGGTTATTGAACTCTGGGCTGGCTGACTACTCGATTCGGTTACTGGACTCTGGCTATGCTTTGATTACGCTTACTCTATTTATCTTTTTATTTTTTATTAATAAACAAGTGTGATTTAATTGTACTTCTGTCTCAGTCTGGTTCATGGTTTCTGACACCCACCCCGGCCAGTATTATTTAAACTGAATCGAAACTGAGACAAGGTGGCCAACCACCGATTTTCAATTGGCAACGGCAGTTTGGCAGTAGACAGCAATTAAGTCAGAGGATTATTATCAATTTTCACCATGAATGTGGCTCCATATAGGTAGTCTCGTAGCTTGTGTACCACGGCCCACTTAAGAGCCAGGAACTCCAACTTGTTCACCGGATAATTCCTGAGACTCACATAGGCCACTGGGTGAAACTTTCCTGCTGATTCCTGATATAACATTCCCCCTAGCCCAACTCTGCTAGCATCCACATGTAGTTTGTAAGATTTGGAGAGATCAGCATTGGCCAAAATGGGCGCATCAATAAGGCCCCCCTTCAAACGTTCAAAAGCCTTTTCACACTTCATTGTCCATTGCTCTCGAATAGACTCACAAGGCTTCCTTGAACCCCTGGCATGGGTCTTCTGCAAGTCCTCATCTGTCTGCTTTTGCAATAACTCATTTAGATGTTTTGCAATCTTTGGAAAATTATTTCCAAACCTTCTATAGTAGGAGCAGAACCCCAAATATGACCTCAATTCAGTGACAGTGTTTGGTCCAGGCCAGGAGGTAACAGCTTCCAACTTCTGAGGGTTCATGGCTACTCCCTCAGCTGAGACTACATGTCCAAGATAGGCGACTGAAGGCTGATAGAATTCAAACTTCTCTAATGACAACTTGAGCCCTTCAGTGTGTAATCATTGAAAGACTTTCTCCAATTGAGCTTCATGCTCCTCCAATGTCTTGCCAAAAACAATGATGTCATCCAAGTATACAAGCACCTCTATCAAATTCATGTCACCCAATGTGTTCTCCATCAATCTCTGAAAGGTGGCGGGGGCCCCTGTTAACCCCTGTCGCATGTGGTCAAATTCAAAGAATCCCAAAGGACTGATAAAGGCTGTCTTCTCTCGGTCATCTGGATGCATGGGTATCTGATAGTATCCACTCTTCAGATCCAGAACACTGAACCATTTATCTCCTGATAGGCATTACAGGGCCTCTTCTATTCAAGAAGTTGGATACTGATCTGGGATAGTCCTCCGATTCAAACTTCTGTAGTCAATACACATCCAGAGGAATCCATTTTTCTTTTGCACTACCACAATAGGGAATGCATAAGGGCTCCTGGATTCTCTAATAACCCCTGACTTCTTCAATTCAGCCAACTGTTCCTGAAGGTCTTTCAGGTCATACAGAGGGATTCATCTAGCTCTTTCTCTGAAAGGCTTGTCTTCACTCAGCCAACTTCGATGTTGGGCACTTTTGGAGCAACCCACATTGAAGTAATCTTTGGAGAACATCTTGTCCCATCAATCTAGCTGAGCTTTTATCCTCTCTTCTCACATGGACAGTGGTCTTTCTCCCATTTTCCCTCCGGAATAAGTTGTCCCCCATCACTGGGGTGGTGGCACTCACTTTTCCCATCATCATACAAGGCTTTAGGCAGATTGGATAGCTGGGAAGAGAGAGCGCGGGGCGGATCTGTCAGGCCTTTTATAGTCCCTCCCTGTGGTCTGTTTGTGTTGCAGAAGGCTCTCTGGGATGTGTAGTCCAAGGATAATATCACAACATGTGAATAGCTAATCCAAAAGACTACTAGTCCCACAATCATTCCTGTTTGGCTCAATGATATGATGACAATTACTAGCCAAACCATTTGAATGGACAAGAAAAGTACAGGGCAAAGCCTTAAGTATTCCCCAACTGTGGCCACCGGGCATATAAGTGAACCAGGAATCTGCAGCAACGCAACGTGCACCCCTTTTCTGGCCTGATCCATCTTGGATCGGCGGATGAACAGCTGGACAGAAACACCATTGCAGGAGACAGTGATAGGCTGGCGGCCATCCGGCTGCCGAGTCTCCCTTTGATTACCCCTCAAGGCCTGTCTCACCAAAATGTTTTTGGTGAAATCGGGCATGCCCCATAATTTAAACCAGAAGGCTAAAGCGGCTAAATTCTGGTTCATGGCAGCAATCAATATGCCAGCCGAAAAACAGAGACAAACCAAATAAATCACCAGATGGCTGACTTCAGAACTATACCTGTCAACCCCTGCCTGTTGAAGCAGACCCCCCCCAATTCCCACCAGACTTTATTGTTGAAAGACCATCTCGAGCTTTGGAAATCGGAGGCAATACCAAAGCAATCTGCCACAGCCAAAGAGGACAAGGGGTTTTGTGATGCTCCACCCCAGGTGCCAACTCCTGGAACCTGTCCAACTGAAAGCGGGAGAGAGCGTCAGCCACTGTGTTCTCCACTCCGGGAATATGCGAAGATAAACATTTTGTTGAAGACAACACAAAACTAAATATTGCAACAGATGTACCATCAGAGGTGAGGACCCAGACAGAGAGTTGATGACCTGCAACACCCCCAAGTTGTCGCAAGTGAAGGCAAACCTTTTTATTGTTAAGTATTTCACCCCAGAGTGACATGGCCACCACCACTGGAAAAAGTTCCATCAGCAATTTTTTTTAAGAATCCCGTCTCCCTCCATTCTGCGTGCTAGAGTTCCGCACTCTACCGACACCCCAGGAATGCACCATAACCCGTGGATCCCGCTGCATCTGTGAACAGCTCAAGATCATAGTTGCTGATCGGCCCCTCTATCAGGATGGACCGACCATTGAAATTGCCAAAAATGTATGCCAAACCCTCAGGTCGGCTTTGTGTTCCCTATTCAGCCAAATGAAATGCCTAGGCGAAGTGATCCCAGCAGTGGCAGCAGACGGCCGTTGACAAAAGACTCATTGGCATCATAAAGCAAGCAAAATAAAGCTTTCCAAGGAGCAACTGTAGCACTCGGAGCTGAATCTTGTGTTTACTAGAGGTCAGACGGACCTCCTCTTTCAGAGCATATCATTTGTTGTCTGGCAGACGACACTCCATTGCCCGAGAATCAATCTCTATACCCGGTTACTTGTTAACTTCCATGGGGCCTTCAGTCTTATCTGAGGAAGGGAGCAAGAGATTGAAAAACCCTCTGTGAAACCCGCCTGTAACAGCCGAGCTGACGGCCGATCCGCATATCTATTTGGGAAGGGGGACATCCTGTCTATTCTCACCGGAGTCCACCGTTTTTCCTGCAGCATCGGTGGGACAAACCTTGTTGTCTTTAAAGCAACGTGACAGAGGGTAAGCCACCAGTGAGAGTGGCGCATGTTTCCCATGTTTATAACAGTCCGAGAGCAAAATGACATTTCTAAAGGAAAAAAAGTCATTTAAAAGTACTAGTGCTAGAGACGGCTATTAATGAATTGTCGGGTCTCTACAATACACATAAAAGTCATTGAAAATAACTGCCTGGGATTCCCCCACAGTGCATTACCAGGCCCTTTGGGTCTGGTATGAATATTAAGGGGGAACCCAGACTAAAATGAAAAAAAATGGCGTGTGGGTCCCCCCAAATTCCATACCAGGCCCTTCAGGTCTGGTATGGATATTAAGGGGAACCCTGCGCCAATTTTTTTTTTTTTAAATGGCGTGGGGGTCCTCCTCAAAATCCATACCAGACCCTGCTCCCCTCTGACATCATGTGGAAAGCCATAAGGAAGGCTCCGTGAAGTCCCCGTGTGTCAGAGGGGGCGGCGTCATCGGAACAGAACGTCACACATCGAGAACCTCCCATGGATGCGGATCGTCCGGAGAACAAAGCTGGAAAGAAGAAGCCGGAGGAAGATGCGGACGAGAAGACTGAAGGAAGAAAGCAGAGGATCGGAGGAAGAAGCAAAGGAAGAAGCGGGGGAAGAACAAGATGGAGAAAGAAAACCCAAATTCGAACCAGAAGAAGATGGAAGAAGAAGCGGGGAAAGAAGAAGACATTAATAAAGAAATTGTCAAAAAACATCTCTCATTTTTGACACTTTTTTGTGAAATGGTAGGGGTACATTTGTACCCCATTACCAATTCACATGGGGGTGGGATCTGGGGGCCCCCTTGTTAAAGGGGGTTTCCAGATTCTGATAAGCCCCCCACCCACATACCCCCACAACCACTGGGCAAGGGTAGTGGGAATGTGGCCCTTGTCCCCATCAACATGGGGACATCCTCCCCATGTTGAGGGCATGAGGCCTGGTACGGTTCAGGAGGGGGGGCACTCTCTTGTCCCCCCTCTTTTCCTATGGCCTGCCAGGTTGTGTGCTCGGATAAGGGCCTGGTATGGATTTTTAGGGAGACCCCACGCCATTTAAAAAAATTAATAAATTGGTGTGAGCTTCCCCTTCCCCAAACACTTTCAATGACAATACCATGCATATAACCCTTTAAAATGATCACTTTTGATTATTCATGTTCGTGTCCCATAGACTTTAACAGTGTTCGTGTGCTAGAACTATTTTTTTTTGCCTGTTCGCATGTTCTGCTTCAAACCGAACAGGGGGTGTTCGGCCCATCCTTAATCTCCACTGGACATCTCACCCACAGATCAGGAGGAATCCTGGCATCCCTCCAGAGACTAGACTGGCGAAGATATGCCACCCGTGTAAGGCACCAGCTGCTCGCAGTCTCTTCTGCGCCTCTGTCCCGCAGGATGGGCGTGCTCGACCGTGACTGTGTGGCATCTCTTTACCCCCCCTGCTGGTGGGAGGAACCCTGCTATTCTGACCCATAGTGGTTGCCCTCAGACCTCAACAGGATCCGGTGTGATGGGGTCTCCAGCCGCTCCACTCGACTGGCTGTGACCCATAATGTGACTCCTCCCCTGCTGAGCCGCCATTCCCAGCGCTATTCCCACCAGGAATAGGGCCGCACCCACATGGGTCTCCCTTCTCCCCAGGACCGGGGGATGGGTAGGGCTGCGACCCCATCCCTCCAAGCTCCGCCCCAATGGGTATTCCGCCCAGCACCCTTGCCTGCTCTAGCCAGAGGAGGCTGAGCCAGCTGGGCTGGAGGGTCTGAGGCCAGGCTCCCTGCATGGCACTGGTCTTGGGGGGAGTGTGAGGGGCTGAAGCACTCCAGGGCGTGCCCGCCGAGCATGTCCTACCTGTGTGCTGGTCAGAGCTGTATCGATCGTCCTCTGAACAGATGAGATCTGGCTCTGTAGCCAATCGGTTACCATCAGCTCTGACATAGATTGGAGTTGTTCCACCAGGCACTGGGAATCAGCCATCAGGAGCGCAGAGGAAGACACAACACTTCACAACGTTTCTCCTCCTTGTGTGTGCTGGCCGGATGTTCGGTCACCCCTGACCTCACTCACTCAGCTTGTAGTACCTCCCCCTTCCTTGCTCCCCACAGCCTCTAGCTTCCTGCATAAACTTTTTACCCCCACTAGCCCTTTTCCCCTGTGCACCTATTCATGCAGTCCTGTACTTCTTTTTTATTTTTTTTGCCTCGGGCTGTGCTTTCTGCTGAGCAAAGGGTAAACAAAAGATTACCTGTAGTTTTAGTAGTGCAGTTTTCCACAGAGGAGAGAATTGGTCATAGCAGCAGGCAGGGACGTGGTCAGTGACAGCAAGGCAGAGCTATTGTCCATAGTCAGTATAGGCAGCAGGCAGAGCTATTGTCCATAGTCAGTATAGGCAGCAGGCAGAGATACTGTCCATAGTCAGTATAGGCAGAAGGCAGAGATACTGTCCATAGTCAGTATAGGCAGCAGGCAGAGCGATTGTCCATAGTCAGTATAGGCAGAAGGCAGAGATACTGTCCATAGTCAGTACAGGCAGCAGGCAGAGCTATTGTCCATAGTCAGTATAGGCAGCAGGCAGAGCTATTGTCCATAGTCAGTATAGGCAGCAGGCAGAGCTATTGTCCATAGTCAGTATAGGCAGCAGGCAGAACTATTGTCCATAGTCAGTATAGGCGGCAGGCAGAACTATTGTCCATAGTCAGTATAGGCAGCAGGCAGAGCTATTGTCCATAGTCAGTATAGGCAGCAGGCAGAACTATTGTCCATAGTCAGTATAGGCAGCAGGCAGAACTATTGTCCATAGTCAGTATAGGCAGCAGGTAGAGCTATTGTCCATAGTCAGTATAGGCAGCATGCAGAGCTATTGTCCATAGTCAGTATAGGCAGCAGGCAGAACTATTGTCCATAGTCAGTATAGGCAGCAGGCAGAACTATTGTCCATAGTCAGTATAGGCAGCAGGTAGAGCTATTGTCCATAGTCAGTATAGGCAGCAGGCAGAGCTATTGTCCATAGTCAGTATAGGCAGCAGGCAGAACTATTGTCCATAGTCAGTATAGGCAGCAGGTAGAGCTATTGTCCATAGTCAGTATAGGCAGCATGCAGAGCTATTGTCCATAGTCAGTATAGGCAGCAGGCAGAACTATTGTCCATAGTCAGTATAGGCAGCAGGCAGAACTATTGTCCATAGTCAGTATAGGCAGCAGGTAGAGCTATTGTCCATAGTCAGTATAGGCAGCAGGCAGAGCTATTGTCCATAGTCAGTATAGGCAGCAGGCAGAACTATTGTCCATAGTCAGTATAGGCAGCAGGCAGAACTATTGTCCATAGTCAGTATAGGCGGCAGGCAGAACTATTGTCCATAGTCAGTATAGGCAGCAGGCAGAGCTATTGTCCATAGTCAGTATAGGCGGCAGGCAGAGCTATTGCCCACAGTCAGTATAGGCAGCAGGCAGAGCTATTGTCCATAGTCAGTATAGGCAGCAGGCAGAACTATTGTCCATAGTCAGTATAGGCAGCAGGCAGAGCTATTGTCCATAGTCAGTATAGGCAGCAGGCAGAACTATTGTCCATAGTTAGTATAGGCAGCAGGCAGAATTATTGTCCATAGTCAGTATAGGCAGCAGGCAGAACTATTGTCCATAGTCAGTATAGGCAGCAGGCAGAGCTATTGTCAATAGTCAGTATAGGCAGCAGGCAGAGCTATTGTCTATAGTCAGTATAGGCAGCAGGCAGAACTATTGTCCATAGTTAGTATAGGCAGCAGGCAGAACTATTGTCAATAGTCAGTATAGGCAGCAGGCAGAACTATTGTCCATAGTCAGTATAGGCAGCAGGCAGAACTATTGTCCATAGTCAGTATAGGCAGCAGGCAGAGCTATTGTCCATAGTCAGTATAGGCAGCAGGCAGATCTATTGTCCATAGTCAGTATAGGCAGCAGGCAGAACTATTGTCCATAGTCAGTTTAGGCAGCACAGGCAGAACTATTGTCAATAGTCAGTATAGGCAGCAGGCAGAGCTATTGTCCATAGTCAGTATAGGCAGCAGGCAGAACTATTGTCCATAGTTAGTATAGGCAGCAGGCAGAATTATTGTCCATAGTCAGTATAGGCAGCAGGCAGAACTATTGTCCATAGTCAGTATAGGCAGCAGGCAGAGCTATTGTCCATAGTCAGTATAGGCAGCAGGCAGAGCTATTGTCAATAGTCAGTATAGGCAGCAGGCAGAGCTATTGTCTATAGTCAGTATAGGCAGCAGGCAGAACTATTGTCCATAGTTAGTATAGGCAGCAGGCAGAACTATTGTCAATAGTCAGTATAGGCAGCAGGCAGAACTATTGTCCATAGTCAGTATAGGCAGCAGGCAGAACTATTGTCCATAGTCAGTATAGGCAGCAGGCAGAGCTATTGTCCATAGTCAGTATAGGCAGCAGGCAGATCTATTGTCCATAGTCAGTATAGGCAGCAGGCAGAACTATTGTCCATAGTCAGTTTAGGCAGCACAGGCAGAACTATTGTCAATAGTCAGTATAGGCAGCATGCAGAGCTATTGTCCATAGTCAGTATAGGCAGCAGGCAGAGCTATTGTCCATAGTCAGTATAGGCAGCAGGCAGAACTATTGTCCATAGTCAGTATAGGCAGCAGGCAGAACTATTGTCCATAGTCAGTATAGGCAGCAGGCAGAACTATTGTCTATAGTCAGTATAGGCAGCAGGCAGAATTATTGTCCATAGTCAGTATAGGCAGCAGGCAGAACTATTGTCCATAGTCAGTACAGGCAGCAGTCAGATCTATTGTCCATAGTCAGTATAGGCAGCAGGCAGAGCTATTGTCAATAGTCAGTATAGGCAGCAGGCAGAGCTATTGTCTATAGTCAGTATAGGCAGCAGGCAGAACTATTGTCAATAGTCAGTATAGGCAGCAGGCAGAACTATTGTCCATAGTCAGTATAGGCAGCAGGCAGAACTATTGTCCATAGTCAGTATAGGCAGCAGGCAGAGCTATTGTCCATAGTCAGTATAGGCAGCAGGCAGATCTATTGTCCATAGTCAGTATAGGCAGCAGGCAGAACTATTGTCCATAGTCAGTTTAGGCAGCACAGGCAGAACTATTGTCAATAGTCAGTATAGGCAGCATGCAGAGCTATTGTCCATAGTCAGTATAGGCAGCAGGCAGAGCTATTGTCCATAGTCAGTATAGGCAGCAGGCAGAACTATTGTCCATAGTCAGTATAGGCAGCAGGCAGAACTATTGTCCATAGTCAGTATAGGCAGCAGGCAGAACTATTGTCTATAGTCAGTATAGGCAGCAGGCAGAGCTATTGTCCATAGTCAGTACAGGCAGCAGTCAGATCTATTGTCCATAGTCAGTATAGGCAGCAGCAGTGGTGTAACTAGAACCTTCAGGGCCCCGATGCAAAAAACCATGAAGGGCCCCCCTGAACCCCAGCCAGGGCCCTTCCCTCCGAGTCCGGTGGTGGAACTCCAGGGCGTGGTCATAGGTATGACCTTTGTGAGCCCTGTAGTTCCACCACTGGTATCAGTAGTTTTTTTTTTTTTTTTACATTTTTAGGTGCCCCATTGGGGGACTTCTCCAGGGCAGATGAAGTGGAGGGGGGCTGGCAGACAAGCCTGCAGTGTCCTCCGGGGGGCTCTCATAGGGCTGCACTGCATCTGTGTGCCTAAAGTTTGTTTACCCGGGTATGCAGTGCAGTGTGGGCCGGACTCGGGGGGGGGGTGGCGAGACTCTGGCTGGGGAGAACAGACATCGGACTGAGCGGCAATGCATGGAGCAGGTGAGGGGTACTCTGAGGAGCCGGCCAAGGACACAGGGTTATGCGGGGAATGCACAACTAAAGAGCAGCCAGTGCGATAGTCAAGCATGGAGCTCTGCTAGTCACCCTCCAGCCACCCATGTGCATGGTGCACTGGTACCCCTAGCTGCCTATGCTGCTGCCGGCCATATGTAGAGGGGGCTGCATGGGCCCCCTGCATCACAGGGCCCAGTTGCGGTCGCGACTGCTGCACCCCCTATAGTTACGCTCCTGGGCAGCAGGCAGAGCTATTGTCAATAGTCAGTATAGGCAGCAGGCCGAGCTATTGTCTATAGTCAGTATAGGCAGCAGGCAGAACATTTGTCCATAGTCAGTATAGGCAGCAGGCAGAACTATTGTCAATAGTCAGTATAGGCAGCAGGCAGAACTATTGTCCATAGTCAGTATAGGCAGCAGGCAGAGCTATTGTCCATAGTCAGTATAGGCAGCAGGCAGAGCTATTGTCCATAGTCAGTATAGGCAGCAGGCAGATCTATTGTCCATAGTCAGTATAGGCAGCAGGCAGAACTATTGTCCATAGTCAGTTTAGGCAGCACAGGCAGAACTATTGTCAATAGTCAGTATAGGCAGCATGCAGAGCTATTGTCCATAGTCAGTATAGGCAGCAGGCAGAGCTATTGTCCATAGTCAGTATAGGCAGCAGGCAGAGCTATTGTCCATAGTCAGTATAGGCAGCAGGCAGAGCTATTGTCCATAGTCAGTACAGGCAGCAGGCAGAGCTATTGTCCATAGTCAGTATAGGCAGCAGGCAGAACTATTGTCCATAGTCATTATAGGCAGCAGGCAGAGCTATTGTCCATAGTCAGTATAGGCAGCAGGCAGAGCTATTGTCCATAGTCAGTATAGGCAGCAGGCAGAGCTATTGTCCATAGTCAGTATAGGCAGCAGGCAGAGCTATTGTCCATAGTCAGCATAGGCTGCAGGGAGAACTATTGTCCATAGTCAGTATAGGCAGCAGGCAGAGCTATTGTCCATAGTCAGTATAGGCAGCAGGCAGAGCTATTGTCCATAGTCAGTACAGGCAGCAGGCAGAGCTATTGTCCATAGTCAGCATAGGCAGCAGGCAGAGCTATTGTCCATAGTCAGTATAGGCAGCAGGCAGAACTATTGTCCATAGTCAGTATAGGCAGCAGGCAGAGCTATTGTCCATAGTCAGTATAGGCAGCAGGCAGAGCTATTGTCCATAGTCAGTATAGGCGGCAGGCAGATCTATTGTCCATAGTCAGTATAGGCAGCAGGCAGAGCTATTGTTCACAGTCAGTACAGGCAGCAGGCAGAACTATTGTCCATAGTCAGTACAGGCAGCAGGCAGAACTATTGTCCATAGTCAGTATAGGCAGCAGGCAGAGCTATTGTTCACAGTCAGTACAGGCAGCAGGCAGAGCTATTGTCCATAGTCAGTACAGGCAGCAGGCAGAACTATTGTCTATAGTCAGTATAGGCAGCAGGCAGAGCTATTGTCCATAGTCAGTATAGGCAGCAGGCAGAGCTATTGTTCACAGTCAGTATAGGCAGCAGGCAGAACTATTGTCTATAGTCAGTATAGGCAGCAGGCAGAACTATTGTCCATAGTCAGTATAGGTAGCAGGCAGAACTATTGTCTATAGTCAGTATAGGCAGCAGGCAGAGCTATTGTCCATAGTCAGTATAGGCAGCAGGCAGAGCTATTGTTCACAGTCAGTATAGGCAGCAGGCAGAACTATTGTCTATAGTCAGTATAGGCAGCAGGCAGAACTATTGTCCATAGTCAGTATAGGTAGCAGGCAGAACTATTGTCTATAGTCAGTATAGGTAGCAGGCAGAGCTATTGTCCATAGTCATTATAGGCAGCAGGCAGAGATACTGTCCATAGTCAGTATAGGCAGCAGGCAGAACTATTATTCATAGTCAGTATAGGTAGCAGGCAGAACTATTGTCAATAGTCAGTATAGGCAGCAGGCAGAGCTATTGTCCATAGACAGTATAGGCAGCAGGCAGAGATACTGTCAGCACAGCCAAAGCATTGGTCCAGGCAGAAGACAGTGATGTGGTCAGCAACAGCCAAAGGAATTGTCCAAGCAGAGACATGGCCGGCACAGCCAAAATATTGGCCCTTATGGTAGGCAGAAACATGGTCCAGTTGTGGTCAGTTCATGCGACAGGCAGAGGTATGATGGCAGGAAGTCGGCAGCAGGCAGAAATATAAAGTTTAGGGCCTCGGTAAGGTAAGACCTGGGCACAGGTGTAGAGACTTCTTCCACCCAAATCTCTGGTCTCCAGACCCTAATCTGGGAATTACAAAACTCAGAGAAAACCCCAAAAAATGTTTTTTTTATCCAGAAAAAAACTATTCTGGAGCCCCTCACATATGTAAGACCCAAGTGTTATTATGAATCCCGCTACTACAGTAACAGAGCAAAATATCAGTCCAAGCGGCAGGCAAAAAACACATTTTATTAACAGGCTGAGGTCAGTTCACATGAAAGAAATGTGGTGGATAAACAGTCGGGAGGATGATTGAAGCACTGGGAACTCTGTAGCTGGGGCAGGAGCACCTCTAGCAGGGGATACAAAAGTGGGTACATTAAAAGCAATGAACCAATAGGTGAGGGACAGGGGCCAGGACCGTCTTACTGAGCGGGCATCCCTGGGCACTGCCCATTGGCCCTAGGTTCACCTGGGGCCCATTCAGAGCCAGACAAATAGAAGAAACAGTGGGGCAAAGGAGTCAGGCTTAGCGGGCACAGGCAGTCTGGTGAGCGGGGCAGCCATCAGGGGGGTACAGCCCATACACTAAGGGTTTGAGCATCTAGAAGGGCCCGGCTGTCTGGCGGGGATGGGAGAAGGCAGGGGCGGGTGCAGGAGAGCTCTGTGGCTGTGCTGGATTTTGGACTGCGTGTGAGTGTCATTGAGCTGACATCGGGCTCTTTGCTGCCCCCTCTGGTAAATTTCGGCATGTGCACCCCTCGTGTGTCCTGCACAAGAGCTGGGACAAGGAACACCACCTAACAAGTAATGCACCACACACACGATCGGACTTTCCGACAACAAAACCGTGGATTTTTTTCTGAAGGATGTTGGCTCAAACTTGTCTTGCATACACACGGTCACACAAATGTTGGCCAACAATTCTGAACATGGGAACGTGGTGACGTACAAGACGTACCACTAGCCGAGAAAAAAGGAAGATCAATAGCCAGTGCAGCTCCTTCTGCTTGATTCTGAGCATGCATTAACTTTTTTGCGACGGACTTGTGTACACACGATTAGACTTTATGACAACAAAGTTCTGTTGGCGGAAAATTTGAGAACCTGCTAGCCAACATTTGTTGGCGGAAAGTCTGACAGCAAATGTTCAATGGAGCGTGCACATGGTCGGACTTTCCGACAACAAGCTCACATCCAACATTTCCCATCGGAAAATCCGACCGTATGTACGTGGCATTAGGGCTGTTCTACAAGTAAGGGGGGTTGTGTGTTTGTGTACATGTGTGTGTGCATGTGTGTGTCTGTGTACATGTGTGTGTCTATGTTCATCTGTACGCCTGTGTACATGTTTGTGTGTGTGTGCCTGTGTACATGTGTCTGTCTGTGTACATGTGTGTGTGTGTCTGTGTACATTTGTGTGTGTGCGTGCCTGTGTACATGTGTGTTTGTCTGTGTACATGTGTGTGTGTCTGTGTACATGTGTGTATGTGCGTGCCTGTGTACATGTGTGTGTGTGTGTCTGTGTACATGTGTTTGTGTGTCTGTGTATATCTGTGTGTGTCTATGTACATCTGTGTGCCTGTGTACATGTGTGTACATGTGTGTGTGCCTGTGTGTGTGTCTGTGTACATGTGTGTGTCTATGTACATCTGTACGCCTATGTGCATGTGTGCGTGCCTGTGTACAGTGTACATTTGTGCGTGTCTGTGTGTATGTGCGTATATGTGTGTGCGTCTATGTATAGCTGTACGCCTGTGTACATGTGTGTGTGTCTGTGTACATGTGAACGTGTGTGTGTCATACATACACATGTGAGGGGGGCTGAGAGCGTACAAGTGTGAGGTGTGTAGATTAGGCAGGCTTGTAGGGGCCCCATAGCATTACTTTGCCCAGGGGCCCATGATGTTATTAAGATGGCCCTGACAGGGGATAGTCCTTACAGGATGGAGTGGTCCATTAGTTCTGGGTAATACCAACAGGGGGGACAAACCCCTTGTCGCACACTTAGGCAGCCCGCTGAAGAGTAGAAGAGACTCTGTATATGTGGAGAGAGGAGCAGTGCCAATCTAAGTGTAGCAATGATACAATTGTCTTTTATTGAAGGTAATACACTCACTGGGTGGTGGATAAGTATAGGCACATCAATGGTTAGCAGCCATATTGGGTGCAGAGATCGGTGACTGCAGCTGGGAAGCGTGGTGTCATCACTCCCGGCGGTGACGGTGGTTTCCAGAGTCTCGGGATAGATGGAGGAGGCACAGAAGGAAGCCGTCATGATGTCATCTGGTGTCGGTGTGACGCAGTCTTTTAGGCCGTGTTAGGGGGGACACTGGGGACACTTTGTCTTTCGGCTGCTTCTGTGGGTGGAATGGCGCTCAAGAAGTCTGATAACAGCATCAGAGTGAAGGTTTTGCCGGAAGATGAGGGATGTGACGGGTTCCTCTATGAATTTGGGTAAGGCGGGGGGTCTTTCTGTGGAATTGGTGAAGGTGACATTATAAACGCCAAAATTAATAAGATAAATTGTAAATTTTTCTACCAGCCATATAGGGCTGTAGCATTTGATCATTGAAACCCCCCTCCCCCCCTCCTATGTAAAGATTATAATCTTGGATGCATACAGGCTTTTGAATGGGACCGTGTCTTCCGGGTGTCATTGTGGACGGTGGACAGGATGTAGACATAGTTACATAGTAGGTGAGGGTGAAAAAAGACACAAGTCCATCAAGTCCAACCCATGTGTGTGATTATATGTCAGTATCACATTGTATATCTCTGTATGTTGTGGTCATTCAGGTGATTATCTAATAGTTTTTTGATGCCCCCCGCTGAGACCACCGCCTGTGGAAGGGAATTCCACATCCTTGCCGCTCTTACAGTAAAGAACTCTCTACGTAGTTTAAGGTTAAACCTCTTTTCTTCTGATTTTAATGAGTGTCCACGAGTCTTGTTATATACACAAAAGGAGATTGCGCCAAAAAACAACCACAACAATATATATATATATATATATATATATATAAAAACGTGCAACACAATTAGCAGTGTTAGTGAATAGATGTGTTATGCCGCGTACACACGACCGGACTTTTTGACAGCAAAGGTCTGACGGAACGAATCCGTCGGACAATTCGATGGTGTGTGGGCTCCATCAGACCTTTGCTTGCCAAAAGCCCGACGGACTTTAGAAATAGAACATGTTTTAAATTTTCCCACCAGAACTCCGCCGGACCCAGTTCCCAGCGGGAAACCCGTTCTTCTGTATGCTGGTCCCTCGGACCAAATATGACGCAAGGGCAACTACAGCACCTGCCCACGAGAATGTTTCCAGTGCGATCCTATGGACAGGGTACTGGACATCTAGCCCTGGCTGCAATAGGAAAAACACATTTTATTATCGCAGAGAGTGCGAGAGGGAATGATCTCCAAGGGCATTCCAGGCCCTTAGGTCTGGTATGGATTTTAAGGGGAACCCCCATACACTGAAAAACAGTGTGGGGGTCCCCCCAAGGTCCATACCAGACCCTTATCTGAGCACGCAGTCAGGAAAGGGGGTGGGGACAAGCGAGCGCCCCCCCAGCCTTACCAGGCCACATGCCCTCAACATGGGGGGTGGGTGCTTTGATGAAGGGGCGCCCCCCACCCCAAAGCATGTTGATGAGGACAAGGGCCTCTTCCCGACAACCCTGGCCGTTGGTTTCAAGGTCTGTGGGTGGGGCGCCCTCAGATCCCGGCCCCCCACCCTATGTGAATAAGTATGGAGTACATCGTACCCCTACCCATTCACCTGGGGGAAAAAGTGTCAATAAAAAAAAACACTACACAGGTTTTTAAAGTCATTTACTAGGCTGCGGGGCGGGGGGTCTTCTTCCGACTTCGTCAGAATGGCTCCCCTGAGCAAATCGCCGTAGCTGCACGGTGGGCGCTTTAAGAGGTATAGGGCACGCCCGCTGGGTCACTGAGGAGCCAATGCGTGTGCCCGGCATACGCTCGTGACAGAGCAGGAACAAGGCTCTGTGTGTGTAAACACATAGATTCACATCCTGTCAGGGGAGAGGAGGCAGATCGTGTGTTCCTAGTATATAGGAACACCGATAGGTCTCCTCCCCCAGTCAGTCCCCTCCCCCCACAGTTAGAACACACAGTGAGGGAACACATTTAACCCCTTGATCGCCCCCCTAGTGTTAACCCCTTCCCTGCCAGGGACATTTATACAGTAATCAGTGACTATTTATAGCTCTGATCGCTGTATAATTGTCAATGGTTTCAAAAAAGTGTCAACAGTGTCCGATCTGCAATGGCTGCAATGTCGCAGTTACGATAAAAATTGCAGCTCAACGCCATTACTAGTAAAACAAAAATTAAAAAGCCATAAATCAATAACCTATTTTGTAGACGCTATAACTTGCGCAAACCAATCAATATACGCTTATTGTGATTTTTTTTACTAAAAACATATAGAAGAATACGTATCGGCCTAAACTGAGGGAAAAATGTGTTTTTATTTTTTTAAATTTGAATATTTATTATAGAAAAAAGAAAAAAACATTTTTTTTTTTAAATGTACGCTCTTTTTTCGTTTATAGTGCAAAAAATAAAAAATGCAGAGGTGATCAAATACCACCAAAAGAAATCTCTATTTGTGGGAAAAAAAGGACGTCAATTTTGTTTGGGTACAATGTCGCACGACCGCCAAATTGTCAGTTAAAGTGACGTATCACTAAAAATGGCCAGATCAAGAAGGGGGTAAATCCTTCCCGGGCTGAAGTGGTTAAGACTCTCCCACTGGCCATGTCCATTGTCCTCCATGGTGCACTATGTATGACGCAGGCCATCATCTCCCTGGTAGTGCCCCCAGTGCAGTATTTTGCCCAGGTGCCCATGATGCTGTTGGCAGTGTGGTGGCACTGCCCATGAGAGGCTCCTGGTGCCTTTACTGGGTCACCAGCTCTAAGTCTCCCGCCACTCTGCATGTCGCCGAGCTTGGTGCCCCTCCCCTTCACATTGGGTATGCCAACATTTATGTTGCATAAAAAAGATGGCTGCCTGGGGGCCCTATTATCTTCTATTGCCCGGGGGCCCCCAGGAGTTGTCAGTCCACCCCTGGTCTGGAGGGTTCAATATTGAATTGGCCCCGCCCTTTGCAGCTATAACAGCTTCAGCTCTTCCAGGAAGGCCGTCCACAAGGTTTAGGAGGGTGTCTATGGGAATGTTTGACCATTCTTCCAGAAGCACATTTGTGAAGTCAGGCTCTGATGTTGGATGAGAAGGCCTGGCTCGCAGTCTACACTCTAATTCATCCCAAAGGTGTTCTATCGGGTTGAGATCAAGACTCTGTGTTGGCCAATCAAGTTCCTCCGTCCCAAACTCATCCATGTCTTGCTTTGTGCACTGGTGGGCAGTCATGTTGTAACAGGAAGGGGCCATCCCCAAACTGTTCCCACAAAGTTGGGAGCATGAAATTGTCCAAAATGTCTTGGTATGCCGACACCTTAAGTGTTCCCTTCACTGGAACTAAGGGGCCAAGCCCAACCCCTGAAAAACAACCCCCACACCATAATCCCCCCTCCTCCAAATGATTTGGACCAGTGCACAAATCAAGGTCCATAAAGACATGGATGAGCAAGTTTGAGGTGGAAGAACTTTACTGGCCTGAACTGAGTCCTGACCTCAACCCCGTAGAACACTTTTGGGATGAATTAGAGTGGAGACTGCGAGCCAGGCCTGACCTCACAAATGCGCTTCTGGAAGAATGGTCAAACACTCCCATAGACGCCCTCCATACCTTGTGGACGGCCTTCCCAGAAGAGTTACATAGTTAGTAAGGTTGAATAAAGACACCAGTCCATCCAGTTCAACCTGAGTGAGTGTCTACAATTGTCTCTATCCCCGTACATTGCACAGTCTCATCAGTCCCTACCCTCAAGGAGCCCACAATCCAAGGTCCCCATTCATATACTAGGGGCCAATTTTGGACAGAAACCAATTAATCTACCCGCATGTAGTTGAAGCTGTTATAGCTGCAAAGGGCGGGACCAACTCAATATTGAACCCTCCGGACTAAGACTGGGATGTCATTAAAGGCAGGTGTCCCAATACTTTTGGTAATATAGGTGTATATAGAAGTGATATTTCTACTGCCTCTGTAAATTTATGCTGGAGTTGGGCTTTAAGTTTGGCTATTTTTTTTTTTAATGAATTGCAATAAAATAAAATCATTTTGCAAGGCAATATTAACAAAAAAGTTTTTTTTTTTTTTTTTGTCCTCCAAACAAGTATTTGTATTACTTTTATTACAAAGTTATTGGTGAATGAGAAGGTTGATAGAGAAATGTGAGCATTGCTCGGGGCCATAGGAGGTGTACGGGGGGGGGGGGACTGCAGAGGATAAGAAGATAATAGCAACAAAACTTCCATATATATTACATCACATTTCACACATCACAAGTCTGTTATTTATTTTATGTATTACATTTATTATTATTATTGTTATTGTTATTATTATTATTATTATTATTATTATTATTATTATTATTATTATTATTATTATTATATTTTATTATCATTATTATTATTATTATTATTATTATTATTATTATTATTATTATTATTATTATTATATTTTATTATTATTATCATTATTATTATTATTATTATTATTATTATTATTATTATTATTATATTTTATTATTATTATTATTATTATTATTATTATTATTATTATTATTATTATTATTATTATTGGTATTTGTATTATTATTTTATTGAACAGAACATTTTATCTTTGATTATCATATATAGTTTCTTAATATTTTACATACTAATAACAATGATATTATTTTGTAATTTTTGTATCTACAATATATTCAGAATATATATATATATAAGAAAAAACTTTATATTGATTATTTCTCTGGGCATTGCTGATACTGGAAAGCAATTCTTTAGTAAATTATTATTATATTATTGTATTTCTTGTGTCTTATACAGTAATATCTTTATTCTCGGTGTTGTGTTGGATTCCCCTGATAGGTGATATTCCGGAGGCCGGTCACCATATGCTGCTGATATTTCTAACATTGCAGAGAATAGTAAATCCGGAGACATCGATCTCCATTATTAGAGCGATTGTAAACCTTCTGTGTGCCGTTCTCCCAGGACTACCGACGCCTGAGCTGAGCGCCCCCTAGAGACCCCACAAGACTGGCACATGATTACAGTGGTGGGACCGCTCCATTCACAATACAACAAAACAAGAACTAAGTCACCAAAGAACAAAATGTGATATTTTACTGGATGAAAGTTTCTGCCGGATTCCCCAGGAAACAGACGCCGAATTTACTCCTCACTATTCCAATACAAACTCCCATCATACAAGTCTTACTATGTCTCCTTCACTTCACCTATTCATTCACCACCTAGTTTATGTGACTAGGAATTAGATATAAATAAAAAAAAAAAAACTAACAATAATTATATTAACATTAATAATAATAATAATAATAATAATAATAATAATAATAATAATAATATTAACATTTATAATAACAATAACATTATAAATAATAATAATAATAATGATAATAATAATATAAATAATAATAATTATATTAACACTGATAATAATAATCATAATAATACTACTACTACAACTAATAATAATAATACTATAAACATTAATAATAATAATATTTTTCATAACTAGAATTCTGCAAATAATTGTGAAGTGATGTTCAATGTGTACATTGTGCTCCTATATTGCTGCTTTTGTGTCTTTTGCCCCTATAAGTTACAGTACATAATGCAGATTTGAGGAGTGGGGGGGGGGGAGGGGCACTCCCGCTGTGCTATTGTGTTTTATGAGGGGAAGCCTCCCTGCCATCAGACCACATTGATCAGTATTGATTAGTGTCTCCTTCATCCAACATAACAGGTTCAACACATTCAATACTTTCCTCCTTCAATCCTCTTACCCGGAGGAAGTTACCAAACTCCTCTCTGAGGCTCATCTCTCTCCTGTCTCCTGGAGTCTCTCCCCTCACAACTACGACATCCCCTTTCCTATTCTATCCCACTCTTTGTAACTCACATCTTCAAGCTCTCCCCCTTTCTTACCTCGCTCAAACATGCAATGGTAACCCCCATACTTTGGAAAACCCTCACTGGACCCCACCTGTTTGAATAACTTAAGACCCACCTCTCTGCTCCTGGTGCCTCCAAGCTTCTTGAATGTCTTGTCCACAGCCAAATAAGTTGCTGCCTCAATGACAACTACCTTCTCGACACCCTACAGTCTGGCTTCCACCCGCAAAATTCCACTGAAACCTCTCTACTAAAACTCATGAAATACCTACTAACTGCTAAAACCAACGGATTTACTCCATACTCATACCCTTAGACCTTTCTGCTGCCTTTGACACAGTTGACCACCCACTCAATAAACTCTACTTGCTTACCTCCACGACTCTGCTCTTTCCTGGTTCTCCTTCTACCTATCTCAGCGTACCTTCATAGTCGCCTACAACTCTATCTCCTTCACTTCTCTTTCTGTTGGGGTACCAGGCTCTGTCAATGGACCCCTCCTATTCTACATTGAATACCCTTCCCTGGGCCAGTTGATGAATCCTCTTCCCTGAAATCTCCCACAGCTTCCAATTCCACCTCTACACCAACGAAACCCAAATCTATTTTTATACTCCCCAGCTCACCACCTTGATCTCCTCACGTATAATACATTTACTGAGCGACAAATCAGTACGAATGTCGTGCTAAAACTGATCTTGTAATTTCCCCCCCTCCCCAATCCTCCCCTCATGACTTTACTATTAGGATCAACAGCAAAGCCATTGGTCCCTCCACACATGCCAGGGTGCTGGGTGCAATCCTAGACTCTGGCTTCTCTTTTTGGCCCCACATCCAACCACTGGCTAAATCTTGCCACTAGGGATGAGCTTCGAGTTCGATTTAAACTCATGTTCGACTCGAACATGGTCTGTTCGCCGAACAGTGAACAATTTGGGGTGTTCGCGGCAAATTCAAAAAGCCACGGAACACCCTGTACAAGTCTATGGAAGAAATCTAAAGTGTTAATTTTAAAGGTTTATATGCAAGTTATTGTCATAAAAAGTGTTTGGGGACCTGGGCCCTGCCCCAGGGGACATGTATCAATGCAAAAAAAAGTTTTAAAAATAGACATTGTTTTCGGAGCAGTGATTTTAATAATGCTTAAAGTGAAACAATAAAAGTGTAATATTCCTTTATATTTTGTACCAGGGGGTGTGTATAGTATGCCTGTAAAGGGGCGCATGTTTCCCGTTCTTGGAACTGTCCCTGCACAAAGTGTCATTTCTGCAGGAAAAAAAGTTAAAATCACCCCAAATTCAATTACCAGGCCCTTCAGGTCTGGTATGGATATTAAGGGGAACCCTGCATCAAATATAAAAAAAAAATGATGTGGGGTTCCCCCCAAATATCCATACCAGACCCTTTATCCAAGCACGCAACCTGGCAGGCTGCAGAAAAAGAGGGGGGGCGAGAGAGTGACTCCCCTCCTGAACCATACCAGGTCACATGCCCTCAACATTGGGAGGATGTTTTGGGGGTTTGTGATGGGAACAAGGGCCTCATCCCCACTACCCTGGCCGGTGGTTGTGGGGGTCTGCGGGCAGTAAGTTTATCAGAATCTGGAAGCCCCTTTTAACAAGGGGACCCCCAGATCCCAGCCCTCCCTGTTTGAAATGGTAAGGGGTACTACCATTTCATAAAGAAAGTGTAAAAAAAGTTAAAAAACACACACACACCATTGGGAAAAGTATTTTATTAAAAATAAAAAAATAAATAAAAGATTCCAGCGGTGGTAATCCACTCTTGCTATCCAGCGATGGCTGATCTCTTCTCCGGGGTCCAGTGATGGGTGATCTCTCCCGATGGTCCAGCGCAGTGCATCCTGTCTCCACTGAAGACACTACCTGAATCCAAGCAGGCTGACGCATCTTAGCTGAGGAGGACAGGTCTACCCATCACCTGACCCCACCCCCTCTGATGTAATGGGGAAAGCCGGGCTTCCCCAGTGACATACAGGTGACCCCGTCCCCCTCTGATGTAATGCAGGTTTCCATTTTTTTTATTATTTGGCGTGGAGTTTTCCTTAAAATCCATACCAGACCTGAAGGGTCTGGTATGGAGTTTTGGGGGGAACCCCACATCATTTTTTTTTTTTTTCAATTTGATGCAGGGTTCCCCTTAATATCCATACCAGACCTGGAGGGCCTGGTAATTGAATTTGGGGGAACCCCATGCTTTTTTTTTATCAATGACTTTGAATGACTGTTCTCTGTATTACAGGGAACTGACAATTCATTATAGCCGCGAGTGCTTTTAAATGACTTTTTTTCCTGCAGAAATGACACTTTGTGCAGGGACAGTTTTAAGCACAGGAAACATGCGCCCCTTTCACAGGCATACTATAGACACCCCCCAGGTAGGAAATTTAAAGGAATATTAGACTTTTATTGTTTCACTTTAAGCATTATTAAAATCACCGCTCCCAAAAAATCTGCCTTTTTTAAAACTTTTTTTGCATTGATCCATGTCCCCTGGGGCAGGACCCGGTCCCCAAACACTTTTTATGATAATAACTTGCATATTAGCCTTTAGAATTAGCGCTTTTGATTTTGAACGTTCAAGTCCCATAGACTTTAATAGGGTTCTAAAGTTCACACGAAGTTTAGGTCTGTTTGCAGGTTCTGGTGTGAACCGAACCGGGGGGGGGGGGGGGGTGTTTGGCTCAACCTTACTTGCCACCTTAAAGTGGTGTAAACCTGATTCAAGAAATTTGAGCTGAGCACATATATCTGCAGTGTTTTCTTATCTCTCTTCAAAGCACTACTTATCAGCGTGAAAACTTCTGACAAGTTCTCCGTCAACTGAAATAAAACCAGCCTGAAATTAGTGTAGCGGAGGTTGCTATAAATAGATTACCAGAGAGCTTGGTGTGTCACAGCACAGCTCTGAAAGTCTCTGTCTATGTGGAGTGGGGGTGTGTGCTTTTCCTCCAATCAGCTGTCTTGGCTGTATGCCCAGACTTCACACAGAACAGAGAGAGAAAATCTGTTCTGAATCTGGATCTGAACGTTTTAAAGAATATATAAAGCTGAAGACGGCAGATATACAAGTAAAACTTATGTAGGGAGATTTGATTAATATCTGTGTATCATACTTACATAGTAGGTGAAGTTGAAAAAAGACACAAGTCCATCAAGGCCAACCTATGTGTTTGATTATATGTCAGTATTACATTGTATATCCCTGTATGTTGCGGTCGTTCAGGTGATTATCTAATAATTTTTTTTAAACTTTCGATGCCCCCTGCTGACACCACCACCTGTGGAAGGAAATTCCACATCCTTGCTGCTCTTAAGGTTAAACCTCTTTTCCACTAATTTTAATGAGTGGCCACGAGTCTTGTTAAACTCCCGGTACGGTATTTATAAATTGAAATCATATTCCCTCTCAAGCGTCTCTTCTCCAGAGAGAATAAGTTCAGTGCTCGCAACCTTTCCCCATAACTAGGGACGAGCTTTCTGTTCAAGTCGAACATGATTCGAACATCGGCTGTTTGATTGTTCGACAAAGATCGAACATTATGGGGTGTTTGCACCAAATTCAAGCGGCGAGTCATGCCCCATAATGCACTGCATCATCGCAGTGTATTGCTGGCTGAAGATTGGCCAAGCATGCACTATGACCCGCATACTTTGGCCAATCACAGCGCTGTCACCAAAGAGAGCCATAATTGGCCAAAGACAGGGTACCTTTGGACAATAATGGCTCAGGGGGTTAAGTCCAGGTGGTGTTTTGCTAATTACATTTTACAGCATGTCTGGAAGGCCACCAAGGAAAGGCAGATGCTCAAATGCCACTAAAAGAGGGCAAGCCGGCTCTGTGTCTAAAGCCAACAGTGCTGGTCGTGGATATGGTGCATTCTCAGCATGTGGCCGTGGGGCACGCTTGTCCTTTTTTTCTTCAACTGGCCATGTTGATCCACAACACGCAGAAGAGTTGGTAGAGTGGATAACTAAGCCGTCCTCAGCCTTCTCATCCTCTATCACCCAGTAGGGATGAGCCGAACACCCCCCGGTTCATTTTGTATTCAGAACATGCGAACGGACCCAAAGTTTGCGTGAACATTCAAACACCATTAAAGTCTATGAGACTCGAATGTGAGAAATCAAAAATGCTAATTTTAAAAGTTAATGTACAAGTTATTGTCGTAAATAGTGTTTGGAGACCCGGGTCCCGCCCCAGGAGACATGCATCAATGCAAAAGAGAGATTTTTCGGGAGCAGTGATTTTAATGATGCTTAAAGTGAAAAAATAAAAGTGAAATATTCCTTTAAATATCATACCTGGGGTGTGTGTATAGTATGCCTGTAAAGTGGCACATGTTTCCAGTGATTAGAACATTTTGAGAGCAAAATCACATTTCTAAAGGAATAAAAGTCATTTAAAACTGCTTGCGGCTGTAATGTAATGTTGGGTCCCGGCAATATGAATGAAAATTATTGAGAAAAATGGCATGGTCCCCTCCAGCCCATTACCAGGCCCTCCCCCAGCCCATTACCAGGCCCTCTGGGTCTTGTATGGATATTAAGGGGAACCCCGCACCCAAATCTTTCTTTTGCTGCCTGTGCCCCTGTTCAGATTTCACCTCACCTTATGTCCCAATGACAATTGGTTTCGGAAAATTTTGGGTTATTAGGGAAACGGGGATTGGTGATAAAACGTCAGTAAAGACACCTTTTTCCCATATTAACTCATAGATGAGAGAATTCCCTTCCTAGGGGTAGATTTCCTCTCACTTTCTGTTGTCTCCCTCTGTTTGTAAGTAGGGTGGGTTCACACTGTCCCTTGCGAATTTGAGCCGTTGCAATCTGTCAAATTCACAAGTCACTCTAATAATATTGTATTCTATCAGTCCTGTGCACATCACTGCATTGCGAATTTAACCTGCGTGAAAAAAAGGTCCTGTGCGAGTTTTATGTGTGTGTGATGCGAATTCAGCCCCATAGCCCCCTCAATTGAATTCGCAATACAAACGCAAAAGGTCATTCACAGCACTGTGATATGTTTTCTAGCTTCCCCCACCAGCTCCTCCCATCCATTTTCCCTCACAGCCCCACCCTTCCCCTCACCAAGCCACTTCCTGTTTCTCTCCATGTGCTGTGGTGATCAGTGACTGACTCCTACTAAAATGGCCAGCAGGCGCATAAAGACTGGCATACAAAATTAGGATCTCATCAGGCTGGTTCAACAAAGGCAGTACCTCTGGAACAGCCGGGACCCACGTCACAAAGACACTGAGAAGAAAAACTCAGGATGGCAGGAGATTGTCAAGATCCTGTTTCCAGAATGGGACAGCATGACACCTAATGTCCAGAAAGACCTGCGTAAGTATAACTGTCCCAATGCACTTTGGGCTTAGCTTGATTCTAATTAGGTTCAGGGTCAGTGTACAGATTATGTTTCAGATTAGGGTTAGAGTTCAGATTAGGTTTAGGATTCAGATTAGGGTTATAGTTCATATAAGGGTTAAGATTATGGTTAGGGTTTAGATTAGGGTTCATATTAGGGTTAGGGTTCAGATTAGGGTTCAGATTAGAATTAGGGTTCAGATTAGGGTTAGGGTCCAGATTAGGGTTCAGATTAGGTTAAGATTAGGATTAGGGTTCAGATTAGGGTTCAGATTAGGGTTCAGATTAAGATTAGGGTTCAGATTAGGGTTCAGATTAGCATTAGGGTTCAGATTAGGGCTCAGATTAAGGTGAGGGTTCATATTAGGGTTCATATTAGGGGTGATATTAGGATTAATGTTCAGATTAGGTTTCAGATTAGGGTTCAGATTAGGGTTAGGGTCCAGATTAGGGTTCAGATTAGGGTTCATATTAGGATTAGGGTTAAGATTAGGGTTATGGTTCAGATAAGGGCTCAGATTAGGGTTCAGATTAGGATTAGGGTTTAGATTAGAGTTCAGATAAGGGTTCAGATTAGGAATAGTTTTCAGATTAGGGTTCAGATTAGGTTTAGGGTTCAGATTCGGGTTCAGATTAGGGTTAGGGTCCAGATTAGGGTTCAGATTAGGGTTCAGATTAGGGTTAGGATTCAGATTAGGGTTAGGGTCCAGATTAGGGTTCAGATTAGGGTTCAGATTAGGATTAGGGTTCAGATTAGGGTTCATATTAAGGTTCAGATTAGGGTTATGGTTCAGATTATGGTTCAGATTATGGTTCAGATTAGGGTTAGGAATGCTAACCCTAACTGGAATGGAAACACTAACCCTAAGTGGAATGGGAACCCTAACTCTAACCATAATCCTAATCAGAATTGGAATGCTAACCCTAACAGGAATGAGAACCCTAACCCTAACTAGAATTGGAACCCTAACCCTAACCATAATCCTAACCCTAATTTGAATGCTAACCCTAACTCTAACAGGAATGGGAATCCTAACCCTAACTAGAATGCTAACCCTAAACCTAATGGGAACTCTAAACCTAACTGCAATGGGAACCCTGAACCAAACTGGAATGGGAACCCTAACCATAATCCTAACCCTAATTGGAAAGCTAACCTTAACCCTAACAGGAATAGGAACCCTAAACCTAACTGGAATGCTAACCCTAAACCTAATAGGAATGGGAACCCTAACCCTAACCAGAATCCTAACCCTAATTGGAATGCTAACCCTAACCCTAACAGGAATGTGAACCCTAACCCTAACAGGAATGGAAACCCTGAACCAAACTGGAATGGGAACCCTAACCCTAACCATAATCCTAACCCTATTTGGAATGCTAACCCTAACAGGAATGGGAACCCTAACTGGAATGGGAACCCTAACCCTAACTGGAATGCTAACCCTAAACCTAATAGGAATGGGAACCCTAACCCTAAATGGAATGTGAACCCTAACCATAACCATATTCCTAACCCTCATTGGAATGCTAACCCTAACAGGAATGGGAACCCTAACAGGAAATGGAACCCTAACCCTAACAGGAAATGGAACCCTAACCCTAACTGGAATGGGAACCCTAACTGGAATGGGAACCCTAACCAGAATCCTAACCCTAATTGGACTGCTAACCCTAACCCTAACAGGAATGGGAACCCTAACCCTAACAACAATAGGAACTTTAGAGCCCCATACACACGAGCGGACTTTTCAACATCCAAAATCCGATGGACTGATTCCGTCAGACTATTCGATCGTGAGTGGGCTGCAATGGACTTTTGATTCACCAAAGTCTGACGGACTTTAGAATATGGAACATGCTTCAAATTTTTCAGACGGAACTCCGCCGGACCCGGTCCCTTCGAAAAATTCGCTCGTGTGTATGCTATTCCGACGGACTAAAACCGACGCTAGGGCAGCTATTGGCTACTGGCTATGAACTTCCTTATTCGAATGCAGTCGTACGTCATCACGTTCAAATCCGTCGGAGTTTAGTGTGATTGTGTGTGGCCAAGTCCACTTAGCCGAAAAGTCCGTCAGAACTCTGTCAGAACTCCGGCAGAACTCCGGCGGAACTCCTTCGGAAGTCTGTCGGACATAAGTCCTCTCGTGTGTACGGGGCTTTACCCTAACTGGAATGCTAACCCTAACCAGAATGCTAATCCTAAGTAGTGATGGCCGAACGGTTCGCCCGGCGGTCATTTCACGGTGAATTTCGGCTGTTCGCGGTCCGTCCGTTCGGCAGACTATTGGCACCGTTCGCCCGGCGGACTTCTGTGTTTACTGTGTAAAAGAACTTTGACGTATGATGACACATCCATCATGGGGTACAGGACAGCCAATTGAGACATTACAGCACATGGACACTTGGACATTCCCCCTAACTTATAAATACACCCGATCTGGCAGCCATTTTACATTCTTTCTTCTGTCACTATAGGGAGAGGTTGCTGTGTGGAGCAGGGAGAGATTACAGTGATCCAAATCGCTAGCTATTTGGTACATAAAAGTTCTTTTCAGGACTGGTATAGGTGTTAGGTGTAGTTCAGGATAGGTAGTGCTGTGCTAGTGATTGTTGCAGCAGCCTGAGTGTCTTTTGTCAGTTTAGAGAAAGGGACAGGACGCTGTGTCCTGCAGGGACAGCCAGATTAGTCATTAGCTGTTACTATCAGGTCCACAAAAGTGCTATTCCAGTTATTGTTCCAGTAGACTCTGTTTTGTCAGTTTATATAGGGACAGGTAGGAAGCTGTGTGAGGCAGTGAGGGTCAGTTTAATCAGTAGCTGTTACTATATTAGGTCCACAAAGGTTCTTTTCAGGACCGGTATCAGTGGTATGGTAATAGGCTTGTACATGTATAATATTCTTTCTTCCAAATATAGAAAGAATATTATCCCCTTCCCGCCGAGCGTACACAGATCTGCGTACTCGGCTTCCGGGGGGTATACCAGGATGATGCCCGCACCTGCAGGCATCATCCCGGTACCATTTTCTTCAGCAGGCGATTGGCTTGCTGTTATGCTGAAGGAGCGGGAGGGGACGTCCCCCTTCCGCCACCTCCCGCCGCTGTTACCGGTGCTCTCGTTCGATCGGGAGCACCAATTCCATGTGTGATGCCTCCGGCCGCTGGGGAGGAACTGGAACGAAGCCGTAATGGGCTTCGTTCCAGTCTCCTCATAGTAAACACGGAAGCAAAATCATGACGTTACTTCCCGTTTACTCGGCTGCCAATTGCGCCGGTTTTAAAAAAATATACGGTATTCAGAATCGCTGTATTCGGCGATCTGAATACATTGAAGTGAAAAGGAGGGGTGGGGGTCTTTTAGACCCCCAATCCCTCCATAAAGAGTACCTGTCACCACCTATTACTGTCACAAGGGATGTTTACATTCCGTGTGACAGCATTAAAAGTGATCAAATTTTTTTTTTAAAACAATTTATTCATTTTAAAATAAATAAAATAAATAAAAAAAAATGGAAAGCGCCTGTCGTCCCTGCGAGCTCGCAAAGCAAAGAAAACGCATACGGAAGTCGCGCCCGCGTATGTAAACGGTGTTCAAATCACACATTTGAGGTATCGCCGCGATCGTTAGAGCGAGAGCAATAATTCGAGCACTAGACCTACTCTGTAACGCTAACCTGGTAACAGTAAAAAAAATTTAGAGCGTCACCTATTGAGATTTTTAGGTACCGTATTTTGTCGTCAATCCACAAGTGCATGCGATTATAAAGTGTGACATGTTTGGTATCTATTTACTCGGCGTAAAATTATCTTTCACATTACGCAAAAATATTGAGCTAATTTTACAGTTTTTTTTAATTCATGAAAGTGTCCCTTTTCCCAAAAAGTTGCGTTTAAAACACTGATGCGCAAATACCGTGTGACATAAAATATTGCAACAATCGCCGTTTTATTCTCTAGAGTCTCTGCTAAAAATATATATATAATGTTTGGGGGTTCCAAGTAATTTTCTAGCAAAAAATATGGATTTTAACTTGTAAACACCAAATGGCAAAAATAGGCTTAGTCATCAAAGGGTTAAACTTGACTGCTGCCCTTCTGCTGCAGTCTGCTAATCATTCACAACCCACTTTTTCCACAAAGCTCCTTATAAATAAGGACTGGTAACTTGGTCTGTCTAGGGTGCTACAGTACATAGGGTTGAGTGAGGTACAGTCTGCCATTCTATAAGGACTGGTATAGGTCCACAGTACATAGGGTTGAGGTGCATTACTGCTGACCGCTGCCCTATACTGCAGAAGTCCTTCATCGGTATAGGGACTGACGTACAGTCTGCTAATCACTCACACACAACCTACTTGGTCCACAAAAGTCCTTATAAGGACTGGTAAGGTATAGGGTACTACAGTACATAGGGTTGAGTGAGGTACAGTCTGCCATTCTATAAGGACTGGTATCAGTCCACAATACATAGGGTTGAGGTGCACTACTGCTGACCGCTGGCCTATACTGCAGAAGTCCTTCATCGGTATAGGGACTGATGTACAGTCTGCTAATCACTCACACACAACCTACTTGTTCCACAAAGGTCCTTATAAGGACTGGTAACTTGGTCTGTCTAGGGTGCTACAGTACATAGGGTTGAGTGAGGTACAGTCTGCCATTCTATAAGGACTGGTATCTGTCCACAATATATAGGGTTGCGGTGCACTGCTGCTGACCGCTGCCCTATACTGCAGCAGTCCTTCATCGGTATAGGGACTGATGTACAGTCTGCTATTAACTTACACACAACCTACTTGGTCCACAAAGGTCCTTATAAGGACTGGTAAGGTAGAGGGTACTACAGTGCATAGGGTTGAGTGAGGTACAGTCTGATATTCTATAAGGACTGGTATCGGTCCACAATACATAGGGTTGAGGTGCACTACTGCGGACCGCTGCCCTATACTGCAGCAGTCCTTCATCGGTATAGGGACTGACGTACAGTCTGCTATTCACTCACACACAACCTACTTGCTCCACAAAGGTCCTTATAAGAACTGGTAAGGTATAGGGTACTACAGTACATAGGGTTGAGTGAGGTACAGTCTGCCATTCTATAAGGACTTGTATCAGTCCACAATACATAGGGTTGAGGTGCACTACTGCTGACCGCTGCCCTATACTGCGGCAGTCCTTCATCGGTATAGGGACTGACGTACAGTCTGCTAATCACTCACACATAACCTACTTGGTCCACAAAAGTCCTTGTAAGGACTGGTAAGGTATAGGGTACTACAGTACATAGGGTTGAGTGAGGTACAGTCTGCCATTCTATAAGGACTTGTATCAGTCCACAATACATAGGGTTGAGGTGCACTACTGCTGACCGCTGCCCTATACTGCAGCAGTCCTTCATCGGTATAGGGACTGACGTACAGTCTGCTATTCACTCACACACAACCTACTTGGTCCACAAAAGTCCTTATAAGGACTGGTAACCTTGTCTGTCTAGGGTGCTACAGTACATAGGGTTGAGTGAGGTACATTCTGATATTCTATAAGGACTGGTATCGGTCCACAATACATAGGGTTGAGGTGCACTACTGCTGACCGCTGCCCTATACTGCAGCAGTCCTTCATCCGTATAGGGACTGACGTACAGTCTTCTATTCACTCACACACAACCTACTTGCTCCACAAAGGTCCTTATAAGGACTGGTAAAGTATAGGGTACTACAGTACATAGGGTTGAGTGAGGTACAGTCTGCCATTCTATAAGGACTGGTATAGGTCCACAATACATAGGGTTGAGGTGCACTACTGCTGACCGCTGCCCTATACTGCAGCAGTCCTTCATCGGTATAGGGACTGACGTACAGTCTGCTAATCACTTACACACAACCTACTTGGTCCACAAAGGTCCTTATAAGGACTGGTAAGGTATAGGGAACTACAGTACATAGGGTTGAGTGAGGTACAGTCTGCCATTCTATAAGGACTGGTATCTGTCCACAATACATAGGGTTGCGGTGCACTGCTGCTGACCGCTGCCCTATACTGCAGCAGTCCTTCATCGGTATAGGGACTGACGTACAGTCTGCTAATCACTTACACACAACCTACTTGGTCCACAAAGGTCCTTATAAGGACTGGTAAGGTATAGGGTACTACAGTGCATAGGGTTGAGTGAGGTACAGTCTGATATTCTATAAGGACTGGTATCGGTCCACAATACATAGGGTTGAGGTGCACTACTGCTGACCGCTGCCCTATACTGCAGCAGTCCTTCATCAGTATAGGGACTGACGTATAGTCTGCTATTCACTCACACACAACCTACTTGCTCCACAAAGGTCCTTATAAGGACTGGTAAAGTATAGGGTACTACAGTACATAGGGTTGAGTGAGGTACAGTTTGCCAGTCTATAAGGACTTGTATCAGTCCACAATACATAAGGTTGAGGTGCACTACTGCTGACCGCTGCCCTATACTGCAGCAGTCCTTCATCGGTATAGGGACTGACGTACAGTCTGCTAATCAGTCACACACAACCTACTTGGTCCACAAAGGTCCTTATAAGGACTGGTAAGGTATAGGGTACTACAGTACATAGGGTTGAGTGAGGTACAGTCTGCTATTCTATAAGGACTGGTATCGATCCACAATACATAGGGATGAGGTGCACTACTGCTGACCGCTGCCCTATACTGCCGCAGTCCTTCATCGGTATAGGGACTGACGTACAGTCTGCTAATCACTCACACACAACCTTCTTGGTCCACAAAGGTCCTTATAAGGACTGGTAAGGTATAGGGTACTACAGTACATAGGGTTGAGTGAGGTACAGTCTGCCATTCTATAAGGACTGGTATCGATCCACAATACATACGGTTGAGGTGCACTACTTCTGACCGATGCCCTATACTGCAGCAGTCCTTCATTGGTATAGGGACTGACGTACAGTCTGCTATTCACTCACACACAACCTACTTGCTCCACAAAGGTCCTTATAAGGACTGGTAAAGTATAGGGTACTACAGTACATAGGGTTGAGTGAGGTACAGTCTGCCATTCTATAAGGACTTGTATCAGTCCACAATACATAGGGTTGAGGTGCACTACTGCTGACCGCTGCCCTATACTGCAGCAGTCCTTCATCGGTATAGGGACTGAAGTACAGTCTGCTAATCACTCACACACAACAGACTTGGTCCACAAAGGTCCTTATAAGGACTGGTAAGGTATAGGGTACTACAGTACATAGGGTTGAGTGAGGTACAGTCTGCCATTCTATAAGGACTTGTATCAGTCCACAATACATAGGGTTGCGGTGCACTGCTGCTGACCACTGCCCTATACTGCAGCAGTCCTTCATCGGTATAGGGACTGACGTACAGTCTGCTAATCACTTACACACAACCTACTTGGTCCACAAAGGTCCTTATAAGGACTGGTAAGGTATAGGGTACTACAGTGCATAGGGTTGAGTGAGGTACAGTCTGATATTCTATAAGGACTGGTATCGGTCCACAATACATAGGGTTGAGGTGTACTACTGCGGACCGCTGCCCTATACTGCAGCAGTCCTTCATCGGTATAGGGACTGACGTACAGTCTGCTATTCACTCACACACAACCTACTTGCTCCACAAAGGTCCTTATAAGGACTGGTAAGGTATAGGGTACTACAGTACATAGGGTTGAGTGAGGCACAGTCTGCCATTCTATAAGGACTTGTATCAGTCCACAATACATAGGGTTGAGGTGCACTACTGCTGACCGCTGCCCTATACTGCAGCAGTCCTTCATCGGTATAGGGACTGACGTACAGTCTGCTATTCACTCACACACAACCTACATGGTCCACAAAAGTCCTTATAAGGACTGGAAACCTTGTCTGTCTAGGGTGCTACAGTACATAGGGTTGAGTGAGGTACATTCTGATATTCAATAAGGACTGGTATCAGTCCACAATACATAGGGTTGAGGTGCACTACTGCTGACCGCTGCCCTATACTGCAGCAGTCCTTCATCAGTATAGGGACTGACGTACAGTCTGCTATTCACTCACACACAACCTACTTGCTCCACAAAGGTCCTTATAAGGACTGGTAAAGTATAGGGTACTACAGTACATAGGGTTGAGTGAGGTACAGTTTGCCAGTCTATAAGGACTTGTATCAGTCCACAATACATAGGGTTGAGGTGCACTACTGCTGACCGCTGCCCTATACTGCAGCAGTCCTTCATCGGTATAGGGACTGACGTACAGTCTGCTAATCACTCACACACAACCTACCTGGTCCACAAAGGTCCTTATAAGGACTGGTAAGGTATAGGGTACTACAGTACATAGGGTTGAGTGAGGTACAGTCTGCCATTCTATAAGGACTGGTATCGATCCACAATACATAGGGTTGAGGTGCACTACTGCTGACCGCTGCCCTATACTGCAGCAGTCCTTCATCGGTATAGGGACTGACATACAGTCTGCTATTCACTCACACACAACCTACTTGCTCCACAAAGGTCCTTATAAGGACTGGTAAAGTATAGGGTACTACAGTACATAGGGTTGAGTGAGGTACAGTCTGCCATTCTATAAGGACTGGTATCTGTCCACAATATATAGGTTTGCGGTGCACTGCTGCTGACCGCTGCCCTATACTGCAGCAGTCCTTCATCGGTATAGGGACTGACGTACAGTCTGCTAATCACTTACACACAACCTACTTGGTCCACAAAGGTCCTTATAAGGACTGGTAAGGTAGAGGGTACTACAGTGCATAGGGTTGTAGTGAGGTACAGTCTGATATTCTATAAGGACTGGTATCGGTCCACAATACATAGGGTTGAGGTGCACTACTGTGGACCGCTGCCCTATACTGCAGCAGTCCTTCATCGGTATAGGGACTGACGTACAGTCTGCTATTCACTCACACACAACCTACTTGCTCCACAAAGGTCCTTATAAGGACTGGTAAAGTATAGGGTACTACAGTACATAGGGTTGAGTGAGGTACAGTCTGCCATTCTATAAGGACGGGTATCGATCCACAATACATAGGGTTGAGGTGCACTACTGCTGACCGCTGCCCTATGCTGCAGCAGTCCTTCATCGGTATAGGGACTGACGTACAGTCTGCTATTCACTCACACACAACCTACTTGCGCCACAAAGGTCCTTATAAGGACTGGTAAAGTATAGGGTACTACAGTACATAGGGCTGAGTGAGGTACAGTCTGCCATTCTATAAGGACTTGTATCAGTCCACAATACATAGGGTTGAGGTGCACTACTGCTGACCGCTGCCCTATACTGCAGCAGTCCTTCATTGGTATAGGGACTGACGTACAGTCTGCTAATCACTCACACACAACCTACTTGGTCCACAAAGGTCCTTATAAGGACTGGTAAAGTATAGGGTACTACAGTACATAGGGCTGAGTGAGGTACAGTCTGCCATTCTATAAGGACTTGTATCAGTCCACAATACATAGGGTTGAGGTGCACTACTGCTGACCGCTGCCCTATACTGCAGCAGTCCTTCATTGGTATAGGGACTGATGTACAGTCTGCTAATCACTCACACACAACCTACTTGGTCCACAAAGGTCCTTATAAGGACTGGTAAGGTATAGGGTACTACAGTACATAGGGTTGAGTGAGGTACAGTCTGCCATTCTATAAGGACTGGTATCGATCCACAATACATAGGGTTGAGGTGCACTACTGCTGACCGCTGCCCTATACTGCAGCAGTCCTTCATCGGTATAGGGACTGACGTACAGTCTGCTATTCACTCACACACAACCTACTTGCTCCACAAAGGTCCTTATAAGGACTGGTAAAGTATAGGGTACTACAGTACATAGGGCTGAGTGAGGTACAGTCTGCCATTCTATAAGGACTTGTATCAGTCCACAATACATAGGGTTGAGGTGCACTACTGCTGACCGCTGCCCTATACTGCAGCAGTCCTTCATTGGTATAGGGACTGACGTACAGTCTGCTAATCACTCACACACAACCTACTTGGTCCACAAAGGTCCTTATAGGGACTGGTAAGGTATAGGGTACTACAGTACATAGGGTTGAGTGAGGTACAGTCTGCCATTCTATAAGGCCTGGTATCGGTCCACAATACATAGGGTTGAGGTGCACTACTGCTGACAGATGCCCTATACTGCAGCAGTCCTTCATCAGTATAGGGACTGACGTACAGTCTGATAATCACTCACACACAACCTACTTGCTCCACAAAGGTCCTTATAAGGACTGGTAAAGTATAGGGTACTACAGTACATAGGGTTGAGTGAGGTACAGTTTGCCATTCTATAAGGACTGGTATCGATCCACAATACATAGGGTTGAGGTGCACTACTGCTGACCGCTGCCCTATACTGCAGCAGTCCTTCATCGGTATAGGGACTGACGTACAGTCTGCTATTCACTCACACACAACCTACTTGCTCCACAAAGGTTCTTATAAGGACTGGTAAGGTATAGGGTACTACAGTACATATAGTTGAGTGAGGTACAGTCTGCCATTCTATAAGGACTGGTATCGATCCACAATACATAGGGTTGAGGTGAACTACTGCTGACCGCTGCCCTATACTGCAGCAGTCCTTCATCGGTATAGGGACTGACGTACAGTCTGCTAATCACTCACACACAACCTACTTGGTCCACAAAGGTCCTTATAAAGACTGGTAACCTTTTCTGTCTAGGGTGCTACAGTACATAGGGTTGAGTGAGGTACAGTCTGCCATTCTATAAGGACTTGTATCAGTCCACAATACATAGGGTTGAGGTGCACTACTGCTGACCGCTGCCCTATACTGCAGCAGTCCTTCATCGGTATAGGGACTTACGTACAGTCTACTATTCACTCACACACAACCTACTTGGTCCACAAAGGTCCTTATAAGGACTGGTAAGGTATAGGGTACTACAGTACAAGGGTTGAGTGAGGTACAGTCTGCCATTCTATAAGGACTGGTATCGATCCACAATACATAGGGATGAGGTGCACTACTGCTGACCGCTGCCCTATACTGCAGCAGTCCTTCATCGGTATAGGGACTGATGTACAGTCTGCTATTCACTCACACACAACCTACTTGGTCTACAAAAGTCCTTATAAGGACTGGTAACCTTGTCAGTCTAGGGTGCTACAGTACATAGGGTTGAGTGAGGTACAGTCTGCCATTCTATAAGGACTGGTATCGATCCACAATACATAGGGTTGAGGTGCACTATTGCTGACCGCTGCCCTATACTGCAGCAGTCCTTCATCGGTATAGGGACTGATGTACAGTCTGCTATTCACTCACACACAACCTACTTGGTCCACAAAGGTCCTTATAGGGACTGGTAAGGTATAGGGTACTACAGAACATAGGATTGAGTGAGGTACAGTCTGATATTCTATAAGGACTGGTATCGATCCACAATACATAGGGTTGAGGTGCACTACTGCTGACCGCTGCCCTATACTGCAGCAGTCCTTCATCAGTATAGGGACTGACATACAGTCTGCTATTCCCTCACACACAACCTACTTGCTCCACAAAGGTCCTTATAAGGACTGGTAAGGTATAGGGTACTACAGTACATAGGGTTGAGTGAGGTACAGTCTGCCATTCTATAAGGACTGGTATCGATCCACAATACATAGGGTTGAGGTGCACTACTGCTGACAGCTGCCCTATACTGCAGCAGTCCTTCATCAGTATAGGGACTGACGTACAGTCTGCTAATCACTCACACACAACCTACTTGCTCCACAAAGGTCCTTATAATGACTGGTAAAGTATAGGATACTACAGTACATAGGATTGAGTGAGGTACAGTTTGCCATTCTATAAGGACTTGTATCAGTCCACAATACATAGGGTTGAGGTGCACTACTGCTGACCGCTGCCCTATACTGCAGCAGTCCTTCATCGGCATAGTAACTGACGTACAGTCTGCTATTCACTCACACACAACCTACTTGCTCCACAAAGGTCCTTATAAGGACTGGTAAAGTATAGGGTACTACAGTACATAGGGTTGAGTGAGGTACAGTCTGCCATTCTATAAGGACTGGTAGAGGTCCACAGTACATAGGGATGAGGTGCACTACTGCTGACCGCTGCCCTATACTGCAGCAGTCCTTCATCGGTATAGAGACTGACGTACAGTCTGCTAATCACTCACACACAACCTACTTGGTCCACAAAGGTCCTTATAAGGACTGGTAAGGTATAGGGTACTACAGTACAAGGGTTGAGTGAGGTACAGTCTGCCATTCTATAAGGACTGGTATCGATCCACAATACATAGGGATGAGGTGCACTACTGCTGACCGCTGCCCTATACTGCAGCAGTCCTTCATCGGTATAGGGACTGATGTACAGTCTGCTATTCACTCACACACAACCTACTTGGTCTACAAAAGTCCTTATGAGGACTGGTAACCTTGTCTGTCTAGGGTGCTACAGTACATAGGGTTGAGTGAGGTACAGTCTGCCATTCTATAAGGACTGGTATCGGTCCACAATACATAGGGTTGAGGTGCACTACTGCTGACCACTGCCCTATACTGCAGCAGTCCTTCATCGGTATAGAGACTGACGTACAGTCTGCTAATCACTCACACACAACCTACTTGGTCCACAAAGGTCCTTATAGGGACTGGTAAGGTATAGGGTACTACAGTACATAGGATTGAGTGAGGTACAGTCTGATATTCTATAAGGACTGGTATCGATCCACAATACATAGGGTTGAGGTGCACTACTGCTGACTGCTGCCCTATACTGCAGCAGTCCTTCATCAGTATAGGGACTGACATACAGTCTGCTATTCCCTCACACACAACCTACTTGCTCCACAAAGGTCCTTATAAGGACTGGTAAGGTATAGGGTACTACAGTACATAGGGTTGAGTGAGGTACAGTCTGCCATTCTATAAGGACTTGTATCAGTCCACAATACTTAGGGTTGAGGTGCACTACTGCTGACTGCTGCCCTATACTGCAGCAGTCCTTCATCGGTACAGGGACTAACGTACAGTCTGATAATCACTCACACACAACCTACTTGGTACACAAAGGTCCTTATAAGGACTGGTAAGGTATAAGGTACTACAGTTTATAGGGTTGAGTAAGCTCCAGTCTGCCATTCTATAAGGACTGGTATCGGTCCACAATACATAGGGTTGAGGTGCACTACTGCTGACCGCTGCCCTATACTGCAGCAGTCCTTCATCGATTTAGGGACTAACGTACAGTCTGCAAATCACTCACACACAAACTACTTGGTCCACAAAGGTCCTTATATGGACTGGTAAGGTATAGGGTACTACAGTACATAGGGTTGAGTGAAGTACAGTCTACCATTCTATAAGGACTGGTATCGGTCCACCATACATGGGGTTGAGGTGCACTACTGCTGACCGCTGCCCTATACTGCAGCAGTCCTTCATCGATTTAGGGACTAACGTACAGTCTGCAAATCACTCACACACAATCTACTTGGTCCACAAAGGTCCTTATATGGACTGGTAAGGTATAGGGTACTACAGTACATAGGGTTGAGTGAGGTACAGTCTGCCATTCTATAAGGACTGGTATCGATCCACAATACATAGGGATGAGGTGCACTACTGCTGACCGCTGCCCTATACTGCCGCAGTCCTTCATCGGTATAGGGACTGACGTACAGTCTGCTAATCACTCACACACAACCTACTTGGTCCACAAAAGTCCTTATAAGGACTGTTAACTTGGCCTGTCTAGGGTGCTACAGTACATAGGTTGAGTGAGGTACAGTCTGCCATTCTATAAGGACTGGTATAGGTCCAAAGTACATAGAGTTGAGGTGCACTACTGCTGACCGCTGCCCTATACTGCAGCAGTCCTTCATCGGTATAGGGACTGAAGTACAGTCTGCTAATCACTCACACACAACCTACTTGGTCCACAAAGGTCCTTATAAGGACTGGTAAGGTATAGGGTACTACAGTACATAGGGTTGAGTGAGGTACAGTCTGACATTCTATAAGGACTTGTATCAGTCCACAATACATAGGGTTGAGGTGCACTACTGCTGACCGCTGCCCTATACTGCAGCAGTCCTTCATCGGTATAGGGACTGACATACAGTCTGCTAATCACTCACACACAATCTACTTGATCCACAAAAGTCCTTATAAGGACTGGTAAGGTATAGGGTGCTACAGTACATAGGGTTGAGTGAGGTACCGTCTGATATTCTATAAGGACTGGTATCGGTCCACAATACATAGGGTTGAGGTGCACTACTTCTGACCGCTGCCCTATACTGCAGCAGTCCTTCATCGGTATAGGGACTGACGTACAGTCTGCTAATCACTCACACACAACCTACTTGGTCCACAAAGGTCCTTATAAGGACTGGTAACCTTGTCTGTCTAGGGTGCTACAGTACATAGGGTTGAGTGATGTACAGTCTGCCATTCTATAAGGACTGGTATAGGTCCACAGTACATAGGGTTGAGGTGCACTACTTCTGACCGCTGCCCTATACTGCAGCAGTCCTTCATCGGTATAGGGACTGACGTACAGTCTGCTAATCACTCACACACAACCTACTTGGTCCACAAAGGTCCTTATAAGGAATGGTAAGGTATATGGTACTACAGTACATAGGGTTGAGTGAGGTACAGTCTGCCATTCTATAAGGACTGGTATCGGTTCACAATACATAGGGTTGAGGTGCCCTACTGCTGAACGCTGCCCTATACTGCAGCAGTCCTTCATCGGTATAGGGACTGACGTAAAGTCTGCTATTCACTCACACACAACCTACTTGGTCCACAAAAGTCCTTATAAGGACTGGTAACCTTGTCTGTCTAGGGTGCTACAGTACATAGGGTTGAGTGATGTACAGTCTGCCATTCTATAAGGACTGGTATAGGTCCACAGTACATAGGGTTGAGTTGCACTACTGCTGACCGCTGCCCTATACTGCAGCAGTCCTTCCTCGGTATCGGGACTGACGTACAGTCTGCTAATCACTCACACTCAACCTACTTGGTCCTCGAAGGTCCTTATAAGGACTGGTAAGGTATAGGGTACTACAGTACATAGGGTTGAGTGAGGTACAGTCTGCTATTCTATAAGGACTGGTATCGGTCCACAATACATAGGGTTGAGGTGTACTACTGCTGACCGCTGCCCTATACTGCAGCAGTTCTTCATCGGTATAGGGACTGACGTACAGTCTGCTAATCACTCACACACAACCTACTTGGTCCACAAAGGTCCTTATAAGGAATGGTAAGGTATAGGGTACTACAGTACATAGGGTTGAGTGAGGTACAGTCGGCCATTCTATAAGGCCTGGTATCGGTCCACAATACATAGGGTGGAGGTGCACTACTGCTGACCACTGCCCTATACAGCAGCAGTCCTTCATCAGTATAGGGACTGACGTACAGTCTGATAATCTCTCACACACAACCTACTTGGTCCACAAAGGTCCTCATAAGGACTGGTAAGTTATAGGGTACTACAGTACATAGGGTTGAGTAAGTTACAGTCTGCAATTCTATAAGGACTTGTATCAGTCCACAATACATAGGGGTTGAGGTGCACTACTGCTGACCGCTGCCCTATACTGCAGGAGTCCTTCTTCAGTATAGGGACTGACGTATAGTCTGCTAATCACTCACACACAACCTTCTTGGTCCACAAAGGTTCTTATAAGGACTGGTAAGGTATAGGGTACTACAGTACATAGGGTTGAGAGAGGTACAGTCTGCCATTCTATAAGGCCTGGTATCGGTCCACAATACATAGGGTTGAGGTGCACTACTGCTGACCGCTGCCCTATACAGCAGCAGTCCTTCATCAGTATAGGGACTAACGTACAGTCTGATAATCACTCACACACAACCTACTTGGTCCACAAAGGTCCCTATTAGGACTGGTAAGTTATAGGGTACTACAGTACATAGGGTTGAGTAAGGTACAGTCTGCCATTCTATAAGGACTTGTATCAGTCCACAATACATAGGGGTTGAGGTGCACTACTGCTGAACGCTGCCCTATACTGCAGCAGTCCTTCATCGGTATAGGGACTGACGTATAGTCTGCTAATCACTCACACAAAACCTACATGGTCCACAAAGGACCTTATTAGGACTGGTAAGGTATAGGGTATTACAGTACATAAGGTTGAGTGAGGTACAGTCTGCCATTCTATATGGACTGGTATCGGTCCATAATACATAGGGTTGAGGTGCACTACTGCTGACCGCTGCCCTATACTGCAGCAGTCCTTCATCTGTATAGGGACTGACGTACAGTCTGCTAATCACTCACACACAACCTACTTGGTCCTCAAAGGTCCTTATAATGACTGTTAAGGTATAGGGTACTACAGTACATAGGGTTGAGTGATGTACAGTCTGCCATTCTATAAGGACTGGTATCGATCCACAATACATAGGGTTGAGGTGCACTACTGCTGACCGTTGCCCTATACTGCAGCAGTTCTTCATCGGTATAGGGACTGACGTACAGTCTGCTAATCACTCACACACAACCTACTTGGTCCACAAAGGTCCTTATAAGGAATGGTAAGGTATAGGGTACTACAGTACATAGGGTTGAGTGAGGTACAGTCGGCCATTCTATAAGGCCTGGTATCGGTCCACAATACATAGGGTGGAGGTGCACTACTGCTGACCACTGCCCTATACAGCAGCAGTCCTTCATCGGTATAGGGACTGACGTACAGTCTGCTAATCACTCGCACACAACCTACTTGGTCCACAAAGGTCCTTATAAGGACTGGTAAGTTATAGGGTACTACAGTACATAGGGTTGAGTAAGGTACAGTCTGCAATTCTATAAGGACTTGTATCAGTCCACAATACATAGGGGTTGAGGTGCACTACTGCTGACCGCTGCCCTATACTGCAGGAGTCCTTCATCGGTATAGGGACTGACGTATAGTCTGCTAATCACTCACACACAACCTACTTGGTCCACAAAGGTCCTTATAAGGAATGGTAAGGTATAGGGTACTACAGTACATAGGGTTGAGTGAGGTACAGACTGCCATTCTATAAGGACTGGTATCGATCCTTAATACATAGGGTTGAGTGAGGTACAGACTGCCATTCTATAAGGACTGGTATCGATCCACAATACATAGGGGTTGAGGTGCACTACTGCTGACCGCTGCCCTATACTGCAGCAGTCCTTCATCGGTATAGGGACTGACGTATAGTCTGCTAATCACTCACACACAACCTACTTGGTCCACAAAGGTCCTTATAAGGAATGGTAAGGTATAGGGTACTACAGTACATAGGGTTGAGTGAGGTACAGACTGCCATTCTATAAGGCCTGGTATCGGTCCACAATACATAGGGTTGAGGTGCACTACTGCTGACCGCTGCCCTATACAGCAGCAGTCCTTCATCAGTATAGGGACTAACGTACAGTCTGATAATCACTCACACACAACCTACTTGGTCCACTAAGGTCCCTATTAGGACTGGTAAGTTAAAGGGTACTACAGTACGTAGGGTTGAGTAAGGTACAGTCTGCCATTCTATACGGACTTGTATCAGTCCACAATACATAGGGGTTGAGGTGCACTACTGCTGACCGCTGCCCTATACTGCAGCAGTCCTTCATCGGTATAGGGACTGACGTATAGTCTGCTAATCACTCACACACAACCTACTTGGTCCACAAAGGACCTTATAAGGAATGGTAAGGTATAGGGTACTACAGTACATAGGGTTGAGTGAGGTACAGTCGGCCATTCTATAAGGCCTGGTATCGGTCCACAATACATAGGGTGGAGGTGCACTACTGCTGACTGCTGTCCTATACAGCAGCAGTCCTTCATCAGTATAGGGACTAACGTACAGTCTGATAATCACTCACACACAACCTACTTGGTCCACAAAGGTCCCTATTAGGACTGGTAAGTTATAGGGTACTACAGTACATAGGGTTGAGTGAGGTACAGTCTGCCATTCTATAAGGACTTGTATCAGTCCACAATACATAGGGGTTGAGGTGCACTACTGCTGACCGCTGCCCTATACTGCAGGAGTCCTTCATCGGTATAGGGACTGACGTATAGTCTGCTAATCACTCACACACAACCTACTTGGTCCACAAAGGACCTTATAAGGACTGGTAAGGTATAGGGTACTACAATACATAGGTTTGAGTGAGGTACAGTCTGTCATTCTATAAGGACTGGTATCGGTTCACAATACATAGGATTGAGGTGCACTACTGCTGACCGCTGACCTATACTGCAGCAGTCCTTCATCGGTATAGGGACTGACGTACAGTCTGCTAATCACTCACACACAACCTACTTGGTCCACAAAAGTCCTTATAAGGACTGGTAACCTTGTCTGTCTAGGGTGCTACAGTACATAGGGTTTAGTGATGTACAGTCTGCCATTCTATAAGGACTGGTATAGGTCCACAGTACATACGGTTGAGGTGCACTACTGCTGACCGCTGCCCTATACTGCAGCAGTCCTTCATCGGTATAGAGACTGACGTACAGTCTGCTAATCACTCACACACAACCTACTTGGTCCACAAAGGACCTTATAAGGACTGGTAAGGTATGGGGTACTACAGTACATAGGGTTGAGTGAGGTACAGTCTGCCATTCTATAAGTACTTGTATCAGTCCACAATACATAGGGTTGCGGTGCACTACTGCTGACCGCTGCCCATACTGCGGCAGTCCTTCATCGGTATAGGGACTGACGTACAGTCTGCTAATCACTCGCACATAACCTACTTGGTCCACAAAGGTCCTTATAAGGACTGGTAAGGTATAGGGTACTACAGTACATAGAGTTGAGTGATGTACAGTCTGCCATTCTATAAGGACTGGTATCGGTCCACAATACATAGGGTTGAGGTGCACTACTGCTGACCGCTGCCCTATACTGAAGCAGTTCTTCATCGGTATAGGGACTGACGTACAGTCTGCTAATCACTCACACACAACCTACTTGGTCCATAAAGGTTCTTATAAGGAATGGTAAGGTATAGGGTACTACAGTACATAGGGTTGAGTGAGGTACAGTCTGACATTCTATAAGGACTTGTATCAGTCCACAATACATAGGGTTGAGGTGCACTACTGCTGACCGCTGCCCTATACTGCAGCAGTCCTTCATCGGTATAGGGACTGACTTACAGTCTGCTAATCACTCGCACACAACCTACTTGGTCCACAAAGGTCCTTATAAGGACTGGTAAGGTATAGGGTACTACAGTACATATGGTTGAGTGAGGTACAGTCTGCAATTCTATAAGGACTGGTATCAGTCCACAATACATAGGGTTGCGGTGCACTACTGCTGACCGCTGCCCATACTGCGGCAGTCCTTCATCGGTATAGGGACTGACGTACAGTCTGCTAATCACTCGCACACAACCTACTTGGTCCACAAAGGTCCTTATAAGGACTGGTAAGGTATAGGGTGCTACAGTACATAGGTTGAGTGAGGTACAGTCTGCCATTCTATAAGGACTGGTATAGGTCCAAAGTACATAGAGTTGAGGTGCACTACTGCTGACCGCTGCCCTATACTGCAGCAGTCCTTCATCGGTATAGGGACTGAAGTACAGTCTGCTAATCACTCACACACAACCTACTTGGTCCACAAAGGTCCTTATAAGGACTGGTAAGGTATAGGGTACTACAGTACATAGGGTTGAGTGAGGTACAGTCTGACATTCTATAAGGACTTGTATCAGTCCACAATACATAGGGTTGAGGTGCACTACTGCTGACCGCTGCCCTATACTGCAGCAGTCCTTCATCGGTATAGGGACTGACATACAGTCTGCTAATCACTCACACACAATCTACTTGATCCACAAAAGTCCTTATAAGGACTGGTAAGGTATAGGGTGCTACAGTACATAGGGTTGAGTGAGGTACCGTCTGATATTCTATAAGGACTGGTATCGGTCCACAATACATAGGGTTGAGGTGCACTACTTCTGACCGCTGCCCTATACTGCAGCAGTCCTTCATCGGTATAGGGACTGACGTACAGTCTGCTAATCACTCACACACAACCTACTTGGTCCACAAAGGTCCTTATAAGGAATGGTAAGGTATATGGTACTACAGTACATAGGGTTGAGTGAGGTACAGTCTGCCATTCTATAAGGACTGGTATCGGTTCACAATACATAGGGTTGAGGTGCCCTACTGCTGAACGCTGCCCTATACTGCAGCAGTCCTTCATCGGTATAGGGACTGACGTACAGTCTGCTAATCACTCACACACAACCTACTTGGTCCACAAAAGTCCTTATAAGGACTGGTAACCTTGTCTGTCTAGGGTGCTACAGTACATAGGGTTTAGTGATGTACAGTCTGCCATTCTATAAGGACTGGTATAGGTCCACAGTACATACGGTTGAGGTGCACTACTGCTGACCGCTGCCCTATACTGCAGCAGTCCTTCATCGGTATAGAGACTGACGTACAGTCTGCTAATCACTCACACACAACCTACTTGGTCCACAAAGAACCTTATAAGGACTGGTAAGGTATGGGGTACTACAGTACATAGGGTTGAGTGAGGTACAGTCTGCCATTCTATAAGTACTTGTATCAGTCCACAATACATAGGGTTGCGGTGCACTACTGCTGACCGCTGCCCATACTGCGGCAGTCCTTCATCGGTATAGGGACTGACGTACAGTCTGCTAATCACTCGCACACAACCTACTTGGTCCACAAAGGTCCTTATAAGGACTGGTAAGGTATAGGGTACTACAGTACATAGAGTTGAGTGATGTACAGTCTGCCATTCTATAAGGACTGGTATCGGTCCACAATACATAGGGTTGAGGTGCACTACTGCTGACCGCTGCCCTATACTGAAGCAGTTCTTCATCGGTATAGGGACTGACGTACAGTCTGCTAATCACTCACACACAACCTACTTGGTCCATAAAGGTTCTTATAAGGAATGGTAAGGTATAGGGTACTACAGTACATAGGGTTGAGTGAGGTACAGTCTGCCATTCTATAAGGCCTGGTATCGGTCCACAATACATAGGGTTGAGGTGCACTACTGCTGACCGCTGCCCTATACAGCAGCAGTCCTTCATCAGTATAGGGACTGACATACAGTCTGATAATCACTCACACACAACCTACTTGGTCCACAAAGGTCCTTTTAAGGACTGGTAAGTTATAGGGTACTACAGTACATAGGGTTGAGTAAGGTACAGTCTGCCATTCTTTAAGGACTTGTATCAGTCCACAATACATAGAGGTTGTGGTGCACTACTGCTGACCGCTGCCCTATACTGCAGCAGTCCTTCATCGGTATAGGGACTGACGTATAGTCTGCTAATCACTCACACACAACCTACTTGGTCCACAAAGGTCCTTATAAGGACTGGTAACCTTGTCTGTCTAGGGTGCTACAGTACATAGGGTTGAGTGATGTACAGTCTGCCATTCTATAAGGACTGGTATAGGTCCACAGTACATAAGGTTGAGGTGCACTACTGCTGACCGCTGCCCTATACTGCAGCAGTCCTTCATCGGTATAGAGACTGACGTACAGTCTGCTAATCACTCACACACAACCTACTTGGTCCACAAAGGTCTTTATAAGGATTGGTAAGGTATAGGGTACTACAGTACATAGGGTTGAGTGATGTACAGTCTGCCATTCTATAAGGACTGGTATAGGTCCACAGTACATAAGGTTGAGGTGCACTACTGCTGACCGCTGCCCTATACTGCAGCAGTCCTTCATCGATTTAGGGACTAACGTACAGTCTGCAAATCACTCGCACACAATCTACTTGGTCCACAAAGGTCCTTATATGGACTGGTAAGGTATAGGGTACTACAGTACATAGGGTTGAGTGAAGTACAGTCTACCATTCTATAAGGACTGGTATCGGTCCACAATACATGGGGTTGAGGTGCACTACTGCTCACTGCTGCCCTATACTGCAGCAGTCCTTCATCGTTGTAGGGACTGACATGCAGTCTGCTAATCACTCACACACAACCTACTTGCTCCACAAAAGTCATTATAAGGACTGGGAACTTGATCTGTCTAGGGTGCTACAGTACATAGGGTTGAGTGAGGTACAGTCTGCCATTCTATAAGGACTGGTATAGGTCCACAGTACATAGGGTTGAGGTGCACTACTGCTGACCGCTGCCCTATACTGCAGCAGTCCTTCATCAGTATAGGGACTGAGGTACAGTCTGCTAATCACTCACACACAACCTACTTGGTCCACAAATATCCTTATAAGGACTGGTAAGGTATAGGATTGAGTGAGGTACAGTCTGCCATTCAATAAGGACTGGAATCGGTCCACAATACATAGGCTTGAGGTGCACTACTGCTTACCGCTGCCCTATACTGCAGCAGTCCTTCATCGGTATAGGGACTGACTTACAGTTTGCTAATCACTCACACAGAACCTACTTGGTCCACAAAGGTCCTTATAATGACTGGTAAGGTATAGGGTACTACAGTAGATAGGGTTGAGTGAAGTACAGTCTGCCATTCTATAAGGACTGGTATTGTCTACAATACATAGGGTTGTGGTTTACTACTGCTGACCGCTGCCCTATACTGCAGCAGTCCTTCATCGGTATGGGGACTGACGTACAGTCTGCTAATCACTCACACACAACCTACTTGGTCCACAAAAGTCCTTATAAGGACTGGTAACTTAGTCTGTCTAAGGTGCTACAGTACATAGGGTTGAGTGACGTACAGTTTGCCATTCTATAAGGACTGGAATAGGTCCATAGTACATATGGTTGAGGTGCACTACTGCTGACCGCTGCCCTATACTGCAGCAGTCCTTCATCGGTATATGGACTGACTTACAGTCTGCTAATCACTCACACACAACCTACTTGGTCCACAAAGGTCCTTATAAGGACTGTTAAGGTATAGGGTACTATAGTGCATAGGGTTGAGTGAGGTACAGTCTGCCATTCTATAAGGACTGGTATCGGTCCACAATACATAGGGTTGAGGTGCACTACTGCTGACCGCTGCCTTATACTGCAGCAGCCTTTCATCGGAATAGGGACTGACGTACAGTCTGCTAATCACTCACACACAACCTACTTGGTCCACAAAGGTCCTTATAAGGACTGGTAACTTGGTCTGTCTAGGGTACTACAGTACATAGGGTTGAGTGAGGTGCAGTCTGCCATTCTATAAGGACTGATATCGGCCCACAATACATAGGGTTGAGGTGCACTACTGCTGACCGCTGCCCTATGCTGCATCAGTCCTTCATCAGTATAAGGACTGATGTACAGTCTGCTAATCACTCACACACAACCTACTTGGTCCACAAAGGTCCTTATAAGGACTGGTATGGTATAGGTTACTACATTATATAGGGTTGAGTGAGGTACAGTCTTCCATTCTATAAGGACTGGTATCGGTCCACAATACATAGGGTTGAGGTGCACTACTGCTGACCGCTGTCCTATACTGCAGCAGTCCTTCATCGGTATAAGGACTGACGTACAGTCTGCTAATCACTCACACACAACCTTCTGGGTCCACAAAAGTCCTTATAAGGACTGGGAACTTGGTCTGTCTAGGGTGCTACAGTACATAGGGTTGAGTGAGGTACAGTCTGCCATTCTTTAAGGACTGGTATAGGTCCACAATACATAGGGTTGAGGTGCACTACTGCTGACCGCTGCCCTATACGGCAGCAGTCCTTCATCAGTATAGGGACTGACGTACAGTCTGCTAATCACTCACACACAACCTACTAGGTCCACAAAGGTCCTTATAAGGACTGGTAAGGTATGGGGTACTAAAGTACATAGGGTTGAGTGAGGTACAGTCTGCCATTCTATAAGGACTTGTATCAGTCCACAATACATAGGGTTGAGGTGCACTACTGCTGACCGCTGCCCATACTGCAGCAGTCCTTCATGAGTATAAGGACTGACGTACAGTCTGCTAATCACTCACACAGAACCTTCTTGGTCTACAAAAGTCCTTATAAGGACTGGGAACTTGGTCTGTCTAGGGTGCTACAGTACATAGGGTTGAGTGAGGTACAGTCTGCCATTCTATAAGGACTGGTATAGGTCCACAATACATAGGGTTGAGGTGCACTACTGCTGACCGCTGCCCTATACGGCAGCAGTCCTTCATCAGAATAGGGACTGACGTACAGTCTGCTAATCACTCACACACGTCCTACTTGGTCCACAAAGGTCCTTATAAGGACTGGTAAGGTATAGGGTATTACAGTACATAAGGTTGAGTGAGGTACAGTCTGCCATTCTATAAGGACTGGTATCAGTCCACAATACATAGGGATGAGGTGTACTACTGCTGAACGCTGCCCTATACTGCAGCAGTCCTTCATGAGTATAGGAACTGACGTACAGTCTGCTAATCACTCACACACAACCTACTTGGTCCACAAAAGTCCTTATAAGGACTGGTAAGGTATAGGGTATTACAGTAAATAGGGTTGAGTGAGGTACAGTCTGCCATTCTATAAGGACTGGTATCGGTCCACAATACATAGGGTTGAGGTGCACTACTGCTGCCCTATACTGCAGCAGTCCTTCATCGGTATAGGGACTGACGTACAGTCTGCTCATCACTCACACACAATCTACTTGGTCAACAAAGGTCCTTATATGGACTCGTAAGGTATAAGGTACTACAGTACATAGGGTTGAGTGAAGTACAGTCTGCCATTCTATAGGGACTGGTATCGGTCCACAATACATAGGGTTGAGGTGCTCTACTGCTGCCCTATACTGCAGCAGTCCTTCATCTGTATAGGGACTGACGTACAGTCTACTAATCACTCACACACAACCTTCTTGGTCCACAAAAGTCATTATAAGGACTGGAAACTTGGTCTGTCTAGGGTGCTACAGTACATAGGGTTGAGTGAGGTACAGTCTGCCATTCTATAAGGACTGGTATAGGTCCACAGTACAATGGGTAGAGATGCACTACTGCTGACTGCTGCCCTATACTGCAGCAGTCCTTCATCGGTATAGGGACTGATGTACAGCCTGCTAATCACTCACACACAACCTACTTGGTCCACAAAGGTCCTTATAAGGACTGGTAAGGTATAGGGTACTACAGTACATAGGGTTGAGTGAGGTTCAGTCTGCCATTCTATAAGGACTCATATCGGTCTACAATACATAGGGTTGAGGTGCTCTACTGCTGACCGCTGCCCTATACTGCATCAGTCCTTCATCGGTATAAGGACTGACGTACAGTCAGCTAATCACTAACACACAACCTACTTGGTCGACAAAAGTCCTTATAAGGACTGGTAACTTGGTCTGTCTAGGGTGCTACAGTACATAGGGTTGAGTGAGGTACAGTCTGCCGTTCTGTAAGGACTGGTATAGGTCCACAGTACATAGGGTTGAGGTGCATTACTGCTGACCGCTGCCCTATACTGCAGCAGTCCTTCATCAGTATAGGGACTGACGTACAGTCTGCTAATCACTCACACACATCCTACTTGGTCCACAAAGGTCCTTATAAGGACTGGTAAGGTATAGGGTATTACAGTACATAGGGTTGAGTGAAGTAAAATCTGCCATTCTATAAGGACTGGTATCGGTCCACAATACATAGGGTTGAGGTGCACTCCTGCTGAATGCTGCCCTATACTGCAGCAGTCCTTCATCAGTATAGGAACTGACGTACAGTCTGCTAATCACTCACACACAACCTACTTGGTCCACAAAAGTCCTTATAAGGACTGGTAAGGTATAGGGTATTACAGTACATAGGGTTGAGTGAGGTACAGTCTGCCATTCTATAAGGACTGGTATCATTCCACAATACATAGGGTTGAGGTGCACTACTGCTGACCGCTGCCCTATACTACAGCAGTCCTTCATCGGTATAGGGACTGACGTACAGTCTGCTAATCACTCACACACAACCTACTTGGTACACAAAGGTCCTTATAAGGACTGGTAAGGTATAAGGTACTACAGTTTATAGGGTTGAGTAAGCTCCAGTCTGCCATTCTATAAGGACTGGTATCGGTCCACAATACATAGGGTTGAGGTGCACTACTGCTGACCGCTGCCCTATACTGCAGCAGTCCTTCATCGATTTAGGGACTAACGTACAGTCTGCAAATCACTCGCACACAATCTACTTGGTCCACAAAGGTCCTTATATGGACTGGTAAGGTATAGGGTACTACAGTACATAGGGTTGAGTGAAGTACAGTCTACCATTCTATAAGGACTGGTATCGGTCCACAATACATGGGGTTGAGGTGCACTACTGCTCACTGCTGCCCTATACTGCAGCAGTCCTTCATCGTTGTAGGGACTGACATGCAGTCTGCTAATCACTCACACACAACCTACTTGCTCCACAAAAGTCATTATAAGGACTGGGAACTTGATCTGTCTAGGGTGCTACAGTACATAGGGTTGAGTGAGGTACAGTCTGCCATTCTATAAGGACTGGTATAGGTCCACAGTACATAGGGTTGAGGTGCACTACTGCTGACTGCTGCCCTATACTGCAGCAGTCCTTCATTGGTATAAGGACTGACGTACAGCCTGCTAATCACTCACACACAACCTACTTGGTCCACAAAAGTCCCTATAAGGACTGGTAACTTGGTCTGTCTAGGGTGCTACAGTACATAGGGTTGAGTGAGGTACAGTCTGCCATTCTATAAGGACTCATATCAGTCCACAATACATAGGGTTGAGGTGCACTACTGCTGACCGCTGCCCTATATGGCAGCAGTCCTTCATCAGTATAGGGACTGACATACAGTCTGCTAATCACTCACACACAACCTACTTGGTCCACAAAAGTCCTTATAAGGACTGGTAACTTGGTCTTTCTAGGGTGCTACAGTACATAGGGTTGAGTGAGGTACAGTCTGCCATTCTATAAGGACTGGTATAGATCCACAGTACATAGGGTTGAGGTGCACTACTGCTGACCGCTGCCCTATACTGCAGCAGTCCTTCATCAGTATAGGGACTGACGTACAGTCTGCTAATCACTCACACACAACCTACTTGGTCCACAAAGGTCCTTAGAAGGACTGGTAAGGTATAGGGTACTACAGTACATAGGGTTGAGTGAGGTACAGTCTGCCACTCTATAAGGACTGGTATTGGTCCACAATACAGACAGTTCCCAGATCAGCCCAAGGAGGAGGTTGGTCCCCGGTGTTGCTGCCTACTCCGAGATCTCCACTTATTCTGGTGGGGAAGGTGACGTTGATGATGACGTGTCTAGTGATTTCACGTGGGTGCCCACAAGAGAGGAAGAGGAGGGGAGTTCAGAGGGAGATATGGACCAGCAGATAGGGAGGAGAAGCAGGAATAACTTACATTGCACAGGAGGGACAAAGCAGACTGCAAATGTATCAGGAGCGAGTCATCGACCATGTACGATCACATCTGGCGCTCCCAGGACACCGGCACATGGCTCCGCAGTGTGGGCTTTTTTTAACGTGTCCGCTGCTGACAATAGCGTTGCCATCTGCAATCTTTGAGGTCAACGCGTTAGTCGCGGTAAGCCCAACACTCACCTAGGGACAACCGCCTTAAGAAGGCACATGAGCAGCCATCACCGAGCCGAGTGGGAGCAACGGAACACACAAGGCCCCACTGCAGGCTCTCAGCGTCCAGCCTCGTCTTCTACTTCTCCTTCTCCTCTCTCATCACAATTGTCCTCCACTGCACCTTCCATCAAACCAAGCTCACATTTTTCTGCAAAAAAGGCAGGCTTCTGTGGGCCTAATGTTCGAGCGTAAAAAAATGATGACGCCGAATAACCCTCTTGCCCAACGGTTGATGGCTGGCTTGTCAGAACTCATAGCCCGCCAACTACTGCCATATAAACTGGTGGACTCGGAGGCCTTTGGCAAATTTGTGGCCATTGGAACACCACAATGGAAGGTCCCAGGAAGGAAGTATTTCTCAGAGAAGGGCATCCCAGAGCTATATGGCCATGTTCAGCGGCAAGTGAATGTATCTCTGGCACACAGTGTCGGTGCCAAGATACATCTGACCACCGACACGTGGTCTAGCAAACACGGGCAGGGAAGGTATATCACTTTTACTGCCCACTGGGTGAACCTTCTAACGGCCGTCAAGCATGTAACCGTGGCACCTGTGTAGATTTGGTTTTACCGCCACAGATTGCATGCAGGGCTGACTCTTCTTCTCCTCCTCCTACTCCATCCTCCTCCCTCTCCTCCTCAGCTGACTCCTCCTTTTCTGCTGCTAGTGTCTCTTCTGTCTCTTTCTGGGATCCCTGTTGTGCGTGGATGGGGAGAGGAGAATGAAGAGGACGACATTATCCTGGATGATGCGCAGGAGCCAGGCCAGCACACCGCTTCCACTTTAGTGCAAATGGGGGCCTTCATGCTCCAGTGTTTTAATAGGGACCCCCGTATAAAAAGCATAAGGGTCAAGGACCAGTACTGGGTGGCAACGTACTTAGACCCCCGGTACAAACACAAAATGGTGGAAATGTTACCGCCGTCACAGAGGGCTGTCAGAATGCAGCACTTCCAGGCCTTTCTTCGAGAAATGCTGCATTCTGCTTTTGCGTGCCCTGGCAGAAGAGCAATTGCCACTCCCAGAGAAGGAGTTGCGGGTATCAATCCAACAGCGCCTGCAACAAGAGGCCGGTTTGAAGATGTGTTGGTGACTTCAGATATGAGGTCATTCTTTCAGCCGAACCATCGACAGGTGTCATCCGGATCCAGCATCAGGGAATGCCTAGACCGTCAGGTGTCCGACTACATCGGGTTAACGGCCGATGTGGACCCTCTGAGGAGTGATGAACCCCTGGACTACTGGGTGGGCAGGCTTGACCTCTGGCCAGAGCTTGCCCAATTTGCAAAAGAAACTGTTGGCTTGCCCCTCATCCAGTGTCCTGTCCGAAAGGATGTTCAGCGCAGCAGGGGGGATCGTGACCGATAAGCATACTCACCTAGCTCTTGACAGTGTTAACTACCTCACATTTCTAAACATGAATGAGGCATGGATCTCGGAGGAATTCAACACATGTGACCAGTAGACCATGTATATGTCTATAAACAATTTTTTTAATCGAGCACAGAGACCTTCTTTCTTTCTTTGGCTCACTTCCTTGTCCAAAAAAGCACACCGTACTATATGCTCATACCCTTCTCTTTGAAGAGGTTGAGCAGTGTCATATTTCTTCTGGGGCTGCTTATTATGAGGGGCTCCCACCATCCCTGTGCTGTGCTGACATCCTCCTGGGGCTGTACCTCTGCTGTGCATATTATGAGGGGCTCCCACCATCCCTGTGCTGTGCTGACTTCCTCCTGGGGCTGTACCTCTGCTGTGCATATTTTGAGGTGCTCCCACCATACCTGTTCTATGCTCATTATGAGGGGCTCCCACCATCCCTGTGCTGCGCTGACTTACTCCTGGGCTGCTTATTATGGGGGGCTCCCACCATCCCTGTGCTATGCTGACATCCTCCTGGGGCTGCTTATTATGAGGGGCTCACACCATCCCTATGCTATGCTCATTATGAGGGGCTCCCACCATCCCTGTGCTATGCTGACATCCTCCTGGGGCTGCTTATTATGAGGGGCTCCCACCATCCCTGTGCTATGCTGACATCCTCCTGGGGCTGCTTATTATGAGGGGCTCACACCATCCCTATGCTATGCTCATTATGAGGGGCTCCCACCATCCCTGTGCTATGCTCACTTCCTCCTGGGGCTGCTTACGGTGCAGGTGTCAGTGCTTTATGTCACGCTGCTGCTGTCAGTGCTGTATATCACGGTGCTGGTGTGAGTGCTTTATGTCACGCTGCTGATGTCAGTGCTCTCTATCACGGTGCTGTTGTCAGATCACTCTATCACAGTGCAGGTGTCATTGCTGTATGTCACGCTGCTGATGTCAGTGCTTTCTATCATGGTGCTGCTGTCAGATGACTCTATCACGGTGCAGGTGTCATTGCTGTATGTCACGCTGCTGGTGATCATCTCCTGCACCCTCTTCTTTGCCTACCCTGGTCCCTGACCTTCCCTCTCCTCCATTGCCTTCATGCGCTCCACAGTCCTGGATTGTCACAACAATTTCCCATATAAAAAAGAATGCTTGTTGTTGTCGATCCCAGATTCACCTCATACATATGTTATGTCATTGGCCATGTGGTGGGACTATGTTTGCACAGCTTTTATTTATTTTGTGGCTGCAAAGTTGACCTGCAGGTTTGCAAAGTTTGCCTCCCATTGAAGTCAATGGGGCCCGCTGCGAACGTTTCGGTTCACAAACTATCGGCCGCGTTTGCGAAACATCCCGTCGGAAGTTCGTCCATCACTAATCCCAGTAGAATGGGAACCCTAACCCTAACTGAAATGCTAACCCTAAACCTAATAGAAATGGGAACACTAACCCTAAATGGAATGTGAACCCTAACCCTAACTGGAATGGGAACCCTAACCCTAACTGGAATGTGAACCCTAACCCTAACTGGAATATGAACCCTAACCAGAATCCCAACCCTAATTGGAATGCTAACCCTAACCATAATCCTAGCCCTAACTGGAATGCTAACCCTAACCCTAACAGGAATGCTAACCATAAACCTAATAGGAATGGAAGCCCTAAACCTAACTGGAATGCTAGCCATAAACCTGTTAGAAATGGGAACTCTAACCCGAAGTGGAATGGGAACCTTAACCCAAACCAGAATCCTAACCATAATTGGAATGCTAACTGTAAACCTAAAAGGAATGTGAACCCTAACCCTAAAAGGAATGGGAACCCTAAACCTAACTGGTTTCAAGCTTACTGGAATGGGAACCCTAACCCTAACCATAATCCTAACCCTAATTGGAATGCTAACCCTAACAGAAATGGGAACCCTAACCCTAACTGGAATGGGAAACCTAACCCTAACTGGAATGGGAAACCTAACCCTAACTGGCATGGGAACCCTAACCCTAACTGGAATATGAAAACTTACCAGAATCCTAACCCTGATTGGAATGCTAACCCTAAACCTAACAGGAATGGGAACCCTAACCATAATCCTAACCCTAATTGGAATGCTAACCCTAACAGTAATTTGAACCCTAACCCTAACTGTAATGGGAACCCTAACCCTAACTGGAATGCTAATTCTAAACTTAATAGGAAAACGAACCCTAACCCTAACTGGAATTGGAACCCTAGCCCTAAATTGAATGGGAACCCTAACCTTAACAGGAATGGGAACCCTAACCATAATCCTAACCCTAATTGGAATGCTAACCCTAAACCTAACAGGAATGGGAACCCTAACCATAATCCTAACCCTAATTGGAATGCTAACCCTAATAGGAATGGAAACTCTAACACTAACTGGAATGGGAACCCTAACCCTAACCAAAATTCTAACCGTAATTGGAATGCTAACCCTCACCCTAATTGGAATGGGAACACTAACCCTAACTGGAGTGGGAACCCTAACCAGAATCCTAACCCTAATTAGAATCGGAACCCTAACAGGAATGGAAACCTTAACCCTAACTAGAATGGGAACCCTAACCCTAACTGGAATGCTAACCCTAAAATTAATAGGAATTAGAACCCTAACCCTAACTGGAATGGGAACCCTAACCCTAACTGTAATCCTAACCATAATTGGAATGCTAACCTTAACCCTAACAGGAATGGGAACCCTAACCCTAACTGAAATGTGAACCCTAACCCTAACTGGAATATGAACCCTAACCAGAATCCTAACCCTAATTGGAATGCTAACCCTAAACCTAACAGGAATGGGAACCCTAACAGTAATCCTAACCCTAATTGGAATGCTAACCCTAATAGGAATAGGAACTCTAACCCTAACTGGAATGGGAACCCTAACCCTAACCAAAATCCTAACCCTAATTGGAATGCTAACCCTCACCCTAACTGGAATGGGAACACTAACCCTAACTGGAATGGGAACCCTAACCAGAATACTAACCCTAATTGGAATGCAAACCCTAACTGGAATGGGAACCCTAACCCTAACCAGAATCCTAACCCTAATTGGAATGCTAACCCTAACCCTAACAGGAATGGGAACCCTAACTGGAATGTGAATGCTAACCCTAACTGGAATTTGAACCCTAACCAGAACTGGAATGCTAACCCTAAACCTGACAGGAATGGTAACCCTAACCATAATCCTAACCCTAATTGGAATGCTAACCCTAACAGAAATGGGAACCCTAACCCTACCTGGAATGGGAACCCTAACCCTAACTGGAATGGGAAACCTAACCCTAACTGGAATGGGAACCCTAACCCTAACTGGAATGGGAACCCTAACCCTAACTGGAATATGAAAACTTACCAGAATCCTAAACCTAATTGGAATGCTAACCCTAAACCTTACAGGAATGGGAACCCTAACCATAATCCTAACCCTAATTGGAATGCTAACCCCAACAGGAATTTGAACCCTAACCCTAACTGTAATGGGAACCCTTACCCTAACTGGAATGCCAATTCTAAACTTAATAGGAAAGGGAACCCTAACCCTAACTGGAATGGGAACCCTAACCCTAAATTAAATGGGAACCCTAACCTTAACAGGAATGGGAACCCTAACCATAATCCTAACCTTAATTGGAATGCTAACCCTAATAGGAATGGGAACTCTAACCCTAACTGAAATGGGAACCTTAACCCAAACCAGAATCCTAACCATAATTGGAATGCTAACTGTAAACCTAAAAGGAATGTGAACCCTAACCCTAAAAGGAATGGGAACCCTAAACCTAACTGGTTTCAAGCTTACTGGAATGGGAACCCTAACCCTAACCATAATCCTAACCCTAATTGGAATGCTAACCCTAACAGAAATGGGAACCCTAACCCTAACTGGAATGGGAAACCTAACCCTAACTGGAATGGGAAACCTAACCCTAACTGGCATGGTAACCCTAACCCTAACTGGAATATGAAAACTTACCAGAATCCTAACCCTGATTGGAATGCTAACCCTAAACCTAACAGGAATGGGAACCCTAACCATAATCCTAACCCTAATTGGAATGCTAACCCTAACAGTAATTTGAACCCTAACCCTAACTGGAATGGGAACCCTAACCCTAACTGGAATGCTAATTCTAAACTTAATAGGAAAACGAACCCTAACCCTAACTGGAATTGGAACCCTAACCCTAACTGGAATTGGAACCCTAGCCCTAAATTGAATGGGAACCCTAACCTTAACAGGAATGGGAACCCTAACCATAATCCTAACCCTAATTGGAATGCTAACCCTAAACCTAACAGGAATGGGAACCCTAACCATAATCCTAACCCTAATTGGAATGCTAACCCTAATAGGAATGGAAACTCTAACACTAACTGGAATGGGAACCCTAACCCTAACCAAAATTCTAACCGTAATTGGAATGCTAACCCTCACCCTAATTGGAATGGGAACACTAACCCTAACTGGAGTGGGAACCCTAACCAGAATCCTAACCCTAATTAGAATCGGAACCCTAACAGGAATGGAAACCTTAACCCTAACTAGAATGGGAACCCTAACCCTAACTGGAATGCTAACCCTAAAATTAATAGGAATTAGAACCCTAACCCTAACTGGAATGGGAACCCTAACCCTAACTGTAATCCTAACCATAATTGGAATGCTAACCTTAACCCTAACAGGAATGGGAACCCTAACCCTAACTGTAATGTGAACCCTAACCCTAACTGGAATATGAACCCTAACCAGAATCCTAACCCTAATTGGAATGCTAACCCTAAACCTAACAGGAATGGGAACCCTAACAGTAATCCTAACCCTAATTGGAATGCTAACCCTAATAGGAATAGGAACTCTAACCCTAACTGGAATGGGAACCCTAACCCTAACCAAAATCCTAACCCTAATTGGAATGCTAACCCTCACCCTAACTGGAATGGGAACACTAACCCTAACTGGAATGGGAACCCTAACCAGAATACTAACCCTAATTGGAATGCAAACCCTAACTGGAATGGGAACCCTAACCCTAACCAGAATCCTAACCCTAATTGGAATGCTAACCCTAACCCTAACAGGAATGGGAACCCTAACTGGAATGTGAATGCTAACCCTAACTGGAATTTGAACCCTAACCAGAACTGGAATGCTAACCCTAAACCTGACAGGAATGGTAACCCTAACCATAATCCTAACCCTAATTGGAATGCTAACCCTAACAGAAATGGGAACCCTAACCCTACCTGGAATGGGAACCCTAACCCTAACTGGAATGGGAAACCTAACCCTAACTGGAATGGGAACCCTAACCCTAACTGGAATGGGAACCCTAACCCTAACTGGAATATGAAAACTTACCAGAATCCTAAACCTAATTGGAATGCTAACCCTAAACCTTACAGGAATGGGAACCCTAACCATAATCCTAACCCTAATTGGAATGCTAACCCCAACAGGAATTTGAACCCTAACCCTAACTGTAATGGGAACCCTTACCCTAACTGGAATGCCAATTCTAAACTTAATAGGAAAGGGAACCCTAACCCTAACTGGAATGGGAACCCTAACCGTAAATTAAATGGGAACCCTAACCTTAACAGGAATGGGAACCCTAACCATAATCCTAACCTTAATTGGAATGCTAACCCTAATAGGAATGGGAACTCTAACCCTAACTGGAATGGGAACCCTAACCAAAATCCTAACCCTAATTGGAATGCTAACCCTCACCCTAACTGGAATGGGAACACTAACCCTAACTGGAATGGGAACCCTAACCAGAATCCTAACAATAATTGGAATGGGAACCCTAACAGGAATGGAAACCTTAACCCTAACTAGAATGGGAAACCTAACCCTAACTGGAATGCTAACCCTAAAACTAATAGGAATTAGAACCCTAACCCTAACTGGAATAGTAACCCTAACCCTAACTGGAATGGGAACCCTAACTATAATCCTAACCATAATTGGAATGCTAACCTTAACCCTAACAGGAATGGGAACCCTAACTGGAATGGGAATCCTAACCCTAACTGGAATGTGAACCCTAACCCTAACTGGAATATGAACCCTAACCAGAATCCTAACCCTAATTGGAATGCTAACCCTAAACCTAACACTTATGGGAACCCTAACCATAATCCTAACCATAATTGGATTGCTAACCCAAATAGGAATGGGAACTTTAACTCTAACTGGAATGGGAACCCTAACCCTAACCAGAATCCTAACCCTAATTGGAATGCTAACCCTAAACCTAACAGGAATGGGAACCCTAACCCTAACTGGAATGGGGACCCTAACTGGAATGGGAACCCTAACCATAACTGGAATGCTAACCCTTAACCTAATAGGAATGGAAACCCTAACCCTAACTGGAATGGGAACCCTAACCCTAATTGGAATGCTAACCCTAACAGGAATGGAAACCCTAACCCTAACTGGAATGGGAACCCTAACCCTAACTGGAATGCTAACCCTAAACCTAATAGGAATTGGAACCCTAACCCTAACTGGAATGGGAACCCAAACCCTAACCAGAATCCTAACCTTTAATTGGAATGCTAACCCTAACCCTAACAGGAAAGGGAACCCTAACTGGAATGGGAACCCTAACCCTAACTGGAATGTGAATCCTAACCCTAACTAGAATCCAATCCCTAATTGGAATTCTAACCCTAACAGGTATGTGAACCCTAACTGGAATGCTAACCCTAACCCTAACCCTAACCAGAACCCTAACCCTAACTGGAATGGGAACCCTAATCCAAACTGGAATATGAAAACTAACCAGAATCCAAACCCTAATTGGAATGCTAACCCTAAACCTAACAGGAATGGGAACCCTAACCATAATCCTAACCCAAATTGGAATGCTAATTCTAACAGGAATGGGAACTCTAACCCTAACTTGAATGGAAACCCTAACCCTAACTGGAATGCTAACCCTAAACCTAATAGGAATGGGAACCCTAAACCTAGCAGGAATGGGAACCCTACCCCTAACTGGAATGGGAACCCTAACCTTAACTGGAATGCTAACCCTAAACCTAATAGGAACTGGAACCCTAACCCTAACTGGAATGTGAACCCTATCCCTAACTGGAATGCTAACCCTAAACCTAATTGGAATGAGAACCCTAACCTAAACTGGAATGTAAACCCTAACCCCAACCAGAATCCTATCCCTAATTTGAACCCTAACCATAACTGGAATGCTAACCCTTAACCTAATAGAAATGGAAACCCTAACCCTAACTGGAATGTGAACCCTAATCAGAATCCATACCCTTATTGGAATGCTAACCCTAACCTTAACTGGAATGGGAACCTTTAACCTTAACTTGATTGCTAATCCTAAACCTAATAGGAATGGGAACTCTAACCCTAACTGGGATGGGAACCCTAACAAAAATCCTAACCTTAATTGGAATGCTAACCCTCACCCTAACTGGAATGGGAACACTAACCCTAACTGGAATGGGAACCCTAACCAGAATCCTAACCCTAATTGGAATGCTAACCCTAACAGGAATGGAAACCCTAACCCTAACTGGAATGGGAACCCTAACCCTAACTGGAATGCTAACCATAAACCTAATAGGAATTGGAACCCTATTTCTAACAGGAATGGGAACCCTAACCCTAACCAGAATCCTAACCCTAATTGGAATGCTAACCCTAACAGGAATGGGAACCCTAACCCTAACCAGAATCCTAACCCTAATTGGAATGCTAACCCTCACCCTAACTGGAATGGGAACATAACCCTAACCAGAATCCTAACCCTAATTGGAATGCTAACCCTAAACCTAATAGGAATCGGAACCCTATTTCTAACAGGAATGGGAACCCTAACCCTAACCAGAATCCTAAACCTAATTGGAATGCTAACCCTAACAGGAATGGGAACCCTAACTGGAATGTGAACGCTAACCCTAACTGGAATTTGAACCCTAACCAGTACTGGAATGCTAACCCTAAACCTAACAGGAATGGTAACCCTAACCCTAACTGGAATTTGAACCCTAACCAGAACTGGAATGCTAACCCTAAACCTAATAGGAATGGGAACCCTAACTCTAACTGGAATGGGAACCCTAACCATAATCCTAACCCTAATTGGAATGCCAACCCTAACAGAAATGGGAACCCTAACCCTAACTGGGATGGGAACCCTAACCCTAACTGGGATGGGAACCCTAACCCTAACTGGAATGCTAACCCTAAACCTAATAAGAATGGGAACCCTAAACTTAGCAGGAATGGGAACCCTAAACCTAACTGGAATGGGAACCCTAAACCTAATAGGAATGGGATCCCTAACTCTAACTGGAATGTGAACCACAAACCTAACTGAAATATGAACCCTAACCAGAATCCTAACCCTAATTGGAATGCTAACCCTAACAGGAATGGGAACCCTAACTCTAACCATAATCATAACCCTAATTGGAATGCTAACCCTAACAGGAATGTTAACCCTAACTGGAATGGGAACACTAACCCTAACTGGAATGGGAACACTAACCCTAACTGGAATGCTAACCCTAAACCTAATAGGAACTGGAACCCTAACCATAACTGGAATGCTAACCCTTAACCTAATAGGAATGGAAACCCTAACCCTAACTGGAATGTGAACACTAATCAGAATCCATACCCTAATTGGAATGCTAACCCTAACCTTAACTGGAATGGGAACCCTAACGTTAACTTGAATGCTAATCCTAAACCTAATAGGAATGCTAACCCTCACCCTAACTGGAATGGGAACCCTAACCAGAATCCTAACCCTAATTGGAATGCTAACCTTAACAGGAATGGAAACCCTAACCCTAACTGGAATGGGAACCCTAACCCTAACTGGAATGCTAACCCTAAACCTAATAGGAATTGGAACCCTAACCCTAACTGGAATGGGAACCGAAACCCTAACCCTAACCCTAACCAGAACTGGAATGCTAACCCTAAACCTAACAGGAATGGTAACCCTAACCATAATCCTAACCCTAATTGGAATGCCAACCCTAACAGGAATGGGAACCCTAACCCTAACTATGATGGGAACCCTAACCCTAACTGGAATGCTAACCCTAAACCTAATAGAAATGGAAACCCTAACCCTAACTGGAATGTGAACCCTAATCAGAATTCATACCCTAATTGGAATGCTAACCCTAACCTTAACTGGAATGGGAACCTTTAATCTTAACTTGATTGCTAATCCTAAACCTAATAGGAATGGGAGCTCTAACCCTAACTGGGATGGGAACCCTAACAAAAATCCTAACCCTAATTGGAATGCTAACCCTCACCCTAACTGGAATGGGAACATAACCCTAACCCTAACCCTAACCCTAACTGGAATGGGAACCCTAACCAGAATCCTAACCCTAATTGGAATGCTAACCCTAACAGGAATGGAAACCCTAACTGGAATGGGAACCCTAACCCTAACTGGAATGCTAACCCTAAACCTAATAGGAACTGGAACCCTAACCATAACTGGAATGCTAACCCTTAACCTAATAGGAATAGAAAACCTAACCTTAACTGGAATGTGAACCCTAATCAGAATCCATACCCTAATTGGAATGCTAACCCTATTCTTAACTGGGATGGGAACCCTAACAAAAATCCTAACCCTAATTGGAATGCTAACCCTGACCCTAACTGGAATGGGAACACTAACCCTAACTGGAATGGGAACCCTAACCTTAACTGGAATGCTAACCCTAACCCTAACTGGAATGGGAATCCTAACCCTAACTGGAATGTGAACCCTATACCTAACTGGAATGCTAACCCTGAACCTAATTGGAATGAGAACCCTAACCTAAACTGGAATGTGAACCCTAATCCTCACCAGAATCCTATCCCTAATGGGAATGCTAAATCTAAACCTAACAGGAATTTGAACCCTAACCCTAACTGGAATGGGAACCCTAACCATAACTGGAATGCTAACCCTTAACCTAATAGGAATGGAAACCCTAACCCTAACTGGAATGCGAACCCTAACCCTAATTGGAATGCTAACCCTAACAGGAATGGAAACCCTACCCCTAACTGGAATGGGAACCCTAACCCTAACTGGAATGCTAACCCTAAACCTAATAGGAATTGGAACCCTAACCCTAACTGGAATGGGAACCCTAACCCTAACCAGAATCCTAACCCTAATTGGAATGCTAACCCTAACCCTAACAGGAATGGGAACCCTAACTGGAATGGGAACCCTAACCCTAACTGGAATGTGAACGCTAACCCTAACTGGAATTTGAACCCTAACCAGAACTGGAATGCTAACCCTAAACCTAACAGGAATGGTAACCCTAACCCTAACTGGAATGGGAACCCTAAACCTAACAGGAATGGGATCCCTAACTTTAACTGGAATGTGAGCCCCAAACCTAACTGAAATATGAACCCTAACCAGAATCCTAACCCTAATTGGAATGCTAACCCTAACAGGAATGGGAACCCTATCCCTAACCATAATCATAACCCTAATTGGAATGCTAACCCTAACAGGAATGTGAACCCTAACTGGAATGCTAACCCTAAACCTAATAGGAATTGGAGCCCTAACCCTAACTGGAATGTGAACCCCAACCCTAACTGGAATGCTAACCCTAAACCTAATAGGAATTGGAGCCCTAACACTAACTGGAATGTGAACCCTAACCCTAACCAGAATCCAATCCCTAATTGGAATGCTAACCCTAACGGGAATGGGAACCCTAACTGGAATTGTAACCCTAACCCTAACTGGAATGCTAACCCTAACCATATTCCTAACCCTAACTGGAATGGGAACCCTAACTGGAATGCTAACCCTAAACCTAACAAGAATGTTAACCCTAACTGGAATGTGAACCCTAACTAGAATCCTAACCCTAATTGTAATGCTAACCCTAACAGGAATGGGAACCATAACCCTAACTGGAATGCTAACCCTAAACCTAATAGGAATTGGAACCCTAACCCTAACTGGAATGGGAACCCTAACCATACTGGAGGCTCTGCCATAGGGTGGCACATTGGGGCAATGCCATAGGGTGGCACACTGGGGGGCTCTGCTGTAGGGTGGCGCTCTGTGGGCTCTTCCTTACGATGGGACACTGGGGGGCTCTGCTGTAGGGTGGCACTCTGGGGCTCTTCCTTAGGGTGGCACACTGGGGGTCACTGCTATAGTGTGCCACTCTGGGGGCTTTGCCGTAGGGTGACACACTGGAGGCTCTGCTGTAGGGTGGCACAGTGGGATGCTATACTGTAGAGTGGCACTCTTCTTTAGGATTCTTCCTTAGGGTGGCACACTGGGGTCTCTGCTGTAGGGTGGCACTCTGGGGGCTCTTCCTTAGGGTGGCACACTGGAGCACTCTACCGTAGAGTGGCACTCTGGGGGCTCTTCCTTAGGGTGGCACACTGGAGCACTCTACCGTACAGTGGCACTCTGGGGGCTCTTCCTTAGGGTGGCACACTGGGGGCTCTGCCAGAGGGTAGCAAAATGTGGGCTCTGCTACAGGGTGGAACACTGGGGTACTCTACCATAGGGTGGCACTCTGGGGGCTCTTCCTTATGGTGGAACACTGGGGGGATCTTCTGTAGGGTGGCACTCTGGGGCTCTTCCTTAGGGTGGCACACTGGAGGGCTCTACCGTAGGGTGGCACTCTGGGGGCTCTTCCTTAAGGTGAGACACTGGGGGGCTCTGCTGTAGGGTGGCACTCTGGGGCTCTTCCTTAGGGTGGCACACGGGGGGTCGCTGCTATAGTGTGGCACTCTGGGGGATTTGCCATTGGGTGACACACTGGAGGCTCTGCCGTAGGGTGGCACAGTGGGGTGCTATGCCGTAGAGTGGCACACTGGGGGCTCTGCTATAGGGTAGAAAATTGTGGGCTCTGCCACAGGGTGGCACACCGGGGTTCTCTACCATAGGGTGGCACTCTGGGGGCTCTTCCTTATGGTGGGACACTGTGGGGCTCTTCTGTAGGGTGGCACTCTGGGGCTCTTCCTTAGGGTGGCACACTGGGGGTCGCTGCTATAGTGTGGCACTCTGGGGGATTTGCCATAGGGTGACACACTGGAGGCTCTGCCGTAGGGTGGCACAGTGGGGTGCTGTGCTGTAGAGTGGCACTCTTCTTTAGGATTCTTCCTTAGGGTGGCACACTGGGGGTCTCTGCTGTAGGGTGGCACTCTGGGGGCTCTTTCTTAGGGTGGCACATTGGGGGCTTTGCTATAGGGTGGCACTCTGGGGGATTTGCCATAGAGTGGCACAGTGGGGGCTCTGCCATAGGGTAGCAAATTGTGGGCTCTGCCATAGGGTGGCACACTGGGGTACTCTAACATAGGGTGGCACTCTGCGGGCTTTTCCTTATGGTGGGACACTGGGGGGATCTGCTGTAGGGTGGCACTCTGGGGCTCTTCCTTGGGGTGGGACACTGGAGGGCTCTACTGTAGGGTGGCACTCTGGGGGCTCTTCCTTTTGGTGGGACACTGTGGCTCTGCTGTAGGGTGGCACACTGGGGCTCTTCCTTAGGATGACACACTGGAGGGCTCTACCGTAGGGTGGCACTCTGGGGGCTCTTCCTTAGGGTGGCATTCTGGGGGATTTGCTATAGGGTGGCACACTGGGGGCCTTGCCATAGGGTGGCACATTGTGGGCTCTGCCATAGGGTGACACACAGGGGGACCCTGCCATAGGGGGGCACTCTGGGGGCTCTTCCTTATGGTGGGACACTGGGGGCCTCTGCTGTTGGGTGGCACTCTGGGGCTCTTCCTTAGGGTGGCACACTGGGGGGGTTCTACTGTAGAGTGGCACTCTGGGGGCTCTTTCTTAGGGTAGCACACTGGGGGTCTCTGCCATAGGGTGGCACTCTGGGGGATTTGCCATAGGGTGGCACACTGGGGGGCTGTGTCATAGGGTGGCACATTGGGGCTCTTCTATAGGGTGGCACACTGGGGGGCTCTGCCATAGGGTGGGACTCTGGGGGCTCTTTCATAGGGTGGCACACTGGGGGACTCTGCAGTAGGGTGGCATCCTGGGGGGATTTGCCAGAGTGGGGGCTCTGCCATAGGGTAGCACAGTGGGTTGTTCTGCTGTAGGGTGGCACTCTGGGACCCTTCCTTATGGTCACACACTGGGGGACTCTGCCATAGTGTGGCACTCTGGGGGATTTGCCGTAGGGTGGCACACTGGGATGCTCTGCCATAGGGTGGCACATTGGGGGCTCTGCTATAGGGTGGTACATTGGGGGCTCTGCCGTACAGTAGCACTCTGGGGGGTCTTCCTTAGGGTGGAACAATGGGGGGCTCTGCTGTAGGGTGGCACTCTGGGGGCTCTGCCGTAGGGTAGCACACTGGGGGGGCTCTGCCATAGGTGGGCACTCTGGGGGATTTGCCATAGTGGGGGCTCTGCCATAGGGTAGCACAGTGGGGTGCTCTGCTGTAGGGTGGCACTTTGGGGGGCTCTGCATTAGGGTGGCACTATGGGGGCTCTTCCTTAGGGTGGAACACTGGGGGGCTCTGCCATAGGGTGGAACACTGGGGGGCTCTGCCATAGGGTGGCATTCTGGGGGATTTGCTGTAGGGTGGGACACGGGGGGCTCTTCCATAGGGTGGCACACTGGGGGGCTCTGCCATAAGGGTGGCACTCTGGGGCTCTTCCTTAGGGTGGCACACTGGGGGCTGTGCCATTGGGTGGCACACTGGGGGATTTGCCATAGTGGGGGCTTTGCCGTAGGGTGGCACAGTGGGGTGCTCTGCTGTAGGGTGGCACTCTGGGATTCTTCCTTAGGGTAGCACACTGGGGGCTCTGCTGTAGGGTGGCACTCTGGGGGCTTTTCCTTAGGGTGGCACACTGGGGGGTTCTGCCATAGGGTGGCACACTGGGGGGTTCTGCCATAGGCTGGCACTCTGGGGGATTTGCCGGAGGGTGGCACACTGGGGGCTCTGCTGTAGGGTGGCACAGTGGGGTGCTCTGTTGTAGAGTGGCACTCTGGGATTCTTCCGTAGGGTGGCACACTTGGGGGCTCTGCTGTAGGGTGGCACTCTGGGGGCTCTTCCTTAGGGTGGCACACTGGGGGGCTCTGACATAGGGTGGCACTCTGGGGGATTTGCCGTACATTGGCAGATTGGAGGCTCTTCCATGGGGTGGCACATTGTGGGCTCTGCCATAGGGTGGCACACTGGGGGACTCTGCCATAGTGTGGCACACTGGGGGACTCTGCCATAGTGTGGCACTCTGGGGAATTTGCCATAGGGTGGCACACTGTTGGGCTCTGCCATAGGGTGGCACACTGGGGGATTTGCTGTAGGGTGGCACACTGGGGGCTCTTCCATAGGGTGGCACACTGGGGGGCTCTGCTGTAAGGGTGGCACTCTGGGGCTCTTCCTTAGGGTGGCACACTGGGGGCTGTGCCATTGGGTGGCACTCTGGGGGATTTGCCATAGTGGGGGCTCTGCCATAGGGTGGCACAGTGGGGTGCTCTGCTGTAGGGTGGCACTCTGGGGGCTCTTCCTTAGGGTGGCACACTGGGGGGTTCTGCCATAGGGGGGCACACTGGGGGGTTCTGCCATAGGGTGGAACTCTGGGGGATTTGCCGTTGGGTGACACACTGGAGGCTCTGCCGTAGGGTGGCACAGTGGGGTGCTCTGTTGTAGAGTGGCACACTGGGATTTATCCGTAGGGTGGCACACTTGGGGGCTCTGCTGTAGGGTGGCACTCTGGGGCTCTTCCTTAGGGTGGCACACTGGGGGGCTCTGACATAGGGTGGCACTCTGGGGGATTTGCCGTACAGTGGCAGATTGGAGGCTCTTCCATAGGGTGGCACATTGTGGGCTCTGCCATAGGGTAGCACATTGTGGGCTCTGCCATAGGGTGGCATACTGGGGGACTTTGCCATAGTGTGGCACACTGGGGGACTCTGCCATAGTGTGGCACTCTGGGGAATTTGCCATAGGGTGGCACACTGTTGGGCTCTGCCATAAGGTGGCAGACTGGGGATTTGCTGTAGGGTGGAAAACTGGGGGCTCTTCCATAGGGTGGCACACTGGGGGGCTCTGCCGTAAGGGTGGCACTCTGGGGCTCTTCCTTAGGGTGGCACACTGGGGGCTGTGCCATTGGGTGGCACTCTGGGGGATTTGCCATAGTGGGGGCTCTGCCATAGGGTGGCACAGGGGGGTGCTCTGCTGTAGGGTGGCACTCTGGGATTCTTCCTTAGGGTAGCACACTGGGGGCTCTGCTGTAGGATGGCACTCTGGGGGCTCTTCCTTAGGGTGCCACACTGGGGGGTTCTGCCATAGGGTGGAACTCTGGGGGATTTGAAGTATTGTGACACACTGGGGGGCTCTGCCGTAGGGTGGCACAGTGGGGTGCTCTGTTGTAGAGTGGCACTCTGGGATTCTTCCGTAGGGTGGCACACTTGGGGGTTCTGCTGTAGGGTGGCACTCTGGGGCTCTTCCTTAGGGTGGCACACTGGGGGGCTCTGACATAGGGTGGCACTCTGGGGGATTTGCCATAGAGTGGCACATTGGAGGCTCTTCCATAGGGTGGCACATTGTGGGCTCTGCCATAGGGTAGCACATTGTGGGCTCTGCCATAGGGTGGCACACTGGGAGACTCTGCCATAGTGTGGCAGTCTGGGGAGTTTGCCGTAGGGTGACACACTGTGGGGCTCTGCCATAGGGTGGCAGACTGGAATGCTCTGCCATAGGGTGGCACATTTGGGGCTCTGCTATAGGGTGGCACATTGGGGGCTCTGCCATAGGGTAGCACTCTGGGGGGTCTTCCTTAGGGTGGAAAACTGGGGGGCTCTGCCATAAGGTGGCACTCTGGGGGCTCTGCCATTGGGTGGCACACTGGGGGGCTCTGCCATAGGGTGGCACTCTGGGGGATTTGCCATAGTGGGGGCTCTGCTGTAGGGTAGCACAGTGGGGTGCTCTGCTATAGGGTGGCACTATGGGGTGCTCTTCTTAGGGTGGCACACTGAGGTGCTCTGGCATAGGGTGGCACTCTGGGGTTTTGCCATAGGGTGGCACACTGAATGAATGAATGAATGAAATACTTGTATAGCGCACAATGCGAACTGAATCGCCTCTAGGCGCTGTGGTGAGCTTTGATCATCAGCTAAAAGAGGAAGGTCTTGAGTTTTTTCCTAAAAGCCAGGTGATTTTCTTCCAGGCGGATGTTGATTGGTAGAGCATTCCATAGCCGAGGCCCTTGGACAGCGAATCTCCGATCACCCTTGGATTTATACCGGGCTTTGGGCACGAGGAGGAGGTTTTTGTTGGCTGATCGAAGACTGCGGTTTGGTGTGTAATGATTTATTTTCTCCATTAGGTATTGCGGAGCTTCTCTATGCACGCATTTGTGGGTGAGGCAAAGGGTCTTGAACGTGATCCGATTTTTTACGGTTAGCCAATGTAAGCTCCTCAGTGAAGGAGAAATGGATTCCCAGGGTTTTTTTCCTGTTATCAGCCTTGCACACTGGGGGCTCTTCCATAGGGTGGCACACTGGGGGGCTCTGCCATAAGGGTGGCACACTGGGGGGCTCTGCCATTGGGTGGCACACTGTGGGCTCTGCCATTGGGTGGCACTCTGGGGGATTTGCCATAGTGGGGGCTCTGCCGTAGGGTGGCACAGTGAGTGCTCTGTTGTAAGGTGGCACTCTGGGATTCTTGCTTAGGGTAGCACATTGGGGGGCTCTGCTGTAGGGTGGCACTCTGGGGGCTCTTCTTTAGGGTGGCACACTGGGGGGCTCTGCCATAGGGTGGCACTCTGGAGGATTTGCCATAGGGTGACACATTGGGGGCTCTGCCGTAGGGTGGCACAGTGGGGTGCTCTACTGTAAAGTGGCACTCTGGGATTCTTCCTTAGGGGGGCACACTGGGGGGCTCTGATATAGGGTGGCACTCTGGGGGATTTTCCATAGGGTGGCACACTGGGGGCTATGCCACAGGGTGGCACATTGTGGGCTCTGCCATAGGGTGGCACACTGGAGGGCTCTGCCATAGGGTGGCACACTGGGGGATTTGCCAACGAGTGGCACACTTTGGGCTCTGCCATAGGGTGACACATTGTGGGCTCTGCCATAGGGTGGCACACTGGGGGGCTTTGCCATAGGATGGCACACTGGGGGAGTGGCTTTGCCATAGGGTGGGACACTGGGGGGCTCTGCTGTAGGGTGGCACACTGGGGGGCTTTGCCATAGGGTGGCACACTGGGGGGGTGGCTTTGCCATAGGGTGGGACACTGGGGGGCTCTGCTGTAGGGTGGCACTCTGGGGCTCTTCCTTAGGGTGGCACAATGGGTGGCTTTTCTGTAGGGTGGCACTCTGGGGGCTCTTCCTTAGGATGGCACATTGGGGGGCTCTGCCATAGGATGGAACTCTGGGGGATTTGCCATAGGGTGGCACTCCGGGGGCTCTTTCTTAGGGTGGCACTCTGGGGGACTGTGCCATAGGGTGGCACACTGGGGGATTTCCCATAGTGGGGGCTCTTCCATAGGGTGGCACACTGCGGGGCTCTGCCAGAGGGTGGCACATGGGGGGCTCTGCCATAAGGTGAACTGTGATATATAGGGAGAATTTTGGGACTTTGGTGTAAGGGAGGACTCTGCGTAGCACTCATACTGACTGCTGTACTCTATATGTTGTTTACTTGTTACTTACTCCTGACCCCCGCACTCTGTACATTATACTGTATTGTACATAGACATGACCCCCGCACTCTGTACATTATACTGTATTGTACATAGACCTGACCCCCGCACTCTGTACATTATACTGTATTGTACATAGACCTGACCCCCGCACTCTGTACATTATACTGTATTGTACATAGACATGACCAAGGTGTTCATTGTCTCAACAGTTGCTGGTTTTAATTAAGTTCTTCTGTAAGGTAACCTCAGTAAGTCAAAAATATCAATTGATGTTGGGTGAGAAAGCCTGGCTCGCAGTCTCCACTCTAATTCATTCCAAAGGTGTTCTATGGGGTTGAGATCAGGACTCTGTGCAGGCCAGTCAAGTTCCTCTACCCCAAACTCGCTCATCCATGTCTTTATGGACCTTGCTTTGTGCACTGGTGTGCAGTCATGTTGGAACAGGAAGGGACCGTCCCCAAACTGTTCCCACAAAGTTGGGAGCATGAAATTGTCGAAAATGTCTTGGTATGCCGACACGTTAAGAGATCCCTTCACTGGAACTAAGGGGCAAAACCCAACCCCTGAAAAAACCCTGCACCATAATCCCTCCTCCCCCCACACCATAATCCCCCTCCCCCAAATGATATGGACCACAGCACAAAGCAAGGTCCATAAAGACATGGATGAGCGAGATTGGGGTGGAGGAACTTGACTGGCCTCAACCTGATAGAACACCTTTGGGATAAATCAGAGTGGAGACCACAAGCCAGGCCTACTCATCCAACATCAGTGCCTGACCTCACAAATGCTCTTCTGGAAGAACGGTCAAACATTCCCATAGACACCCTCCTAAACCTTGTGGACGGCCTTCCCAGAAGAGGTGAAGCTGTTATAGCTGCAAAGGGCGGAACCAACTCAATATTGAACCCTACGGACTAAGACTGGGATGTCATTAAAGTTCATGTTTGTGCAAAGGCCGGCGTCCCAATACTTTTGGTAATATAGGTGTATATAGAAGTGATATTTCTACTGCCTCTGTAAATTTATCCTGGAGTTGGGCTTTAAGTTTGGCTACTTTTTTTTAATGAATTGCAATAAAATCATTTTGCCAGGCAATATCAACAACATTTTATTTTTTTATTTTTTTTATCCTACAAACAAGTATTTGTATTACTTTTATTACAAAGTTATTGGTGAATGAGAAGGGTGATAGAGAAATGTGAGCATTGCTCGGGGCCATAGGAGGTGTACAGGGGGGGGACTGCAGAGGATAAGAAGATAATAGCAACAAAACTTCCATATATATTACATCACATTTCACACATCACAAGTCCGTTATTTACTTTATGTATTTATTATTATTATTAATATTATTATTATTATTATTATTATTAATATTTTATTATTATTATTATTATTATTAGTAGTAGTAGTAGTAGTAGTAGTAGTATTTGTATTATTCGTTTATTGAACAGAACATTTTATGTATAATTATCATATACATTCTCTTAATATTTTACATACTAATAACAATTAGATTATTTTGTAATTTTTGTATCTACAATATATTCAGAATATATATATATATATAAAAAAAAAACGACAAAACTTTATAGCAATTATTTCTCTGGGCATTGCTGATACTGGAAAGCGTTTCTTTAGTAAATTATTATTATATTATTGTATTTCTTGTGTCTTAAATGCGGAGACATTGATCTCCATTATTAGAGCGATTGTAAACCTTCTGTGTGTCGTTCTCCCAGGACTACCGACACCTGAGCTGAGCGCCCCCTAGAGACCCCACAAGACCCCCACATGATTACAGTGGTGGGACCGCTCCATTCACAATACAACAAAACAAGAACTAAGTCACCAAAGAACAAAATGTGATATTTTACTGGATGAAAGTTTCTGCCGGATTCCCCAGGAAACAGACGCCGAATTTACTCCTCACTATTCCAATACAAACTCCCATCATACAAGTCTTACTATGTCTCCTTCACTTCAGCTATTCATTCACCACCTAGTTTATGTGAATTGGAATTAGATACAAATTAAAAAAAAATAGCATAATAATATTAACATTAACAATAATAATAATAATAATAATAATAATAATAATAATAATAATATTTTTTTATAACTAGAATTATTAGATAATTGTAAAGTGATGTTCAATGTGTACATTGTGGTCCTAGTTTTCTGTTGGAGTTGAACAGTAGTGATGGACGAACTTCCGACGGGACGCTTCGCGAACCGCGAACACGGCCGATAGTTCGCGAACCGTAACGTTCGCGGCGGGCCCCATTGACTTCAATGAGAGGTGAACTTCGCAAACCTACAGGTCAAATTTGCAGCCACAAAATAATTATTAGCTGTGCAAACATAGTCCCACCACATGGCCAATGACATAACACATGTATGAGGTGAATTTGGGATCGACAACTACAAGCATTCTTTTTTTATATAGGAAATTGTTGTGACAATTCAGGACTGTGGAGCGCATGAAGGCAATGGAGGAGAGGGAAGGTCAGGGACCAGGGTAGGCAAAGAAGAGGGTGCAGGAGATGATCACCAGCAGCGTGACATACAGCAATGACACCTGCACCGTGATAGAGTCACCAGACAACAGCACCGTGATAGAGAGCACTGACATCAGCAGCGTGACATAAAGCACTAACACCAGCACCGTGATATACAGCACTGACAGCAGCACCGTGATAGAGAGCACTGACATCAGCAGCGTGACATAAATCACTCACACCAGCACCGTGATATACAGCACTGACAGCAGCACCGTGATAGAGAGCACTGACATCAGCAGCGTGACATAAATCACTCACACCAGCACCGTGATATACAGCACTGACAGCAGCACCGTGATAGAGAGCACTGACATCAGCAGCGTGACATACAGCAATGACACCTGCACCGTGATAGAGTCATCTGACAACAGCACCAAGATAGAGAGCACTGACATCAGCAGCGTGACATAAAGCACTAAATCCAGCACTATGATATACAGCACTGACAGCAGCATCGTGGTAGAGAGCACTGACATCAGAAGCGCGACATACAGCAATGACACCTGCACCGTGATAGAGTGATCTGACAACAGCACCATGATAGAGAGCACTGACATCAGCAGCGTGACATAAAGCACTAACGCCAGCACCGTGATATACAGCACTGACAGCAGCACCGTAATAGAGAGTACTGACATCAGCACCGTGATATACAGCACTGACACCTGCACCGTAAGCAGCCCCAGGAGGAAGTCCACATAGTACAAGGATGGTGGGAGCCCCTCATAATGAGCATAGCACAGGGATGGTGGGAGCCCCTCATAATATGCACAGCAGAGGTACAGCCCCAGGAGGAGGTCAGCACAGCACAGGGATGGTGGGAGCCCCTCATAATAAGCAGCCCCAGGAGGATGTCAGCATAGCACAGGGATGGCGGGAGCCCCTCATAATAAGTAGCCACAGGAGGAAGTCAGCACAGCACAGGGATGGTGGGAGCCCCTCATAATGAGCATAGCACAGGGATGGTGGGAGCCCCTCATAATATGCACAGCAGAGGTACAGCCCCAGGAGGATGTCAGCACAGCACAGGGATGGTGGGTGCCCCTCATAATAAGCAGCCCCAGGAGGATGTCAGCATAGCACAGGGATGGCGGGAGCCCCTCATAATAAGTAGCCACAGGAGGAAGTCAGCACAGCACAGGGATGGTGGGAGCCCCTCATAATAAGCATAACACAGGGATGGTGGGAGCCCCTCATAATATGCACAGCAGAAGTACAGCCCCAGAAGGAAGTCAGCACAGCACAGGGATGGTGGGAGCCCCTCATAATAAGCAGCCCCAGTAGAAATATGACACCGCTCAACCTCTTCAAAGAGGAGGGTACGGGTATATAGTACGGTCTGCTTTTTTTGGACAAGGAAGTGAGCAAAATGAAGATAGAAGGTCTGTGTGCTCGATTTAAAAAATTGTTTATAGAGATACACATGGTCTACTGGTCACATGTGTTGAATTCCTCTGAGATCCATGCCTCATTCATTTTTAGAAATGTGAGGTAGTTAAAACTGTCGTGAGCTAGGCGAGTAAGCTTATCGGTCACGATCCCCCCTGCTGCGCTGAACGTCCTTTCGGACAGGACACTGGACGAGGGGCAAGCCAACAGTTCGATTGCAAATTGGGCAAGCTCTGGCCAGAGGTCAAGCCTGCCCACCCAGTAGTCCAGGGGTTCATCACTCCTCAGAGCGTCCACATCGGCCGTTAACCCGATGTAATCAGACACCTGACGGTCTAGGCGTTCCTTGATGCTGGATCCGGATGACACCTGTCCATGGGTCGGCTGAAAGAATGACCTCATATCCGAAGTCACCAACACATCTTCAAACCGGCCTCTTCTTGCAGGCGCTGTTGGATTGGTACCCGCAACTCCTTCTCTGGGAGTGGGAATTGCTCCTCTGCCAGCGCACGCAAAAGCAGAATGCAGCATTTCTCGAAGCAAGGCCTGGAAGTGCTGCATTCTGACAGCCCTCTGTGACGGCGGTAGCATTTCCACCATTTTGTGTTTGTACCGGGGGTCTAAGTACGTTGCCACCCAGTACTGGTCCTTGACCCTTATGCTTTTTATACGGGGTTCCTATTAAAACACTGGAGCATGAAGGCCCCCATTTGCACTAAACTGGAAGCGGTGTGGTGGCCTGGCTCCTGCTCATCATCCAGGATAATGTCGTCCTCTTCATTCTCCTCTCCCCATCCACGCACAACAACAGGGGTCCCGCAAAGGTTCAAAGCATGCTCTTCTTGCTCCTCCTCATCCGCCCTGGCACCATCCTCCTCTGACTCCTCTTCAGACTCCTGTTGTTGACTTGTCTCAGATAGAGTAGCCCCCCCTGGGAATTCATCCAGCATTGCGACTTCCTCATCTTCCCGCTCCTGCTCCTCCACAACTTGATCAATGACACGCGCAATGCACGCTCCATAAAGAAGGCATAAGGTACCATGTCACTGATGGTGCCATGGCTGCGACTGACCAGTTTGGTGATCTCCTCAAATGGCCGCTGAAGTCTGCATGCGTCGCACATGAGCAGCCACTGGCACGGTGAATAAAAAGCCAGCTCCCCAGAACCTGTTCTGCCACAGAGTTCATACAGGTAGACGTTAACTGCACGTTTCTGCTGGAGTAGCCTATCAAGCATATAGAAGGTTGAGTTCCATCGCGTTGGGCAATCTCAAATAAGACGTCTGACCGGCAGATTGTGTCGCTGCTGAATGTCAGCAAGGCGAGCCATGGCCGTGTAAGATCTTCTGAAATGGGCTAAGATTTTCCTTGCCTGCCACAAGATGTCCTGGACCCCAGGGTATTTGACAAGGAATCGCTGCACAACCAAGTTTAAGACGTGTGCCATGCATGGCACGTGCGTGATTTTGCCCTGTTTCAATGCGCAAAGCAGATTGGCACCGTTGTCACACACCACTTTACCAACTGTCAAATTGAGCAGTGTTAGCCACTGATCTGCCTGTGAACGCAAAGCTGAAAGGAGTGCCGGGACAGTGTGGCTCTTGGCTACCAGGCACAACAGACGCAGCACGGCATGGCAACGTCTCACCTGGCATGTCGAATAGATTCTGGGGAGCTTGGGCGGCGCAGTGGAAGAGACGCTAGCAGCGGAAAAGGAGGAGTCAGCCAAGGAGGAGAGGGAGGAGGAGGAGGAGAAAAAGAATCAGGCCTGCATGCAATCTGTGGCGGTAAAACCAAATCTACACGGGTGCCACCGGTTACATGCTTGACGGCTGTCAGAAGGTTCACCCAGTGGGCAGTAAAAGTGATATACCTTCCCTGCCCGTGTTTGATAGACCATGTGTCTGTGGTCAGATGTATCTTGGCACCGACACTGTGTGCCAGAGATACATTCACTTGCCGCTGAACATGGCCATATAGCTCTGGGATGCCCTTCTCTGAGAAATACTTCCTTCCTGGGACCTTCCATTGTGGTGTTCCAATGGCCACAAATTTTCGAAAGGCCTCCGAGTCCACCAATTTATATGGCAGTAGTTGGCGGGCTATGAGTTCTGACAAGCCAGCCATCAACCGTTGGGCAAGAGGGTTATCCAGCATCATCATTTTTTTACGCTCGAACATTAGGCCCACGGAAGCCTGCCTTTTTGCAGAAAAACGTGAGCTTGGTGTGATGGAAGGTGGAGTGGGGGACAATTGTGAGGAGAGAGGAGAAGGAGAAGTAGAAGACGAGGCTGGATGGTGAGAGCCTGGAGTGTGGCTTTGTGTGTTCCTTGCTCCCACTCAGCTCGGTGATGGCTGCTAATGTGCCTTCTTAAGGCGGTCGTTCCTAGGTGAGTGTTGGGCTTACCGTGACTAATGCGTTGACTGCAAAGATTGCAGATGGCAATGCTATTGTCAGCAGCGGACACGTTAAAAAGAGCCCACATTGCGGAGCCATATGCCGGTGTCCTGGGAGCACCAGATGTGACCGTAAATGATCGATGACTCGCTCCTGATACATTTGCAGTCTGCTTTGTCCCTCCTGTGTAATGTAAGTTATTCCTGCTTCTCCTCCCTATCTGCTGGTCCATATCTGCCTCTGAACTCCCCTCCTCTTCCTCTCTTTTGGGCACCCACGTGACATCACTAGACACGTCATCATCAACGTCACCTTCCCCACCGCTATAAGTAAAGATCTCGGAGTAGGCAGCAACACCGGGGACCAACCTCCTCCTTGGGCTGATCTGGGTACTGTCGTCAGACTGCTGAGTAACGGTTGTTGCTACCTCTTCTTGATATGGATCGGAAAATAATTCCTGTGACTCAAGCGGAAGGTATGTGGTGGTGGTGTTGTTGGTGGTAGTGTCTTTGGGGGTGCACATAGCAGAAAGTGAAGAAGAGGGTGCAGATCGAGAGGATGAGGAGGGTGCAGAAGAGTAAGGCTGAGCGAGCCACTCAACCAAGTCTGGTGCGTCCTTTAAAGTAATTGAACGCACCTTCTGCAACTTCCCACTTTGGCTCAAGCCTGTTGCTCCTGCCCTACCCCTAGCACCCCTGCGGAAGGGCCTGCCTCTTCCTCTGCCTGTCATTTTTTAAATGACCCTGTGACAAAACTCTCAGTCCCTATACCGATGAAGGACTGCTGCAGTATAGGGCAGCGGTCAACAGTAGTGCACCTCAACCCTATGTATTGTGGACCTATACCAGTCCTTATAGAATAGCAGACTGTACCTCACTTAACCCTATGTACTATAGCACTCTACACCAGGTTATTACCAGTCCTTATAAGGACCTTTGTGGACTAAGTAGTTTGTGAGTGAGTGATTAGCAGACTGTACGTCAGTCCCTATACCGATGAAGGACTGCTGCAGTATAGGGCAGCGGTCTGCAGTAGTGCACCTCAATCCTATGTATTGTGGACCTATACCAGTCCTTATAGAATAGCAGACTGTACCTCACTCAACCCTATGTACTATAACACCCTACACCAGGTTATTACCAGTCCTTAAAAGGACCTTTGTGGAACAAGTAGGTTGTGTGTGAGTGATTAGCAGACTGTACGTCAGTCCCTATACCGATGAAGGACTGCTGCAGTATAGGGCAGCGGTCAGCAGTAGTGCACCTCAACCCTATGTATTGTGGACCTATACCAGTCCTTATAGAATAGCAGACTGTACCTCACTGAACCCTATGTACTGTAGCACCCTAGACAGACCAAGTTACCAGTCCTTATAAGGACCTTTATGGAACAAGTAGGTTGTGTGTGAGTGATTAGCAGACTGTACGTCAGTCCCTATACCGATGAAGGACTGCTGCAGTATAGGGCAGTGGTCAGCAGTAGTGCACCTCAACCCTATGTATTGTGGACCTATACCAGTCCTTATAGAATAGCAGACTGTATCTCACTCAACCCTATGTACTATAGCACCCTACACCAGGTTATTACCAGTCCTTATAAGGACCTTTATGGAACAATTAGGTTGTGTGTGAGTGATTAGCAGACTGCAGCAGATGGGCAGCAATCAAGTAGAATATTCTTTCTATATTTGGAAGAAAGAATATTATACGTGTACAAGCCTATTACCATACCAGTCCTGAAAAGAACCTTTGTGGAACTAATAGTAACAGCTTCTGATTTAACTGACCCTCACTGCCTCACACACTGCTTCCTGCCTGTCCCTATATAAACTGACAAAACAGAGGCTACTGGAACAATAACTGGAATAGCACTTTTGTGGACCTGATAGTAACAGCTAATGACTAAACTGGCTGTCCCTGCAGGACACACCGTCCTGTCCCTTTCTCTAATCTGACAAAAGACACTCAGGCTGCTGCAACAATCACTAGCACAACACTGCCTATCCTGAACTACACCTAACACCTATACCAGTCCTGAAAAGAACTTTTGTGTACCAAATAGCTAGCGATTTGGGTCACTGCAATCTCTACCTGCTCCACACAGCAACCTCTCCCTATAGTGACAGAAGAAAGAATGTAAAATGGCCGCCGGATCGGGTTTATTTATAAGTTAGAGGGGATGTCCAAGTGTCCATGTGCTGTAATGTCTCAATTGGCTGTCCTGTACCCCATGATGTATGTGTCATCATAGGTCAAAGTTATTTTACACAGTAAACACGGAAGTCCGCTGGGTGAACGGCGCCAATAGTCCGCCGAACGGGCGGACCGCGAACAGCCGAAATTTGCCGCGAAACGACCACCGGCGTGAACCGTTCGGCCATCACTACAGTTAACGACTACCTGTATGAACTCTGCGGCAGAACAGGTTCTGGGGAGCTGGGTTTTTCTTCACCGTGCCAGTGGCTGCTCATGCGCCACGTATGCAGACTTCTGCGGCCATTTGATGAGATCACCAAACTGGTCAGTTGCAGCCATGGTGCCATCAGTGACATCATACTTTATGCCTTCTTTATGGAGCATGCATTGCGTTGTGTCATTGATAAAGCCATGGAGGAGCAGGAATATGAGGAAGTCGCAATGCTGGATGAATTCCCAGGGGGGGCTACTCTATCTGAGACAAGTCAACAACTGGAGTCTGAAGACGAGTCAGAGGAGGATGGTGCCAGGGCGGATGAGGAGGAGCAAGAAGAGCATGCTTTAAACCTTTCTGGGATCCCTGTCGTTGTCCATGAATGAGGAGAGGAGAATGAGGAGGATGACAATATCCTCGATGATGAGCAGGAGCCAGGCTACCACACCGCTTCCAGTTTAGTGCAAATGGAGGCCTTCATGCTCCAGTGTTTTAACAGGGACCCCCATATAAAAAGCATAAAGGTCAAGGACCAGTACTGGGTGGCAACGTATTTAGACCCCCGTTACAAACACAAAATGGTGGAAATCTTACCACCATCACAGAGGTCTGTCAGAATGGAGCACTTACAGGCCTTGCTTAGAGAAATGCTGCATTCTGCGTTTGTGTGCGCTGGCAGAGGAATTCCCACTCCCAGAAAAAGAGTTTTGGGTACCAATCCAACAGCGCCTGCAAGAAGAGGGCAGTTTGAAGATGTGTTGGTCACTTCTGATATGAGATCATTCTTTCAGCCGACCCATCGACAGGTCTCATCCGGATCCAGCATCAGGTAATGCCTAGACCGACAGGTGTCCGACTACATCGGGTTAACGGCCGATGTGGACGCTCTGAGAAGTGATGAACCCCTGGACTACTGGGTGGGCAGGCTTGACCTCTGACCAGAGCTTGCACAATTTACAATGGAACTGTTGGCTTGCCCCTCATCCAGTGTCCTTTCTGAAAGGACGTTCAGCACTGCAGAGGGGATTGTGGCCGATAAGCGAACTCACCTAGCTCACGACAGTGTTGACTACCTCACATTTATAAAAATGAATGAGGCATGGATCTCTGAGAAATTCAACAAATCAGTAGACCATGTATATGCATAACTCTATAAATGATTTATTTAATCGAGCACTCGGACCTTTTTTCTACCTTTGGCTCACTTCCTTGTACAAAAAAAACACACCGTACTATATGCCCATACCCTCCTGTTTGAAGAGGTTGAGCGGTGTCATATTTTTGGGTCCCGCAGTGAGTTGCTGGTATCAGTGCTGGTTTCAGTGCTCTCTATCGCGGTGCTGGTGTGGTGTCAGTGCTCTCTATCGCGGTGCTGGTGTCAGTGCTCTCTCTCTATCTCGGTGCTGGTGTGGTGTCAGTGCTCTCTATCTCAGTGCTGGTGTCAGTGCTCTCTATCATGGTGCTGGTGTCAGTGCTCTCACGGTGCTGGTGTCAGTGCTCTCTATCACGGTGCTGGTGTCAGTGCTCTCTATCACGTTGCTGGTGTCAGTGCTTTCACGGTGCTGGTGTAAGTGCTCTCTATCACGGTGCTGATGTCAGTTATCTCTATCTCGGTGCTGGTGTCAGTGCTCTCTATCAGGGTGCTGGTGTCAGTACTCTCTATCACGGTGCTGGTATCAGTGCTCTCTATCTCGGTGCTGGTGTCAGTGTTCTCTATCTCTGTGCTGGTGTCAGTGCTCTCTATCTCTGTGCTGGTGTCAGTGCTCTCTATTATGGTGCTGGTGTTAGTGCTCAGTCTCTATTGCGGCGCTGGTTTCAGACAGTGAGGGAGATAACAGCGGAGAAGCCAATCAGCAGGCAGTGCCAGCACAATGGCTGAGGATCAGCACTGGACTGGCACCTCCAGACCACTGCATTGAAGCCCTGCATAGGTGGGGGTAAGGGCCGGGCAGAGGGAGGGGCTCAAGCACAGGTTGGCACACTGAGACACTGGCACAAGACTGTGCTGCCCTGACTGTTGCACCGATCATCTCCTGCACTCCCTTCATAGCTTGCCCTGACCTTGCCTCTCCTTCATGGCCTTCACGCGCTCCTGAATTGTCAAAATTTCACAGATAAAAAAAAAATGCTTGTCGTTGTCGATCCCAGATTCACTTAATACTTCTGGTATGTCAGTGTCCGTGTTGTGGGACTATGTGTGCACAGTTAGTAAGTATTTTGTGGCTGAAAAATATGACCTGTAGGTTTTTAAGGTTCGCCTGCCATTAAAGTTAATGGGGTCCGTCGCAAACTTTTGGCCGCGTTCACGGTTCACGTTCGTGAAACGTCCCATCAGAATTTCGTCCATCACTATCCAAGATTATTGGGGTTAGGGACATCATAAAAGTGAGGTGGTCTGTGTTTGGGAAGTGAACATTCATCAGGGTCACCGTGGTACTCTTGATTTTCCCCTTTTATGAGTAAATAGCAGCCCTGTGGGTCAGCCCGCTCCTCTAGTGGGGTCCATGGTATTTATTTACAATCAGGATACTATCTCCCTTAGATTTTGGTAGAGGAGAGGGCGCATGGTATATGTAGGGGAAGTTTCTGTTGCTAAGCTTTGGAACAGCTTGCTGTTTGAAGTGCGTCCCTTGCAAGAACGCTATCTGAGTGTGGAATTTTTGAGGTCTGAGAGGAGTCTGGAGCGTTTTTCCAGGGTGAACAAGCCACGTGTGTTTAGTGAGTTAAATTTGATCCCTTGGCTCGGGCGGCCTGGGGTGGACCTCGCATGGGATGTCGTACTGAGGGGGTAGGAACAAACCCCCCTCTACTCTCTTGTGGAAGGGCAGGGTCAGTACGGAAGGGTGAGGAAAAGAAACAGGGGTGGAGAAAAAGGTAGGGTAATAAGATGAGCGGGAAGAAGATAGGCACCCGGGGTAGAAAGGTATAGAAGGGAAGGGGAGTATTAGGGTGCCCTACAAGGTGTTAATCAAGCCTTGCGCACAGATGCGCAACCTATATGTTTGGAGTTGAAGATTGCTTCAGTCAGACCAATAGGAGATGTGCACTCGGGTAGGGGTCCCCATCTAGGAAAAAAAGGTGGTATACTACGGCCACGATTTGGGAATGACTGCTCCTATAGGGGGAATGCTTCACTCTCCCCAGCATATATATTTTACCAGTGATCTTGGTGGCAGTTTACTTCCCAAGTCTATAGTCTATACATTCCCTGCTAAATTGTGGGAGTCAGGCATAACATAACTAACTATGTGAACTCTAACCTTTAAGACAACCAGTGTTTATGCCTTCACCCACCACACCTGTGACCTGCCACACCCCCACCGTCCACCAACAAAAGGCAGGCTGAAATCAAAAAAAGGATCATCCAGCCGATGGAATAGCAACGGAGGTGGGCACCATTGGGGCACCCCCATCCAGCTCCAGATCCTGACTCTACATAACAAGCACCCATAGTAGTGACCAACATTCTAATAGGCAGGTATTAGGTATAGGTTTAGGGCGGTTTGCGGTAAACTGTCCCATTGAACCTCTGTAAACTCAAATTAACTATGAACTGTCCGTAGCCTGTTTATATTGCAGAAATACTCATATTTAAAGTCTACTTATTGTGGGTGTTGCTTCCTATGATTGTCCCTGTTAGGGTTCAGGGGATGTAAGACCATCTCTGGATTGTCGCCTTGGTTTGGATAGTTGATGACGTCGGCTGGGTCTTTAGGATCTTGGTAGTGATGGCCTTGCAATATCCAGGGAGACTGGAAAGTCCAGAAAATCAGGGATGGGTATCTCTGGTACATTCAGAAACGAAAATAGATCCGCAGGCTGATCCGGCCATCTCAGGGTGAAGGAGCAGTCACCTTTGAGGACTGTGAGATGAAAGGGGTGGCCCCATTTGTATGTGGCTCCTGCTTTTCTGATGGTGTCTAGTAATGAGCGCATCATGTCTCTCATCCTCAGTGTGAGTCGCGATAGGTCCGGAAAAAAATGTTTGGAGGCTCCATCAAAGTCTACCGGGCCTTTTGCCCATGCATTAATTCCTCCTTAATTGCATAGAAGTGTACCCGGGCCAAAACGTCTCTCGGTGCAGTAATATCTCCACCTCTGAGGCCCTGTACTCTATGTACCCGGTCCAGTTCTAGCTCCGCTCTTGGTTGTTTCTCCAATAGTCTGTTAAAGATGACAGTGACATGGCCTTGGCCTTGAGGTCCCCGCCCAAGGTGGTTTTGGGGAGACCGCGCAGCCTAACGTTGTTTCTGCAGCTACGGTTTTCCCCACCATCGACTGATAGCTGTAGCATAATCAGATGACGCCTGTAGTTAATCTGTGCCTCCTCCAGTGTTGCCATTCTGGCTTCCATGGCACATAAGGAGGTCTCCACTGCCACCACCTGTGTGTCCACAGAGTCGATCTTTTGTTTAAAATCATGAATCTCCCTGGATAAAGTACTCACAATTGTTGCCACAGTTTCTGCGATGTCCTGCTTCATGGGGAGGAGAGCCATTATTTTCTTCCTAGTTTCGGTGGGTGGCTGTCCCTGCGGGCCAGTCTCCGGCAATATGGGGGCTTCATCAACCCCTGGCATCTCTGGGAAGGGATTGGGGAGTCCACTTGGTCGCTGGGCACCTGCACCTCTTGTGGCAGGTTGTGAAGTCCTTTGCTCATTTTCTTTGCATTGCCCGTGCCAGCGGTTTTAGTGCGCACCAGTGCCATGTTAGGCTCTGCAGCCTGCACTGGGGTTGCCGAGTTCCGAAGGAAGTAAGCAGAAATGTCTGTACCCCTATGTGCAGCGGGTGTCCCGGGCACTCTGTCCGTCGCTGACATGTAAAAAACTCGAGGTCTGTGCACTGTAGAAGGCCCCTCGCCCAATCGTAGCACGGAGCTCCTGAAATTGCAACCTCACAGTGCCATTGTCAAGCCATGCCCCTCATCTTGTTAATAAAGTGATGAACCCTATACAGGCCCTTGATTAACCATCACACAAAGATGGTTTGTTTTGTCTAGACCCTGTTCCAGCACAGCAAAGAATCTAACCCAAATGACAGGATCTCCTGAATATTCAGGCTGTGGTGGTTGTACAACATAGGAGACCTAAAAGGGAGATCCAGAGGCAGCAATTTGATTACCTTCAGAATTTCTTGGATCTCTATTGCTTTGTGTAGAGGGAGATCAAGGTGATGGGTCACATATCCCTTGGTGATAATGCTCTCTGGGAAACAAAGTGAGAGGTAATCACTCTGGCAGGGGCATAGACAACCAGGAAAACCCATTTTTGTGCATTATAGTCAATAGTCCAATATTTTAGTGCTTTGTCTGTTTTGAAAATTTCCCCCCACATCATATTATATCATGTATTGTTAATTAATTGGCATTGGTAGTATAAGAAAATTGGGGGTGACATCTTTAAATAGCTAGAAAGATTGCAGAAATGATCCACCAAGCCTGTTCTCAGGGCACCAATGGCAGGAGAAGAACTCTAGGACCCAGCATCTGTCAGGGCACCAAAAGCAGGAGAAGGACTCTAGGACCCAGCACCTCCACCAGCACTTCACATGGGACTTCATATGGAAGCCTGTGAGTGGTGGAATTTGCTGATTGATCTTCAGCTTGCTACCTGTGTTCATGTGATTCCTTGCTCCTGCAATCCCCAGTTTCTGACCCGGCTACTTTGTGCCTGACTTCTCCTGTCTCACCTCCAGGGAAGTCCAGAACAAAGCCACAAGGGAAGCCCTCTTTCCATGGGCCTCCAGCACCCGGTACCTGCTAGTATCAAACAGCCACTATGTCTGAGGCCGAGAGTGGTGCTTCTGGACTGGAAGCTCTATGTTAAAAAATGACAGCATTGACACAAGCAGTCAAGAACCTGCAAGATGGCTACTTCCAGCTTGAGGGGCATCTCCATAACCTCTCTACTTCAATGACTTCTGCTAAACCAAACCCAACCACAAGTTCCTCCCCTATGATGACACCCTCCAGTCTGGCTGCCGCTGCTGCTCCATCTGCTGTATTACTGCCTTTTCCAGAACCCAGAGCCCCCACTCCTGAGCATTTTGCAAGGGACTGATGGAGGTTCAGGGCCTTCACATCATTCTTCATATCCCTTTGCAGGTGGCTGGAAGGGAGTTCAAGCTGCGGGCAATCATTTATTTGGGAGCTTGCAGCTGTTTCCTGGATATTAGTCTTGTCAGGGACTTACATATTCCTCTCCATATCAAGAACAAAGGCTGGACATACATCTTGCTGATGGCACTTCACCTAGCTCAGGGCCTTTTACCCAAGAGACTATACCTATCCTCGCAACCACAGATACAGGTCATCAGGAACTCTTCCGCTTTGATATCATCTGATCTCCCATATTTCCAGCCATCTTTGGAATCCCTTAGTTGCAGGAACAAAACCCATTGATCACCTGGTCTAAAGGGGAAGTCATCTTCTCATCCAGTTACTGCTATCAACATTGTGGCATCCCCACACAAGTCGTTTGTCCTATGTGCCTAACTATCCAACCCTAAACAGACATTAGTCAGATCATCCCTTTTAGTCTACTTCCTTGACGTGTCTGATAAAAGAAAAGCCAATAACCTGCCTCTGCACTGGTCTTATGACTGTCCCATTGAGTTGACCCCTGGAGCAAGGATTCCTTTGGGCGCATCTTCCCATTGTTCGAGGTTGAATTGAAGGTATTAAGGCAATACATTGATGACAATCTAGCCAAGGACTTCATCTATCCCTCCTCTCGGAGCAGGCATCTTCTTCATCAAAAAAAAAAAAAAAATGGACCACTCCCTCTGGCCATGCATCAACCAAGGGAGCTCAAAAATTCACTATCAAGAACAGGTACCCCCTTCCCCACTACTTTTTAATAGTGCTTGCAGTCAGTTTTAGGAGAGACAGGCATACTATAGACACCCCCAGGCACGATATTTAATGGAATATTTCACTTTTTTTTTCACTTTAATCGTCATTAAAATCAGTGCTCCCGCCAAAACGGCCATTTTTAAAAACATTTTAAGCATTGATCCATGTCCCCTGGGGCAGGAGCCAGGTCCCTAAACCCTTTTTAGGACAGTATCTTGCATATTAGCCATTAAAATTAGCACTTTTAATTCCGAACGTTTGAGTCCCATAGACTTCAATGGGGTTCTAAAGTTTGTACGAATTTTTGGTCCGTTCGAAAGTTCTAGTGCAAACTGAACCGGGGGGTGTTCGGCCCATCCCTACCTGTCACAGTTCATTAGAGTACCCGAGTAACTGTCTGCAGCTCATCAAGTTACCCGAGTACCTGTCACCAGCCCATCAGAGTACCTGAGTACCTGTCACCAGCCCATCAGAGTACACAAGTACTTATTTGCAGCTCATGCCTCATAGAATATATGTTGGGGTGTTTGCTTTCCAAAATTTTGTGGGTAATTTTATTGTCCTGGTGCTCAAGGACCTTCAAAAGTGTGATAGGTAGGAAAGAAATGAGATGTGTAATTTATGCTCCTAGATCGCCTGAAGGTTCTACTTCAATGTTGGGCCTCTGTATGTGGCCAGGCTGTGTAAAAGTCTCACACATGTGATATCACCATACTCGGGAAGAGTAGCAGAATGTATTTTGGGGTGTAATTTTTGCTATGTACATGCTATGTGTTAGAAATATCTTATAAATTGACAACTTGTGTAAAAAAAAAAGTGGTTTCATTTTCTTCCCCACATTTTCCAAAAACTTCTGGAAAAAAATGAGCCATTCAAAAGACTCATTATTCCTCATAGATTGTACACTGACAGAGGCGGCTCTGGGTTTTGTGAGGCCTTAGTCACGCCCATAATAAGAAAAATAATGAAAACGATAAAAAATGAATGGTATACATCACCTATATTAAGAGACTTAAATCCTATGAACTATGAATTCACAGTTTCTAAAATGTTCTCTAACCAATTATTCTTTAATCAAATATCATTCAACATAGGGTATGTATGTATATATTCTTTTACACCCACACAAATATAGATACAATTTGTGTAGCTGGTACAAACAAATGTGTTTAGGTTATAACAAAAGTCAAATAACATATTTCTCCATTTACATGAAGGTCAGGGTAATATAACCCAACACAGCGTTCCCCCTTACATCAGAGTCTTCAGGATTCCCCCTTAAAGTGAAAGGGAAAATTTTATGTAAAGGGGAATGCTGCAGACTGATGTAAAGGGGAACTCTGATGTAAGGGGGCTCTGATGACCAGATAACACCTTATATCAGAGTGCACAGTATTCCCCTTTACATCAGGGTCCGCAGAGTTCCAACTTGCATCTAAAACAGGAACTCTGATATGGAGGGGACTATGGTGACCACAGACCACCTTCCACAGAGTGAATGCACTAAGGTAAGGGGGGAACTTTTATATCAGTGGCCCCTTACCTTACTGTATTCACCCCCCCTTACATCAGTGACCCCTCTCAGACTGACCTCTCAGGTGCACCTTGCATGCCTCAGTCAGATGATCCTCTCTAGGCTCCAGCTTGGTGGCTCTAGTTTCAACCTATATTATCATCTGCACATTCTGCACACATCTGACTCCTCACGTGACCCCCGTCCTGGCAGAGCTCCGACTCTTGATTCCTCTGTAGACCCCCCAGCGACTGCAGACATGATACAAGAGATGGTCAGAGACTGCAGACATGATACAAGAAATAGTCAGAGACTGTATGGACATGATACAGGAGATGGTCAGAGACTGTAGATATGATACAGGAGATGGTCAGAGACTGTGCAGACATGATACATGAGATGGTCAGAGACTGTGCGGACATGATACAGGAGATAGTCAGAGATTGTGCAGACATTATACAGGAGATGGTCAGAGACTGTGTGGACATGATACAGGAGATGGTCAGAGACTGCAGACATGATACAGGAGATGGTCAGAGACTGTGCAGACATGATACAGGAGATGGTCAAAGACTGTGCGGACATGATACAGGAGATGGTCAGAGATTGTGCAGACATGATACAGGAGATGGTCAGAGACTGTGTGGACATGATACAGGAGATGGTCAGAGACTGTGTGGACATGATACAGGAGATGGTCAGAGACTGCAGACATGATACAGGAGATGGTCAGAGACTGCAGACATGATACAGGAGATGGTCAGAGACTGTGTGGACATGATACAGGAGATGGTCAGAGACTGCAGACATGATACAGGAGATGGTCAGAGACTGTGCAGACATGATACAGGAGATGGTCAAAGACTGTGCGGACATGATACAGGAGATGGTCAGATATTGTGCAGACATGATACAGGAGATGGTCAGAGACTGTGTAGACATGATACAGGAGATGGTCAGAGACTGCAGACATGATACAGGAGATGGTCAGAGACTGCAGACATGATACAGGAGATGGTCAGAGACTGTGTGGACATGATACAGGAGATGGTCAGAGACTGCAGACATGATACAGGAGATGGTGAGAGACTGCAGATATGATACAGGAGATGGCCAGAGACCATGCAGACATGATAACCCAAAATGATTGATAATGAGTCACTGCAGAGAGGTTTTTTTTTTACATTTATAACTGCATATGTCACTGATCACAGGCTTGGGGCTTAATTCTAGTAGACCCTCACCCCCTTTGCAAGCAAAACACATAGGCTTTAGTAAATGTCCAGTAAAGTTTTCTGAGCCTGAGAAGTAGTGAAGTTTTGCTGGTCTGTGATCTCCTCAGAGTTACAGGATACTGATAATTTAACAGCAATCTGCAAGCACTGATTGTAAAATGTCCTGGCTGTGTCAGTCTGCAATGTCCAATGTATGGCAATGGCATTGCTGACACTAGTAATCCGGCAAATACATTAGTACCTCATCTTACTAGCAGAGTGTATACAACCTCAGCTCAGGCCTTTTCTCCTGCACTGAATGAGCATAGTGCAGCTCACAATACAGTGCCCCCCTTCCAGCTCTAGTGTCGGCTTTCTGAGAAGGCAGTAGAGATCATGAGATCCGTGTGACAGCTGGCACAGCTGGAACCTGCTTCATGGCTTTACCCGCTGACCAGGGACATTTCCCTCTCACATACATTACAAACAAACAAAGTTCTCATACATTACATACAAAGTAGGCGAGTCGTGCGAGGCCTCTGTGACTGAGAGGCCTTAGGCCACCACCTACTTTGCCTAATTGGAGAGCTACCTCTGTACGTTGGGGTGTTTGCTTTCCAAAATGGGGTAATTTTGTGGGCAATTCCATTGTCCTGGTGCTCCAGGACCTTCAAAAGTGTAATAGGTGGTTGAGAGATGAGATGTGTCATTTATGCTTGTAGAATGCTTGAAGGTACTACTTCAATGTTGGTCCTCTGTATGTGGCCAGGCTGTGTAAAAGTCTCACACATGTGGTATCTCCATACTCGGGAGGAGTAGCAGAATGTATTTTGGGGTGTAATTTGTTGTATGCATGTACTGAAGGCCTGATCAGATGTGATCAATTTTCAGTGATTGGCACCATAGTTTGTAGACTCTATAACTTTCACAAAAACTAAATGATATCCACTATTTTGGGTTATTTTTTACCAAAGATATGTAGCAGTATAAATTTTGGGAAAAATGTATGAAGAAAAATTACTAATTATCAAAATTTTATGACAGAAAAGGGCATTTTTTTCACAACATTTACGGTCTGTTTTTTTATAGCACAAAAAATAAAAAAACCCACTAGTGATTAAATATCACTAAAAGAAAGCTCCATTTGTGTGAAAAAAAAGGATTCAAGTTTCATACGGGTACAGTGTTGCATGACTGAGTAATTGTCTATTCAAACTGTGAGAGCGCTGAAAGCTGAAAATTGGTCTGGTCAGGAAGGGGGTTAAGTGCCCAGTATTGAGGTGGTTAAAGTGGAAAGTGCTGAATAAGGATGAGCCGAACACCCCCCTGTTCGGTTCGCACCAGAACCTGCGAACAGACCGAAATTTCGTATGAACTTTAGAACCCTATTAAAGTCTATGGGACTCGAATGTTCAAAATCTAAAGTGCTAATTTTAAAGGCTAATATGCAAGTTACTGTCCTAAAAAGTGTTTTGGGACCCGGGTCCTGCCCCAGGGGACATGGATCAATGCAAATAAAAGTTTTAAAAACGGCAGTTTTTTCAGGAGCAGTGATTTTAATAATGATTAAATTGAAACCATAAATGTAATATGTATGTAATATTGCTTTAAATTTCGTACCTGGGGGGTGTCTATAGTATGCTTGTGAAGGGGCACATGTTTCCCGTACTTAGAACTGTCCCTGCACAAAGTATAATTTTGCAAGGAAAAAAAGTCTTTTAAAATCACTTTGAATTGTTGGCTCTCATAATACAGAGAACACTCAATCAGTGTTCTCTGTATTACGGCGCTGACAATCCATTCCTTGATAAAAAAAAAAAAAAAAGCGTGGGGTTCCCCTAAATTCAAGTAGCAGGGTCTTCAGGTCTGGTATGGATATTAAGGGGAACCCTGTGTCAAATTTTTAAAAAAATCGACGTGGAGGTCCCCCTAAAAATCCATACCAGACCCTTCATCCGATCACGCAACCTGGCAGGCCGCAGGAAAAGAGGGGGGGACGAGAGAGTGCCCCCCCTCCTAAAGCGTATCAGGCCACGTGCCCTCAACATTGGGAGGATGCTTTGGGGGTCTGTGACCCCCTCAAAGCACCATGTCCCCATGTTGATGGGGAAAAGGGCCTCATCCCCGCAACCCTGGCCGGTGGTTGTGGGGGTCTGAGGGCGGGGGGCTTATCAGAATCTGTAAGCCCCCTTTATCAAGGGGACCCCCAGATCCCGGCCCCCCTGTTTGAAATGGTAAGGGGGTATTCCTGCCATTTCACAAAGAAAGTGTAAAAAATGGTTAAATAAGACAAACACACTTTTGAAAAATTCCTTTATTAAAAAAAATAAATAAATAAAAAGATTCCAGCGGTGCTAATTCACTCTTGCTATCCAGCGATGGGTGATTTTCAGTCCAGTGCAATCCATCCATGCATCTTCTGTCTCCACTGAGGAGACACTGCGGGGATCCCAGCGCTAACGTTTCTTATATTAGGAGGGCGGGGCCACCCATCACCTGACCCCACCCCCTCTGACGCTGGTGAGGGAAGCCAGGGGTTCCCCAATGACGTATTGGTGATCCCGCCCCCCTCTGATGTAACGCAGGTTTCCGTTACCTCAGAGGGGGTGGGGTCACCCATACGTCATTAGGGAACTCCTGACTTCCCTCACCAGCATCAGAGGGGGTGGGATCAGGTGACGGGTGGCCCAGCCCTCCTAATATAAGAAACGTCAGCACTGGGATCCCGCAGTGTCTCCTCCGTGGAGACAGAAGATGGATGGATGGACATCGCTGGACTGAAAATCACCCGTCGCTGGATCAGATCAGCCATCGCTGGACCCCGGAGAGATGATCATCCATCGCTGGAAAGCAAGAGTGGATTACCACCATTTCAAAATGGGGGGGCTGGGATCTGGGGGTCCCCTTGTTAAAGAGAGCTTCCAGATTCTGATAAGCCCCTGCCCGCAGACCACCACAACCACCGGCCAGGGTTGTGGGGATGAGGCCCTTGTCCCCATCAACATGGGGACATGGTGCTTTGAGGGGTCACAGACCCCCAAAGCATCCTCCCAATGTTGAGGGCATGTGGCCTGGTACAGTTCAGGAGGGGGGCTCTCTCGCCCCCCCTCTTTTCCTGTGGCCTGCCAGGTTGCATGCTCGAATAAAGGGTCTGGTATGGATTTTTAGGGGGACCCCATGTAATTTTTTTTAAAATTTGATGCGGGGTTCCCCTTAATATCCATACCAGACCTGAAGGGTCTGGTATGGATATTTAGGGGGACCCCCACGACAATTTTCTTTTTAATTTGATGCGGGGTTCCCCTTAATATCCATACCAGACCTGAAGAGCCTGGTAATTGAATTTAGGGGAACCCCACGCTTTTTTTTTTTTTTTTTTTTTATCAATGAATGAATTGTCGGCTCCGTAATACAGAGAACACTCATTGAGTGTTCTCTGTATTACGGGAGCTGACAATTCAAAGTGATTTTAAAAGACTTTTTTTCCTTGCAAAATGACACTTTGTGCAGGGACAGTTCTAAGCACGGGAAACATGCGCCCCTTCACAGGCATACTATAGACACCCCCCAGGTACGAAATTTAAATTTAATATTACACTTTTATTGTTTAACTTTAACCATTATTAAAATCACTGCTCCCGAAAAAACGTCCGTTTTTAAAACTTTTATTTGCATTGATCCATGTCCCCTGGGGCAGGACCTGGGTCCCCAAACACTTTTTAGGACAGTAACTTGCATATTAGCCTTTAAAATTAGCACTTTAGATTTCTCCCATAGACTTGTACAGGGTGTCCCGGCTTTTCGAATTTGCCGCAAACACCCCAAATTGTTCACTGTTCGCTGAACAGACAATGTTCGAGTCGAACTCAAAGCTCTTTTCTAGTGCTGAAATAAATCCACTAATTGCACAAGTCTACCAAACTTATCGTAAGTGAAAGCCCTTGTACACACGAACGGAGATTCCGAAGGAATGTTTCCTATCGGACCGTTTTGTCGGATATTCCAACTTTGTGTGGTCTGCATCGGACTGTTTCCGTCGGAATATCCGACGGACCAAGTTTTCCAACTTGGCGGTAAAATTTTCCGACAAAATGCTCTGATCGGACATACTCCGATCATATGTAGCCTACTCCGACGGACAAAGTGCCACACATGCTCAGATCAAATTCCTAGACCAAAGCTCTTGGCTATTAGCCTGAACGTAGTCCCATCATAACGAAATAACGTCATCACGTTATGTACAATCGGATTTTCCGACAACTTAGTCCGACCGTGTGTATGCAACATCAATTCCGGACCGCTTCCGGAATTAATCCGTCGGAATTACTTCGACGGATTTGGTTTTCGGAATCTCCTACCGTGTGTACAAGGGCAAACAGGTAGATAAGTGCTACACACATTAACCAAATAAAGAGCATTATCTTCATTGCCCTGTTACTCCACAGAGGTTAAGGGGAGGGGAGGGGAGGCTCTCTGGGGACCCTGGTGTAAGTGGGGGGCCCTAGGCGGACCCTGATGCAAGGGGGAGAAACTCTGGGGACCTTGATTTTAAGGGAGAGGCTTTCTGGGTACCCTGATTTAAGGGAGAGGCTCTCTGGGGGCCCTAACATAAGGGGGCTCTCTGGGAACCCTGATGTAAGTGGGGAGACTCTCTGGGTACCCTGATGCAAGGGGAGCTTTCTGGGGACTCTGATGTAAGGGGGAAGCTCTCTGGGGTCTCTGATGTAAGGGAGGCTCTCTGGGTTCTCTGATGTAAAGGGGGCTCTCTGGGGACCTTTATGCAAGTGGGGGGCTCTCTGGGGATATATACTGTACATGCACACACACATCTATTACTGTATATACATGTGTATACCTGCCCAAGCGTATGACTTTCTTTACTACACTGCTATGAGCTCTAGCCCCAGATCTTTTGCAGACCTAGCAACGCCCCTGGCACCGACAATTTACACAGCGCTTTACAACATTAGGGCAGACAGTACAATTACAATACAATACAGGGGGAATCAGAGGGCAGAATTAAAGGAGAAGTAAGGCCAAAGCTTGTGTGGATCACAGGAGTGCAGCTCGTCTTGCACTCCTATGACCCATTGTTGGCCAGGCTCGGGTGTCATCACAACCAGACTCGGGATCCGCCCAAATCCCTGGACCAGCACTCGGTTCAGCCTCTCAGCAAGCAACTGAGAGCCTGAGCCAGAACCACTCCCACCCCCTCCACAGCCCAGTGCTCCAGTGAGTGAGGAGGGGGCAGAGCAGAGAGCCATTGACTGAAAGTCTTCAGTTCTCTGCTCAGGGAGCTGTGAGAATGGAGTGACGGGCGGTGTTCGATCGCTCGATTCTCAGTGATAGAGGCAGACGGGGGGACAGATGCAGCATCCACCTAGGTAAGTATGAATCTGAAAAAACAAAAAAACCCCATACATCTCTTTTAAAAAACTGACCGTCACCACGGCAGATGACTTGTAGTCGGAATAGGCTGTGAATGTACTGATCAGCATGCTCATACTTCATTCATTCTTCCTCTACCTTTGTAACAGAAAACCCGTCCGGGGATATGAGCGCAAAACTAGAAGACTGTGTAAGAGCCTGACATTGCATCTGTAATCTGCTGGTCATGGGTGAAATGCTCTGCAGGCTCCTATAAAACAATAATTTCTGCACTTTTTTACCACAAACTCATGTACATTTATTATTTTTTTGTTTTAAATGGTGAATTTGGTCGTTAACCACTTCCCGCCCGGCGGTGGTTCTGTTATCCTGACTGGGCGTCATATGATGTCCTTCAGCATAACAGCCGCCGCTTGAACATGGGGGTGGGCATCACGGTGATCGGTGATGCGCTGTGTCAGTCTGACACACCGCTACACCAATCTTGGTAAAGAGCCTCCGACAGAGGCTCTTTACCATGTGATCAGCTGTGTCCAATCACGAGTAGAGGCGAGCCGATCGGCCACTCTCCTGACAGGGGGGTCTGTGCTAATTGTTTATCAGTGCAGCCCCCCTCAGATGCCCACACTGGACCACCGACCACCAGGGAAGCAGACAGGACCACCAGGGAAGGAGGCAACATGTGGATGGCCAGGTATGTAACCCATGGCCATCCACATGTGCAAATTCTGCCCAATCTGTGCCAATCAGTGCCCACAAATGGGCACTGACTGGCAGCATTATGTGACATGACATCAGTGATGCCCAGCAATGCTACCCATCAATGCCACCTATCAGTGCCCATCCATGCCCATCAGCGCCCACCTATCAGTACTCATCAGTGACCATCCATACCACCTATCAGTGTCACCCATAAGTACGCATCAATGCCACCCATAAGTACCCATCAGCGCTGCCTACGATTGCCCATCAGTGCCGCCTATGAGTGCCCATCAGTGCCATCTATGAGTTCCCATCAGTGCCGAAAACCAGTGCCACCTATCAGTGCCGCCTATCAGTGCCCATCATCAGGGCCTGTCAGTGCCACCTCATCAGTGCCACCTCATTGATGCCACCTCATTGGTGCCCACCTCATCAGTGCCATTTTATCAGTGCCCATCAGTGCAGCCATATCAGTGACCGTCAATGAAGAAAAAAACTTACTTATTTACAAAAAATTTACTAAAACAAACAAAAACGTGTTATTTTTCAAAATTTATGATCTTTTTTTATTTGTTATGCAAAAAATAAAAATCGCAAATACCACATGATCAAATACCACCAAAAGAAAGCTCTATCTGTGGGGACAAAATGATAAAAAAAGTGTTTGGGTAGAGTGTAGCATGACCATGCAATTGTCATTCAAATTGCGACAGTGCTGAAAGCTGAAAATTGGCCTGGGCAGGAAGGCGTCTAGTGCCGCATACACATGGGACAATCCGCCTGTGTGAGGGTTCCAGCGGACTTAGAAAGAAGTCTTGACTCAAAATTGTCTGCCGTATTCGGCAGTCCGGCGGACAATCCGCCCGTCTGTGTGCTAGTCCGCCGGACTTTGAAATGAATGGACTTGCCCACACACGGAACTAGTGAAGAAAGTGAATGTCGCCGCCTCCATCGGTGAGATTGACACCTTGCTAGCCCTCTCACCTGGTATGAATTTAAAGGGGAACCCCTACGCTGAAAAAACGGCGTGGGGGTGCCCCCCAAAGTCCATAGCAGACCCTTATCCGAGCACACAGCCCAGCCGGTCAGGAAAGGGGGTGGGGACGAGCGAGAGCTCCCCCCTCCTGAGCCGTACCAGGCCGTGTGACCTCAACATGGGGGGTGCTTTGGGGAAGGGGGACCTGTGGCCCCCCCACCCCAAAGCACCTCATTCCCATGTTGACGAGGACAAGGGCCTCTTCCCGACAACCCTGGCCATTGGTTGTCGGGGTCTGTGGGTGGGGGGCTTATCAAAATATGGGAGCCCCCTTTAATAAGGGGCCCCCAGATTTCAGCCTCCCACCCTATGTGAATGAGTATAGGGTATGATGTACCCCTACCTATTCACCTGGGGAAAAAGTGTTACTAAAAAAACACAACACAGGTTTTTAAAATACTTTATTAGACAGCTCTGGTGGTCTTCTTCCATCTTCGGGGGTCTTCTTGCCGGACTCCTCCGCTATCTTCTGCTCTTTTGCTAGCTCTTTTACTAGCGGAGGAGCCCGGCTTTCTCATTCGTCGCGGCCGACATCTGGGGGTCTTCTTCAGACTTCAGGGGCCTTGTCCCGCTCTTCGGTTCTTCTTGCACAGCATGCTCCGGGACTGTGACATCATAAGGGGCAGGGTCACCACGTGACCCTACTCCTTATCCCTATATAAGTCGCCACACAAAGCGTCCCTGCCATTACGGCCAGAGAGAGTGTTGTGTCAACATCAGAAGAAGAGAACAAGAAGAAGAAGAACCAGGAAGAAGAAAAAGAAGCAGAAGGCGTCGGCAGCGACAGCGACAGAAGACCAGGCGAATGCTAGTAAAAGAGCTAGAAGAAGAAAGCGGAGGCCCGGCAGTGTTTTTATTAACACTTCCCCCCTCCCCAGGTGAATGGGTAGGGGTACATTGTAGGGTGGGGGGCCGGAATCTGGGTGGTCCTTATTAAAGGGGGCTCCCGGATTCTGATAAGCCCCCTGCCCGCAGACCCTGACAACCAACAGCCAGGGTTGACGGGAAGAAGCCCTTGTCCTCATCAACATGGGGACAAGGTGCTTTGGGGTGCTCGTTCATCCCCACCCCCTTTCCTGACCGGGTAAGGGTCCGGTATGGACTTTGGGGGGACCCCCACACCATTTTTTTGGCATATGGGGTTCCCTTTTAAATCCATATCAAGTGATGGGGCTAGCGAGGTGTCAATCTAGCCAATAGAGGCGGCGACAAAGACCTCCTTCGCTACTCCCATCTACCTGGAGCCACGTTCAAAATGAATGGACTTTAATCTGTGTGTGGGCAAATCTGTTCATTTCAAAAGTCCGGCAGACCCCCGCCATAGTCTGCTGGGTTGTGTGGGCATGTGTGGGCAGGTGGAAAGTCCGGCGGATCTCCGCTGCAAAGTCCGGTGGATTATATGCCAGACTAAGTCCGCTGGATAGTATGATTGTGTGTACACGGCATAAGTGCCTGGTATTGAAGTGGTTAACCACTTACTTACCAGGCACTTAAACCCCTCTCATGCCCAGACCAATTTTCAGCTTTCAGCGCTGTTGCACTTTGAATGACAATTGAGCGGTCATACAACATTGTACCCAAATGAAATTTTTATAATTTTTTCCCCCACAAATAGAGCTTTCTTTTGGTGGTATTTGATCATCTCTTGGTTTTTATTTTTTGTTAAATTTATTTTTAAAAAGACCAAAAATTTTGAAAAAATACAAAAGTTTTATATTTTGTTATAGAATGTTGTAAACAGGTTATTTTTCTCCTTCATTGATATACGTTGATGAGGCTGCACTGATGGGCGCTGATAGGGTGCACTGATGGGCACTGATAAGGCGGCGCTGGTGGGCACTGATGAGGTGGCACTGGTGGGCACTGAGAGGTGGCACTGATGGGCAGCACTGAAGGCCATTGATAGGGGCACTGAAGGGCACAAATAGGTGTCACTGATGGGCACTGATAGGTGACAGTGATGGGCACTGATGGACAGGGATGGGCACTGGTAGGTGAAACTGATAGGCAGCACTCCTAGGTGGCACTGATGAGGCATTGATTGGCACCACTAGTGGGCATTGATAGGTGACACTCATGGGCATTGATATATGGCATTGATTGGTGGCACTAATATACACTGTTGGGAACTGATATGCGCTGTAGGCACTGGCAGGCGGCACTGGTGGGTACAGATGAGGTGGCTGTGCCTCTTGCTCTTCAGGACCAATGTCCCTTAAACAAAAGCTGGGGATTGGCTTTTTTTTCTCCTCAAGCTGTCAGCGTGAGGAGAAAAAAAAAACGATTACCGATCTTCTGTTTGCATCACGTGATCAGCTGTCATTGGCTGACAGCTGATCACGTGGTAAGGGACTGGAATCGGCCCCTTGCTCTGATCTGTGATCATTGACCACAAATCACAAATTGGCTTGCCAGGAGTAATTATCCTGGTTGATTGTTATGCCCTGTACACACGGTCGGACATTCCGACCACAAAATCCATCGGATGTTTTCAGACGGATTTTGGCCGAATCTTGTGTTGCATACACATGGTCGGACAAAGTTGTTGGAAAATCCGATTTATTAGGAACAAAGTGACATTCGCTGCATATGACGGGACGCCCCCGGATACCGGCCCCCCACCCTATGTGAATGAGTATGGGGTACAATGTACCCCTACCCATTCATCTGTGAAAAAATGTAAAAAAAAAAACACAACACACAAGGGTTAAAATAGTTTATTGCACAGCTACGGGGGTCTTCTTCCGTCTTCGGGGGTCTTCTCGTCTGACTCCTCCGCTATCTTCTGCTCTTTTGCTAGCTCTTTCCCTAGCGGAGGAACCTGGCTTTCTTCTTCCCCGCAGCCCTCTTCTTCCGACTTCGGGAATCTTGTCCCCCTATTCGGGGGTCTTGTCCCCCTCTTCGGTTCTCCTTTCCGGGCCACCGCGCCTTCTTCTAGCTCTTTTACAAACAGTGGTTCTTCTGTCGCCATTACCGTCTTCTGTTCTTCTCTTCTTCTCTTCTGGAGATGTTGCCTCGTCGCTGCCTCCGGTCACAATGGCAGGGATGCGGCGTGCAGCGACTTATATAGGGACATCACCGGATGATGTCCCCGCCCATTATGATGTCACAGTCCCAGCATCCTCTGGGATTGTGACATCATAATGGGCGGGGACATCATCCGGGATGTTCCTATATAAGTCGCCGCACACCGCGTCCCTGCCATTGTGACCGGAGCGAGTGACGGGGCAACATCTCCAGAAGAGAAGAACAGAAGAGAAGAACAGAAGGCCAGAAGACAGCAGCGACAGAAGATCGGGCCATCGCTTGTAATAGAGCTAGAAGAAGGCACGGTGGCCCGGCAAGAAGAACCGAAGAGGGGAACAAGACCCCCGAAGTCGGAAGAAGAGGGCGGCGGCAAAGAAGAAAGCCGGGCTCCTCCACTAGTGAAAGAGCTAGCAAAAGAGCAGAAGATAGCAGAGGAGTCCGGTGAGAAGACCCTCTGAAGATGGAAGAAGACCCCCGGAGCTGTGCAATAAACTATTTTAACCCTTGTGTGTTTTTTTTTTTTACTTTTTTTTCACAGGCGAATGGGTAGGGGTACATTGTACCCCATACTCATTCACATAGGGTGGGGGGCCGGTATCCGGGGGCCCCCTTATTAAAGGGGGCTCCCGGATTCCGATAAGCCCCCCACCCGCAGACCCCGACAACCAATGGCCAGGGTTGTCGGAAAGAGGCCCTTGTCCTCATCAACAAGGGGACAAGGTGCTTTGGGGTGGGGGGCCGCGCGCCCCTCTTCCCCAAGGCACCCCCCATGTTGAGGGCACGATGCCTGGTACGGCTCAGGAGGAGGGGCGCTCGTTCGTCCCCACCCCCTTTCCTGGTAGGGTGCTCGGATAAGTGTCTGATATGGACCTAGGGGGGACCCCCATGCCGATTTCTCTGCATAAGGATTCCCCTTTAAGTCCATACCAGGCGAAGGAGGCATCGCCGGCCCCGGCTACCTGGAGATGCACTCAAAATGAGCGGACTTTCCTCCGTGTGTGTGGGCGAGATTCCGTTCATTTCAAAAGTACGGCAGATAGTCAGGCGGACTTAGTAAGCCATATTAGTCCACTGAAAAAGTGCTGTGTGTGGACAAGTAGCTAGTTCGGAAAGTCCGGCAGACTAAGTCTGCCAGATAGTCTGCTACTTGTGTATGCAGCATTAGAATGGCTGGACGTTGTATCGTTAGTCACAGGTGAGATCAATTGGAAATGATAATCTATAAATATACAAAAGCATCGCTGGTTCAAATGCCAACCACAGAGATACCTGCCTCTATTTGTCATTTTTACCATTAGCATTAAAAGTAAAAGAAAATCCCACATTTTGTCCCCAGATAGTAATGGAAGGATAGACTTCCAATGGTGACCTGGGGAATTCCCTTTATTGTCCGGGATTTCCTCTCACTTCCTGTTTGGCTGTGGAGCAGGGAATGTAGGGAAAGCTCCTCAATGGCACACAAATGCTGAAAAAAAAAAATCTGACCGGGGTTATAACCCTCCATTGCTCTATCCAAAGTGAAAGAAAAAGTTTTGCTTAGAGTTCTACTTTAATCTGAATTTGCCTTTTAGATTTAAATAATTATTTTTTTATGAAAGTGTTTTCATTTTTCAGGCTGTGGTAATCTTAGAAGTAACCATTTTTTATGTAGTATTAAATCCTCTCAATATCCTTCAGTGTTGACCTTGAAGAGTACAGAAGCATGATAGTGATGATGTTTACAATCAAGGAGATTAACAATAACCCCGATCTTCTGCCCAATGTGACCCTGGGCTATCGTATATTCAGTACTTGTAATGATCCAATGAAGACTTTGGGATATGCCATAAAGATATTGTCTGGAGAAAAGGAAGCGCCTAACTATTATTGTAAGGGGGATGGAGAAGTGGCCGCTTTTATTGGTGACAGTTCTTTACCTACAAATCATGCGCTGGCCCAGCTCCTTAGTCTGTATCGGTATACACAGGTAAGTGATCACTGCAATATATTATTTATGTAATAATAGGTTGTGTTCAATAGATGGCTCAGTCCAGTCTAAGTTAGACACGTGCACTGCCGAAAAATTTATTATGCCCCGTACACACGACCGGACTTTCCGGCAGACTAGGTCCGACGGTCTTCCCGACCGACTTTTCAGCGGAGTTCAGACGGACCTTCCGAACGAACGGACTTGGCCCCACATGAACAGATTAAGTCAGTTTGTTTTTGTACGTGATGACGTACGACGGGACTAGAAAAGGAAGTTCAATAGCCAGTAGTCAATAGCTTCACTTGCGCCGTATATGGTCAGTTTTCCCAATAGGAATTGAGTCTGTCGGACAGATGATTTGAAACATGTTCTATTTCTAGGTCCGTCTGATTTTTATAACGAAAAACGATCGGATTAGCCCACCCACGATCGGACTGATTCCACCAGACCTAGTCTGCTGGAAAGTCCTGTCGTGGGTGCACGTGGCATTCATTTTTGTTTCATTTGTTTTTATTTTTTTACTAAAATTCTAAAATTCCGAAAATAAGAAAGGAAAATCCGAAAATACAAAAATTCGAAATAATAACTAACTATTAAATTATAGGTATTGTAATTTCCTTTCAAATTTGGCTGTTAATGAACGTAACAAATTGATCTGAAGTTACGAATTATCCGAAATAAAGAATGCCGCATCCAAACAAAGGGAACGGAATGCTATAATAATACATAATAATAATAATACATTTTTATAATTTTTATTATTATTAATTTGTTAAGTTCCATTACTTTAGATGCGGACTTCATTTTTATGGATAATTTGTAACTTCAGATAAATTTGTATTTGTTACGTTCACTAACAGCCAAATTTGAAAGGAAATTACAATACCTATAATTTAATAGTCAGTAATAGTTAAGTTATAATTAGTTAGTTATTATTTCAGATTTTCTAATTTTCGGATTTTTGAATTTTCGGATTTCTGTTCTTATTTTTGGATTTCCGAATTAACGAAAACTTTGGAAATTCAAATATTTACGAATTAACAAATATGTCTAAATTCATTAACCACCTCAATACAGTGCAGTTACACCCCCTTCCTGACCAGACCAATTTTCAGCTTTCAGCGCTCTCACAGTTTGAATGACAATTACTCAGTCATCCAACACTGTATCCATATGAAACTTGCGTCCTTTTTTCCACACAAATAGAGCTTTCTTTTAGTGGTATTTAATCACTAGTGGGTTTTTTATTTTTTTGTGCTATTAATAAAATAAAACGGAAATTTTGTGAAAAAAATGCATTTTTCTTGGTTTCTGTCATAAATTTTTGCTAATTAGTAATTTTTCTTCATAAATTTTGGCTAAAATTTATAGTGCTACATATCTTTGGTAAAAAATAACCCACATTAGTATATATTATTTGGTCTTTGTGAAAGTTATAGAGTCTACAAACTATGGTGCCAATCGCTGAAAATTGATCACTTCTGATGAGGCCTTCAGTACATCAGGTGTACCTCATTTCTTGAGACACTAACAAGTCAGGAAAGTACAAATCCCCCCCAAATGACCCCTTTTTACAAAGTAGACATCCCAAGGTATTAAGTAAGTAGCATGGTGAGTTTTTTTTAAGTTGTCATTTTTTTCCCACAATTCTTTGCAAAATGAAGATTTTTTTTTTTTTTTTTTTTTTTTTTTTACTAAATTGTCATATTATCAGGTTATTTCTCACACACAGCATATGCATACAACAAATTACACCCCAAAATACATTCTGCTACTTATTCCGAGTACGGTAATACCACATGTGTGAGACTTTTACACAGCCTGGCCACATACAGAGCACCAACATTGATGTAGTACCTTCAGACGTTCTACGAGCAAAAATGACGCATCTCATTTCTCAACCACCTATTACAATTTTGAAGTCCCTGGAGTACCAGGACAATGGAATTTCCCATAAAATGACCCCATTTTGGAAAGCAGACACCCCAACGTATAATCTGTGAGGCATAATGAGTCTTTTGAATGGTTAATTTTTTTCCAGAAGTTTTTGGAATATGTGGAAAAAAATTAATACACATTTTATTTTTACACAAAATTGTCAATTTATAAGATATTTCTAACACATAGCATGTATATAGCAAAAATTACACCCCAAAATACATTCTGCTACTCCTCCCGAGTATGGTGATACCACGTGTGTGAGACTATTACGCAGCCTGGCCACATACAGAGCACTAACATTGATGTAGTACCTTCAGACGTTCTACGAGCAAAAATTACGCATCTCGTTTCTCAACCACCTATTACACTTTTGAAGGCCCTGGAGTACCAGGACAATGGAATTTCCCATAAAATGACCCCATTTTGGAAAGCAAACACCCCAACGTATCATCTGTGAGGCATAATGAGTCTTTTGAACGGTTCATTTTTTTCCAGAAGTTTTTGGAATATGTGTAAAAAAATTAAAACGCATTTTTTTTTTTACACAAAATTGTCAAGTTATAAGATATTTCTAACACATAGCATGTATATAGCAAAAATTACACCCCAAAATACATTCTGCTACTCCTCCTGAGTATGGTGATACCACATGTGTAGGACTTTTGCACAGCCTGGCCACATACAGAGGCCGAACATTGAAGTAGTACGTTCAGGCGTTCTAGGAGCATAAATGACACATCTCATTTCATTCCTACCCATCACACTTTTGAAGGTCCTGGACCACCAGGACAGTGAAATTACCCACAAAATGACCCCATTTTGGAAAGCAAACACCCCAACGTATATTCTATGAGACATGGGCTGCAAATAGGTACTTGGGTACTCTGATGGGCTGGAGATAGGTACTCGGGTACTCTGATGGCCTGGTGACAGGTACTCCGGTACTCTGATGGCCTGGTAACAGGTACTCGGGTACTCTGATGGCCTGGAGACAGGTACTCGAGTACTCTGATGGCCTGGTGGCAGGTACTCGGGTACTCTGATGGCCTGGAGATAGGTACTCGGATACTCTGATGGCCTGGTGACAGGTACTCGGGTACTCTGATGGCCTGGTGACAGGTACTCGGGTACTCTGATGGCCTGGTGACAGGTACTCGGGTACTCTGATGGCCTGGTGACAGGTACTCGGGTACTGTGATGGCCTGGTGACAGGTACTCTGGTACTCTGATGGCCTGGTGGCAAGTACTCAGGTACTCTGATGGCCTGGTGACAAGTACTCAGGTACTCTGATGGCCTGGTGACAGGTACTCTGATGGTTTGGTGACTGGTATTTGGGTACTCTGAAGGGCGGTGACAGGTACTCATATGGACTGTGACAGGTACTCGGGTACTCAGATGAACTGTGACAGGTACTCGGGTACTCAGATGGACTGTGACAGGTACTCGGGTACACAGATGGACTGTGACAGGTACTCGGGTACCCTGATGGACTGTGACAGGTACTCGGGTACCAGGATGGACTGTGACAGGTACTCGGTACTCTAATGGACTGTGACAGGTACTCGGTACTCTAATGGACTGTGACAGGTACTCGGTACTCTAATGGACTGTGACAGGTACTCGGGTACCCTGATGGACTGTGACAGGTACTCGGTACTCTAATGGACTGTGACAGGTACTCGGGTACTCTGATGGATGTGACAGGTACTCGGGTACTCTGATGGCATGGTGACAAGTACTCAGGTACTCTGATGGCCTGGTGACAAGTACTCAGGAACTCTGATGGCCTGGTGACAGGTACTCTGATGGTTTGGTGACTGGTATTTGGGTACTCTGAAGGGCGGTGACAGGTACTCATATGGACTGTGACAGGTACTCGGGTACTCAGATGGACTGTGACAGGTACTCGGGTACTCAGATGGGCTGTGACAGGTACTCGGGTACCCTGATGTGCTGTGACAGGTACTCGGGTACCCTGATGTGCCGTGACAGGTACTCGGGTACCCTGATGTGCCGTGACAGGTACTCGGGTACCCTGATCTGCCGTGACAGGTACTCGGGTACTCAGATGGGCCGGGACAGGTACTCGGGTACTCAGATGGGCCGGGACCGGTACTCAGGTACTCAGATGGGCCGGGACAGGTACTCGGGTACACAGATGGACTGTGACAGGTACTCGGGTACCCTGATGGACTGTGACAGGTACTTGGGTACCAGGATGGACTGTGACAGGTACTCGGTACTCTAATGGACTGTGACAGGTACTCGGTACTCTAATGGACTGTGACAGGTACTCGGTACTCTAATGGACTGTGACAGGTACTCGGGTACCCTGATGGACTGTGACAGGTACTCGGTACTCTAATGGACTGTGACAGGTACTCGGGTACTCTGATGGATGTGACAGGTACTCGGGTACTCTGATGGCATGGTGACAAGTACTCAGGTACTCTGATGGCCTGGTGACAGATACTCTGATGGTTTGGTGACTGGTATTTGGGTACTCTGAAGGGCGGTGACAGGTACTCATATGGACTGTGACAGGTACTCGGGTACTCAGATGGACTGTGACAGGTACTCGGGTACTCAGATGGTCTGTGACAGGTACTCGGGTACCCTGATGGGCCGTGACAGGTACTCGGGTACCCTGATGTGCTGTGACAGGTACTCGGGTACCCTGATGTGCCGTGACAGGTATTCGGGTACCCTGATGTGCCGTGACAGGTACTCGGGTACCCTGATCTGCCGTGACAGGTACTCGGGTACTCAGATGGACTGTGACAGGTACTCGGGTACCCTGATGGACTGTGACAGGTACTTGGGTACCAGGATGGACTGTGACAGGTACTCGATACTCTAATGGACTGTGACAGGTACTCGGTACTCTAATGGACTGTGACAGGTACTCGGTACTCTAATGGACTGTGACAGGTACTCGGGTACCCTGATGGACTGTGACAGGTACTCGGTACTCTAATGGACTGTGACAGGTACTCGGGTACTCTGATGGATGTGACAGGTACTCGGGTACTCTGATGGATGTGACAGGTACTCGGGTACTCTGATGGATGTGACAGGTACTCGGGTACTCTGATGGCATGGTGACAAGTACTCAGGTACTCTGATGGCCTGGTGACAGATACTCTGATGGTTTGGTGACTGGTATTTGGGTACTCTGGGCGGTGACAGGTACTCGGGTACTCAGTCGGGCCGGGACTGGTACTCGGGTACTCAGATGGGCCGGGACAGGTACTCGGGTACTCAGATGGGCCGGGACAGGTACTCGGGTACTCAGATGGGCTGGGACAGGTACTCGGGTACTCAGATAGGCTGGGACAGGTACTCAGGTACTCTGATGGGCTGGGACAGGTACTCGGGTACTCTGATGAACTGTGACAGGTACTCGGGTACTCTGATGGGCTGGGACAGGTACTCGGGTACTCTGATGGGCTGGGACAGGTACTCGGGTACTCAGATGGGCTGGGACAGGTACTCGGGTACTCAGATGGGCTGGGACAGGTACTCGGGTACTCTGATGAACTGTGACAGGTACTCAGGTACTCTGATGGGCTGGGACAGGTACTCGGGTACTCTGATGGGCTGGGACAGGTACTCGGGTACTCAGATGGGCTGGGACAGGTACTCGGGTACTCAGATGGGCTGGGACAGGTACTCGGGTACTCTGATGGGCTGGGACAGGTACTCAAATACTCTGATGGACTGTGATTGACAGGTACTATGAGGGGTGGTGACAGGTCCTCTTTATTGGGGGGGGGGGCAATCAGTGTGATTGGTGTACACTGTATGCGGTAACGAGATGTTACCGCAATCTCCTCCTCACACATGATCGGTATGTGAGGAGGAGAACCCGGTAACATCCCATTACCGCGGTTTGTTTACATTTTGGTGATCGGCTGTGAAAAGATCACAGCCGATCACGTGGGTAAACAGCCGGCCAATGGCTGTTTACCAGCGTCGGTGACGAGCAGTGTTCGCGGGGAACACGCCGCCACCGACGTGCACGCGCAGCGCGCTCGCGATCGCGCGCATGCGTCGTGCACGTTCGGGGTGTGACCATCTGTGATTGGCCGTGACTTCATCACGGCCGATCACGTGGTAAGCAGCCATAACGAATGGCTGTTCACCCCCTTCGGTGGCGAGCGGTGTCTCTGTGACACGCCGCCACCGAAGAAACAGGGATGCGCGCGCACGATCGCGCGCATTCCCTGTTTAAACGGGAGGACGTCATATGACGTCCTCCCACCACAATAGGTGCGCCGCCTGGCCGTCATTTGATGGCCGGCGGTCGGCAACCAGTTAAAAAACGAATTTGAAACTAAACAAAGTGCACATGTCTAGTCTAAGTGGTATTTTCATAGTTTTACTTTTCTAGAATGTGTGCAGATCAGAATTACCAGAAATGTGAGTATTTCAGGTACACAGAATTTTGTAACTTGGGGATATTATCCAATGCTTATTATCCACACAGTCCACTCAGTCCCACCACTTTAATTAACAGTTTAATTTGCTTGGATGAGAGAGCAATCCAGGGGGTTCAATCCCACTGTGTCCCTTTGGTAGGTTCTTATGCTGCTTATACACGGTCAGGCTTTCCGATGGGAAATGTTCAATGTGAGCCTGTTGTCGGAAAAGTCCGACTGTGTGTATGCTGTCAGAATTTTCGCCCCACAAATGTTTGACAGCAGGTTCTCAAATTTTCTGCCAACTTCACTTTGTTGTTGGAAAGTCCGGGCGTGTGTACACAAGTCCTCGCACCAAAGTCCACGCATGCTCAGAATCAAGTACGAGGTGGATTCGCTCGGTCTGGTAAAACTAGCATTCGTAATGGAGATAGCACATTCATCTCGCAGCAAATTTTGAAATCTTTCAATGCAGCACATTCTGTTCTTTTTTATAATGCTAGAAGAATTACGTTGTTTTGCTGCTGATATTCACACACAGTTCTGACAAACTGACTTTTTATTATTTCTCGTGATCTCCAGAATAATCTTTTTCTTTTTTTTTCTCCAGATCTCCAGAATATAATATTTTTTTTTTCTAGTAATCTCCTTTTTTTTCTCCAGATCTCCAGAATCATTTCTTTATAGTGATCTCCATAATATTTCTTGTCGTTTTGTGTGTCAAGTTACCACAACACCATTATTACCTTGTATTTTTTAACCTTAAAGAGATACAAGAGTTGGTGTTGCTTGTATTTTTTAATTGTACTTGCCTACTCACAAACAAATTGTCCTTTTTGAAGTAAAACACATAGGCAAGTATTTGTCAAATTCAAAATTATAAATGTAATAGGGGTCATAACAAAATAAAGAGGAAGGCAATGCTGGTGAAACAGTTGGGATTGGTGAAGCCTTTGTACCCCAGGGCAGACATCAATTATTTGACAGGCAAAATTGGTAACCTGAAGAGTCCATTTAATAGGGAGCACAATCCGGTCCTGGACTCCAAGAGATCGGGAGCAGCAGCAGATGACATATATGTCCCAAAGCTATAGTCTTAAAACAGCCTGTGTCTTTTGCCAGACCACACAAAACCCAGGCCATCACTCTCAACTCTTCCTTCCACGTTTCATTCCAGGCTGCTGTGGTGGGTTGGGTGTGGCTGGTGGTGTTGCTGGAGGTGGTGGTGTTGCTGGAGGTGGTGGAGGAGTAATATGGTCCAACTCACACACGTGGCTTTTTGTTGTGAGTTGGCCCCTCATTCCCTTGTTTAGGGCCCAAAGTATTATCTCCTCACAGATGAGGCACTGGCCCTCCTCCATTCGTTCTAGTTACGGTTACAGATACGAACCCACAAGCACAAGAATCTCATCTAATCTCGTGTTTATCTCATGTTAGTAGAAGTTTGGTAAGAGACGATTCGCGCTTTTCAGCCTCGTGCTTTTCAGAAATGAACTGAAAAGCACAAGGCTGAAAAGTGTGAATCGTCTCTTACCAAACTTCTACTAAAACGAGATAAACACAAGATTAGCAGAAGGAGCCCAAAGGGTGGTGCACTGGCTATTGAACTTCCCTTTTATAGTCCGGACGTACGTGTTGTTACGTGTTGTTGTGCCTGAGTACCTGTCACAGCCCGTCTGAGTACCTGAGTACCTGTTGAAGTCCATCTGAGTACCCAAGTACCTGAGTACCTGTCACAGTCCATCTGAGTACCAAGGTACCTGTCACAGTCCATCTGAGTACCTGAGTACCTGTCACAGTTCATCTGAGTACCCAAGTACCCGAGTACCTGTCACAGTTCATCTGAGTACATGAGTACCTGTCACAGTTCATCTGAGTACACGAGTACCTGAATACCTATCACAGACCATCTGAGTACCTGACATAACCCATCTAAGTACCTGTCAGTGCCCATCAGAGTACCCGAGTACCAGTCACCAGCCCATCACAGTACCCGAGTACTTATCTGTAGCCTATCAGATTACCCAAGTACCTTTCACCAGGCCATCAGATTACCCAAGTACCTGTCACCAGGCCATCAGAGTACCCGAGTACCTGTCACCAGGCCATCAGAGTACCCAAGTACCTGGCACAGTCCATATGAGTATCTGAATACCTGTCACAGTTCATCGGAGTCCACGAGTACCTGAGTACCTGTCACAGTCCATCTGAGTACCTGGGTACCTGTCACAGTCCGAGTTTCAGAGTACCTGTCACAGCCCATCTGAGTATCTGATTACCTGAGTACCCACCATAGTATGTCTGAGTACCTGAGTATCTGTCAAAGTCCATCTGAGTACCCAAGTACCTGAGTACCTGTCACAGTCCATCTGAGTACCCAGGTACCTGTCACAGTCCATCTGAGTACCTAAGTACCTGCCACAGTCCTTCTGTGTACCCAAGAACCTGTCACAGTTCATCTGAGTAAATAAGTACCCAAGTACCTGTCACAGTCCCTCTGAGTACCTGGGTACCTGTCACAGTCCGAGTTCCAGAGTACCTGACACAGTCTATCTGAGTATCTGAATACCTGTCACAGTCCATCTGAGTACAAAGTACCTGAGTACCTGTCACAGTCCATCTGAGTACCCGAGTACCTGTCACAGTTCATCTGAGTACACAAGTACCTAAGTACCTGTCACAGCCCATCTGAGTACCTGAGTACCTGTCACAGTCCATCTGAGTACCTGTCGCAGCCCATCTGAGTACCTGTCACTGCCCATCTAAGTTCATTTCACCAGGCCATCAGAGTACCCAAGTACCAGTCACCAGCCCATCACAGTACCCAAGTACCTGTCACCAGGCCTTAAGATTGCCTGAGTATCTGTCACCAAGCCATCAGAGTACCTGAATACCTGTCAAAGTATATCTGAGTGCCTGAGTACCTGTGACAGCGCTTCTGAGTACCTGAGTACCTGTCACAGCCCATCTGAGTATCCGAGTACCTGAGTACCCGCCATAGTATATCTGAGTACCTGAGTACCTGTAACAGCCCATCTGAGTACCTGAGTACCTGTCGAAGTCCATCTGAGTACCCAAGTACCTGAGTACCTGTCACAGTCCATCTGAGTACCCAGGTCCCTGTCACAGTTCATCTGAGTACCCAAGTACCTGTCACAGTCCATCTGTGTACCCAAGAACCTGTCACAGTTCATCTGAGTACCCAAATACCCGAGTACCTGTCACAGTTCATCTGAGTACACGAGTACCTGTAACAGTTCATCTGAGTACCTATCACAGACCATCTAAGTACCTGTCAGCGCCCATCAGAGTACCCGAGTACCAGTCACCAGCCCATCACAGTACCCGAGTACTTATCTGTAGCCTATCAGATTACCCAAGTACCTTTCACCAGGCCATCAGATTACCCAAGTACCTGTCACCAGGCCATCAGAGTACCCAAGTACCTGGCACAGTCCATATGAGTATCTGAATACCTGTCACAGTTCATCTGAGTCCACGAGTACCTGAGTACCTGTCACAGTCCATCTGAGTACCTGGGTACCTGTCACAGTCCGAGTTTCAGAGTACGTGACACAGTCTATCTGAGTATCTGAATACCTGTCACAGTCCATCTGAGTACCGAAGTACCTGAGTACCTGTCACAATCCATCTGAGTACACAAGTACCTAAGTACCTGTCACAGCCCATCTGAGTACCTGAGTACCTGTCACAGCCCATCTGAGTACCTGTCACAGCCCATCTGAGTACCTGTCACTGCCCATCTAAGTTCCTTTCACCAGGCCATCAGAGTACCCAAGTACCAGTCACCAGCCCATCACAGTACCCAAGTACCTGTCACCAGGCCATAAGATCACCTGAGTACCTGTCACCAGGCCATCAGAGTACCCGAATACCTGTCAAAGTATATCTGAGTGCCTGAGTACCTGTGACAGCGCTTCTGAGTACCTGAGTACCTGTCACAGCCCATCTGAGTATCTGATTACCTGAGTACCCACCATAGTATATCTGAGTACCTGAGTATCTGTCACAGCCCATCTGAGTACCTGAGTACCTGTCGAAGTCCATCTGAGTACCCAAGTACCCAGGTACCTGTCACAGTCCATCTGAGTACCTAAGTACCTGCACAGTCCATCTGTGTACCCAAGAACCTGCCACAGTTCATCTGAGTAAACAAGTAACCGAGTACCTGTCACAGTCCCTCTGAGTACCTGGATACCTGTCACAGTCCGAGTTCCAGAGTACCTGACACAGTCTATCTGAGTATCTGAATACCTGTCACAGTCCATCTGAGTACAAAAGTACCTGAGTACCTGTCACAGTCCATCTGAGTACCCGAGTACCTGTCACAGTTCATCTGAGTAACCAAGTACCTAAGTACCTGTCACAGTCCATCTGAGTACCTGAGTACCTGTCACAGTCCATCTGAGTACCTGTCACAGCCCATCTAAGTACCTGTCACTACCCATCTGAGTACCTGTCACTGCCCATCTAAGTTCATTTCACCAGGCCATCAGAGTTCCCAAGTACCAGTCACCAGCCCATCACAGTACCCAAGTACCTGTCACCAGGCCTTAAGATTGCCTGAGTATCTGTCACCAAGCCATCAGAGTACCTGAATACCTGTCAAAGTATATCTGAGTGCCTGAGTACCCGTGACAGTACTTCTGAGTACCTGAGTACCTGTCACAGCCCATCTGAGTATCCTAGTACCTGAGTACCCGCCATAGTATATCTGAGTACCTGAGTACCTGTCACAGCCCATCTGAGTACCTGAGTACCTGTCGAAGTCCATCTGAGTACCCAGGTCCCTGTCACAGTCCATCTGAGTACCCAAGTACCTGTCACAGTCCATCTGTGTACCCAAGAACCTGTCACAGTTCATCTGAGTACCCAAATACCAGATTACCTGTCACAGTTCATCTGAGTACATGAGTACCTGAGTACCTATCACAGACCATCTGAGTACCTGACACTGCCCATCTAAGTACCTGTCACTACCCATTTGAGTACCTGTCACAGCCCATCTGAGTACCTGTCACTGCCCATCTAAGTACCTGTCAGCACCCATCAGAGTACCCGAGTACCAGTCACCAGCCCATCAAAGATTTTCATTCCCTTTCCACTTTTTCTGAAGACTTGTGTAAAAAAAATTAACTGTTCAAAAGACTCATTATGCAAATACTGAAGTGGTAGCTACGGCACTCTCCTACTATTAATTGAACACATATGACATATGGAAACCAGTATTGAAAATAAATAAATGACTAAATAGTTTTCTTAAGTGTTAGTGCAACCCAAATTGCTAAATTATTACTTTACAAATTGCATGTGAAATAATCAGCATAAAAAATACAATAATAAAAAAAAATATATATATATACTCGCTATAAAATTACAATATTAGAAAAATCATATATGCATTCTAAAATCCACACCTTAGTGCTATAAAAAGTGCTGTGTGCTTATTAGTGCAAAACGTGCTAATAAAGTTGCTATATAATCCTAATGCATTAAAATCCATTAAAGAACCATCCAAGAATGTGAAATCGCAAAAAACAAAAAACAAAAAAAGCACAAAAAACACAAAAAAAACACAAAAAAGTCAAAAAAAAGAAAAAAATCAGAGAAAAAATCCAAAGGAAAAAATCCAAAGGAAAAAATAACTTCAGAAGATTTCTCAATAATCCAATCAAAGTGACATTGTGCTCAGTGTCTAATGTATCCTGAATTGCAACCGGTGCGTTTTCTGTGCATAGGACAAACTTCCGCACTCACCAGCTCCTCTGCCCCTGCAGGGGTTGAATCGCCTCCACAGTGTGAGCCCCTGTGTCGCTGTATGGAGCTGGTTACCATTCAGTTACTTCTCATTTCCTCATTTTAAATAAAAATAAAATATCCATAGTGTAATACAGTTTAAAATACAATTTTTATTGTTGTGCAAAGAGGTTACTCACATAGATAAGAAAAAAAAAAGCGCCTTTAAGATATGCCTTTAAGATGTGTAGTGTATTCACCGCTGCCTTGTGAGAGAGAGTACGTTCACATTAGGCCACGCCCTACGCGTTTCATCATTGGACGTCATCTTTTATTAAAAAAATGTCCTATGCATGGAAAACACACCGGTTGCAATTCAGGATACATTAGACACTGAGAGCAATGTCACTTTGATTGGATTATTGAGGAATCTTTTGAAGTTATTTTTTCATTTAGATTTTTTCTTGGATTTTTGCTTTTTTTTTTACTATTTTGTGTATTTTTTTGTGTTTTTTTGTTTTTTTTTTGCGATTTCACATTCTTGGATGGTTCTTTAATGGATTTTAATGCATTAGGATTATATATTATAGCAACTTTCTTAGCACTTTTGCACTAAAAAGAACACAGCACTTTTTATAGCACTAAGGTGTGGATTTTAGAATGCATATATGATTTTTCTAATATTGTAATTTTATAGCGAGTATATATATATATTTTTTTTTATTATTGTATTTTTTATGCTGATTATTTCACATGCAATTTGTAAAGTAATCATTTAGAAATTTGGGTGGCACTAACACTTAAGAAAACTATTTAGTCATTTATTTATTTTAAATACTGGTTTCCATATGTCATATGTGTTCAATTAATAGTAGGAGAGCGCCGTAGCTACCACTTCAGTATTTGCATTTTCCTCCAACCTATCAGGCTGGTTATATCTGGTAGTGGCAGCCTCCTTTTTTCCATATATTTTGTACACATTTTCTATACATTTTTCATATATTTCTTTATATATTTATACATAGGTTCTGCCTGTTTATTTAAACTCTTAGCAGCATTTCCTGTCCCCATAGCGCACCTTACCCCCCCCCCCCCCTTTCTCTTTTAAAAGACCCATTATGCCTCATAGAATAGACGTTGGGGTGTTTGCTTTCCAAAATGTCATTTTGTGGATAATTCCATTGTTCTGGTGCGCCAGGGCCTTCAAAAGTGTAATAGGTCTTTAGGAAATTAGATGTGTAATTTATACTCCTAGAACACCTGATGGTGCTCCCTGCATGTTGGGCCTCTGTATGTGGCGAGACTGTGTAAAAGTCTCACACATGTGATATTGCCATACTCAGAAGGAGTAGCATAATGTATTTTGAGGTGTCATTTTTACTATATACAGGATTTGAGTTAGACATATATTATAAACTGACCACTTTGTGTAAAAAAAAGTTTTAATTTTCTTTCCACATTTTCCTAAGACTTGTGGAAAAAAATGAACCATTAAAAAGACTCAGTATGCCTCATAGAATAGATGTTTGGGTGTCTACTTTACAAAATAGGGTCATTTTGTAGGTAATTCCTCTGTCCTGGGGCTCCAGGGCCTTCACAAATGTAATAGGTGGTTAGGAAATTAGAGGTGTAATTTTATGCTCCTAGAACCCCTGAAGGTGCTCCCTGCATGTTGGACCTCTCTGTATGGCCAGGCTGTGAAAAAGTCACACACATGTGGTATCATCATACTCAAGAGGAGTAGAAGAATGTATTTTGGGGTGTAATTGGAAGTATGCATATGCTGTGTGTGAGAAATAACTTGTTATTATGACAATTTTGGGATTAAAAAAAAAAAATCTTAAATTTCCCAAGAATTGTGGGAAAAAATTACAACTTCAAAAATTCACCATGCCTCTTGCTAAATACCTTTGACTGTCTACTTTTCAATGAGATAGGCAATGCATCAGATGTAATCAGATGTGATCAATTTTCAATGATTTGCACCATAGGTTGTAGAGAGTTACAGAGAGTAAATAATATCCAATAATATCCACTAATTTGGGTTATTTTTACCAAAGAGATGTAGCCGTATACATTGTGGCTCAAATTTATGAACAAAAATGACTTATTTGCAAAATTTTATCACAGAAACTAAAGAAAAAGTGTTTTGTTTTTTTTCAAAATGTTTGCTATTTTTTCACTTTTGTCTAAAAAAAAAACAAAAAAAAAACCCAGTGGTGATTAAATACCACCAAAAGAAAGCTCTATTTGAAAGAAAAAAATTATAAAAATGTTGTTTGGGTACAGTGTTGAATGACTGAGTAATTGGCATTCAAAATGTGAGCACTGAAAGCTAAACATTGGTCTGGGAAGGAAGGGTGTATAAATACCTTGTATTGAAGTGGTTGAACAGGGGCAGAAAAATTGGGCCTTTGGTGGTGCTCTGCACCAAAAATATTGTTGGAAGCTAACATCAACAAGATTGAGGAGGAACAGGATAGTCAGTGAGCGGGTAAATGGAATCGCCATTTATTTATAAACAATTTTGTCATGATTATCAAAAACATGTATTCTGATTAAGCAAGCGCATTTGTTTCAAATACACAGGATGTGTTTACAACTGTCTTGATAGTGACCAAATGCCATTCACACCTCCAGCTGTGAGGGGGCATTTTCCCAGAGAATCTGGAAGTGACACCTAGGTGCGAAGTGACCATCCCTTTGTGAATATAAATACAATTACAACTTGATTAGACCTTCAAAAAGACTCACAAGACCTCCACCCCCTTTTAGAGTGTATAAATGTAGTCAGCTTTGTAGCTTTAGGTAGAACAATATATTTGAATGTATACCATGTACTGATACAAAGTTGTTCTCCCTGCCTATGGCTAAAACCATAGGCTTGTTTATTAAAACACATCATCTTGAATTCGGCTTCAGCAGTCAATGTTACTGAAAGCCCTTAAGTTATGGGTTTTCCCCTAGCATCAGCATAGGCAGCTCTTCAAGGGATCCCACATCCATAGCAAATTCAGTTACATCAGCATCAGTTGCTTGATAGATGTTGATTCAAGACAGATTATTTTTATGAATGTGAGCCTATCAATGGAGTCTGTGGACAGGCACATTCTTTGATCCATTACAAACCTTCCAATAGCACTGAATGTGTGTTTAGAAAGCATGATGGATGCAGGACAAGCCAGTAGCTCAATTGCATATTGAGCAAGTTCTGGCCAGTGGTCCATCCTCAAGACCCAGTAACCCAGTGGATGCTCTGTTGGAAAGGTCTACAAGTCTGCTCTTGCCCCTAGATATTCTTGCGTTTAATGCAGATTATGGCAATGGTTTCTAGAACTGAACAGACCTTGGTGTTGAGGACTGAAAAATTGTTTAAAGGCATCAGTCAGCCAGCCACTTTTCCAGCGCTCTTCCTCTGATTGCACGAATCCTGACCAACACGTTGTCCATCACCAGGAAATTGTAACCTCCCAGGGTCTGGAAATTAATTGCATAAACCTTTCTTCAAGGCCCCCTGAAGATGTTTCATCCTCTGCTCCCTCTCTAAAGGCAGTGTCAGAAATCATGAATCAGAATTACTGAAAGCCCTTAAGTTATGGGTTTTCCCCTATCAATTGGTCCTTCGAATGCCGGAAAAGATACTCTACAGACACCGCTGAGACACGGAACAGGACAACACAAGCTGGGAATTCACTTCTGCTGGCTAAGGTAAGCTAAATTTCTGCTTACTGTGACTTCCCCTTGTGCTGTACTGATTTTTGTAAGTCGGTGTCACGTAGAAGTACTCTTTCCAAGAAGCTTGACTGTTGAATTTTGTTATTTTTACGTTTTTTTTTTTACTTTCCATACTATCTGTACTTATTACTGTCCTTGCAAGTGTGTGTTCTGTGTGAATGACTTGCCCTATTTCAGGTGCAATGTGTGCTTAGCTAGGATTTTTGCATTTCCTGCGTCTGGGTGACCAGCCAGGTCAAGAATCGGGTCTTCGGACTCAAGGGATCATTCATAGGTTGTGGCTGATAAGGTACTATGTGTGGTGAGGCCCTGGTTTATTGCTGAGGGTGATGGCCTGCTTAAAAAACAGCGCCGCTTGAAACCGTAGTACCAGTTTTGAATGAAATTCTATTTTTCGTTTCGCGTCTGCGTAGTTCTCCATAAAACTACACCATGAGCAGATGTACTATCTCTCCTATTCTGCACAGTGCCTATAAACTATCAGATTCTATACTCTAGAATTTTCTCCTATTGACATGTTTTTGTTACTGTACTGCCCCATTTGTTGGAATATGTGATGCTGTGTGTCCTGCATGAGTGACTTGTCTAAAGGAGTGCTTGTTACATTTGTGAACTGTTTTAATCTGTCTGTGTGACCCTATTCAGTTGTGTGCCTGTCATATGTGCTGCCATGTATCTAGCATATAAGTGGACTGTTTCCTTTTTAGAAAGGAGTGTGTTCTTACATCTTCCTTCTTTTTTCAGCAGCTTCTGTGACTAACAACCCCCTCAGTTGTGTGCCTGTCGGTCTGTGTGACCGATTAGTACAGTGTATAGTCTGGTACAGATCCTTGGCCAGGATTGGAGGCCAGATATACAGTTCCTGCTATTATTAAGTAAAATTGTGTCTGTGTGACCATTGGATTTAATAATAGATGAATTCTTGAGGAAGTCTCACCACCGTGTGAGATGGGGAATTGTACCACCGAGTACACCCCAGATTGGGGTCTGTGTGATCCCACCGGGAGCTTCTCCTGGATTGCCAAAGATTCACCTTGGGAACAGGAGTGGCTGAGTCCCTCAAGGAATGGAACAAAAGCACACAGGGGTTTTGTACCACTAAAAGGCTAAAAAAGTGTTGAAAAAAAAAGAGAGAGGAAATGAAAGAAACTTATTGTCCTGCATAATATTTTTGTCTACAGGGTGTAGTTGGTTAAGTGTGAGGGTTATGTTTGTTGTATATATGTGTGTGAGATCCATGAATTGTTATGTCATGTTAGTTGTATTAACATGCCCAAAGTTCTGTATCAGCAAAACAGTTGATTCAAACCACAACTTTACCTACATGGAGTTTGCGTGTTCTCCCTGTGCCTGCATGGGTTTCCTCCGGGTACTCCAGTCTCCTCCCATACTCCGGGGAAATGCTGGTAGGTTAATTGTATACTGTCTAAATTGTCCCTAGTGTATGTATGAATGTGAAGTAAATGTTTCATTGAATTCAGGATAGTCTAGATTAAATGACAGTTGAATAATATTTTATACTGAATGATAATGGTTTACGTTTTTCTTTTTTTCTAGATCGTATTTGCCTCTAGAACATAGATTTACTTCAGCAGTAAAAAAAAACTCAACGGCTTTATGGGCATTTTTGTTAATGATCAAATGTTGGACTAACAATCTGAGTGACGCCATCTTCATAAATTTCCTCCCTGATTTTGTGGCTTTATGACATCAGCCACAAACAGCATTGATGGAGAAGAGTGCTTTCAAAAGCTTTGTAAATGTCTGAAGAACTTTGATACTTATCATGTCAGCTGTCTAAAAAGAAAATCAAAAACGCAAAAAGATCTGCACACCTACCGGAAGTTTCCTGTCATGTGGACTGCGATAGTCCTGAAGAAAAGAAGATTATGTATGAACATTGTATGCGTTCTTAAGGTGTTGCAGTGGAGTCTTATAGACTAGCTGTCAAAGTTACAGCGGAGGAATCAACAAAAGACTTGGTTTTCTTCATACATTGTTAGATCAACGTGTAATTTTTATTTTAGTCATTTTTTTGTATTTTTTTTCATTTTTGTTTAGCCTTCAAAAAAGCAAAATGAGGTTTTTCTGCAGAAGTAAATTGCGTGAACATAAATTAGGAGGAATATGAACTAGAAAAATATATATTTCAACTAATATTAGGCAGTTAGAGAGATGTTGGAGCGATTGATAGGAATTGTAGTTGTATCTGCTTTTATTTAAAATGCCATTTGTGTTAGGTTTTATAAGTGTTATGAGACTTTGTTTTTTCCATCTTCCCCATTATCTTGACAATTAATATTCACATCTAGTTAGGCCCTACACAGCTTTAACTGTCACCAAAAGAATCTCTATACTGAATAGTCAAGAACCCAACTGTCCACAACCACTATGTGAATTGTTTGGTTTAGTACTGTTATCTTATGTTTTGTTAGTTATGTGGTCAATTTTTAATTTGACCAAAAGATGGGATTGAGCGGGTAAATGGAATTGCCATTTATTTATAAACAATTTTGTCATGATTATCAAAAACATGTATTCTGATTAAGCAAGTGTATTTGTTTCAAATACACAGGATGTGTTTATAACTGTCTTGATAGTGTCCAAATGCCATTCACACCTCCAGTTGTGAACGGGCATTTTCCCAGAGAATCTGGAAGTGACACCTAGGTGCGAAGTGACCATCCCTTTGTGAATATAAATACAATTACAACTTGATTAGACCTTCAAAAAGACTCACAAGACCTCCACCCCCTTTTAGAGTGTATAAATGTAGTCAGCTTTGTAGCTTTAGGTAGAACAATATATTTGAATGTATACCATGTACTGATACAAAGTTGTTCTCCCTGCCTATGGCTAAAACCATAGGCTTGTATATTAAAACACATCATCTTGAATTCGGCTTCAGCAATCAACGTTACTGAAAGCCCTTAAGTTATGGGTTTTCCCCTAGCATCAGCATAGGCAGCTCTTCAAGGGATCCCACATCCATAGCAAATTCAGTTACATCAGCATCAGTTGCTTGATAGATGTTGATTCAAGACAGATTATTTTTATGAATGTGAGCCTATCAATGGAGTCTGTGGACAGGCACATTCTTTGATCCATTACAAACCCTCCAATAGCACTGAATGTGTGTTTAGAAAGCATGATGGATGCAGGACAAGCCAGTAGCTCAATTGCATATTGAGCAAGTTCTGGCCAGTGGTCCATCCTCAAGACCCAGTAACCCAGTGGATGCTCTGTTGGAAAGGTCTACAAGTCTGCTCTTGCCCCTAGATATTCTTACGTTTAATGCAGATTATGGCAATGGTTTCTAGAACTGAACAGACCTTGGTGTTGAGGACTGAAAAATTGTTTAAAGGCATCAGTCAGCCGGCCACCTTTCCAGCGCTCTTCCTCTGATTGCACGAATCCTGACCAACACATTGTCCATCACCAGGAAATTGTAACCTCCCAGGGTCTGGAAATGAATTGCATAAACCTTTCTTCAAGGCCCCCTGAAGATGTTTCATCCTCTGCTCCCTCTGTAAAGGCAGTGTCAGAAATCATGAATCAGACTGAGACAGAAGTACTGTTAAATCACACTTGTTGAATAATAATAATAACAAAAAAAAGTAAGCCGAGTAAACTTAGTCAAAACATAGGCAGATTTCAGGAACCGGAATGGATAGTCAGACAAGCCAAAACATCTGGGGGCCAGAGAGGAGCGTAGTAGAACAGCAAGCCGGATCTGGAGCCAGAAGGAATGTCAGCCAAGCAAGTCTTAACAGGAACACAGCAGAGCGAACCTAGAGATGTGACCAAGGTGAAGGCAGAGATTATCTGGACTGGATGACATAAGTAGGCAGGATGGACGAGCAGGATATCATCAACAAGTGAGTCACTGTGGAGAGATGGGAGCTGGCAATTAGCTGACACCTGAGCGGCCAGCTTTGTGAAGGAAGAGCTAGGCCCAGCCCTTCTTAATGACCCCTTCCCCTTGGAGGACCACCAGGCTTGAGGGGAAAACGTATATGGAAATCAGGGGCATGTACATATGAGGATGAGAACCAAGAGCATTTCTCTGGACTGTACCCTTTCCAATGCACCAGGTACCATATGCGCCCATGGAACCTATGGGAGTCAACAATGGACAGTACTTCATACTCCTCATGGTTCTCAACCTGTACACTGTGAGGGGAGTTCCAAGGTGGTAAAGCGGTTGCAGACCAAAGGTTTTAATAAGGAGACATGAAATACATTTTGAGATACACATATTAGAAGGAAGGTCTAATGCGTAAGCCCACTGTGTTAATCCTGCAAAGAATATGAAAACATCCAATAAACCGTGGCGGGAAACTTCAGAGAGGCAGGTCTGTCAGTATGGAGTCTGTACCTATCATTAGCATGTTGCAAAGCCTCATGGACTTGTGCCCAAATGGACCAAATGGACCACAGAGATGCTCCATTAATGCAGGAATACTCTGTGGAACAAAATTATTCAGGCAACGTGGAAGGTTGGAAACCATAATTCGCCATAAACAGGGACAATCGGGAAGCAGAATTCAAGGCACTGTTGTGAGCAAACTCCACCCACGGTAAAAGGTCTGACCAGTTGTTATGATGGTCAGAAATATAGCAACTAGGAATTGCTCCAAGGACTGATTGGCTCATTCTGTGGCCCCATTAGACTGTGGGTGATATGCAGAGGAGAAAGCAAGCTGAATTCCCAACTGGCACAAAAGGCTTGCTAGAACCGGGACACAAACTGACTACCCCTGTTCGAGACAATCACCTTGGGTAGCCCAGGTAAGCGAAAGATCTCCAAAGCAAAAATGGAAGCCAATTCCTTAGAAGTGGGTAACTTCTTAAGTGGAATACAATGGTACATTTTCGAGAACCATCATAAGGATAACTGTGTTGCCCCATGTGACGGATCTGATCCCACACTCCAATTGAGTACTTCCATCAGTATATCCCACTTCCTCCAATCTGACTATCAGAGAGATATATTCTCTTAGCTGCATTGAATACATGTCTAGCCAAAAATAGCTTGTAGAATCTTGAAAACCTTTATTGAACAGAATACAGCCTTTTTATACACTTTTAACACAAGGGGTTAGATAATGAGGTAGTGCTGCTCATGGATACTCCCCCCTCCCCTATACCAATAACTTAAAATACAATTACTTAATTAACATGTCAATTAACACAGCACTTAAGGCAGCCTAGGTGAGCAGACAGTCTATCTCTGGAGGTCAATGTAATCAGCTCTTTCAAGGATTGTGTATTGTTCAGAATTAACAACCTAAGAATAGTCTTCACATATATCCTGGGAGATACTGTGGAAAAATATTACTTACTTACATTTTAAGTAATCCAAGATATATTTTCTCAGGATGGCACAGGGTGACTTAGACATGAGAGTTGTATGGGGAGCTGAAATGTGGGTTTCCCAACCTTTTCAAGGGATTCTGGGTTCCATGTGCCCTCCCGTCACACCCCGGGTGTTGGGTAACGCCACAATATAATCCATAGACAGGTGGATCCAGAGCCTCTCTCCATTGGGTATGGGTTGTAGGAGGCCCACTGGAAGGTGTTGTGGAGTCTTACTCTGGGCACACATGGAACAGGTGGCTATGAAGGTGGTTACATAAGCATGTAGACTAGGCCCCCAGAATTATTGGTAAATGGCCCAAAAGAGTTGATTCTTCCCAGGGTGGCCAGCAGCCTTGGGAGAATTGTCTGGAACACAGCAATACAGAGACTCTCTGGGACAAAGCAGCAGTTACAAGTTTTCTCAGGAGGAGCATGGACCTTAACAGCAAGAATTTTGGCACCCAAAGGAGAAGTGAGACTGGTGCGAACTTTAGCTAGAATATGATCAGGAGGAACCACAGAAACCGGAACCGACTCTATCTTGGAAGTAGAATAAAAGTGTTGTGACAAAGCGTCAGCCCTTACATTCTTAGTACTGGGTAAGAATGAGACACTGTAATTGAAACTAGACAAGAAAAGAGCCAATTGCGCCCTTCTGGTCAGTAAGAATGAGGACCGGCACAGTGGTACCTTGGAGGAGACGTCTTCATTCTTTCAGGGCTAAAATGATCGCCAACAACAGCTCTCACCAATCTCATAATTGTACTCTGCAGGTGAAAATTTCTTGGGAAAGTAGCCACAAGGACACATAGTGCTCTCAGAGGTTGAGACAGAAGGGCGACAACTCCAATCTCAGAAGCATCAAGCTCAAGGATAAAAAGGTAGCATAGGATCAGGATGTGCCAGGAGCAGAAACAAAGGCAGCCTTGAGACTCTCAAAGGCCTTAATTAACTCTGAAGACCAACTCTGTGGGTTACCGTCCTTTCTGGTAATATTAGTCAGGGGCTTGACCAGAGACAAGAAGTTACAAATAAACGTCCGATAATAGTTGGTAAAGCCAAGAAAACTCTGCAGAGGATGTAAACCCATGGGTAGGGGCCACTGTAGGACTGATGAAAGTTTATTTGGGTCCATTGCAAAACCAGCAGTGGAAATGACATAACCTAGGAATTTAACCTGTTCAGGATGGAATTCGCACTTCTCCAATTTACAATAGAGATTGTTCTCTCTTAGTTTCTGAAGCACACAACAGAAATCTGTGTGGTGGCTCTCCAGAGATTCGAAAAATATGAGGATATTGTCGAGATAAACCACCACGCATAACTGCAACAAATCTCAGAGGACATTGTTAATAAATTCCTGGAAAACTTCTGGGGCATTACAAATGTCAAAAGGCATTAGGAGCTACTCATAATGGCCTCTTCTGGTATTAAACGCAATTTTCCACTCATCGGTCATCGCCCTCCTTAATCCTCACGAGATGGCATGCCCCTCTCAAAGCAAGGTTCGGGAAAACCGTTGCTCCCTTGTGGCGGTCAAAGAACTCCATAATCAATGGAATCGGATAGGCATTTTTAATCGTGAAATGATTGAGACCCCTATAATCAATGCAAGGTCTTAGTTCACCACTCTTCGTCTTCACAAAGAAGAAACCAGCATCAAACAGGAGACAAGGATTTGCCTATGAAACATTCTCCCCCATGGCATTATTCTCAAAGACCAACAAAGGGTAAACCCGGCCACAAGGGGGTATGCCACAGGCTGAAGGTCAATTGTGTAATCATACGACCATTGTGGAGGCAAACTACTGGCTTGACCTTTGTCAAAGACATCGCTAAAACTGCAGTAGTCCTCCAGCAGTGAGGAGAGTGAAGAAGTGCACAGGACCTTGACTACCTTCTGGAAGCATGTCTTACTGCATCGTGGTGATCTGGAGAGAACCTCAGCATGGATCCAGTCAAAAGAGGGGTTGTGCCTCTGTAACCGGGATAACCAATAACCAGTGAAAACTTAGGTGAGGAAATAACTTGGAATTGGATTATCTCATGGTGAAGAGCCCTTACTGCCATGGACAATAGAACAGTCTCATGAGTCATCATGGGCAGGCTGTAGATGTCTCCCATCAAGAGCCTCAATGGCAAGTGGAGTGTCACAAAGCTGCATCGGAATCACGTGCTGCACTACAAAGGCAGCATCAATGAACAGGCTTGCAGCCCCAGAGTCAATGAGTTAATTAGAGCTTGTATCTCGATGGACAACTCAGTCCATGAAAGGGTAACCAAAACCAGAAGCTTATCCTTCTGGATAACTGGGGACGAAAACAACACCACCTAAGGTCTGTCCATGACAGGACCTTAAGGTTCTGGTGTTCCCTTGATGGGTAGCACAAGACTTCAAAAAATACCCTGCCTGGCCACAATAAAGACACAATCTCTCCCTCCTCCTAATGGTTCTCTTATCCGCAGAGATATGCGTGAAGCCCAAGTGCATAGGTTCATCTTCACAGACCGACTCAGTACCAGGAGGCATGGGAGGTGAGGGGGGCAAGGGTGGGACTGCAAAGTTTGGAGACAAATGTATAGGAGGCTTCCGCAAGCGCTCCCTAAAAGGGAGTCTTTCTCTGAGTCTGGAGTCAATGAGAATGGCAAACATGATCAACTTCTCCAGCTCAGTGGTTATATCTCGGGCTGCTATCTCATCCTTGATGGTATCCGAGAGACCATGAAAAAAAGCAGCCACGAGTGCCTCTTTGTTTTAAGCAACCTCTGCTGCCAGAGTACAGAATTCATTGGCGTAATCGGCAACAGTTCTCGTACTCTGTTTTATGCAGATGAGACCCTTTTAAAGGAGGCCACAAACTCAGGGTAACTCAAGACAACCTGTTTTTGTGTCTCCCATAGAGGGTTTGCCCCAGCCAAGCCTCTCTCAGAAAGCAAAGATATCATGACACTTACTTTGCTTCTGTCCGTGGGAAACGCCTGTGGAAGAATCTCAAAGTATATCTCAACCTGGTTGAAAAACCCTCTGCATTGGACTGGATCGCCCCCATATTGCTGGGGAAGAGGAGCGGAACCAGACATACCTCTTATAGAGGTAGACTCAAGGCGGGTGCCTGCACAGAGACTAGAGCAGTAGCAGGGATGGCCTGCAACACAGGTTGTACAGGAGCAGCCATAGTGGAAGATTCCAGGTTAACCTATGTGACTCAGGAGCATTTGTAACGCCATGGAAAACGGATCCATGCGGTGATCCTGCTCATCCAATCTGGAAAAAATATTACCAACAAGTGGATTGACTGCATCTTCTGAATTCATGGCCTTCACCTACTGTCAGAAACCATGAATCAGACTGAGACAGAAGTACAGTTCAATCACACTTGAGTTGAATAATGATAAAAAAAAAGTAAATATAGTCAAAACATAGCCAGAGTTCAGGAACCAGCATGGATAGTCAGACAAGCAAAGGCATCAGGGAGCCAGAGATGAGCGTAGTAGAACAGCAAACAGGATCTGGAGCCAGAAGGAATGTCAGCCAAGCAAGTCTTTAACAGGAACAGATGAGAGCGTCTCTAGAGATGTGACCAAGGTGAATGCAGAGATCATCTGGACTGGACATCTTAAGTAGGTAGGACTGACGAGCAGGATATCATCAGCAAGTGAGTCACAGTGGAGATATAGGAGCTGACAATTAGCTGACAGCTGAGCAGCCAGCTTTGAGAAGGAAGGGCTGAGCTCAGCCCTGACAGGAAGGATGAGTTCTGCAACCTTACCCTTGTAACATGGATCAAGGAGGGTTGTCAGCCAGTAATGATCCTTCTCCTTGATACCACAAATCCTAGGGTCCTTTTGCAGGCTTTGCAGAATCAAGGGGGCCATGCAGCATACGTTTGCAGAGGCATCTGATTCCTCTGGGTTACTAAGGAGCACATGATATGTAACTATCTATTCCCAGCCACATACAACTCTTTGGGTTTCGCAGGACTGAAAATCATCCATTGAAGCCTGCTGCTGAATGTTATCCTCTACATCCATGCTGACACAATCCTCCTCCGCCTCCTCCTCCTCTTCTTCTTGTGTGTTTTGCGGGCCCACAGAAATGCTATCTGGATAAAGGGGGCCTTGAGAGGTAAGGAAGTCCTCCTCTTCCTCCCGCTTTTCAGCCTCGAGTGCCCTGTCCATGATTCCAGGAAGTGTGTGCTCCAACAGGAAGACTAGAGAGACAGTGTCACTGATGCATGCATTGTTGCAGATCACAATCCTTGTGGCCTTCTCAAATGGTGACAGGACAGTGCATGTATCCTTGATCAGTAGCCACTGGCGTAATGAAAAAAAGCCAACCTCTTCTGACCCTGTCCTGGTGCCATACTCACACAGGTACTCATTGATGGCCCTCTACTGTGTTTGCAGCTGCTGCAGTATTGCCAAGGTTGAGTTCCACCTGATGGGCATGTCACAAATGAGGCGGTTGGTGGGCAGGTTGCATTCCCTTTGAATGTCAGCCAGCCAAGCACTGGCATTGTATGACCAGAGGAAATGACCACAGACATTTCTGGCCTGCCTCAGGAGATCCTGTAAGGCTGGGTCACATACAACCATTCCTGGCTGAAGCTGGTGTGGCATCAACCACCTCCAAGCCTGCCTCTGAAGAGTTGACAGAATCTCTGCTCTGGTGTGGCTCCTGACCCCTAGGCAGAACAACTCAAGCACCCCATGGCATCTTTTAGCCTGACTGCTTGCATAGCCCTTTTAATGCTTACAGAGCCCCGCTGGTTCAAAGGATACATTTGCAGAAGAGGCCATAGAGGAAGATGAAGAGGGGATGGAGGAGAGAGCTGTAGCAGGATCACTACTAGAATTTTGGAGGCATGGTGGTAGAAAAAGCTCCAACAGCACTGAACCCTGTATTGCATCATTCCCAGCTGCCAGCAGAGTTACTCAGTGTGCCATGAAGGAAAGGTATTGTCCCTGCCCATGCCTGCTGGACCATGAGTCAGCGGTAATATGAACCTTACTGCTGACCGCCCTGTCCATCGAGGCCAAAACATGGACTTCCACATGCCGGTAGAGAGCCGGAATGGCCTTCTGTGAAAAGAAATGGTGTTTTGAGACCTACCACTGAGGTACAGCATATTCCACAAAAGGGGGCAGGGTCTACCAGCTGAAAAGACATCAGTTGCAGTGCTAGAAATTTGGCCAAGCTAGTATTTAGACACTGAGCATGTGGATGGCTGGGACCAAATTTCTTTTTATGGTTTAGAAACTGGGATAGGGAGATTTGCCTGCTAAAATCATATGGTGGTGTACTGCTAGCAGGTTGGCTGCAAGTTCTTGGGACACCTATTGCTATACCTTCATTCCTCTCAGTGCAGGTTTTTGAGAGAACGGGAGGTATAGTAGGGTTTTAGATCCCAGATGAGGAGCAAGGAGCAGCCTTTTTCTTTGATGTGGGTCTTTCAAGTGCTGTTGCCAATGGACTACATGGCAGGTCATCATATGTCTGGTCAAGCATGTGGTGCCCAAGCTGCTTCTGTTCTGACCACACTTGATCCACTTCAGACATGGGTTGCAAACAGCAAAGGTGCAATCTGCTGCACACGTGTTAAAAAAGGCCCCCACCAAGAAACTTTTAGTGGGGAGTCAGCAGCGCGGCCTGCACCTGCGGAGCTCTATGGTGTGATGCAATAGGGTGGCTGCCCTTAATCTGCCCCCTAGAGGACATCTTGCCTTGTTTGAGTTGTGCCTCCTCCTCTCAGGCACCCACGTACAGCCAGGGACCTGATCATTCCCTCCCTTCTCGTCACTGAAGCAAACTTGGCAGTTTACCTGTTTTTTGTCCTTCTTGGGCACCTCCTCTCTCTCTAGGCTCACATTACTCCCTTCCTCAACCTGGGAACCAACATTGGAGCCTTCAAATTGCTGCACATTCTCCAGTAGCATGTACCCTACACTGGTTGAATAGTTCTGGGGACTCCTCTGTGCATGCCATGGTGGTGGGGCTATGGAAGTAGTTACTGTGGACAAAGAGCCGGTGGAAAAGGCCACTTTGGCAGCTGAGTTGGAGGGCAAACTACTCTGAATCTGGGTGACAGAGGATGAGGACGGCTTTGTTATCCACTCCACCAACTCTTCTGCATGGTGAAAGAAAGTCATAAGAAGTCCTGTTTGCAGTTTGTGAGAAACCATGTGGGGGACACAGCAAACATGTGGAAGAAGGTGCTCTGGTCAGATGAGACCAAAATTCTACTTTTTAACCTAAAAGCAAAACGCTATGTGTGGCAGAAAAACTAACACTGCAGATAACCCTGAACACACCATCCCCTGCGTTACATCAGAGGGGGCGGGGTCACCCATATGTCACTGGGGAACCCCATGGCTTCCCTCACCAGCGTCAGAGGGGTGGGGTCAGGTGACGGTGGCCCTCCTAATATAAGAAACGTCAGCACTGGGATCCCCGCAGTGTCTCCGCAGTGGAGACAAAATACGGATGGATGTATGGACAGCGCTGGACTGAGAGATCCCCCGTCGCTGGATCAGATCAGCCATCGCTGGACCCCCGAGAGAGATGATCATCCGTCGCTGGATAGCAAGAGTGGATTACCACCACTGGAATCTTTTTTTTACTTTTTTTATTTTTAATAAAGGAATTTTTCAAAAGTGTGTTTGTATTATTTAACAATTTTTACACTTTCTTTGTGAAATGGTAGGGGTACTTTTGTACCCCCTTACCATTTCAAACAGGGGGGGCAGGATCTGGGGGTCCCCTTGTTAAAGGGGGCTTCCAGATTCTGATAAGCCCCCTGCCCACAGACCCCCACAACAACCAGCCAGGGTTGTGGGGATGAGGCCCTTGTCCCCATCATCATCTGGACATGGTGCTTTGAGGGGGTCACAGACCCCCAAAGCATCCTCCCAATGTTGAGGGCATGTGGGCTGGTAGGGTTCAGGAAGGGGGGCGATCTCTCGCCCTCCCTCTTTTCCTGCGGCCTGCCAGGTTGCATGCTCGTATAAAGGGTCTGGTATGGATTTTTAGGGGGACCCCCACGTCAATTTTTTTTTTTTTTGATGCGGGGTTCCCCTTAATATCCATACCATACCTGAAGGGTCAGGTATGAATATTTAGGGGGATCCCTACTTTTTTTTTATTTGATACGAGGTTCCCCTTAATATCCATACCAGACCTGAAGGGCCTGATAATTGAATTTAGGGGAACCCCCATTTTTTTTTTATCAATGAATGAATTGTCGGCTAATACAGAGAACACTCATTGAGTGTTCTCTGTATTGCGGGAGCCGACAATGGAAAGTGATTTTAAAAGATTTTTTTCCTTGCGAAATGACACTTTGTGCAGGGACAGTTCTAAGCATGGGAAACATGCGCCCCTTCACAGGCATACTATAGATACCCCCCAGGTACGAAATTTAAAGGAATATTACACTTTTATTGTTTCACTTTAATCATTATTAAAATCACTGCTCCTGAAAAAACATCATGTCCCCTGGGGCAGGACCCGGGTCCCCAAACACTTTTTAGGACAGTAACCTGCATATTACCCTTTAAAATTAGCACTTTCGATTTCTCCCATAGACTTGTATAGGGTGTTCCGGCTTTTCGAATTTGCTGCGAACAGCCCAAATTGTTCACTGTTCGCTGAACAGGCGAACAGGCAATGTTCGAGTCGAACATGATGCCGCGTACACACGGGTGGACTGTATGGCCTACTTAGTCCGCCGAAACACATTTCAGCAGACAGTCTGCTCGTGTGTGGGCTTCAACTGACTTTTTCAGCGTGCAGTACGGCGGACTAAGTATTTCGGAATGTTCGAAATACTGTCCGTCGTACTCGCATTTCGGCGGACAATCCGCCCGTGTGTATGCCAGTCCGCCGTACTTTTGAAATGAGCGGACTTTTCCCGCCCGGAGAAAAGTCCGCTCATTTCGAGCGGGTATCCAGGTAGGCGGGGCCCGCGAAGGAGACGTCGCTGGCCCCGCCGCCTGGTATGGACTTAAAGGGGAACCCCAACGCTGAAAAAAATCGGCGTGAGGGTCCCCCCCAAGTCCACAACAGACCCTTGTCCGAGCACGCTACCCGGCCGGCCAGGAAAGGGGGGCGAGCGAGCGCCCCCCTCCTAAACCGTACCAGGCCGCGTGCCCTCAACATGGGGGGGTGCCTTGGGGAAGGGGGGGCCGCGCGGCCCCCCCACCCCAAAGCACCTTGTCCCCATGTTGATGAGGACAAAGGCCTCTTCCCGACAACCCTGGCCGTTGGTTGTCGGGGTCTGCGGGTGGGGGCTTATCGGAATCCGGGAGCCCCCTTTAATAAGGGGGCCCCCGGATACCGGCCCCCCACCCTATGTGAATGAGTATGGGGTACAATGTACCCCTACCCATTCACCTGTAAAATAAAAGTACCAAAAAAAACACAACACACGAGATAAAATACTTTATTGCACAGCTCCGGGGGTCTTCCGTCTTCGGGGGTCTTCTCGCCGGACTCCTCCACTATCTTCTTGTAGCTCTTTTGCTAGCGGAGGAGTCCGGCTTTCTTCCTCGCCGCCGGCCTCTTCTCCCGACTTCGGGGGTCTTGTTCCCCTCTTCGGTTCTTCTGCCGGGCCACCGCGCCTTCTTATAGCTCTTTTACAGGCGGTGGCCCGGTCTTCTGTCGCCGCCGTCGCCTTCCGTTCTTCTTCTTCTTCTTCTCCAGGAGATGTTGCCTCGACGATCTCTCCGGCCGGCTTATTAAAGGGGGCTCCTGGATTCCGATAAGCCCCCCGCCCGCAGACCCCGACAACCAGCGGCCAGGGTTGTCAGGAAGAGGCCCTTGTCCTCATCAACATGGGGACAAGGTGCTTTGGGGTGGGGGGGCCGTGCGGCCCCCCCTTCCCCAAGGCACCGCCCCATGTTGAGGGCACGTGGCCTGGTACGGTTTAGGAGGGGGGGCGCTCGCTCGCCCCCCTTTCCTGGCCGGCCGGGTAGCGTGCTCGGACAAGGGTCTGTTGTGGACTTGGGGGGGACCCCCACGCCGATTTTTTTCGGCGTTGGGGTTCCCCTTTAAGTCCATACCAGGCGGCGGGGCCAGCGACGTCTCCTTCGCGGGCCCCGCCTACCTGGAGACGCACTCGAAATGAGCAGACTTTCCTCCACGTGTGTGGGCGAGTCCGTTCATTTCAAAAGTAGGGCGGATAGTATGGCGGGCTTAGTACGCCGTATTAGTCCGCTCAAAAAGTGGTGTGTGTGGTCAAGTCCGTTCATTCGAAAGTATGACGGACTGTCCGTCGGATTGTCTGACGGACTAAGTTGGCCAGACAATCCGCAACGTGTGTACGCGGCTTGAGTTTGACTCGAACTCGAATCTCATCCCTACTCACAAACGTATTATTTATTATTTCTTGTGATCTCCTGAATTAACTTTTATTTTTTTAAAGCCAGATCTCCAGAATAATGTTTAGAATTATGTTTTATAGTCATCTTTTTTTTTTATTTTTTTTTTCATCACAATCTCCTTTTTTTGAATCTCAATATTTTATTTTTTATTTTTGTGTGTCAAGTTTCCACAATAAGATTATTATCTTGTATTTTTTAACCTCAAGGAGGTCGGTGTTGATGTTGCTTGTTAATCTGACCTTGTATTTTTCAAATGTACCTACCTACTCACAAAAAAACTGTCATTTTTGTAGAAAGACACATAGGCAAGTATTTGTTAAAAATAAAATCTCCATATATTCTGGGTAACAAAATAAAGAGGAATGCAATGCTGGAGAAACTTTTGGAATTTACAAAGCCTTTTGGCCCCCAGGGCAGATATCAAGTCTGTGAAAAATAAAATTGTTAGCTTGAGGAGTCCATATAATTTGGAGCCCAATCTGGTCCAGGACTCCCAGAGATCAGGAGCAGCAGCAGATGACATATATGCTCCCAGGCTGTGGTACTACAACAGCCTGCCTCTTCTGTCAGACCAGACTGAACCCAGAGCCATCATTTTCTTCTCTTCACTGCAGCCTTCCCTCCATGCTTCCCTGCAGCCTTCCCTTCAGCCTTTCCTGCAGCCTTCCTTGGAGGCTGTGGCTCTGGTGGTGGACTTGTGGTAGGAGAAGGAGGAGGATGGGCTAGCTCACATACGTGACTGGACTCAGTCAGTTGGCCCCTCAACCCCTTCTGAAGGGCCTGAGCAAAAATTCCCTTACAGAAAAAGCGCTGAACCTCCTCCAACTTCTGCACTCTAGTGGCAAGATAGCAGCCATAGGCTTCTACAGCATGGGGGGGCTTTTGAGGAAATCACTGGCTTCCCTAATGAGGCCCAGTGCTGCCTCCTCCTGTGATTGGGTAAGGCCACTGGACCTGTCCACATCCTGGCTGACACTGGGCCCACCCACCTCCTGGCTAACACTGGGCACAGCCTCTTCCTGCCTGCCACTTTACAGACCCTCCTCCTGGCTGAGCACATCCTGTATATAAAAAAGGGACATAGTTTTAGCTTTTGGTTCACCAATCACACACAATTTTCAGCTCATGACTTGCAAATTGAATTGTAATAAATAGAAATGACTAGTATTCTGAGCCCAGCACTTTTCATTCTTGTCCCAAACATCTTTGGCCACTACTGTCTATTGATATGGAAATCACTTTTTTTTAAATCATTATTTGTTATCAATAATAATATCTAGTTAACATCATTAATATTAGGACAATAAATATGTATAAAAATAATATACCTGACTCCAGCTGGGCGCATCCACTTCTTCCAGGATGAAGGATCAGGTTGTTCTTCATCAGCCTTTGCTGGAGTTGAGGGAAGGGTGGAGGGAAAGCTGCAGAGAAGGGTCAAAAGTGATTTCCTGGCTTCAGTCTGGTCACCCAGAAACCACAGTTTGTTGAAGTACCACAGCCTGGGTACATACACTTGTGCTGCTGCTGCACCTGATCTCAGTGATTTCTGGATCTTATTATGCTCCTTCTTATACATGTTCCTCAAGATCCCAATTTTATTTTCCAAGAACATGATGGTTGCATCAGGGACCCAAGTCTTCACAAATTCCAGAAGTTTCTCCAGCATTGATGTCGTAGCTGGTTTATTATAATATAAGCTGTGTTTCACCTCCCACAAATTCTGCATCTCCCTGTACCTGTCTATGAAACTGGCCATGAATTCTGGGTCCTTAAAGTGATTCATATTTGCTGTAAGACAATACACCAGACAAAAACACTAATGTCAGCCTACACTCTCATAATCTTATCCCAACATAGGCCTCAATCTTGAATCAGTATAGGCCACTGATGGCCCAATTTAAAATTTTACCTTTGTTTAGGATGCTCGCCAATTCGGGTCCTCCTTCCTCCGCACACAGATCGTACGTACGACACATGCGTGTTAGCTTGATATACACTGCACATGTGTGAAACTCCGCCCACATCACCCGCCCCAACGTTCTTTCGTCAATATTCCCTGCCCCTTCCCTTTTGGCATGCAGTAGGAGTGACATGGCGGAGACACAGCAGGTGTGTGATAATAGCAGTAACGAGGAGGAGGAGGAAAGCCCGGAGCCAGAAACGTCCCGATCCTGGAGGAGAAGATTTAAGGCCTTGGGGTACGACGATCCAAGGAGCAATTGAGGAAATATTGGTCAGGCCTGAAACTGAGGGAGCAGGATCAGTATCGAAGAATCAAGAGAGTGCTTCTAAAAAGTAAGTACTTGTCGTGTGTTCCTATCATTAGTATTATACTTGCATGCTGCTCCATGTGCTCTTCTTTACTGTTATAAGTTTAAAGTTGCGACTTTCATTCATGGGCACATTAGGAAACATTGTTCGCTCATTAAATACAATGTTTTGGGCAGATACAGGTTAAATACATTTGGTCATGCCTATTTGTACAAAAATATGTTTTGTACATTGCTATCTAGATGTGTTTGTAACTAGAATGAAACACGAGCTTGATTCAGTGTAATGTAAGGCGAGGGAACTAAGCAGCTGCATACACATCTGGACTCAGGAACACTAGTGTGGGCCACAAGAACAATCTTTTTAGGGTGTCCCACACAGGTGCTTCAGTGGATACTTGGGGTGTCTCCATGTGTGAAAACTGGCACAAAAAGGTAAGTATTCCTGCTTTGTTAAGGTAAAAAATCATGTCTTCAGCTTGGAACTCTGCCAAAACAAACAAATTGTACCCCACTTACCAGCAATGTTTCATATTCCTATTTCTGGACTCAAATATCTGTGTGCTAAGTATATCTTTTGTTTCATTCTCATAGGGGAGAAAAAAAACTTGGAGGACGCCACTCAGAGGACACCAGGAACCCCGCCTCACAAAGAAGGGGATCTCAGCACAACACCACACCCCGAGGATCTGGAGAAAGGATATGTGGAGGAAGTTGGCGAACTTGTCACCACAGCAGGTGAGTGTCTGACACCCCAGCTTCGGGTAATATATGTATGTCTGCATATTTATAATACATGTTTTTACTCAAATTTTTAGGTGATGTGCTGGTTGTGGAAAATGCCATTGTGCTCTTGCTGGGTGTTTGGTGTGTTCCTGTACCTTTAAGGAGGGGTGGCTCCCCTTCAGTCCACCTGCCCTCATCTAACCATCAGAATGCATGTGCCTCCACTGCGGGGACACCATGTTAGTGTTAGGACCACAGATACCGGGGTGCCTTGACGTGGCTCTGTGGCTCACGCATGCGTTTGCAAATGCGTGCGGACTAAACCCCTGTTTTTAACGCATACTGTTAGACAGGTTAATTTGGTTGTCTGCGAGCTGGTGGTAAGTAGGCTTTGGTTTTTCCCTGGGCATTCCCCAGACCTTGTTGTTACCTTGTGGAAAAGCAAGCTGAACATTTCACAAGTGACAGTGCACAAAGGCTAATCCAGGACATCATGGTGTGTAATCGTGAAATTGATATCATAAGGAATAAACTTAATGTTATGAAAAAACAAATGAAGAACGTGATTTATATGTTGGGGAGGGTCTACATATCTTCCAAATACCACCATTTTACCATTTGTTGTATGAGACAAACGTTTTTTTTTACTTTTTAAAAGCCACATTTTAAAGATGCACACAATGTGTCAACATGTGCTATCTGCCATCACGGGATTTCAATGTACGCATTTTGTGGGTGCAACCCCTTCCTTGAAACTCTAGTAGGTGAGAGGAAGTGGTTGCACCCCCAAAACACATCCATTGATCCCTCATGATGGGAGATAGCACATGTTGACATTACCCATTTTGACTCCCAAATTGTGTGCATGTTTGTGCATCAATGGCCTCATCAGGTTCTTGCCCAGCCCGAAAACTTCATCAGCAATAAAAACGAATGGGAGTCCTTTCAACGTTGTCCGCAGAAGGTGTCAATGCCAGGCCACCAGTCTGGAGATGTTGTTAGAACTCGGTCTGGGCAAAGACTCCTCCATCCGACATCAGGCCATTCTTCCCGACGTCCACATAGAGGAACTTATATTGTGCCGACACCACCGCCATCAACACTATACTATTAAAACCCTTATAATTGTAATAGTAAGACCCCCGAATGGGGCGGTGGCATGATTGGGCAAGTGCTTCCCATCTATAGCCCCTCCACAGTTGGGAAAGTCCCAACGGTCGCAAAATGGGAGGCCACATTCTGCCATTCCTGTTGTGCTGACACCACCGGCACCACCGCCATCAACACTATACTATTAAAACCCTTATAATTGTAATAGTAAGACCCCCGAATGGGGTGGAGGCATGATTGGGCAAGTGCTTCCCATCTATAGCCCCTCCACAGTTGGGAAAGTCCCAACGGTCGGCAAAATGGGAGGCCACAGTCTGCCATTCCTGTGGCATTAAAGGAAACTGTGGAGTCAAACCAGTCAAACCAGACAAAAAAAAATAGTATTTTTGCACAAAACACTGCAAGCAGATTACACAAAAACATTCTTGGCCAACATCAGTATAACATTTATTTTAAGGAGTATTTAAATACAAAAATATAAGGCCCACTTATTATATTCCTCACCCCCATGGTCCATTGTAAAATTTTTAGGGGGGGTTTCGAGCTGAGTTTGGGACCCAAAAAAAGCCTCTGGCACTCTGCCTGAATTTAAGGCCAGCAATAACATTTGGTCACATTTTAGGGGGTGTTTAGGGTAAAGAACTACAATGGTGCTGACAAAATACATTAAATGACTAGGCTATGTGTATATGGGCCCAGGATAGCATGCTGGGAAGGTTAGTGAATGCAAATATGAATGAAGGACAAAAAAGGAGCATTGAAAGCTTACAGCATGCATGAGGATAAAGGGGACATTCGCAGAATATTACAGTCATGGTAATTAGGGAATGATGAAATAAATACAATACATTAGCAAACATTAAATACATAGAATGTGATGTTAAAGTAGAAAACTTACCCTAATATAGTCCTAAATTATGTCAGAACAGGTCTCTGGGATAATTATTCAAAGAGCATGGGAGAGATGCCTGTTGAGAACTTAAGGTCCTGTAGCCTTCTCCCCGTCGCCAAGTACCGCAATGTGGTGATGAGCCTCTGCTTGGGAGTGATGGCTTGCCACATGCAGGTGTCCTGCCTGCTAAAATACTAAAATAAGGGGTGAGCAAAGCCAACAGACAGTGAAAAACTGGATCCGTTGTCTGGAGAAAGTTCCCGAAATCATCAGGATTATTCTCCTGGATCTCATGCAGCAAAGGCATATGAGAGAATTGGTCACACTGGAGTAACCAATTCTTGGTCCATGAACTCCTCCCCACCCTGTTCATGGACTGGGCTTGGGTACAAGTATGGACCCCAACACCAAGCCCCCACACGGCACAAACTCTACGATAAGTACGTACCCACAACATGGCTTCAAAACGGTTGTCTGGCCAGAACAAACAAACAGAACGCACTGAAGAACAGCAAGGCCTGTGAAGAGTGAGCTGAAAATCAGAAATGAGCGGACATAAAACGATCTGAAAAGCATGAGTCTGAAAAGCATCTAATCTCGTGTTTATCTCATGTTAGTAGAAGTTTGGTAAGAGACGATTCGCGCTTTTCAGCCTCGTGCTTTTCAGAAATGAACTGAAAAGCACAAGGCTGAAAAGTGTGAATTGTCTCTCACCAAACTTCTACTAACATGAGATAAACACGAGATTAGCAAAAGGAGCCCAAAGGGTGGAGCAGTGGCTATTGAACTTCCCTTTTATAGTCACGTCACCACGTTCTTGACGGTCGGACTTTGGTGTGACTGTGTGTATGCAAGACAGCTTGAGCTGAAATCCGTCGGAACTCTGTCGGAAAAACCTTCAGAGTTTATTCCAACGGCAAAACCGGTCATGTGTACAGGGCATTAGAGTCTGCAAAAGACTTGAGACTTGGGCGGAGGTTCGCCTTCCAACAGGACAACGACTCTAAACATACAGCCAGAGCTACAACGGAATGGTTTAGATCAAAGCATATTCATGTGTTAGAATGGCCCAGTCACAGTCCAGACCTAAATCCCATTGAGAATCTGTAACAAGACTTGAAAATTGCTGTTCAGAGACGCTCTCCATCCAATCTGACAGAGCTTAAAATATTTTGCAAAGAAGAATGGGCAAAAATGTCCCTCTCTAGATGTGCAAAGCTGGTAGAGACATCCCCAAAAAAAACTGCAGAGAAAGGGGGTTCTACAAAGTATTGACTTGGGGGGCTGAACACAAATGCCCCCCCCACACTTTTCACATTTATTTGTAAAAAAAAAAAATTGAAAACCATTCATCATTTTCCTTCCACTTCACAATTATATGTGTAGCGCAGACTCCTGAAGAGCACGCGCTATGTGTTTTTGAAATTTAACGTTACCCTTAAACAGCAGTTTGGTTTGGGTTTGACTACTCTAAATTTTGACCTCAGCATCAGTCTGATTGGACTGAAGGGTGTTCTGCCTAGCCACAGGTGGCACTATCACTTCTGACATGTATGGAAACACAGTCTAGTTACTTTCTCTCGGAACCAACCCAGTGGGAGTGTCACTCTTGCTGTGCCTTCTGGGAGGGGGTACTTAAGATGTAGATGTCACGTGGTTCGGTCCAGAAGTATGTTATGACTGCATGGTCCTGGTCCTCCTGACCAGCCCCCAGGACTTAAATGGCCTAGGGTGCGGATCCACCCGACTTTAGGTCTTGGGGGTTGGCTAGCCCGAGGCGAGGGAACTGAAAGGAGGATTCGGAGGTGGTCCGGTGCCGTCTCGGCTAGTGGAGAGGCCCAGCAACTGTGAATTTATCCAAGGGAGGGAGAGGGCCACGTAAGGGTTGGCTTCTTAATAAGAGCCTGGAAAAGCTGAAGGACCTAAGCGAATCCCATCTCGTGTGGTATTGCCAGACCGGCTGCAAGATACTGGTACCACACGAGTGTTCTACAAGTTTTCAAGTTTCCTTTACCTGTTCTATAACAAAGTCTGTGGCAGAGACTTGTTCCTGACTCAAGCACCCTGTTGGCTGCTAGGCCTGGTGAGAGAAGGACTATCCAACTAGAGTGAACATCCAGCTGTGAATGGCTATTCTCTGGATTTATTCAAAGTAAGAGAGTTATTCTTCATTCTGACTTTGATACTAAGAGTACCTGGACTTTTCACCTAAACCCTCTGATCCTATACTGGGAAACTGTCTAACTACTTTTTGCAAATAAAAATCCCTTCAAGCGGATCTGTCGTCAATCTCTGCAGTTTTTGGGCCATCTACCACGGGAAACCCCTAGACGCATACGAGGTGAAGAAGGTTCCGGTAAGCCCAATAAAATCAGCCGCTCCTTCGAGGGTTAGAGCTACACGTGCCACTTTGTGTTGGTCTATCACATAAAATCCCAATAAAATACATTTAAGTTTTTTTGGTTGTAAGGCGACAAAATGTGGGGAATGTCAAGGGGTATGAATACTTTTTCAAGGAACTGTATATTTCTTTGTCTGAATAATAACATCCCATGGGGGGGCGTGGCGACCGCCGACCGTGATGGCCGCAAGTGAATAGAGCTCCGCTCGGCTGACAGGGAACCACCGGCATACCGCCGCTCGGTCGAAAGCTAAGATCGCCGCCGCGGCTCGACGAAGTACCTCTGACACGAGGAGTCCCGGGGACACGAAGAAGAAGCTCCGCGCGGCGGAGAAAATGCAGAAATTACCGGCCTTTTTTCTGGCCGTCTCCCGCGGACCACAAGAAAATGGCGGCGAAAGACAGAATCACAGGCAAGCCTCAGGTGCTCTAGTGCCAGCATCCGGATCGGAAGCGCTGAGAACAGAGAAGGAGAGGAATGCAGATACTGAACACACCATGTTCGCTGCACGGAACAGTGGAAATACCTCTCCGTGTGACTCACCCACAACTAGAAGCCCGGCGAAATCCAAGCCCAGGCTGGATCCGGAAATCCCCGCACACCATAACAAATACTCAGCCCTGGACATGGAGGTGAGTGGTGCACATAACAAAGACTCAGACACACATACTCCAGCAGACCCGATCGCCATGTTTCCAAACACAGGGCAATCGATCTCAGACATCACACTGAAAGATATGCTTATGGCGCTTAGATCATCGCTGCAGTCAGACATGATGACATGCCTCCAACAATGCAGAGCAGAGATCACTGATTTGGGGGACAGGGTGCACCAAGTTGAAACGCAGATGAGTGATGTTACTATATCCTTCAACGCACTTGTTGATTCCCATATGTCCCAGCAAGACTCTATATCTAAAATACAATCGAAATTGGCAGACCTCGAGGACCGCTCCCGTAGGAACAATTTGAAAATAAGGGGCATACCGGAAAGCGTCACAACGCAACAGCTTTAGTCCTATGCCACAGATCTATTTCACGCAGTAGCGCCATCATTGTCCCCAATGGATCTGAAGATAGACAGGATTCATAGAGTACCCAAACCTTCCTTCTTACCACAAGAAGTTCCGAGAGATGTGCTCCTTCGAGTCCATTTCTTCCAGACCAAGGAGCTACTTTTAGATGCCTTCTGCAAAGCGGAGAACATTCCAGAACAGGCCGCAAACTTACAAGTGCTCCCGGACCTTTCGCAATACACACTGCAATTGCGACGCAACATGGCGACAGTCACTAAAGTGCTACGAAACCACAAGATAATGTACAAATGGAAATACCCAGTTAAACTTGTCGTCTCACATCAGGGCACCACTCACTTGATTACCTCACTAGAAGATGGATTACATCTCATCCGTCATTGGCAAATCTTACCGCCAGATAGCAACGATGAGCCTCCTCCACTGCATAAGCCCCCACCTGGCAAAGTACAACCAGAGTGGCAAATTCAGCATCGCAGAAGATCCAATTCTAGGCGCATCTGAACCGACTAGTATGACTCGACCTGCTAAGCACAGTAGGGTTCCCCGAAGGCCTATGGTACCGCACACCATACCGTAGCACCCTCCAGTTGGGCAGTTAGACTGCCTGGTCCGTTTGGACTTTGTACGTATGTTTTTGAGAGTTTTCCTTTTTGTTTTTCCTTTTGTTTTCTTTTTTTTGATCTTTGGAGTTTATACTCGACTGCTATGCTCACAGCTGAAACTTTTCGAATATCTCCATATATGGATCTGGGCATTACCGTTTTTCCGATTGTATGCCTTCCTTACCATTACTCCTGGCAGTCATCCTGGATATTGTCTGTCGTGAAGTACCAACTATGCTTTAACATCGATCCCTATTCAACTGAACACTTATCGAAGGACCTATTGACCGTTACATCTAAAACCTTTCCACTACAGAAGACACTGTGCCATATACCCCATGGACGAAGAAGTTACCGACTGACTTATCGCCCCACAACCCTGAATGTCCGTTAAGATCTTATTGATCAATGCGAGGGGCCTTAACCATCCGGCCAAAAGAAGATCCCTGTGGAAAGAGACTATCCAGCAGAACGCAGACATTCTAGCAGTTCAAGAGACTCATTTTCATGGCTCAGCCACACCTAGATGTTCCCACCCGAACTTCCCGCATATTTTCCTGTCATCTGCTACAGCGAAGAAGAGAGGAGTGATGTTAGCTGTGAGAGACACGGTGACGTTTGAATTGAAGGACTCTTTTTGCGACCCAGATGGTCGTTACATCATTCTGGTTTGTACCATAAATAAGCTCCCTATCACATTATCTTGTATATATGCTCCCAACTCGCGTCAACTCCAACTTGTAAAACGTGTCACCAAAAAAATATCAGAAATGCGAGCGGGGAGCATATTAATTTGTGGTGACTTCAATATGGTAGTAGATGACAACCTAGACTCTTCCTCCCGAACTAAAAATCGTAACCCGAATTTTCGGGACCTTCTTATCAAAGAAGATTTGTATGATGCGTGGCGTTGTCTAAATGCAAATGATAGAACGTACACATACCACTCCCCCAGACACAATTCATACTCCAGATTGGATATGTTTCTAGTAGATAAGTTGCTGCTGCAGAGAATCTCCCACTCTACTATATATGATATAACGTGGTCAGACCATGCCCCTGTACTTATTCAGATAGAGGGTGGGAGTGCATTTGCCGCAGCTCGCTTATGGTGTTGCAATTACTACATAATACAGGACCCTAAGCTACAAAAAGATATCGCCAAACAGTTGACAGAATTCTTTCATTTTAACACCCCCACTGACACAAATACCTTTACAAATTGGAATGCCCACAAAGCATATATCCGGGGTATCCTTATCAAACTGAACACAGTAGCCCATAAGGCACGCTCGGCTAAGATTACGGAACTCATAACTGTACTCCGTAAGATTGAGAGAGAGAGAACCAACTCACACCTACAGCTGCCACAGCCTCGAAACTAGCCAATACACGTTCACAACTCAGGGAATTATTTAGTACACAACACGACCAATATATGAACAGACTAAAATTAAACTACTGTGCTAATAACAACAAGGCAGGTAAATTCCTAGCGAACAGACTCAAACAAAGAAGATCCAAAACGGTAATTCCCCATCTACACTATCCCGACGTCTCCAAGAAAATAGAAAATCCACAGGAAATTGCTAACGCCTTCGTGGACTGCTACTCGACACTATATAACTTAAAAGACGATCCCAATGTCACCCAACCAAATTGAACGGATATAGCCAACTTTTTATCTACAATTAAAATGCCTTCACTGTCAGAATCCCAGCTTCAAACATTGAACGACCCTTTCTCAGTTCCAGAATTAGAAAAAGCCATACAGTCCCTCCCCCTTAATAAAGCTCCCGGCCCAGATGGCTTATCCAATGGATACTACAAAGCCTTTACCAAGATATTGTCCCCAAATCTCATATCACTATTCAATGAGGCCAGGACAAAAGGTTCTTTCCCGCCAGAAATGCTCAAAGCTTATGTGATCACACTACCAAAACCGGGTAAAACTCCTGATACGCCAGCTAACTTCCGCCCCATCTCTCTTCTCAATGGGGACATAAAACTCTACGCAAAAATGCTCGCTAACAGATTATATGATCTTATCCCAGACCTGGTAAAACCAGACCAGACGGGCTTCACCAAAGGCCGTCAGGCATCAGATGCCACAAGACGCCTTTTGAATGTCATTCACCAGGCAGAGACCCGGAGAACGCCTTCTCTGCTTCTATCAGTGGATGCAGAGAAGGCGTTTGACAGGGTCCACTGGGGTTATATGGAGGCAGTTTTACAAAAATTTGGTTTCCAGGGTGAGTCCCTATCAGCTATTATGGCCCTATACTCAAACCCAGTAGCACAGGTTTATACATCAGGACTTCTATCGAAAGAATTTCACATTACGAATGGAACCCGCCAGGGGTGCCCGTTATCGCCATCAATTTTTAACCTAATGATGGAGCCCCTGGCGGAGGCCATTCGTACTCACCCCCATATCTCAGGCTTTAAACACCATAAGGTTAACCACGTCATAAATCTCTTTGCGGATGACGTAATACTCCTACTTACCAACCCCTCTCTTTCACTCCAATTCGCCCATGACGTCCTCAATGAATTCGGTAAACTATCTTACTATAAAGTCAACTTCAATAAGTCCCTAATATTAGATTTGGGCGTTTACCACCTTACTAAAACCCACTTAAAAAATGCCTTCCCATATATATGGGCAGAGAAATCCATACCCTATTTGGGCATTCAGCTAGCGGCCAAAATTTCACAGATAGCCGAGATAAACATCAAATTGTTACTTTTGGACATTCGAAAACTATTGGATAACGTGGCCAAAATTGAACTTTCCTGGGCGGGTAGAATTGCATCCTACAAAATGATCATTCTCCCTAAAATATTGTACGTGTTCAGAACCCTTCCCATCCCATTTAAAGCCTCCTATTTCAGTGGACTAAACAAATCTCTTAAGTTGTTTATCTGGCAAGGGAAAAGAGCTCGATGCTCACACGACATTCTTACACGGCATAGGAAAGGAGGGGGGATGGGGCTCCCGGATCTAAAAGACTACTACTGGGCATCTCTTCTAGCCCAGTCCAAAAGCTGGTTCCAGGCATCTTCATTCCCATTATGGGTGACTATAGAAGCATCTGTCAACAAGGCGTACCCTTTAAGTCTACTACTGATAGCAGACTCCTGGAAACAGTTGTCGCTTACATCCCTGTCCCCAACTACCAAGGCCACACTTCTTGCGTGGAGACACCTTTTGTCACAACCCAAAAAAGAACAAAAACTCACCACCATAAGAATACCACTGCAGACGCTCGGAATAATTCTTCCCTATAGCCATATTCACAAGTGGATAGAATTAGGAATAGAAACAGTGGAAGAACTTCTAGACAACGGCACTCTGATGCCATTTCACACTTTACAAAGTAAATACAATCTACCTGCCTCACATATCATGTTATATAAGCAAATTTCATCATTCTTAACTAAAAATCCCCTTCCGGATATCGAAATAAACACCCAGGTATGGCAGTTCCTTACGTCACAACACAATAAACGTAGAGGCATATCCCTTATCTACAATCTACTTCAATCCAAACAAGAGTTCATCAAAACTCCAAATATACTGTCCTGGGAGAAAGATCTGGATACAACATTTGACCCTGACCATTGGCGAGTAGCACTGAGATACAATTACAAGGCCACGAACTGCATTAATCACTGGGAACTGACCCCAAAAATTCTAACTAAATGGTACAGGACACCCTTTCAATTAGCTAGAATGTTCCCTACGCATTCCAAGCTATGCTGGAGGAACTGCGACTCACCCGGAACAATACTACATATTTTCTGGCATTGCAAAAACTTAACCAGTTTCTGGAGAAAAATATTCACAGTCCTTGCCGAAATTACTGGCATATTACAAACTTCAAACCCAGCACTGGCAATTCTCCATATAGGTATACACAACTACCCTTATCAATTCCGGTTGGTCGTGACACATATTTTAACCACAGCAAAACTGATAATTGCCAGACACTGGAAAAATACCCTCTCTCTGAACCCCTCTGAGGTAATGGTACAAGTAAATCTTAACTACCATTATGAAAGATTATTATCGATTAGAAGAAATTCTTGCATGACTTTTGACAAAAACTGGAAATGTTGGAAAGAATGGTATGGACATTGACGACACAATCCCTTCCCCCTAATTGCCCTTTATCCCCTCCTGACACCCCTATAACTATATCGTTCACATCACCTACTAGGTAGTTGAAGCAAGTTAACTGTTTAGGAAGACAAGTCATTGTTAAGTCCTTTTTATAAAGCGATCTTCCAAGTGGAATATTATGTCTCATTTACATCCAAGCAACGGACCTCCTCTGGCGAAGTGTGATCCCAATTGGGGCACTAGAGGAGTCTGGGCATGACCCTTAGACGTGACTTCCAGTTGGAGTGAGCGCAGCAGTATTGTTCACATGCAAATATTAATTATATGTTCCAACGGTAATGCTCTTAATCAATCTAGAATTGTATATTATTTTGAATGTTACAATGTATTATTCATATGACTACGTTTGATAATCCACTTTGTAACTGTGAACCTTTAATAAAAATTATATTTTAAAAAAAATAATAACATCCCATTAAAATATTTCCCAACATCTTCTCCAGATCAATTATCGAGTCGCTGATCCTCGCCTGAGTGAAGGAAGAACGTATCCATCTTTATTCCATATGACACCAGACGATCGGGCCCGTTTTTCAGCTATTATTACATTTTTGCAGCGTATGGGGTGGAACTGGGTTGGGATAATGAAAGCGGGTGATGGCAGCGGTGATGAGGAGTCCCAAGAACTGAGTAAGATGATGAGACAACACGGGATCTGTACAGATTATATCATTCAGATCGCTACAGGTGTAATTGATAAATGGGAGATGATTATCGGTAAATCAGCAGCTGAGGTCATCATAGTCTTTGGGACTTTCACAAATGTATTTTTTTATATAATTAATGATATGCCCTCTGTTATAGAAAATATCACATTTATATTCCCACCACAATGGAGTAAAATAACTTCTGCACTAACTCGGACCCGTAATTCAATCAACTGCAGCTTCATATTTCTATGGCCAGAAAAAATCCACCTAGACATTGAAGTCTATAATGATGGTTTCAGCTTCTACAGCTGCCTACAAGACCCAATAATGGAAGATTTTTGGATTTTTTGGTATCATTGCCTTTCCCCAAACCGAGTCAAAAATTACTTTTTTCAAAACCTCTATGGTTTTTCTGCAGAAATGTGTACAGATGTAAAAAATATTTCAGTCAGTCTTAATACTTTTACATCCATACCTTCCTATGTATACAGGGCTGTATATGTTCTGGCCCATGCTCTACATGGAATGTACATGAAGAAAAAGACATCTGAACACAATGGACTCCAGCACAGAGTAAGTGGATAATAAGTGTTTATATTACTAGGATCCGATCCTAGATTATATAATAATGATGTGACTGAAGTAAGATGGGCAGCAATCTCTGCCCTCCATCTCCCTACCTGGGCAATCAGGAATATTGGCGTCACCCTCTGGAGCATGTTACACGTCACACCCATATTTAGAGTATAACATGTAACATGCCGCGGTATATGTCCTCACCCCTCCCCTCCAATCCTCCTCCCTTTGACAGCAGGCAGGTGATTCTCTCCCGCATCTGCTGTCACATTTTGAAAACATTGTGTCTGTACGGAGCTCCACCCACACAGTTGCATCATTCATAATACAGGAATAGAGAATTACAAGTCCCATCGGTCACCACAGAAAACCTTGTAGTTCTTAACCACTTACAGACCGGACCATTTTTCTGGTCAAAGACCAGACCCCTTTTTGCGATTCGGCACTGCGTCGCTTTAACTGACAATTGCGCAGTCGTGCGACGTGGCTCCCAAACAAAATTGACGTCCTTTTTTTCCCAAAAATAGAGCTTTCTTTTGGTGGTATTTGATCACCTCTGCGGTTTTTATTTTTTGCGCTATAAACAAAAATAGAGCGACAATTTTGAAAAAAACGCATTATTTTTTTAGTTTTTGTTATAATAAATATCCCCCAAAAATATATAAAAAAAAACATTTTTTTCCCTCAGTTTAGGCTGAAAAGTATTCTTCTACATATTTTTGGTAAAAAAATTGCAATAAGCAATTATTGATTGGTTTGCAGAAAAGTTATAGCGTTTTACAAAATAGGGATAGTTTTATGGCATTTTTATTAATAATATATATATTTTTTTTTTACTAGTAATGGCGGTGATCAGCGATTTTTATTGTGACTGTGACATTGCGGCGGACACATCGGACATTTTTGACACATTTTTGGGACCATTGTCATTTATACAGTAATCACTACAGTAATGCTATATAAATGCAGTGATTCCTGTGTAAATGACACTGGCAGTGAAAGGGTTAACCAGTGGGTGGCAGTGTAGGGGTTAAGTGTTCCTAGGGGTGTGTTGCTAACTGTGGGGGGGTTGGGCTTTCATTTAGTGAACACTGATCTCTGCTCCAATCACATGGAGCAGAGATCAGCGTCACTAGTTGCTAGGCAGAATGGAGAAATGCTGTTTACACGGCATTTCCTCCATTCATCTGTCCCGTGAGACGTTCGCGGGTATACCCGCGGCAATCGAGTCCGCGGGTCCTGCGACCGGACTCATGGGTTTCCCGACCGGCACAAGAGCACACCGCCGGCGGCGCGCTCACGATGGCAGGGCGGCATTGAAGATTGGACGTACCTGTACGCCAATATGCCTGCCTGTACCATTCTGCCGACATACATCGGCGTGCGCTGGTCGGGAACCGGTTAATAAACTGCAAGGGCACTGATGAGCACGCTATTAGAGATGGGCCACACACCCATCTGTTGGGTTTCACAGCAGAACTCCCGAACAGGGGAAACGTCCTAACCCAAACGGCAAACCCCATTAAAAAAAAAAATAATAATAATAATTGAAAGGGCCCTTTTTGAAGGCTTATATACAAGTTATTGGCCATAAAAGAGGTGTGGGGGTCCTGGCACTGCCCTGGGAATCATGTATCAATAAAAAAGTTTTTCTTTAAAATTATCTTTTTTTTTCAGGAGCGGTGATCTTAATGATGCTTAAAATGCAACAATAAAAATGAAAAATTCCTTTAACCGATTCAGCCCCCGGAAGATTTTACTGCGTCGATTTAACTGACAATTGCGTGGTCGTGTGACGTTGTAACCAAACTAAATTGACATCCTTTTTTTCCCACAAATAGAGCTTTCTTTTGGTGGTATTTGATACGGTTTTTATATTTTATAAACAAAAAAAGAGCGTCAATTTTGCAAAAAAAACATAATTTTTTACTTTTTGCTATAATAAATACCCCTAAAAGTATATAAAAAAACATGTTTTTCCTCAGTTTAGGCCGATATGTATTCTTGTACATATTTTTGGTAAAAAAGAAAAAAAATCGCACTAAGCAAATATTGATTGATTTGCGCAAAAGTTATAGTGTCTACAAAATAAGGGATAGATTTATGGCATTTTCATTATTATTATTTTTTTATTATTAGTAATTAGTAATAGTAACGGTTGTGACAGACCTAGCTGGGACTGAGGCTCTTGGAGGGGACTGAATGCGAGCCTCTTGCCTTGTGATTATGGGCCCTCGCATTTGGGGAATGGTGTTCTTTGTGAGCTGTATGCCTGGGGACCCCTGAGGGGGTGTTACTTGGATTCAGGTTCGTGCCCCCCTTCCAAGACACACAGACTCTGGATATGTAAATAGCATGTTAGCAATAGACTGAATCACACTATTGGGACACAAACTCTTAGATTCTAATATCATCACCTCCAGCTGCCTGTCTGTGTCTTTTATAATGTAAATGAGTCTAGTCTGGCATGGCACAGATTCTAAAGAGTATTTCACCTATTGTTGTGTTGTTGTTTGTGCTAATTAACCTGCAATTGAATTGTTAGTGAGCTAGGAGCCGAAAAGTCTTATCCCTCAGTCAACTAGTCTGAGTGTTGATTTAGATAATTAGCTCATGCTAATTAGGTTAGGTTTTAGTCTTCTACTGTATTATAAATACTTGGCATTTTGGTTCTAATAAATGAGTCCATGTTGAGCAACTAAGCGAGTGTCGTCTTGCTTTGTGCTTGTGAGCGGTTGGAATATCTGATCTATATATTCAGACTTAGGAAGCGGTATACTGACGGAAGCACACAATCGGAGTGTGGGATCGGTTCTGTCATAGTGGTGATCTGCAATTTCAATCGTGACTGTGACATTATGACGAACACATGGGACACTTTTGACACTATTTTGGGACCATAGTCATTTATACTGTGATCAGTGCTATAAAAATGCACTGATTACTGTGTAAATGACACTGGCAGGGAAGGGGTTAACAACTGGGGGGGGGGGCGATGAAGGGGTTAAGTGTGTTCTAGGGAGTGATTCTAACTTTGGGGAGGAGGGGCTTCGACTCAAATGACATCAATCACTGTTCCCGATGACAGTGATCTCTGTCATGACACTAGGCAGAACAGGGAAATGCCTTGTTTACAAAGGCATCTCCCTGTTCTTCCACTCCATGACACGATCGCGGGCACCCGGCGGACATCGAGTCCATGGGACCCGCGTCATGGAGAACGTGGTGCACCCATGTGCCCACAGATCTGCTTCTTAAAGGCTTAAAGACTTTATCTTACAAAACTTTTCTAATAAATATCCTTTCTTCATACCTTTAGGTCAAAATGTATTCTGCTACATTTTCTTGGTAAGAAATAACCCAAATCAGTTTCTTTTATTTAGTGTGTGTGAAAGTTATAGAGTTTCCAAACTATGGGATATGCTTGAAAAATCGAACAACCCTGATGCACTGACAGCCGATCTTATTTCTTGAGATCTAAAAATGGCAGGCCAGTACAAATACCCCTTCAGTCCAAGGGATTTAGTAGGAGGCATGGTGAATTTTTTGAAGTTGTCATTATTTTTTGTAAAACTTTTTTTTAGAAAATTAAGAAATTAAATAAAATGTTTTTTTTTGTTTGTTCTTTTTTTACACATTGTCACTGAAGGAGTACAGTCATTGTTGAGATGGATATTCTATAGATAGGCAACTCCTCAAATTGATTAGTGGTTTCAAATTAATAATAACTACTGCAGTAGGGAACAGATAATAAACTGTTCTCCTTTATTATGACGCATTTGAAGGTTTTTATACACACGATTACGTAGGTATCACATTAATATTACAATTGCACGCTTATGGTAACAAAGGGCATAACATAGGCAGGTTAATTCTAATCAGAACTCGAAAGAATGCAAAACATGTACTGAAAACATTATTAGTGCCGTGTGCACAGTGAGGGCATTGAGCAATACATATAAAATAGAATACAATTATATACAGAACTTACAAATTTCCATTACAGTGTCAACATAGTGACACTGTACTGCTCTGGAGAAGTGATCAGGATTTTTTTTTTAATCAGGATTTATTAGGAGGTGATCAGGATTGCTTAAACAGTGATAATCAATCATTTTTTACTGTGAATGACATTCATTAATGTGTCATTGTGTACTATTGTGATAGCTGTGATTGTCCACAGCTATCACATGGTACAAGACTGCTGTGATTGACCCTATACCATGTGATCACTGTGACCAATCACAGAGATTGCAATAGTACACAATGCCTATGAATGGCCATCGTTCTTTACAACTGACATGTGATCACTGTAATTGGTTACAGAGAGCACATGGTACCAGGACTGTGCACCGCAGCAAGGTACACCGATCTTTGTTTGGACACAGTAAGAGTGATTTAATAAAAGTGCAAAATGTGGTACTGCTGTGTATGGCAGCCAATCAGCTTCTAACTTCAGCTTGGTCAACTTACCTTTGACAAAAAAACCTGCAAGCTGATTTTTTTTAATCATTATTATTTTTTATTATTATTGTACAGGATTTATATAGCGCCAACAGTTTATGCAGTGCTTTACAAAATAAAAAAAAGGGAGACAATACAGTTACAATACAATAAAATACAAGAGGATTAAGAGGGCCCTGCTCAGAAGAGCTTACAATCTAATAGAGTGGGGCAGGTGGTACAAAAGGTTACAACCCAACCAAACTGTAGAGTCCTACAAGGTTCAAACCACTAATCCCTATCAACAGGTTGGGGAACTGTTCCACTATTAAACATCAAAAATAATCAAACTCAAAATGGATGGTGCTGAACCCCTATCTATGTATAATAAATTATGTTCCTAATATTGTATCTGTATCCTAACGTCATATGTGTCCTCAGGGATAAAAAAAAAGCGTTAGATAGATAACTGTATAGTGGGGAGAACAAGTATTTTAATACATTGCAGAGGTCTGTAATTTTTACCATAGGTATTCTTCAACTGTGAAGGACGGAATCTAAAACAAAAATCCAGAAAATCACATTGTATGATTTTTAAGTAATTCATTTGCATTTTATTGCATATTGCATGACATAAGAATTTGATACATCAGAAAAGCAGAACATAATATTTGGTACAGAGACCTTTGTTTGCAATGGCAGAGATGATACGTTTCCTGTAGTTCTTAACCAGGTTCCACTCCTCCATACAGACCTTCTTCAGATCCTTCAGGTTTTCGGGGCTGCCGTTGGGCAATGTAGACTTTCAGCTCTCTCCATAGATTTTCTATTGGGTTCAGGTCTGGAGATTGGCTAGGCCACTCCAGGACCTTGAGATGCTTCTTACGGAGCCACACCTTAGTTGCCCTGGCTGTGTTTACACAAAAAGACCAACATGACGGACTATTGCGGTACCATTGAGGAATTCATACGAAAATACTTTCTAATAAATTTATTAACAAAAATAGAATATATATGCAAATGTTATAAAATCATGAAAAATGTTCTCTTCAGATTTAACAGTTATAGTTACAGTACATGTAAAAAAAAACAAAATCATTTGTCCTTCCACCCATACCGATAGCTTTGAAGCGGTCAAAGATCTAAATTTATTTGCCAGATGTCTTAGTTAAAAGTATACGTTTGATGATGAAAGAAAGAAGAAAATAAATTGCCAAACAATTCGAAGCTTATTATTAATCTCTATACAATATTCCCTCTAACCCCCAATGTCCCCATAACTCCGACAAGAGAACAAAACTCATCCAAGACTTCCTTGAAAAATACAGCTCACCTCAAATAGATGAGAACACGGCCCAAGAACTAGAAGCCCCCATCTCCGGTAGGGAATTTGATAAAGCTATTAAAGATATGAAAGTGAGCAAGGCACCAGGTCCCGATGGTCTACCCCTACAATACTATAAAACATTCACCAATATATTGAAACCAAGGTTCCTGAAAACATTCCAATCACTCCACTATGAACAACATCCCCCAAAACAATTACTTGAAGCACATATATCTGTTATACCTAAGGAAGGAAAGATTTGACTCTAGTCACAAATTACAGGCCAATTTCTTTAATAAATGTTGATGTCAAAATATACGCAAAAATCTTAGCCAATAGAATCATTCCCCTGCTCCCATCTCACTTGACCAAGTAGGATTTATCCCTGGAAGAGAGGGAAGAGATAATACAACCAAAGCCCTAAACATTAATCATTGGTTAACCTCCAAAAACAAACAAGGTTTTTTCTTATCTCTTGATGCAGAGAAGGCATTCGACAGAGTGGCCTGGGACTTTATGGATGCAGTTCTAATGCGCATAGGTTTTTTACCCCAGATGAGAGCCTATTTCAAAGTGCTCTATTCCAACCCTACAGCACGTGTACGAGTTAACGGCCACCTGTCGAACGCCTTCAAGTTAAGAAACGGAACAAGACAGGGCTGCCCCCTTTCGCCATTACTGTTTGTTCTTACACTAGAACCCCTCCTAAACAAAATTAGATCCAATCCTGACATTAAAGGCATAGAAATCAATAATCATACATACAAAGTCGCTGCCTTTGCGGACGATATGCTCCTTTTCCTCTCGCAGCCCCATATCTCACTGCCCAACATCATTCAAGATCTCGAATATTTTCAACTTATATCCAATTTAAAAATAAATCACACTAAATCTATAGCCCTCAATATATCACTACCCCCAAATACAGTTGACCTATGCAAACGGAACTTCTCATTCTCTTGGGCCAAACAAAGTATAACTTACCTCGGAATTGAAATCCCAACAAACCTAAACGACCTCTTCAAATTGAATTTTCTGCCCATCTTAAAAGACACCCGAGAAGATCTAAAAAGATGGAACTCTCTTAATATATCATGGTTCGACAGAGCTTCACTAATAAAAATGACAATCTTACCTATATTTTTATATGCAATGCAAACAATACCCATCAGACTACCATCATCTCTTTTTGCTTCCTTCCGTAAAGCCTGCTCAACCTTCATCTGGAGGGGTAAACCCCCCAGAATTAAATTCACAAGACTAAACTTACCTAAAAACAGAGGGGGAATAGCACTCCCCGATCTAAGAAAATATCATCAGGCAGCCCTACTGACGCGTATAGTCGATTGGAACATTCATCAAAGGACTAAAGACTGGGTGACGTTAGAACAATTACAATTTACTAGGCCAATTAAGGACTTACCTTGGATAAACCCAACGCACCACCCAAAATACATTAAATCCCATCCTCTCATAGGACCTACTCTGGAAATATTCCATGATGCCTAGAAAAAAAGTATCCCTTCCCCATGGATAAGTCCTCTCACACCTTTAAGAAATAACCAGGATTTCCCCCCAAGCACTGAGGGGAAATTTCTCAAAGGTTTGTGGCCTCACAAAGAAGTGCTTGTCAAACACTTCTTTTTTTAAATATAATTTTTATTGGAATTTTAACATATACAATCCAATAATGCTGAATACAGACATGAACAGTTATTGCAGTATAACGATCAACATCATACAATATTTGGCAGTTAACATTCTTGTTGAGGTAATCTCCTAAGAACAATTATGGCTAATAGCAGCGACTGAAACCAGCTGAACCTTCCATCGTACAACCCTATCTGGCCTCTTCCTGTGACCCTTCGGGATCACACTGCTCAGGAGGGGGTCCGACATGGGAAAGGAAAGTGAAATAAACTGGGATACAGCTTATACGTCAGATCCTAATAAAGTCTCGGCAGCCTAACCTTTTGTTTTAATTCTTTACATTCATTCTATTCTTGTACTTAGTATGGTTGTAAGTGGAACAGATGCAAGGGTATCAGGTGGGGGAAAGGGTGGGGGGGAGGGGGAAAGATAAAGGGAAAGGAAAGTGGGATATCTTCAACGCCCGTACCATTCTTTCCAACATTTCCAATTGTTGTCAAAAGTTATGCAAGATGCTTTTCTGAGTGCTAATAGTCTTTCGTAGTTATAGTTAAGGTTCACTTGAGCCATTACTTCCGAGGGATTTAGAGAGAGCGTATTTTTCCAGTGTCTGGCTATTACTAGTTTTGCAGTGATTAAAATGTGGATAACTACTATTCTAAATTGGGTAGGGTAATTACTTATTCCTAAGTGGAGGATTGCTAGTGCCGGGTCTGGTGTTTGTAATATCCCTGTGATGTCAGCGAGAACTGTAAATATTTTCCTCCAGTAACTGGTTAGGTTCTTACATTGCCAGAATATGTGTAGGATCGTCCCTGGGTTACCGCAATTTCTCCAACATAGTATGGAGTGTGTGGAGAACATTCTGGCGAGTTGGAAGGGAGTTCTGTACCATTTTGTTAGTATTTTCTGAGTTAGTTCTCTATGGTTAATGCAGCTTGTGGCTTTGTAATTATATCGAAATACTTCACGCCAGTGGTCTGTCTCATAGGTTGTACCTAAGTCTTTTTCCCATGATAATATCACTGGGGATTTAATAAAATCTTGTTTAGATTGAAGTAAATTGTATATAAGAGATATGCCTTTACATTTGTTCTGAGTAGTTGTATAGAAACGCCACGCAAGAGTGTTAATTTCAATTTTCGGCAAGGGGTTTTTGACCAAGAATGAGGATATTTGTCTATATAGCATTTTGTGTGAAGCAGGCAGTTCATATTTGTCTTGTAAGGTTTGAAACGCTAAGGGAGTGTTTCTATCCAGGAGCTCTTCTACCCATGCTATACCTTGGTCCAACCATTTTGTGATATGGCTGTATGGAAGTAGTACTCCAAGTGTTTGCAGCGGAGTTTTTATAGTAGTGAATGAGTTATCATTTTTTGGTTGACTCAATAAGTGTCTCCACGCTAGTAACATGACTTTGGTTGTCGGGGAAAGGGACGTTAAGGTTAACGGTTTCCAGGAGTCTGCAATCAGTAATAGACTTAACGGGTATATTTTGTTAACAGTTGCTTCTATATTAACCCATAGAGGTGGGGGATGTGTATTGAACCAGTATTTAGCTTGAGCTAGGATGGAAGCCCAATAATAATCCTTTATGTCCGGAAGACCCATCCCTCCTACCTTTCTGTGTTGTATAAGGATCCTGTGAGAGCAGCGGGCTTTTTTCCCTTGCCAAATATACAATTTAAGGGATATATTTAATTCATAAAAGTGGAATGCTTTAAAAGGGATGGGGAGCGTTCTGAATACATATAGTATTTTGGGAAGAATAACCATTTTGAAGGAAGCTATTCTGCCTGCCCAGGATAGGTCGGTTTTGGCTATATTGTTCATTGTTTTCCGTATGTCTAAACGTAAATGTTTAATATTCGTCTCAGCGATTTGTGATAGGTTGGCCGATAGGTGAATGCCCAGATAGGGTATAGTTTCCTTTGCCCATACATATGGGAGGGTTTGTTTTAGATGTTCTCTAGCATGATGGTTAACGCCCAGATCTAGTATTAATGACTTGTTGAAGTTGACTTTATAATAAGACAAGGTGCCAAACCGATTTAGAATATCATGTGTGAATGGTAATGAAACAGTAGGGTTAGTAAGAAGGAGGATCACGTCGTCCGCAAATAGATTGATAACATGGGTGGTCTTATGGTATCTGAATCCTGAGATGTGGGGGTGGGTTCGAATGGTCTCCACCAGGGGTTCCATCATTAGGTTGAAAATAAATGGTGATAACGGACACCCCTGGCGGGTCCCATTCGTGATCTTGAATTCCTTCGACAATAGTCCTGACGTGTAAACTCGTGCTGATGGGCTGTAATATAAGGCTAGTATAGCAGATAATGACTCACCCTGGAACCCAAATTTCCTTAGGACCGCCTCCATATACCCTCAATGAACTCTGTCAAACGCCTTCTCTGCATCTGCAGATAGAAAGAGAGAAGGCGTTTTCCTAGTTTCCGCCTGGTGGATGATATTTAGAAGCCGTCTGGTGGCATCTGATGCCTGGCGACCTTTGGTGAAACCCGTTTGGTCCGGTTTCACCAGATCCGGTATAAGGTCATATAATCTGTTAGCTAATAATTTCGCATAAATCTTGATATCTCCATTTAATAGAGATATGGGGCGGAAATTAGCTGGAACATCTGGGGGTTTACCTGGTTTTGGTAGGGTGATCACCTATGCTTGGAGCATTTCTGGTGGGAAAAATCCTGCCGTCCGGGCCTCATTAAATACTGATAAAAGGTTCGGTGATAATACATGGTTGAAAGCTTTGTAATATCCGTTGGATAGACCATCTGGCCCTGGGGCTTTGTTGAGGGGGAGGGATTTTACAGCTTTCTCTAATTCTGCCATGGAGAAGGGGTCATTTAATGTTTGAAGTTGGGATTCCGAGAGTGAGGGTAGTTCCAATTTAGATATAAAGTTATCAATATCTGTTCCACATGGTTGAATAATTTTGGGGTCGTCCCTTAAATTGTATAGTGACGAAAAATAATCCGCAAAGGCATTTGCGATTTCCTGTGGGTTTGCTACTTTTTTAGAGGTGTCAGGGTAGTACAAATGTGGGATTACAGTTTTGGATCTACGTTCTTTAAGTCGGTTGGCTAAAAATTTGCCTGCTTTATTATTAGTCGCATAGTAATTTAATTTGAGTTTGGTCATGTACTGATCGTGTTGTATGCTAAATAGTTCCCTGAGTTGGAAGCGTGCATTAGATAACTTCGAGGCTAAAGCTGCTGTAGGAATGGTTTGGTTTTCCTTCTCTAGTTTACGGATTTCTGCAATAAGATCCGTGACCTTAGCTGCACTCTCCTTGAATAATCTGGAGTTCATTTGGATAAGGATACCACGGATATATGCCTTATGGGCATTCCAGTTGTTGAAGGATTTTGTGACATTGGGATTATTAAAACAAAAAAATTCTTCTAGCTGTTGGGCTATGGCTTTTTGAGATTTTGGGTCCTGACAGATGCTGGAGATGTCATACTGAAGAAGGCTCGATTATACACATTTGGTGGTCCTGTCCACTAATTCAGGACTTTTGGAAGATGGTTCACGAAACCATCACCTTGGTAACTTCAGAAATCATACAATTTAAAGCGGCGCATTACCTTTTACATCACACCACAACCCCCAAAAAACGTTACCTAAAATCATTGACGATGTTTATGATAAACGCTGCAAGACACTGTATTCCATGCCACTGGCGTGAACATATAACACCATTGAAAAAAGAATGGTTTCATAGGATCAACAATATTGAATCTATAGAGGAACTCATAAGCATCTCACAAGAGAAAATCTCTAACTTTACTGCAACGTGGTCCAACTGGATCGACTATAAAATCTCTCAGGCTTATAAGTCCTCCATAGGGTAACTAAATACTTCCTTCACGGTCTACTCCTTTATGATAAGGTACAAGAGATGTGAGACTGAATAAACAATGTATTCTGTCACCCCTCCATTCCAGATTAAATCCCTTTGTTTTGTGTTGTTTTTTTTTTTTTCTTTTCTTTTCCCTTGGAGAGTGAGTATCCTTCTACTGAAAAAATTTAGTAATGTACAACGGTAATCCTGTATACCTCCCCAATTTTATCTGACCACATCAAATTTTGTATTGTACGAAAACACCTTATGTAACAAATATGTGCGACTTATTTACTGTAATGTTTCATCGAATTTGTATTTGCTGTTCAACCAATAAAAACCTTTGTGAAAAAATAAAAAATAAATAAAGAAAAAACAGGCAATTTTGGAGCGGGAACAATGGAAGGAATTTACAGTCAGAGTTTTTTTTTTAGCTATTAAAGATTTGATGGATCTACTGGATGAAAGTGAGGAATCCTTGGGTGGTCCTGCTGAAGAGGGTTCCCCCTCCTCAAGCAATTCCTCCCAAGGAAATATCTAAATTTCTCAAGAAATCGACCAATTTCCCCCCATTAAAAACCAATCCAAATGTATGGACATTTATGCAGCAGGTAACGAGTGATGTAAAAAAAAATTGGATTTCAAATCCAATAGGGAAAAAAATATTACATTTCAACAATACCAGGCCATTACACAATTACAGAATAATAGAGAAATTGCCATCAAGATGGCAGATAAGGAGGGAAATGTGGTGGTGATGGACACTGAAAAATATAGACAAATGTCTCTTGATATATTGTATTGTCAAATAAGGAATGGTATTGTCTCATCTCTAGGGAGAACATACAGACCTTCAGCAATGATTATGAAATAATCATTACTGAAGCCTATAATAATGGGATTATTAATAAAGACAGATTTGAAGCTTTAATGATCACCCACCCAAGAATTCCATCTTTTTATTCCCACGACCCATCTTCTGCGTAGTGTGTTACTAATGGTTTTCTTTGAGACTGTGGTCCCAGCTCCCTTCAGGTCATTGACCAGGCCCTGCCATGTAGTTCCGGGCTGATCATTCATCTTCCTAATGATCATTGATGCCCCCAAGGTGAGATCTTGCATGGAGCCCCAGATCGAGGGAGATTGACCGTCATCTTGAACTTCTTCCATTTTATAATAATTGTGCCAACAGTTGTTGCCTTCTCACCAAGCTGCTTGCATATTGCCCTGTAGCCTATCCAAGCCTTGTGCAGGTCTACAATCTTATCCCTGATGTCCTTACACAGCTCTCTGGTCTTGGCCATTGTGGAGAGGTTAGAGTCTGTTTGACTCAGTTTGTGGACAGGTGTCTTTTATACAGGTAGCGAGTTCAAACAGGTGCAGTTAATAAAGGTAATGAGTGGAGAACAGGAGGGCTACTTAAAGGAAAAATAACATGTCTGTGAGAGCCGGAATTCTTACTGGTCGGTAGGTGATCACTTATGTGATGTCATAAGATGTAAATTAATATTAAAAATCATACAATGTGATTTTCTGGATTTTTCTTTTAGATTCCGTCTCTCACAGTTGAAGAAAACCTATGATAAAAATTGCAGACCTCTACATGCTTTGTAAGTAGGAAAACCTGCAAAAATCCACAGTGTATCAAATACTTGTTCTCCCCACTGTATATATATATATATATATATATATATATATATATATATACAGTATCTCACAAAAGTGAGTACACCCCTCACATTTTTGTAAATATTTTCTTCTATCATTTCATGTGACAACACTGAAGAGATTACACTTTGCTACAATGTAAAGTAGTGAGTGTACAGCTTGTATAACAGTGTAAATTTGCTGTCCCCTCAAAACAACTCAACACACAGCCATTAATGTCTAAACCGCTGGCAACAAAAGTCAGTACACCCCTAAGTGAAGTGTCCAAATTGGGCCCAAGTGTCAATATTTTGTGTGGCCAGCACTGCCTTTACCTCTTGGGCATGGAGTTCACCAGAGCTTCACAGGTTACCACTGGAGTCCTCTTCCATTCCTCCATGAAAACATCATGGAGCTGGTGGATGTTAGAGACCTTGTGCTCCTCCATCTTTCATTTGAGGATGCCCCACAGATGCTGAATAGGGTTTAGGTTGGGAGACATGCTTGGCCAGTCCATCACCTTTACCCTCAGGAACGGGCCCTGCAGTGAAATATTATATCAAGAATTGTAATTAAACCTGTTAAACAGGGGCTGAGAAATTGGGCCTTAGGCACTGGTGCCACAACACTGCAACACCTCACAGATACTCTAGTTGGAGCACAGGAATGAGCCCTGCTGCAAAGTACTGCGTCAACAATTGTAATTACATGCCCCTGTTAAACAGGGGCTGAAAAATTGGGCCTTAGGCACTGGCGCCTCGACACTGCAACCCCTCACAGATACTCTAGTTGAAGTGCAGGAATGAGCCCTGCTGCAAAGCATTGCATCAAAAATTTTAATTACATGCCCCTGTTAAACAGGGGCTGGAAAATTGGTCCTTAGGCACTGGTGCTGGTGCCACAACACTGCAACCTTTCCCAGATACTTGAGTTGGACTGCAGGAATGAGCCCAGCTGCAAAGTATTGCATCTAAAATTGTAAGAACACACCCCTGTTAAACAGGGACTGAAAAATTGGGCCTTAGCCACTGGTGGCATCACCCAGAACCAAAAATGTTCTTCCAAGGTATCAGCAGGATCATTGAGGAGGAAGAGGATAGACAGTCAACATAACAGGACAGTCACTCAGCATCAGCATAGGCAGTCTTGAAGGGATGTCACATTTCAAAAAAAATATTCGGTTACATCAGCTTCAGGTGCTTGGTAGCTGGTGGTGATCCAAGGCTGATTCATCTTTATGAAGGTTAGTCGATCAACCAAGTCGGTGGACAGGCGCACCCTGTGATCGGTTACAAAGCCTTCAGCAACGCTAAATGTGTGTTCCGAAAGAACGCTGGATGCAGGACAGGCTAGTAGCTCAATTGCATACTGTGCAAGCTCTGGCCAGTGATCCATCCTCAAGACCCAGTAAGCCAGAGGATTTTCGGTGGGAAAGGTGTCCAAGTCTGACCTTGCCCCTAGGTATTCCTGCACCATGTAAATCAGATGCTGGCGATGGTTGCTGGACCTGATCATAAAACATGTTGTCCAGGACCAGGAGTTTGTAACCTCTGAGTCTCTGGGAATGCATTGCACAGACTTTTCTGCAAGGCCTCCCAGAGATGTCTCATCCTCTGCTCCCTCTGCAATGGCAAGATAAGGTCCGCAACCTTACCCTTGTACTGTTTGATACGAAGAATATGAGGATCCTTCCACAGGCTTTACAGGATCAGGGAGGCCACGCAGCATAGGTTAGCTGAGGCATACGGTCCAGAGTCCTCTGGGTCACTAAGGATGACATGATCCACAGCCACCTCCTCCCAGCCACGTACAAGTCCATGGGTTTCTTGGGACTGTAAATCATCCCTAAAAGACTGCTTCTGCTGCTGCTGCTGCTGCTGCTGCTGCTTCTACTGCTGCTGCTGCTGCTGCTGCTGCTGCTGCTGATGCTGAGTGCCAGGCTCCACCTCCATGCTGACACAATCCTTCTCCTCCTCCTCCTCCTCCTCCTCTTCCTGTGTGATGGGTGGGACAGCAGGGACACTGTCTGGATAAAGGGGGCCTTGAGAGGCAAGGAAGTCCTCCTCTTCCTGCCTCTGTTCTGCCTCAAGTGCCCTGTCCATTATTCCACGCAGTATATGCTCCAACAGGTAGACAAGTGGTACAGTGTCACTGATGCATGCACTGTCACTGCTCACCATCCTTGTGGCCTCCTCAAATGGTGACAGGACAGTGCATGCATCCCTGATCATGCCCCACTGGCTTTGTGAAAAAAAACAGAGCTCCCAAGACCCTGTCCTGGTGCCGTAGTTGCACAGGTACTCATTGATGGCCGCTGCAGCATGGCCAACGTTTAGTTCAACCTGGGGGGCATATCACATATAAAGCGGTTCTTGGGCAGTTTTAACTCCTTTTGGAGCTCAGCCAGCTGAGCACTGGCATTATATGATCGGCGGAAATGCACACAGACTTTCCTGGCCTGCTTCAGGACATCCTGTAAGCCTGGGTACTTGCCCAAGAACCGCTGCACCACCAGGTTAAGGACATGAGCCACACAGGGCACATGGGTCAGTTGTCCCTGTCGGAGGGCGGAGAGGAGGTTGGTGCCATTGTCGCAAACCACCATTCCTGGCTTAAGCTGGCGTGGTGTCAACCACCTCTTGGCCTGCCCCTGCAGAGCTGACAAAACATCTGCCCCATTGTGGCTCCTGTCCCCCAAACAAACCAGGGCAAGCATGGCATAGTTTTGCCTGCGTACTTGCGTAGCCCCTGAAACGCCTACGGAGCACCGCTGGTTATGAGGACAGAGCACTGGAAGAGGCCATGGAGGAAGAAGAAGAGGAGGGGTGGAGGAGAGGGGTGTGTCACAACCAATAGTAGCATTTTGGAGGCGTGGTAGCAGAATAACCTCCAACACTACTGCACCTTGTCCTGCATCCTTCCCAGCTGCCAGAAGAGTGACCCAATGGGCCGTGAAAGACAGGTAACGTCCCTGTCCATGCCTGCTGGACCGTGAGTCAGTGGTAATATGCACCTTACCACTGACTGCTCTGTCCAGCGAGGCAAGGACATTGCCTTCCACATACCGGTAGAGAGCCGGAATCGGAGTTTGGGGACCTGCCACTGAGTAACCGCACATTGTACAAATTCAAGGGGGCCGAGTCTACCAACTGAAAAGGCAGCAGCTGAAGTGCTTGCAATTTAGCCAAGCTAGCATTCAACCGCTGGGCATGTGGATGGCTGGGAGTGAACTTCTTTCGACGGTCCAGCAGCTGGGGCAGGGACATTTGCCTGCTATAATCAGATGTGGGTGTACTGCTAGCAGAGTGCCCGGAAGCACTTGGCTGTGACACACCTAATTCTAAACCTTCATTCCTCTCAGAGCAGGTTTCAGAGAGGACTAAAGGTCTAGTGGGGTTGGACATCCCAGCTGATGAGGAGCAAGGAGAGGTCCGCTTTGTTCTTTGGTGTGGGTCTTTGAGGTACGCTTGCCAACGAGCTGCATGGCAGGTCAACATATGTCTGGTCAAGCATGTGGTGCCCAAGCGGCTGATGTTTTGGCCACGTGAGATACGCTTGAGACATATGTTGCAAATAGCAGCGATGCGATCTGATGCACTAATCTCAAAAAAGGCCCACACCAAAGAACTTTTAGAATAACACGCAAAGGCAGCGCCCTGCACAGGCGGAGCTCTGCGATGTGATTCAGTCGGTGTTCTGCCCCTAAGCTGGCCCCCGGAGGGCATCCTGCCTCGTTGGACATGTGCCTCCTCCTCTCTCCTACCAGGCACCCACATGGAGTCAGTGCCCTCATCATCCCCTCCCTCTTCATCGCTGGAGCAAACCTGGCAGTATGCTGCAGCTTGTGGAACACGACTGCCAGATTGCTGTCCTTCTTGAGCATTCCCTCTCTCTGTGCTCACGCTACTGCCTTCCTCTAGCTGAGTATCATCATCAGAGCCTACAAAACACTGGGCATCCTCCTGGAGCATGTACTCAACACTGTGCTCAAAGAGTTCAGGAGACTCCTCAGGAGGACGTGGTGGGTCTAGGGAAGGAGTCACTGATGATGACATTGAGAGGAGGGAAGACGATGCGTTGGCAGCTGCTTTGCTAGTTCCCTGAGCCTGGGTGAGAGAGGATGAGGAGGATGAAGAGGGCTTGGTCATCCACTATACCAAGTCTTCGGCATGTTGTGGCTCAACATGTCCAGCTGCTGAAAAGAAGGACAAGCGTGTCCCATGGCCACGTGCTGATGATGACGATGCACCGCGTCCACGACAGCACTGTTGTCTCTAGACACAGAGCCTGCTTGCCATCTTTTATCGGCTCGCGCCTGTCTGCCTCTCCTTACTGGCCTTCCAGACATGGTAATGGTCTGAAGGGAGATGGAAAAACCAGCAATTGGGTAGTGTATATTGTGCTGGAGGCACACACAACACCCACTCCTGCAGATGGCAGATGGCTCAATTAGAGAAGAGCTATGTAGGTGGATATAACGGTGTTTTCTGCGGTCAGGGCACGCAGACAGCACGCACAATCTCCTACAGCTGACTGCAAGCTCTATTTAAAAAGAGCAATATAGCTAGCTATATAGGTGGATATAGCGGTGTATACTGCACTACAGAAGAGCAAGAACGCAAAATCGGCCGATAACGAACGGTGTATACTGTGTTGAAGGTACACAGTACACCCAATAACTCCTACAGACACCAACACACTACACGAGGCTGCCACGCTGGCGGCCTTATATAGTGTGGGGCGTGTACTACACAGCCTGAGCTATGATTGGCCACAGGCATCCTGCCTGTGGCCAATCATGGCTCTCCTCACTTCCGGCGCTGTGATTGGCCAAGCATGCGGGGTCACAGTGCATGCTTGGCCAATCATGAGCCAGCAATGCACTGCGATGGCGCAGTGCATTGTGGGCTATGAGCGCCACACAAATTTGGCAAGAACGGCCCATAACGTTCGGTATTCGCCGAACAGACGAACAGCCGATGTTCGAGTTGAACGTATGTTCGACTCGAACATGAAGCTCATCCCTAGTGGTGGGGGTAAGTGGCAGCCAGGAGGTGGCTGGGCCCAGTAGCCTGCCCGAATCCCAGGTCACTCCACTCCGCCTTCCACAAAAAAGTTCCAGGAAGAGGAGTAACCTGGAGGAAACAGCACTTGGCCTATTTTGGAAGGCTACTGTGGCCCTCAGTACCCCCTCAATAATCAAGACTATGCCTACATGGCATCCTGCAAAATGCAGGAAATGGAGGAGGGCCAATGCCTCTTATGTGAGGCAATTATGTTACAAGCCCTGAATAAGGGGGGGGGGGGCGAACTCACAAGCCAAAGCCATGTTCGTGAGTTCAACCATGGTCTTCCCCACCTCCTGCCACAACTACAACACCAGAGCCACAGCCTGGAAGCAAGCATGTAAGGAAGACAAGAGAGTAATGGCCTGGGTTCGGTCTGGTCTGACAAAAGACGCAGGCTGTTGTAAGACCACAGCCTGGGAACATATATGTCATCTGCTGCTGTGCCTGATTTCTTGGAGCCCTGGAACGGACTCTTGGGGCCACCCATTTTGACTGTAAAATAACTGATATGTGCCCTGGGGTACAAAGGCTTCTTAAATTTCACCATTTTCTCCAGCATTGCCTTCCTCTTTATTTTGTTATGACCCAGAATAAATAGCTATTTATTTTTCACAAATACTTGCCTATGTGTTTTACTTCAAAAAGGACAGTTTGTTTGTAAGTAGGCAGGTACATTTCAAAAATAAAAGGTCAAATTAAGAAGGGACACCAACACCAACCAATCTCTTTGAGGTTAAAAAATACAAGATAACAATGGTGTTGTGGTAACTTGACACAAAACAAAATAAAAAATTATGGAGATCACTATATATAAAAAAAAACACTATAACCAAAAATTCTAAACATTATTATGAAGATCTGACAAAAGAAAAAAATATATATTATTCAAGAGATCACGAGAATATATATATATATATAATAAAGAAATCAGGTTGTCAGAACTTTGTATGAATATCAGCACCAAAACAAATTCATTCTTCTAGCATTATAAAGAAGAAGAGAATGTGCTGCATTAAAAGATTTCAGAATTTGCAGCATTATGAATGTGCTATCTCCATTACGAACGCTAGTTTTACCAGACCGAGCGCTTACGCCTCGTACTTTATTCTGAGCATGCATGGAATTTTGTGCATCGGAATTGTGTACACACGATTGGGATTTACCAAAACGGATTTTGTTGTCGGAAAATTTGAGAGCCAGATCTCAAAGTTTGTGTGTCGGAATTTCTGATGGAAAATGTCCGATGGAGCCCACAAATGGTCGGAATTTCCGACAAATAGCTCCCATCAAAAAAATTTCCGACTAAACTCCGCCACGAGCTACGTTCTTTGTTTGTAGAGTCATTCGAAAAATCATACACTAAATTAAAAGCGACCACTTACAAGTAACAAGGTAGGTAGACTTATGGCCTTGAGAGTAAAAGGCCACAGAACAAAATCCAAAATACCCTTTATATACCACCCTCACACTAAGGAGAAAGTTCTAAAGCCTAATGAAATTGCAGATGCATTTAGCGCGTACTATAGCGACCTTTACAACTTAAGGAAAGACAATGACTCCATCCAACCTCCCCAAGCAGACATACTTGAGTTCCTTACTCAAATAGACCTTCCCGCCCTATCCCCTACACAACTAGAAAGCCTCAACGAGCCCTTCACGGTCCCTGAAATAGAATACACGATAAATAAACTCCCGAGCGCTAAATCCCCAGGCCCAGATGGATTCAATGGGGAATATTACAAAAAATTCCATAAACTATTAGCCCCTGCACTATGCAATGTTTACAATTCGGCAGCGAAGTCCTCCACATTCTCCCAAGAAATGCTTAGCGCAATAGTAATAACTCTGCCAAAACCCGGTAAAGAGCCAAACTCACCCCAAAACTTCCGCCCCATTTCCTTACTCAATGTTGACATCAAAATCTATGCAAAACTGATCGCCAATAGATTATTGGATATTATCCCAGACCTTGTACATAAAGACCAATCAGGGTTCACAAAAGGCCGTCAAACCTCTGATGCCACCAGGCGTATGGTGGACATCATTCACCATACAACGCACACCAGTACCCCCTCTGTACTTCTGTCCCTAGATGCTGAAAAAGCATTTGACAGAGTACATTGGGGGTACCTCTCTCAGCAGTACTGGGAAAATTCGGTTTTGCGGGTCCCATTTACAGTGCTATCGTGGCCCTATACTCTTCCCCCTCCGCCTGAGTGTACTCGGCAGCTCTCATCTCCATTTGACATCTCCAATGGCATTAGGCAGGGATGTCCCCTATCCCCCCTAATCTTTAATCTAGTAATGGAGCCTCTCGCACAGTCTATCCGAATGAATGATCTAATTACGGGCATACCCATAGGTAAGAGCGTACATAAGATAAGCTTATTTGCGGATGACGTCATTCTTATGCTAACTAATCCTACCACCTCCCTCCCGGCAGTTCAGAGGACCCTTGCGAGATTCAGCAGAGTGTCATACTACAAAGTAAATGATTCAAAATCATACATTTTGAACCTGGGCCTTGATGCCCCCACCAGCTCCATGCTACAAAGTCATCTCCTGTATCCATGGGCAGAGGAGAGCATTACTTACCTAGGGGTTTAACTAACCAAAAACACAGCTGATCTATTCTACCACAACTACATACCCCTTTGCAATAAGCTACAATCTGACCTCCGCAAGCTAGCGACCTTTGAACTTTCGCGAATGGGCAGCCTTGCAGCCTTCAAAATGCTCCACCTACCCCAGGTACTGTACCTTTTTAGAACCCTGCCAATCATCATACCCAACAATTATTTCAGATCATTACAAACTATCCTTTCCGCCTTTATATGGCAAGGTAAAAAGGCTAGAAGTGCGCATAAGCATCTTATCAAACTTCGTCTAGCTGGCGGGGTGGGTTATATTGACTTCCAAGACTATTACATGACCTCCATACTGACACAAATGCGAGAATGGATTGTTCCCGCACAAAACACTTTGTGGGGACAGTTAGAAGCATCACTTACCCCAGAGAAACACTTACATGTCTGGCTACTTTCCACTACTCGTCCTCCCACCAAAAATCCACAATTCCCCCCTACGATGACAGCCACAATCCGGGTCTGGCACAGATTCCTACACCTCACCAACAAATACAACAACAGGGCCACACTTAAAACACCACTGCTCGTTCTTCAAAAGCAAATAGATCTAGTTTCCTTTAAAAAATGGCAGGATAAGGGTATATCGCATGTTGACGATCTATTCAAATTAGATCAATTTAAATCCTTCCCCGACCTTCAAAGAGAATACCAATTACCCGACTCAGACCTCTATCTATATCTTAGGACCAAACATTACCTTCATGCCTCCCCTAACTGGTCATGCAAAATCCCCCACCCAGCTTGGATATTTCTTACAATCCCTTTATGCAAACATAAAGGCATCTCCCTCTTCTATACCCTGCTCCAATAAAAAAAACATATTTGTCAAATCCGCTCCTATGCTTAAATGGGAAAAGGATCTTGGCCACACATACATACCTGAACAATGGTCTAACGCTATCAAGGCCACCTACCAGAACACCAATTGCTCTACTTTATGGGAATTGACTGTTAAACTAGTTCAACGGTGGTACTTGGCCCCAGACAGGATGTCAAAGTTCTCTGAACAGCATAACGCAACATAACATCTGGAGGCAGTGCGGGAAAAAAGGAGACATGCTCCACATCTTCTGGAGCTGACCCACCCTGACATCCTTCTGGGAATCAACATTTCAGCTATCATCTGCAATATCCCACATTGTAATAACTCCGCATTCCGAATTAGCACTCCTATCCCTGAACCTAGACCAATATCCGAAAACACTGAGACACACTATATCCCATATTCTGATGGCAGCTAGATTGTGCATAACCAGAAGGTGGAAAAACCCCTCTCCACCAACCCTGACAGAAGTAGTGAGCACCACTCATCTACACCATGTATATGAACTAACAATTGCACGTAGCAATACCAAGAGATCCCATGCTATCCAAACATGGAGCCCATGGGCATCATGGGTCGCAAACACCAATAATCTACCATTAGAGAATTAGCCTCCCTCGCCTTTGTTTGTTTGTTTAATTGCTGATAGACAACTTGATAGTTGATATCCTCCCCACTTACAGTATGTTAAGTTGTTGTACTTATGTTACTTCCGTAAAATGGTTTGAAAACATGATGTTTCTCGCACATAGTGGGGTCACAAACCACCTCTCGGGGGGCTGCTCTCCTCCCAGACACAGAACGGATCCCGTAAGGGGTGTCTGGGTGGAGAGGAGAACCCTGCCCAACTTAAATGGAGCTATCAAGCTCCATCTCCAAGAGAGGATCACACAGGATGGCGACATAAGGTTGCCTCCACCGACCTACGCATAATGCTTATTCCGCTGCAATACTTCAGAGATTTTCTGTATGTCAAGACCGTTGTGTAACTATATGTTAATGCATTTCATGTGATTCTTGTATTGTTTGTAAACTCAATAAAAATGTATCTTTTAAAAAAAAAAAAAATCCGACGTGTGTACGCGGCATAACTGGGATAGACATGTAGCAGAATACATTTTGGCCAAGATTTAAAAAGAAATTTGTTTTTTTTTGTTTTCAATTTAGCTGGATGTGTTTTATAGCAAAAAACAAAATAAAGCAAAACAGCAGTGATTAAATAGCACCAAAACTAAGCTCTATTTGTGTGAAAAAAAGGATAAAAATGTCATTTGGACACAGTGTTACATGACTGTGCAATTGCCAGGTAAATTTAGTGCAGTGCTGAATAGAAAAAATGGCGGCCTGGTCATAGGGGGGGGGGGATCTTCCAAAGCTAAAGTGGTTAAGCAGACCTTAACCACCTCCTGCCCGCCGTATAGGGGGAAAGACCGCTATAGCGCAGGCCTCAATTGGGACAGCGTCCATGTACATCCTCCTGAGATCGCACCCCCTGCAGGGTGCACGTGGCACGCTCTGTGATCAGCAAGTCAATAAGATTTGGCTGATCATAGATCGGATTTCCGGGGCCGATACCGGACCAATACCATGTGATCAGCTGCCAGCCAATGACAGCTGATCACGTGATGTAAACAGAAGTTCAGTAATCGGCTTTTGCTTTACTCACGCTACAGGGAGAGCCACTGCTGCTATGCAGTGCTCACCAGTGCCCCCTACAGGTGTATATCAGTGCCGCCTATCTGTGCCTACCAGTGCCACCTACTGCTGCCTATCAGTGCCACCTCTCAGTAGCAAAAAAAAAAAACAGCACCAAAAGAAAGCTCTATTTGTGTGAAAACAAATGCTAAAAATGTCCTGTGTGTACAGTGTCACATGACCGCGCAATTGTTATTCAAAGTGTGACAGCGCTGATAGCTGAAAATTGGCAGGGACAGGAAGGGGGTGAAGGTCCCCGGTATTGAGGTGGTTAATTCCAGAACTCTTATAGCTGTAGATGGTAATGTGTGGATTTCTGTCTTCCATTAACAGCTGCACAAATATGTGAGAAATGTTCATTACACCGACCCGGACGATGGCGAGATCTACTTTAATGAGAGGTGAGAAGTTCCAACCGAACTTGCTTTACAAAGCTGGATGACGGCGAACAACTCACGTTTTCTCACTATGATAATTTCCTATATTAAAGGCCAAGAATTTGTGCCGGGAGTATTAATGAATATCACTGATCCCATCTTCTGGAAAAGAGGCAAAGTAAGAGATTTTTTGGTTGTTTTGTGTTTCTATCATATGCTGAGGAGGAGGGTCATAATTAGGATTTATAGGGATCGTTATCCTTATTGGAAGATATACCGGCCAATGTGCCTGTTCATGAATGGGGTCATTCTTGGAGTCGGTGAAGGTTGCTGATTGCTGTAAATTTATTCACGTGGAATGTTTCTTTATAGGATATTTATTTTTGATTTTGGGAATACAGCATCTCACAAAAGTAAGTACACCCCTCACATTTGTGTAAATCTTTTCTTCTATCTTTTCATGTGACAACACTGAAAAAAATTACACTTGTCTACAATGTGAAGTAGTGAGTGTACAGCTTGTATAATAGTGTAAGTTTGCCGTTGCCTCAAAATAACTCAACACACAGCCATTAATGTCTAAACCGCTGTCAACAAAAGTCAGTACACCCCTAAGTGAAAATTTCCCTCCCCTGGTGTCATGTGACTCGTTAGTGTTACAAGGTCTCAGGTGTGAATGGGGAGCAGGTGTGTTAAATTTGGTGTTATCGCTCTCACTCTCTCATACTAGTCACTGGAAGTACAACATGGCACCTCATGGAAAAGAATTCTCTGAGGATCTGAAAAAACATAAAGATGGCCTAGGCTATAAGAAGATTGCCAAGACCCTGCAACTGAGCTGCAGCACAGTGGCCAAGACCATACAGCAGTATAACAGGACAGGTTCCACTCCGAACAGGCCTCGCCATGGTCCACCACAGAAGTTGAGGTCACGTGCTCAGCGTCATATCCAGAGGTTTTCTTTGGGAAATAGACGTTTTAGTGCTGCCAGCATTGCTGCAGAGGTTGTAGGGGTGGGGGGTCAGCCTGTCAGTGCTCAGACCATACGCTGCACACTGCATCAAATTGGTCTGCATGGCTGTCATCCCAGAGGGAAGCCTCTTCTAAAGATGATGCACAAAAAAGCCTGCAAACAGTTTGCTGAAGACAAGCAGACTAAGGACATGGATTACTGGAACCATGTCCTGTGGTCTGATGAAACCAAGATAAACGTATTTGGGTCAGATGGTGGCAAGCGTGTGTGGGGGCAACCAGGTGAGGAGGACAAAGACAAGTGTGTCTTGTCTACAGTCAGGCATGGTGGTGGGAGTGTCATGGTCTGGTGCTGCATGACTGCTGCCGGCACTGGGGGCTACAGATCATTAAGGGGACCATGAATGCCAACATGTACTGTGACATACTGAAGCAGAGCATGATCCCCTCCCTTCAGAGACTGGGCCGCAGGGCAGTATTCCAACATGATAACCTCCCCAAACACACCTCCAAGACCACCACTGCCTTGCTAAAGAAGCTGAGGTTAAAGGTGATGGACTGGCCAAGCATGTCTCCAGACCTAAACCCTATTGATCATCTGTGGAGCATACTCAAATGGAAGGTGGAGGAGGGGAAGGTCTCCAACATCCACCAGCTCCGTGATGTCATCATGGAGGAGGGGAAGAGGACTCCAGTGGCAAACTGTGAAGCTCTGAACTTCATGCCAAACAGGGTTACGGCATTGCTGGAAAATAATGGCGGCCACACAAAATATTGACACTTTGGGCCCAATTTGGACATTTTCATTTTTTGTAGCCAAGTGTCATTTCTTCAGTGTTGTCACATGAAAAGAGAGAAGAAAAGATTTGCAAAAATGTGACTGAGTGGGTGTACTTACTTTTGAGAGATACTGTATATAAGTTATTGAATAAAGTTGTCATAGAAGATGATGGAGGGTGTAAATCTCTGACATATGTGACATGGGATATAATTATAAAGGAAAACAACTGAAAATCTACCTGATCCAACTTACATGTAAACTTAAGAACAAACCTTCAGAGCCTTGTTTGTAACCCGGGGACCGCCTGTCCATCCAATGGGACGAGGGCCGCCACCTTCTCACCAAGCCAAACCTGAACACTTTAGCAGCGCACGCCAACATTTATCATTAAATTCATTATCCCTGTACAAAGCAATGCACCACAATTGTTTATGTAGTATACACTATATATATTTTGTGTTTATATAACATTTCTAATCATATGGAGTTTATCACAAGAGTCCCCCTTTGCATCAGATTCAACAGAGTTCCCCTTTACATCTCAATGCACAGGTTTTGTTCCCCTTTCCATATAAATTGTCAGTAGAGGAGTGTGGAAGGGATGATGGGGGCAGTATGTACAGGAGAGGACTGTGGATGGGAAGATGGGGGCAGTATGTATAGGGAAGGATGGTAGAGGGGGTGATCGGGGCAGTATGTACAGGAGAGGAGTATGGAGCGGATGATGGGGGCAGTATGTATAGGGGAGGAGTGTGGAGGGTATGATGGGGCAGTATGTATAGGGGGGAGTGTGGAGGGGATGATGGGGGCAGTATGTAGAGTAGAGGAGTGTGGAGGGGATGATGGGGGCAGTATGTATAGGGGAGGAGTGTGGAGGGGATGATGGGGCAGTATGTGTAGAGGAGGAGAGTGGAGGGGATAATGGGGCAGTATGTATAGGAGAGGAGTGTAGAGGGGATGATGGGGGCAGTATGTAGAGTAGAGGAGTGTGGAGGGGATGATGGGGACAGTATGTATAGGGGAGGAGTGTGGAGGGGATGATGGGGGCAGTATGCATAGGAGAGAAGTGTGGAGGGGATGATGGGGGCAGTATGTATAGGGGAGGAGTGTGGAGGGGATGGGTGGGGGCAGTGTCAGGAACCATGAAACAGACTGAGACAGAAGTACAATCAAATCAAACTTGTTTATTAATAAAAATAAAAGGTAAATAGAAAAAAGCATAGTCAAGCATAGCCAGAGTCCTGTAACCAGATTGGGTAGTCAGCCAGTCCAAAGTTCATTAACCAGATCGGGTAATCAGCCAGGTCGGAAGTCAGGGATCCAAGGAGAGCAACCGCAAGCAGGATAAGAAGCCAGGTGGGATGTCAGCAAGCCAGTCTTGAAACAAACAGCAGGAGATGGTTCCCTGTGATGTGACCAATGCGAAGGCAAATGGAAAAGTGAGCAGGAAGGCTTTAAATAGGCAGGACAGATGAGCATCATTGGGAACAGCTGGTAACTGTGGGAAGAGAAGAGAGCTGGCAATTAGCCGACAGCTGAGCGGCCAGCCCAGAGGAGGAAGGGCTAAGCCAGCCCTTACAGTACCCCCCTCAATGACCCCTTTCCCTCGGAGGGCCACCAGGCTTGAGGGGAAACCGTCTATGGAACTCGCAGAGGAGAACAGGGGCATGTACGTCAGAGGGTGAAACCCAGGAGCATTCCTCCAGACCGTACCCCTTCCAATGCACCAGGTACTGTATGCGCCCACGGAACCTACGGCAGTCAACAATGGATTGTACCTCATACTCCTCATGGTTCTCAACCAGAATAGGGTGAGGACGTGGCATTGAGGTGGTAAATCGGTTACAGACCAACGGTTTCAATAAGGAGACATGAAACACATTTGAGATGCGCATACCAGGAAGAAGGTCCAACGAGTAAGCTACTGGGTTAATCCTGCGAAGGATACGGAACAGCCCAATAAACCGAGGTGCAAACTTCAGTGAGGGAACATGAAGCCGGAAGTTTGCGAGATGACAGCCAGACCCTGTCCCCAACCTGGTAGGAAGGCGCAGGCAGGCGTCTGCGGTCAGCATGGAGTCTGTACCTATCATTAGCATGACGCAAATCCTCCTGGACTTGTACCCAAGTGGAACGAAGACCACGGAGATGCTCCTCTAATGCAGGAATACTCTGTGAAACAAACGAGTCAGGCAACATGGAAGGTTGGAAACCATAATTCGCCATAAATGGAGACAATCGGGAGGCAGAATTCAAGGCACTGTTATGAGCAAACTCTGCCCAAGGTAATAGGTCAGACCAGTTGTTATGATGGTCAGAAATAAAGCAACATAGGAATTGCTCCAAGGACTGATTGGGTCGTTCTGCGGCCCCATTAGACTGTGGGTGATACACAGAAGAGAACGCAAGCTGGATTCCCAACTCTGCACAAAAGGCTCGCCAGAACTGGGAGACAAACTGACTGCCCCTATCTGAGACAATTACCTTGGGTAGCCCATGTAAGTGAAAGTTCTCCCAAGCAAAAATGGAAGCCAGTTCCTTAGAGGTGGGCAACTTCTTAAGTGCAATACAATGACTCATCTTTGAGAACCGGTCAACCACCATAGGGATAACAGTGTTGCCTTGGGAGTTGGGCAATTCCACAATGAAATCCATAGACAAGTGAGTCCAGGGCCTCTTTCCATTGGGTATGGGTTGTAGGAGGCTCACTGGAAGGTGTCGGGGAGTCTTACTCTGAGCACACATGGGACAGGCAGCTATGAAGGCGGTAACATCAGCCCGTAGACTAGGCCACCAGAATTGTTGGGAGTTGCCCAAATGAGTTGATTCTTCCCAGGATGGCCAGCTGCCTTGGGAGAATGGTAAGTCTGGAGAACTGCAGTACAGAGACTCTCTGGGACAAAGCAGCGATCACAAGGTTTATCAGAAGGAGCATGGACCTGAGCAGCAACAATTTTGTCACCCAAAGGAGAAGTGAGACTGGTGTGAATCATAGCCAAGATATAATCAGGAGGAATCATAGGAACCAACTCTGACTTGGAAGTGGAGGAAAATTGTCGTGACAAGGCATCAGCCCTTACATTCTTAGTATCGGGTAAGAATGAGACAATGTAATTAAAGCTTAACAAGAAAAGAGCCCATTGCACCCTTCTGGGAGAGAGTCGCTTAAGCCCCATACACACTATCAGATTATCTGCTGAGTTTTTCCTTCAGATTTACCAAAACCATGTAGTAGAAGGGCCTGCCTGATTGCATACACATTGAAACTCCTAAGGTTTGTCCTCATATTATATGGTTTTGGTAAATCTGAAGGAAAAACTCAGCAGATAATCTGATAGTGTGTATGGGGCTTTAGACTCAGACAAGAATGTAAGATTCTTATGGTCAGTAAGAATAAGAACGGGCACAGTAGTACCTTCAAGGAGATGTCTCCATTCTTTCAGGGCTAAATTGATCGCCAACAGCTCTCTGTCACCAATCTCATAATTGCACTCAGCAGGTGACAATTTCTTGGAGAAGTAGCCACACGGATGCATAGCGCTCTCAGAGTTAGGACGTTGAGACAGAAGGGTGCCAACTCCTGTCTCAGAAGCATCAACTTCTAGAATAAAAGGCAACGTAGAATCAGGATGTGCCAACACAGGAGCAGAAACAAAGGCAGCCTTGAGAGTCTCAAAGGCCTTAATGGACTCCGGAGACCAACTCTGTGGGTTACCGTTCTTTCTGGTCATGTCAGTCCAGAGGCTTGACCAAAGACAAGAAGTTACGAATAAACTTCCGATAGTAGTTGGCAAAGCCCAGGAAACGCTGCAGAGGACGTAAACACACGGGTCGAGGCCACTGTAGGACTGCCGACAGTTTCTCTGGGTCCCTCGAAAAACCAGCAGTGGAAATGACATAGCCCAGGAATGTAACCTGTTCACGATGGAACTCGCACTTCTCCAGTTTACAATAGAGATTGTTCTCTCATAGTTTCTGAAGTACACAACAGACATCTGTGTGGTGGCTCTCCATAGACTTGGAAAATATGAGGATATCATCGAGATAAACCACCACACACAATTGCAACAAATCTCGGAGGACTTCGTCAATAAATTCCTGGAAAACTGCCGGGGCGTTACAAAGGCCAAAATGCATTACCAGGTATTCATAATGGCCTGTTCTGGTATTAAACGCAGTTTTCCACTTGTCACCCTCCTTAATGCGCACAAGATTGTATGTCCCTCTCAGGTCAAGCTTTGTGAAAACCGTTGCTCCCTTGAGTCGGTCAAATAACTCTGTTATCAATGGAATCGGGTAGGCATTCTTAATCGTCACATGATTGAGACCCCTATAATCTATACAAGGTCTCAGTTCACCGCTCTTCTTTTTCACAAAGAAGAAACCAGCACCAGCAGGAGACGTGGATTTGTAGATGAAACCTCGAGAAAGTGCATCAGCAACATACTCCTCCATGGCCTTATCCTCCAAGACCGACAAAGGGTAAACCCAGCTACGAGGGGGTATGGCACCAGGTTGAAGGTCAATTGCACAATCATAAGGCTGGTGTGGAGGAAAACTACCAGCTTGACCTTTATCAAAGACCTCGCCAAAATCACGGTACTCCTCCCGCAAGGAGGAGAGTGAAGCGGTGCACAGGACCTTGGATACCTTCAGGAAGCATGTCTCACTGCATTGTGGTGACCAGGAGGACCAGTGCCTCTGTAACCAAGGATGACCAATAACCAGCGGAAATCTGGGTGAGGAAATAAATTGGAATTGGATTATCTCATGGTGAAGAGCCCCTATGGCCATGGACAATGGAACCATCTCATGAGTCACATGGGCAGGTTGTAAAGGTCTCCCGTCAAGGGCCTCAATGGCAAGTGGAGTGTCACGCAGCTGCAGCGGAATCAAGTGCTGCGAAACAAATGAAGCATCAATGAACAGGCCTGTAGCCAGATCGGGTAGTCAGCCAGTCCAAAGTTCATTAACCAGATCAGGTAATCAGCCAGGCCGGGAAGTTGGGGCTCCAAGGAGAGCAACCGCAAGCAGGATAAGAAGCCAGGTGGGATGTCAGCAAGCCAATCTTGAATCAAACAGCAGGAGAAGGTCATGGGCAGCACAGTGGTGTAGTGGTTAGCACTCTCACCTAGCAGTAAGAAGGGTCACTGGTTCAAATCCCAACCATGACACTACCTGCCTGGAGTTTGCATGTTCTCCCTGTGCCTGTGTGGGTTTCCTCCGGGTACTCCAGTTTCCTCCCACACTCCAAAGACATGCAGGTAGGTTAATTGGCCTAGTAAATGAATGGGGACCTAGGATAGTGGGCTACTTGAGGGTAGGGACTGATGTGAGTGTGCAATGTACAGGGATAGGAACAATTGTAGACACTCACTCAGGTTGAACTGGATGGACTGGTGTCTTTATTCAACCTTACTAACTAGGAAACTATGAAACTATAAGGTTCCCTGTGATAAGGCAAATGAAAAAGTGAGCAGGAAGGCTTTAAATAGGCAGGTCAGACGAGCATCATCGGGAACAGCTGGTAACTGTGGGAAGAGAAGAGAGCTGGCTGACAGCTGAGCGGCCAGCCCGGAGGAGGAAGGGCTAAGCCAGCCCTGACAGGCAGTGTGTGGAGGAGATGACAGGGGCTGTGTGTATAGGGGAGGAGGAGTGTGGAGGGGATGATGGGGTCAGAATGAAGAGGGGTTTCTTGCAGTGTCTATGGGGTGACCAGGGAGTGATGTTGGGAAGATAAGTGACTATGGAATGATGTCCCTCATTTGGGGGTAGGAAGAAGCTCAGAGTCATGTCTGTCAGCTGGATTTATGAAGTGGCAATGACACCAGGCAGATAAATAAAGAATGGGTACTCTTACCAGAGTCTGTGGACTTGCATGTGGGTAACACCAGGTCTACCAAGCATGAACAGGTGAGTCCTCGATCTCTCAGGAACAATCCAGCTGATCGCAGTTGATCCTTCAGTTGGGAGCTGATGTCCTCAGGGATCCTTCTCTCAATGAAGTCCAAAGATTGGGGAGCAACCGCCAAGCAATGGGTTTCCCATGAAAGTAGAAGAGGCTCACAGGATGGGTCATATATAAAACAAAAAAGGACAACAGCCTTCCATAGTGTAGTTCAAAAAAGCACTTATGCTGTTTATTGGCATACACAAGATATAAAAATAGTAAAATAAAAAGTGATCACAATGTTTAAAAGGGAAAATAGAAACCAGCCCTATGCGTTTTGTCCCAAGGGACTTCTACTGGGGCATCTAACTGTTCCCCCATATTGCTCATATATATATAAATAACTGTAGAAAACCAAACACCAATCCCTGATCACAATCAACATATGGTAATAAAATGTTCCTGGATAGGAGGGAAAACGACTCATGATTAACATTAATCACACCCCCCTCTGAGAGCCAATCGCTCCCCACCCGTGAAACTCACCCTTCAATACCCAGAGATCCAGGAAGTAAAAGAAATGGGGTTGTGCTGTGAACCATGTCTAGTGTCTAGTGTTTAGAACCATGTGTTAGTAAATGGATACCTAACATGTCACACTTCAAAACTGCACACGCTCGTGGAATGGCGTCAACTTCGGTACTTACCTTTTTTTTACAGGTTACATGTTTTGAGTTACAGAGGTGGTCTAGTTCTCAAATGATTGCTCTCGCTCTAATGTTCATGGTGATACCTCACATGTGTGGTTTAAACACCGTTTACATATGTGGGTGTGACTTACGTTCGCTTTTGCGAGCAAGCACGTGGGAACAGTGGCGATTTACATTTTTTTTATTGTTAATTTTACTTTTATTGATATAATTGACAGGTCCTCTTTGCAGTGAGATCTGGTCCAATAATTCCCCAGATCACACCTCTAGGCTGAGAAGCCTGAAATAAAACAACACTTACGACGGGACTAGAAAAAGTAAGTCCAATAGCCAGTAGCCAATAGCTTCCGTCTCGTAGTTGAATCTGAACATGCGTGAGTTTTTCTGTGGCGGAATTGCGTACACACGATCGGAGTTTCCCATAGAAACCTTTTCCGTCTGAAAAATTGAGATCCTGCTCTCAATCTTTTGCTGGCGGAAATTCACCAAACCTAAATAATGGGAGTGTACAGAGTGGATTCTCCAACCCTTATTGCATACACCTAAAATAAAGTGTATATAAGCAAAATCAACAAGTCAAGTGTATAAAAAATATTATCAAATGACCTAGTTCATTCAATAATTATAAGTGCACGAGTAAACAGAAATTTTCATATCCATTAAAATATGTGCATATCCCTCAACAAAAAACAATATAATCAAAAATAAACAAATAAATAAAAATATATATATGCAATAGTGTATACCGATTCCACAAGTGTTTATATCAAGCAGAAAAAACAAGTCATTTTCTTAAGTGAGACAAAACAATTTCTTAGCACATAAAAAAAGGAAAAAAGTGCTCAGTAGAAATGTCCCAAAGTAGAGCGACAGGTAGTGATAAAATAAAAAATCAGCAAAAACTTCTTATGTATGCTTTCTTATCAGTGTCCCCAATCGATGAAAAACTCCTTCACCACACCACCAGTGACCCCCTATGGATGGAGCACTCACCAGACAGGTTGCCTAGCACTCTCGCACCAGGCTCAACAGGCGTTTTAAATTGTTTAAATTAGGAATCACAGATGTCCAGCACAGAATATCCAGAGAGTATTAATTCCCCTTTGCAGATTCCAATAGGATTATCTCCCCAAGTTCCTCAAAAAGAAAAACAAAGGCTTCCCATGGTGTAATACTATAAAACAACTTTAATAGCACACTTAAAAGCCACTTGGTAATGCACTCACATGTAAAAAACTTGTAAAAAGCACTTCAAAATCACTGCAATACTTCACATCAGCAAAACTTCACTCTAAGGCATTGGTGGTTACAGTGGATACTGGTCGCAGTTAGCAGTGTCAGTGATATCTCTCACCCCTCCTTTTGCTGTATGGTACCTTACAGCCAGACTCTCAATGACACTCTCTCTCCAGTCCTGTTCCTCGTGTAAGAGGCACACACACTTCCGCCTTGTTTGCAGAGTTTGATTCAATCAATGGTTGCCAGATAGCCACGCCCCCGACATGTTTCGTCACTAGGACTTATTCAATCCCATGAATAAGTCCTAGTGACGAAACATGTCGGGGGCGTGGCTATCTGGCAACCATTGATTGAATCAAACTCTGCAAACAAGGCGGAAGTGTGTGTGCCTCTTACACGAGGAACAGGACTGGAGAGAGAGTGTCATTGAGAGTCTGGCTGTAAGGTACCATACAGCAAAAGGAGGGGTGAGAGATATCACTGACACTGCTAACTGCGACCAGTATCCACTGTAACCACCAATGCCTTAGAGTGAAGTTTTGCTGATGTGAAGTATTGCAGTGATTTTGAAGTGCTTTTTACAAGTTTTTTACATGTGAGTGCATTACCAAGTGGCTTTTAAGTGTGCTATTAAAGTTGTTTTATAGTATTACACCATGGGAAGCCTTTGTTTTTCTTTTTGAGGAACTTGGGGAGATAATCCTATTGGAATCTGCAAAGGGGAATTAATACTCTCTGGATATTCTGTGCTGGACATCTGTGATTCCTAATTTAAACAATTTAAAACGCCTGTTGAGCCTGGTGCGAGAGTGCTAGGCAACCTGTCTGGTGAGTGCTCCATCCATAGGGGGTCACTGGTGGTGTGGTGAAGGAGTTTTTCATCGATTGGGGACACTGATAAGAAAGCATACATAAGAAGTTTTTGCTGATTTTTTATTTTATCACTACCTGTCGCTCTACTTTGGGACATTTCTACTGAGCACTTTTTTCCTTTTTTTATGTGCTAAGAAATTGTTTTGTCTCACTTAAGAAAATGACTTGTTTTTTCTGCTTGATATAAACACTTGTGGAATCGGTATACACTATTGCATATATATATTTTTATTTATTTGTTTATTTTTGATTATATTGTTTTTTGTTGAGGGATATGCACATATTTTAATGGATATGAAAATTTCTGTTTACTCGTGCACTTATAATTATTGAATGAACTAGGTCATTTGATAATATTTTTTATACACTTGACTTGTTGATTTTGCTTATATACACTTTATTTTAGGTGTATGCAATAAGGGTTGGAGAATCCACTCTGTACACTCCCATTATTTAGGTTTGGTGGTTTTACAGGGGGATTGATCTTACCTATTTAGCGCCACAAGGTGATAGTGATTTAACACAGTGTAGGTGTGTGGTTATTTTTACCTTCTAATTATTTAATTTATATATATACAAGTGGCAGCTGGGGGGGGGGTAGGTTGACTACTGGCGCAGTGTTGACACACTGGGTGGCGGTGTTTGATGTGTGTAGTATTTGTGGCGGAAATTCAGCCAGCAAAATTCCCGATGGAGCCTACACACGGTCGCTTTTTTCAGACGAAAAATCTCTCATCGGTCTTTTGATGGCCGAAAATCCGACCGCATAAGTGGTAGTTAAGGAAGTCAGTGCTGTAGAGAAAATGTTAATGTAGCATACAGGGCAAGGGGCTTCATAATCCATGGCCCAGCAGAGAAAAAGGCCACCAAAATCCTCAGCATCAGGCCCACGATGCTCTTAATCTGGCCCTGGGTAGAGACAAACCCAAACCTCATTTCTATTTGTAACACTTAAATTGTATAGCCTCATGAGATATGATGCACCTAGAAATGATGAAAATATCTGATTTCAGGTTCCGGTATCTCGATGCTCGGATTCCTGTATTCCCGGTAACAGAAAAAAGTTTGGATCTTCAATTCATAAATGTTGCTATGAGTGTGTCTTGTGTCCAGAAGGAGAGATCTCCAACATTTCAGGTGGAGTTTCTATTTGTTACCAAGTTATTGTTGGACTGGGCAGAAGATACGGCTGTGGGTAAAGTGTATGTCCGGAAAGAAAACATAGGAAGTACATCTCTACAGTGTGTGCATCATTTCCTCAGTCTGTATCCTTTTAAAGTCTCCTGCAAATACAAAAATATACCTGTTGATCCTGCCAGAAATGCACTCAGCCTCTAAAGCAGGTTGTGGGTTGACACAGTGGCGGCTGGTGAAATTTTAGGATGGGGGTGTGCCACAACCGCCCTTCCTTTTTGACCCCTCCCACTTGGTTAAAATGGGCATGGTTTGAGCGAAATAGTGGGTGTGGCTCCTAGGTGGCGTGGTTAGCGTCTGAGTTGAACGAGGGGTGGAGGGAGAGGGACGAGATGAATGAAGGGACAGCAGGCCCAGATCCTACACAACAATAGAAATGTGTATTTTAGAAAGTTTAACAATCAGCAGATAAAGATATTCCAAACACCTGGTGTTAGCACTTGAAGATGATTGAAGCACATCATTTATATTATTGTATTGTAATATAAAATAAAATCATTCAACTCACCATAGTGCAGAATCAGTGGGAGCCCTGAGCGTGTCACTATCCACGTCGCCTACAACCAAATGCTATCAGGTGTCCCCAGCAGAGCCCATCCTTACATCAGGTGCCCCCAGTGGAGTCCCTCCTTACATGCAGCCTGTGTCACATCAAATGCAGCCTCTGTCCCACAAAACGCAGTCTCTGCCCCCGCAAATGCAGCCTGCCTGTGTCCCATTAAATGCAGCCTGTGTCCCCCCAAATGCAGCCTGTGCCCCCCCAAATGCAGCTTGTGTCCCCCCCAATGCAGCCTGCCTGTTTCCCATTAAATGCAGTCTGTCCCCCCCAAATTCAGCCTGCCTTTGCCCCATTAAATGCAGCCTGTGCTCCCCCAATGCAGCCTGTGCTCCCCAATGCAGACTGTGTCCCCCCAATGTAGCCTCTGCCCCCCCAATGCAGCCTGCCTGTGTCCTATTAAATGCAGCTTGTGCTCCCCCTATTGCAGCCTGTGCCCCCCATGCAGCCTGTGTCTCCCCAAATACAGCCTCTGTCCCCCCAACTGCAGCCTCTGCCCCCCAAATGCAGCCTGCCTTTGTCCCATTAAATGCAGCCTGTGCTCCCCCCAAATGCAGCCTCTGTCCCCTCAAATGTAGCCTCTGTCCCCCCAAATGCAGCCTCTGCCCCCAATGCAGCCTGCTTGTGTCCCATTAAATGCAGCCTCTGCCCCCCAATGCAGCCTGTGTCCCCCCCAAATTCAGCCTGTGTCCTTCCACTGGCAGCGCTGATGGAGCGACATGCTTCCTGGTTCCTCTCCCGGGAACAATGGCAGAGAGAGACAGGAAGTGACATCTAACTGAGGTCAGATGTCAATCAAATCTGAAGAGCCAAAGTAGCTTCCGCCAGGTGCCTGTAGTATATGTTACTATGGCCGGGTGGATGCTACTCGGCGCTTCAGAAAATGCCGCAAGGCGGGCTAAATGCCCGCAAATGCAGCACCATGTCTGCAATCTCGTGATTGCATAGATGTGGCACTTCCCATAAGGGCACTGTGTCCAGCATCGGACTGTGTCCGGCGTCCGAACACAGTGCACTTAAGGAACTGTATTATGGGCCGCCACTGGGTTGACAACACACGGGAGTTTGTGGACTGAAAAAAAATAACAGTGTCAACTCTGGCAGTACAAACCTGCATTATTCAATTCCTGATCTGTCACAATGCACAGCAACATTTACGTTTATTCTAAAGTTCCACATTTATGATAAAAAAACTGTATCATTGAGCTCCAAAAATAAAATAAAACTGTAGCGCCGGTACTCCTGAAGAGTACGCGATAGGTCTGTAAATTTAGTTTTTTCCCAAGACTATAGTTGAGTCTTGGGGTTAATTGTTCTAAATTGTGGTTTTGGCATCAGTCTGGCTGGACTGTACTAATGTTCTGCCTGGTCATAGGTGCAGGTAACACCTTTGACAGGCATTGTAACGCAGTCTGGTTGGACGCATTGGGTACCAATCTCTCTCTCGGAGCCAATCAGTGGGCGCTTTGCCTCGCTGTGTATTCCGGGAGAGGGGACTTAAGGTGCTGAAGTCACGTGGTTTTCGGGTTCCGGTCCAGAAGTATGTTCTGACTCCATGGTCCTGGTCCTCCTGACCAGCCCCCAGAGGCCCTCGTGGCCTGGGGTGCGAATCCATCTGTTTCTGAGTCTCGGAACTGGCTATTCCGTGGCGCAGTAACTGGAAGGAGGATTCTAAAGTGCTCCGGTGCCGTCTCGGGTTTTGGAGAGGTCCAGCAACTCGTCATGCAACCAGGATAAGGACTCTTCAGAAGGGGGCCACGCACGAGGCTGGCTGCTCGGTAAGAGCCTGGATGCTGAGCTGTATGGACACCAGTTGAATCCACATTTCTTACGGTCTGATTTTTTTCCTACGGATTTTGTCCTAGACTGGTGTTGCATACACACGGTCGGACAAAGTTGTGGGAAAATCGTTCGTTTACGACGGGACTACATTGAGGCTAGTAGCCAATAGATTTGGTCTCATAATTTGAATTGAGCATGCGTGGCACTTTGTCCAATCGTAATTCTCTACAATCGATTGGAAAGAGTCTGATCGGATTTTTTGTCGGAAAATTTTAAGATCCTGCTCTCAATTTTTTTCCGTCTGAGTTTCCCCGTAATACAGAGAACAGTTATTGAAGTAAAAAAACTGTGGGGTTCCCGCAAATTCAATTACCAGGCCCTTCAGTTCTGGTATGGATATTAAGGGGAACCCCGCATCAAATAAAAAAAAAAATGACGTGGGGTTACCCCCTGCAGGTCTGATATGGATATTAAGGGGAAATCCACGCCAAATTTAAAAAAAACAATGGCGTGGAGTTCCCCCCAAAAATCCATACCAGACCCTTTATCCAAGCTTGCAACCTGGCAGGCCACAGGAAAAGAGGGGGGATGAGAGAGTGTCCCCCCTCCTGAACCGTACCAGGCCAAATGCCCTCAACATTGGGAGGATGCTTTGGGGTTCTGTGACCCCTCAAAGCACCATGTCCCCATGTTGATGGGGACAAGGGCCTCATCCCCACAACCCTGGCTGGTGATTGTGGGGGTCTGTGGGTGGGGGGCTTATCAGTATCTGGAAGCCCCCTTTAACAAGGGGATGCCCAGATCCCGGCCCCCCTGTTTGAAATGGTAAGGGGGTACAAAAGTACCCCTACAATTTCACAAAGAAAGTGTAAAAAAATTGTTAAAAAACACTCAGACACCGTTGGGAAAAGTATTTTATTAAAAAAAAAAAGATTCCAGGTGTGGTAATCCACTCTTCCTATCCAGCGATGGCTGATCTCTTCTCCGGGGTCCAGCGATGGGTGATCTGATCTCTTCTCTGGGATCCAGCGATGGGTGATCTCTTCCGATGGTCCAGCGCAGCACATCCTGTCTCCACCGGAGACACTGCGGGAATCTCGTCAGCCTGACAGATCTTAGCTGAGGAGGACAGGGCCATCCATCACCTGACCCCGCCCCCCTCTGATGCAAGGGGAAAGCCAGGCTTCCCCAGTGATGTACAGGTGACCCCGCCCCCCTCTGAAGTAACACAGGTTTCCATTACATCACAGGGAGGCGGGGTCATCCACACGTCACTGGGGAAGTCCGGCTGTCCCCTTGCTTCAGGGGGGCGGGGTCAGGTGACGGGTGGCCCCGTCCTCCTCAGCTAAGACCTGTCAGGCTGCCGGGATTCCTGCAGTATCTCCGGACGTTTTTGCATTGATACATGTCCCCTGGGGCAGGACCCAGGTCCCCAAACACTTTTTAGGACAATAACTTGCATATAAGCCTTTAAAATTAGCATTTAGCAATTTAAATTTCTCCCATAGACTTTTACAGGGTGTTCCGTGGCTTTTCAAATTGTTCACTGTTTGGCGAACAGGCGAACAAGCAATGTTCGAGTCGAACATGAGTTCAACTCGAACTCGAAGCTCATCCCTAATTGACATTATTTCCACCCTGCAGTCTCACTGGAACAGCGGCCCCAAACATGAGGGGATGCTTTTGTCCTTAGACCTACACAAAGCGTTCGACTCAGTGGAATAGGCATACCTCTTTGCTATCAGGGAGCGCTGGGGTTTTGACCAACGCTTAAAGGGACTGCTTCACTCCCTTTACTCTTCCCCGAAAGCTTTGATTCACCTACAGGGGCAATATTCGCTACCCTTCAACATCGAGAAAGGCACTAGGCAAGGTTGCCCCCTATCCCCGCTAATATTCGCTATTGCCATTGAAACTCTAGAAATTGCAATACGTTCTAACCACAATATTCGAGGAGTATCATGCGGCCCTCAAACACATAAATGCGGCCTATTCGCCGACGACATGCTTGTATTCATCACATCCCCGATCACTTCCCTCCCCAATCTATGCAAACTACTCTCTGACTTCTCAGTGATCTCAGGTCTTAAGGTAAACAATGCCAAATCCCACGCCCTCAACATATCCCTGAAACGAGATTTAGTAACATCACTACAAAGCTCCTTTGATTTCAAATGGAGCAACTCCTCAAGAGAATACCTGGGATCACCCTTACAGCAAAAATTGAACAATTATATACTACTAACTTTATTCCCACATACAGGAAGCTCGAGTCTGACATGAAAAATTGGGCCAAAGGGGAATTTTCCTGGCTATGTAGAATACACGCCATAAAGATGACACTCCTTCCCAGACTGCTGTACCTCTTCAGAGCCTTACCGATTAATATAAGAAAAGACCATTTGAAATCTTTTCAACAAAAAGTAAACACATTTATTTGAAGAGGGTCAGGCCACATACTGCCAAAAAATACTCTATACAGACTCAGGACTAAGGGGGGTCTGGGACTGCCTCGGCTGTTTTGGTACTACCAAGCAGCCAGAATCTCTCAACTCTCAAACGTGCACTCCAAAACCGAAAAGCCGGATTGGATTCAAATAGAAAGACAGGTGGCTTCCTTGTATACTCTTGATTTCCTCTTAGGGGTCTCACCCAGGGAAAGAACCCCAATTCTCTTGCCCATTCTCTCCCAATCTCTGTCTCTTTGAGACAAGATGAGAATGAATCCCTCCTTGGTCTCTGAATGTCAACCCCTTTCCCATATCTTTAATAAGCCAAACTTCATCCCAGGCCAAGACATTAAAGAGTTTAAATGGTGGTTGGGAAAGGGGCCCTACTGGATAGGACAGTTTTTTACCGCCACAGGACCAATCACCATGAAATTCTGCAGGTAACAGCTGGAAATCCCATTCTCTGAACACTTCAGATTTCAGCAAATATAACACTTCCTTCATAAAGTCTGGAAATCTAAACCACCCCCCCCCCCCCGATTCACTCCATATGAAATCTGGTGCAGACAGTCCACGGAACAGAGGGGTGGAATCTCCATTGTCTACCAGTCGCTTGCCCAAATGCCCACTAAAGCCCCTTACATGACGTCTTGGGAGGATGACCTGCAAATAAACTGGACCTTGGAAAAATGGCAGACGTCCTTTTCTAGAGCCTTTAAAGGGATACAAAATACATCTCTGATCTAATCCAATTTAAAAGTGATGACCAGATGGTCCCTCACTCCAGCTAAGTTGGCCTCCATGTACCCTACAGCTAACCCTCAATGCTTCAGAGGGTGCCAACTTTCAGGCACTATGGCTCACACATGGTGGGAATGCCCCAGAATAAGGTCATTCTGGAACAGGTTGTTTGCCTTGATCTAAAGAGTTAAAAATCACCTGATTCCAAAAACCCAGACAGTTGCTCTTCTGAATGCTAATCTTCCCAGGACTTCTAAAGCCACACGCAAACTAATACACTTCATTTTACTAGGTGTGACGCTGACAATAGCTAAGGCATGGAAACAACCATAGGTTTCTCTCCCTGCCACCAAAAGAAAAATCTCATGGATTATGTTCCAAGAAAAACTCACAAGCATCCTATTAGACAAAACCAAGGAGTTTGAAGCAACCTGGGAACTCTGGGCCAAATATATGGGCATATCTCTTATAGCTGGAAAACAAGTCTAACGAAGCACCACCGCTCCCGCTCTGCTGTTTGGCTTTTTCCTTCTTTTCTCTGCCTCACCCCCCCTTCTCCTGCTTTCTGATACTCCTCTCCTCTCCTCTCACACCATACTCTTAACACCTTCTCCTCACACCGAGGGCACCTATGGTACATCCGCCTCAGAGAAGACTCTATAACAATCCCCCATCTAGAAGGGGCTATAGGCCTCAGCTCCGAAGATTAAATCCCGGCAGCCTTGGTTGTCGGAAACCTCCAACCAGACTCTCCTGGGGAGGTATTTTGGAGATATTCCATGGGCACAGCATGATCCTCCTAAGGGGTGCCCAGAGTATCCTCATGTTCCCCTCAGTGGGTCCTCCAAAAACAGGAGCATCACAAGGGTTTTTTGTAGTTGGACCACTCAGTGGGTCTAACCTATGTCCTTATACACCTCCTAAATGCATTCTGCACTTGTCAAATGCTGTAGTGTAGGAATAAGTGTATGCATTGTTATTTCAATTCTGTTTTCCATTGTTTTTATTTTATTGAAAATAAAATATTTTGAAAGTAAAAAAAAATAAAAATGTTTAACTTACCTGAAACCGCTGTTGCTAGGCAATCTTCCTAATCTGCCTCTTCCTATTCCGCGGCGCTTCCCCCTCTTTGGCGAGCAGCCGTGTTGCTTTCTGGGACATGTGTATGGACATGTGTAAAACAACGGGGCCATTCACAAAGCGCCGCGTGACTCCCACATGCGCAGTAGGAAACAGGCAGTGAAGTCGCAAGGTTCCACGGCTTGTTTCCCTTCGTTAAGACCCCTTTCACACCACACCGCTGATAGCGTGGGCGGTAAAACGCCGCTATTTTTAGCGGCGTTTTACCGCCAGATTTGCGGCACATTTCGGCCACTAGCAGGGTGCTTTTACCCCCCGCTGGCGGCTGCGAAAGAGTTAAAACCGCTGGAAATACGCCGCAATAGCGGTGTTTTGCTGGCGGGATTACAGCGCTGCCCCATTGATTTCAATGGGGAGCAGCGGTGGAGGAGCGGTAAACACACCGCTCCTTCACCACTCCAAAGAAGCTGCTGGCAGGACTTTTTTCTGACGTCCTGCCAGCGCACCGCTGTAGTGTGAAAGCCCTCGGGGCTTTCACACTACAAACAATGGTACAGCTTCTTTAGGGCATTTTGTAGGCGCTATTTCTAACGCTATAGCGCCTGCAAAATGCCCTGGTGTGAAAGGGGTCTAAGATGGAGGCGCCGACAGCCGATCCGATGGACGGATCGGCCTTGGGCTGTCGACATCGTGGGCTCACTGGACAGGTAAGTGTCCTTATTAAAAGTCAGCAGCTACAGTGTTTGTAGCTTCTGACTTTAAAAAAAAAAATGTTGGCCGGAACGCCCCTTTAAGTGCTGTGTTAATTGACATGTTAATTATATAATTGTCTTTTAAGTTGTTGCTAGGGGGGAGGGGGAGTATCCATGAGCCAGCCCTACCTCGTTATCTAACCCCTTGTGTTAAACATGTATAAAAAGGCTGTATTCTGTCCAATAAATCATTCAAGATTCTACAAGCTATTTTCGGCTAGACTTGTATTCAATGCAGCTATAATAATATATCTCTCTGATGGTCAGACTGGAGGAAGTGGTATTACTGACAGAAGCACTCAGCGGAGTGTGGGATAGGATCCGTCACATGCACCACTGTCATGGTCTGGTATAAAGCGTGGGCCACATATCATAGCCCGGAGTCCTTCTCCCCTCATATCCCTCTGTGGGGTAACCCATCCCTCCCGCACATTCCGGATCTTAGTGTATGGGCCTCTAGGGGTAGTGGGTCTTCAACATATAGTATAGTAGGGTCATCTGAGGTCATTCCCTGAACCTAAGGCAGCTTATCACTTACCTAACTGGATGTTTTTTTAGGTACCTGCAGCTTATGCATGACTCTAGAGTCTGACCCTATAGAGAGGATGTTGACCTCCAGTGTGATGGATATATCGCTTTCTGCTCCCTAACTACGCTTGTCTATGGCTTATGTAGCCAAAGAGAGTCGATTATATTTCAGAGGGCACGCTAATATCCCTACTTTGGAGGAGGATGAATCTTACAGTATATCACCACTATGTTCTTAGCCAGGGATAGATTTACCTAACTCAAATTCCTGCATAGGGTTTATTATACCCCCCCAGCACCTACCAACCATTTATCCATCTGTTTCTTTGGCTTGTCCACAGTTTCAGGCCTCGGAGGCCTAGTTTCTTCCTATGGTATGGTCTCGTGCATCCTTACAGTTGTTCTGGACGCCGGTGGTGTCTGATGGTAACTCCGCGTGTGGTTTGACTCTCGGACTGGACCCCAAAGTTTTCTTGTTAAATGTTTTTAATGACTCTCATATGAGTAGATATCTGAAACTTTTTGTTTGCTATACTTCAATTTAAGCATGCAGGTAGATACTCCTATGCTGGAAGTCCTCTCAGCCTCCAACGGCCACTTCCTGGTGCTCTACTGTGAATCAGTACAAGCTTACCTTCCTTAACCGAAAGTACCCTAGGAAGTTTGATCAAATTTGGTCTGCCTGGATTGATTCTTGGGGTACAGGGGCAGACTAATGGCTCTAGCCTTTTTAAGCTGCTAATGTTAAATACTTATTCCCTATGTTGGGTATTTGATAATTGTTGTGTTGGTTCCCTTCTTTGGTTCCCTCCCCTTACCCCCCCACCACCTTGCTCCTTCCTTACTACCTCCTCCTTTCCTAATCCCTTCCTCTCTTTCCTCCCATTCCTTTACTCTCCCCTTCTTCTGCCCTCCCCCCCTCATAGATGTCAATGAATATTAGCGACTATGTTTGGGATTTTCATCCCTATGTCAGTATACAATGTATGTCTGTTCCCTTGAACACTTGTACTATGTACCTATGGTTTTCTCTTTTCTGTTGATTTGTTGGTACTTCGATAACAATAATTTCTGTTTAAAAAAAAAATGACTCAAACCCTCCCCCATCCTGTTCTCCACAACATAGAGACTAATCACTCCATGGACGCAAATAAGAGAAGTTCATTTTCAGGGTTTTCAGACAATTGAAATTGAAACTCCCCCATTATCATCACTTTGCTGCCCTTAACCACTTAAAGACCAGGCCTTATTTTCACACTTGGTGTTTACAAGTTAAAAACACATTTTTTTGCTAAAGATTAAGGAGAACCCCCAAACATTATACATTTTTTTAATAACACCCTGGAGCAGTGATGGAGAACCTTGGCACCCAGATGTTTTGAAACTCCATTTCTGCTCATGCACTCTGCAGTGTACTTGAGCATCATGGGAAATGTAGTTCCAAAACATCTGGGGTGCCAAGGTTCGCCATCATTGCCCTAGAGAATAAAATGGCTGTCATTGCAATACTTTTTGTCATACCGTATTTGTGCAGCGGTCTTACAAGCGCACTTTTTTCAAAAAAATTCACTTTTTTGAATAAAAAATAAGACAACAATAAAGTAAGCTCAATTTTTTTTATATTGTGAAAGATGATGTTATGCCAAGTAAATTGATCCCCAACATGTCAGGCCGCGTACACACGCGGGGACTGTTCGCCCAACTTTGTCCGTCAAACAGTTTCGGCAAACAGTCCGCTCAAAATTAGCATGGACGGACATGGCCACACACGACGGACGAACAGTTTGCTGAAACTGTGCGCGATGACGTGAACGGCACGTACGACGTGACGAAAAATACGACGTCCTATACACTGCATTATAACTTTCGGCGTGAAAATCCTTTCTGGGCATGCGCGCAACTTTGTTTGACGAACAAGCCTACACACGAGCGGACTGTTCGCTGAAACAAGGTTTCAGCGGACAGTTTTTCGGAAATTCCGAAAAACCTTGTTCGTCAAACTGTCCGCTGAAACTGTCCGCTGAAAGCCCACACACGAGCGGACTGTCCGCCCAAGCACTGTTCAGCGGACAAAGTTGGGCGAACAGTCCCCGCGTGTGTACGCGGCCTCACACTTCAAAATTGCGCCCGCTCGTGGAATGGCATCAAACTTTTACCCTTAAAAATCTCCATAGGCGAGATTTAAAAAATTCTACAGGTTGCATGTTTTGAGTTGCAGAGGAGGTCTAGGGCTAGAATTATTGCTCTCGCTCTACCGATTGTGGCGATACCTTTTTTGCACGTTTTTTTTTCTTTTTTTTTGTTTGATTTTTATTTCTTTTTACACTGTTTAAAAAAAAAACGGTCACTTTTATCCCTATTACAAGGAATGTAAACATCCCTTGTAATAGAAAAAAGCATGACAGGTCCTCTTATATATGAGATCTGGGGCCAAAGAGTCCTCACATCTCATATTTGGACTTAAGACCCCTTTCACACTGAGGCGCTTTTCAGGCAATTTCACGTTATAAACAGCACCTGAAAAGCTCACGAAAATCTATTTCCATTAAAATCAATGAATGCTTTCCCACTGGGGCAGTGGGCTGGCAGGGAGGTGAAAAAATGCCCCCCTCCATTGAAATTAATGGAAAGCTCTTCAAAAGCGCCCAAATGTTTTACTGGCAGTTTAGAAGTGCCTCATTGTGAAAGGGGCCTAAATGCAAAAAAATAAATTAAAAAAATGTTGCCATTTAAAAAAATGACAACAGAAAAATGTCCCTTTAAGATGTATGGGCGGAAAAGACGTTTTGATGTTGCATCCGCCCTGCTATGGTATGGAGACGGGTGGGGGGCCATCTTAGCCTCACTTGTCTCCATACCCAGCCAGGGACAGGTCCCGATCGCCTCCGCCACTGCCGACAGCTCCGGTAAGTGGTCCAAGGATGCGGGAGAGCGGCGGGAAAGGGGGGTGGCTTCTCTCCCACCGCCGATAAGGGTGATCTTGCGGCGAATCTGCTGCAGAAACCACCATTATAGTAAACAGAATTGCCAGCTCCAAAGATGGATACCTCGGTTGTGACAGCAACTGCTGCCATTACCGAGATATCCATCTTCAAAGTGCCGATGTATATGTACAGGAATCGGTCGGCAAGTGGTTTTAACACATTGGGGTTTATTTACTAAAGCTGGAGAGTGCGAAATCTGGTGCAGCTCTGCTTAGAAACCAATCAGCTTTGAGGTTTAATTGTCAATGCTGAAGTTAGAAGCTGATTGGCTACCATGTACAGCTGTAAAATATTTTAAGTGCACCAGTTTTAGTAAATACACCCCGTTGCATGCATTCCTTTTTATATTCTTTACCATGTCCTTATGGCAACGACAACTTTTCTTCCACTTGCCAATAGGCAGTCTCTACCTATAGGAATTCAGTCGATCGATAGATATTTTGTTTATCTCTCCCACAATGCTCTGATGGAATCCCCATTGCTATCTCTGTTCATTGTGTTTGTATTGTTCTTCTTGCAGACAGTGAAAACTGCATGAAATGTCCTGATGAAGAATGGCCAAATGAGAAGAAGGATCGGTGTGTTCCAAGACTGGTGGAATTTCTCTCCTACACTGATGTTGTAGTATTTTCGGCTGTCTCCATCCTCTGTTGTCTTCTGACTGGTTTAATATTGGGGATATTTATACATTACCAGGGCACCCCCATTGTTAAAGCCAATAACCGGAACCTGAGCTATCTTCTCCTGGTCTCCATCATGCTGAGCTTCCTCTGTGTCTTCTTGTTCCTCGGCCATCCAGTAGATGTGACCTGCATGCTCCGTGTCTCCTCTTTTGGTGTCATCTTCTCAGTTGCCGTCTCTTCTCTACTTGCCAAAAGTATCATGGTGTGTATTGCTTTTAAAGCCACCAAACCTGGGAGCCCCTGGAGGAAATGGATGGGAGCCAAACTACCGACTTTTATCATTTGTGTCTTATCACTGGTTCAAGTCTTAATCTGTGTCACTTGGTTGTCTATTTCTCCTCCCTTCCAGGATCGGGACACTCACTCTTATCAGGGGAAGGTCATCATTCAGTGTAATGAGGGTTCAGTTATCGGCTTCTACTCTGTCCTGGGATATATGGGGCTTCTGGCAGCTGTGAGTTTTATTATCGCTTTCTTAGCCAGGACATTACCAGACAGTTTTAATGAGGCCAAGTTCATCACCTTCAGCATGCTGGTGTTCTGCAGTGTCTGGATCGCCATGATCCCGGCCTATCTGAGCACCAGAGGGAAATACATGGTGGCTGTGGAGGTTTTTGCTCTAATAGCCTCAAGTTCTGGACTTCTTGGTTGTATATTTTTCCCAAAATGTTATATAATTCTGTTCAGACCTGACCTGAATACAAAAACATTTATCCACTAATAAGTATGGAGCAACACTGGGTTACACGTGGTTAGAGCATTATCTCTATTTTTGTTAATCTTAGTATTTTGCTAATGTATTGAGAATGGACACTGTTATATATAAATATTTGATACTTACCTCTCCGGAGGATGGTGAGTTTTATTTTTGCTCTGGACACCGCTGGTATCAGACACTTTGGGTTTATTGGAAACCTTGTTCCCTGCTGGGTGTAGTGGTTCTTCCCACCAGCCGTTCCATCACTACAGAACAATGTAGTCACTTAGTGAGGAGAAACCACAGTGACCAGAGGGGGACAAACCATCCAAAACATCCTAAAGTGTCAGATACCCGAGATACCTATCACCATCACAGATTTCACCCACCGCCTTCCCAGAGGATAAATATTAAACACGTTCTTTTATAGGCTGATTGTAATATTATTATTTTAGTGTTGGGGTCACTTTAATTATATTGTATGTAGATGTGTCCAGCTATATTAATAAATACATTTGTTGGTGCCTTCAAAAATAATTTTTAATATTAAAGTTGATGGAAGCATGTACATTTTTTTTTTGTCCAAAAACAACTTTATTTTAATGTCAAATTTACAAGTATGATCCCAGTTAGTGGTAACGGTGGAGCTGAAGAGTTGTGTCTTCTCCAGGCAGCACAACGAGAGCCACAAATGGTAAGATGGAACTTGTGACCTTTGCCAAGACCATGACTCTTTTTGCCAGTGGATGTCAGCCCACCCGTCTCCCTGTGTCTGTGCACAGCTTTTTGTGATCCATTGGGTACCTGGATTGCATTTGATGGCCTTGTGGAAATTGTCAATGAGAACGATCTCAAAGAACTTATAAGTTTAGTCTTCACCAACTCCATAGGAGTTAATGACTCTAATGCCGCGTACACACGAGCGGACTTTTCAACATCCAAAGTCCGAAGGACTGAGTCCGTCAGACTATCCGATCGTGTGTGAGCTGCAACGGACTTTTGACTCACCAAAGTCCGAAGGACTTTAGAATATGGAACATGCTTCAAATTTTCCAGACGGAACTCCGCCGGACCCGGTCCCCTTCGAAAAATCCGCTTGTGCGTATGCTACTCCGACGGACTAAAACCGACGCTAGGGCAGCTATTGGCTACTGGCTATGAACTTCCTTATTCGAGTCGGGTCGTACGTCATCACGTTCGAATCCGTCGGAGTTTAGTGTGATCGTGTGTGGCCAAGTCCGTTCGGCCGAAAAGTCTGTCAGAACTCCGTCGGAATTCCAGCAGAACTCCGACGGAACTCCTTTGGAAGTCTGTCGGACATAAGTCCTCTCGTGTGTACGGGGCTTTAGTCCTTCACGGTGATGGACAGCACACTCCTCAGCAACAGACTACAGGCTGCCTGCAAACTTGATCTGATTAGCACCATGGTGCACAGGTTTACCATAGGTTGCACCCTTGGGCACGGTGTTCTTACATCCACCACTGCAAACTCTGACATGGTAGACGACATACCCTTGCTTGGCCTTGTAGCCTATTCTACGAGCTTTGTCTGTGAGAGTAGGATGTGGTGCGCGATGGAGAGAAGACGGTTGGCGATACTGCAGCAGCGGACATGCAGGAGAAATCGCATCATAGCTGACTGCTTCTTCCTCCATAGCACTTGCATGTACTTTTAGGCACCCATTCTGGCTTAAGCTGATAGCTCGTCAGCCGGAAAGGAAGGAGCAACTTACCCAGAATGCCTTATGATGAGAAGGTGGCACAGGGCACTTCCAAGTTCACATTTTAAGTGATAGGTTGACTTCATTTTAAAGCATATTTTCTTCATAGAACCTAATTAAAAAAAAAAAAATCTTTCTCCTTGTATAAATTTCCTTGTAAACTGCTACAACAAGGGAGTATTCCGCTTCCCCATACAATGCTGCAGAGACAACACTCCGACCTCACACCTTACCAGATCCTGATTAAGGATGAGTCGAAACACCCCCCTGTTCGGTTTGCACCAGAACGTGGGAACAGACCTAAACTTCGTGTGAACTTTAGAACCCTATTAAAGTCTATGGGACTCGACCGTTCAAAATCTAAAGTGCTAATTTTAAAGGCTAATATGCAAGTTAATGTCCTAAAAAGTGTTTGGGGACCTGGGTCCCCAAGGGTATTTTTTCAGGAGCAGTGATTTTAATAATGATTAAAGTGAAATAATAAAAGTGTAATATTCCTTTAAATTTCAAACCTGGGGGGTGTCTATAGTATGGCTGTGAAGGGGCGCATGTTTCCCGTGCTTAGAACTGTCCCTGCACAAAGTGTCATTTTGGAAGGAAAAAAGTATTTTAAAATCACTTTGAATTGTTGGCTGCCGTAATGCAGAGAACACTCAAATGAGTGTTCTCTGTATTACGGAGCCGACAATTTATTCACCGATAAAAAAAAAAGCATGGGGTTCCCCTAAATTCAATTACCAGACCCTTCAGGTCTGGTATGGATATTAAGGGGAACCCTGCGTCAAATTAAAAAAAATTGACGTGGGGTCCCCCTAAAAATCCATACCAGACCCTTTATCCGAGCACACAACCTGACAGGCTGCAGGAAAAGAGGGGGGACGAGAGAGTGCCCCCCCCTCCTGAACCATACCAGGCCACATGCCCTCAACATTGGGAGAATGCTTTGGGGGTCTGCGACCCCTCAAAGCACCGTGTCCCCATGTTGATGGGGACAAGGGCCTCATCCCCGCAACCCTGGCAGGTGGTTGTGGGGTCTGCGGGCAGGGGGCTTATCATAATCTGGAAGCACCCTTTAACAAGGGTACCCCCAGATCCCAGCCCCCCCTGTTTGAAATGGTAAGGGGGTACAAAATTACCCCTATCATTTCACAAAGAAAGTGTAAAAAATGGTTAAATAAGACAAACACACTTTTAAAAAATTCCTTTAAAAAAAAAAAAAAAAAAAAGATTCCAGCGGTGGTAATCCACTCTTGCTATCCAGCGATGGATGATCATCTCTCCAGGGTGCGGCGATGGCTGATCTGATCCAGCGATGGGTGATTTCAGTCCAGCGCAGTCCATCCATGCATCCGTCTTCTGTCTCCACTGAGGAGACACTGCAGGGATCCCAGCACTGACGTTTCTTATATTAGGAGGGCGGGGACACCCGTTGCCTGACCCCACCCCCCTGGCGCTAGTGAGGGAAGCCAGGGGTTCCCCAATGACGTATGGATGACCCTGCCCCCTCTGATGTAACGCAGGTTTCCGTTTGTGAGCTAGGCGAGTGCACTTTTCGGTCACGATCCCCCCTGCTGCGCTGAATGTCCTTTCGGACAGGACACTGGACGAGGGGCAAGCCAACAGTTCCATTGAAAATTGGGCAAGCTCTGGCCAGAGGTCAAGCCTGCCCACTCGGTAGTCCAGGGGTTCATCACTCCTCAGAGCCTCCACACCGGCCGTTAACCTGATGTAGTCAGACACCTGTCGGTCTAGGCATTCCCTGATGCTGGATCCGGATGACACCTGTCGATGGGTCGGCTGAAAGAATGACCTCATATGCAAAGTCACCAACACATCTTCAAACCATCCTCTTTTTGCAGGCGCTGTTGGATTGGTACCCGCAACTCTTTCTCTGGGAGTGGGAATTCCTCCTCTGCCAGTGCATGCAAAAGCAGAATGCAGCATTTCTCGAAGCAAGGCCTGGAAGTGCTCCATTCTGACAGCCCTCTGTGATGGTGGTAACATTTCCACCATTTTGTGTTTGTACCAGGGTCTAAGTACGTTGTCACCCAGTACTGGCCCTTGCCCCTTATGCTTTTTATATGGGGGTCCCTATTAAAACACTGGAGCATGAAGGCCCCCATTTGCACTAAACTGGAACCGGTGTGGTGGCCTGGCTCCTGCTCATCATCCAGGATAATGTCATCCTCCTCGTTTTCCTCTCCCCATCTACGCACAACAACAGGGATCCCAGAAAGGTTTAAAGCATGCTCTTCTTGCTCCTCCTCATCTGCCCCGGCACCATCCTCCTCTGTCTCCTCTTCAGATTCCTGTTGTTGACTTGTCTCAGATAGAGTAGCCCCTCCTGGGAATTCATCCAGCATTGCGACTTCCTGCTCCTGCTCCTCCATGGCTTGATCAATGACATGACACAATGCAAGCTCCATAAAGAAGGCATAAGGTACCATGTCACTGATGGGGCCATGGCTGCGACTGACCAGTTTGGTGATCTCATGAAATATCCACAGAAGTCTGCATGTGTCGCGCATGAGCAGCCACTGGCGCGGTGAAAAAAACACCAGCTCCCCAGAACCTTTTCTGCCACAGAGTTCATACAGGTAGACATTAACTGCCCGTTTCTGCTGGAGCAGCCTATCAAGCATATAGAAGGTTGAGTTCCATCGCGTCGGGCAATCGCAAATAAGACATCTGACCGGCAGATTATGTCGTCGCTGAATGTCAGCAACATACTTGGACAGAGGGGTGGTGGTGGACATGGTATACTTGGACAGAGGGGTGGCGGTGGATGTGGTATACTTGGACAGAGGGGTGGCGGTGGCCGTGGTATACTTGGACAGAGGGGTGGCGGTGGACGTGGTATACTTGGATTTTGCGAAAGCAGTCGATACAGTCCCGCACACACGGCTCATGTGTAAGGTAAAGTCTACAGGTTTGGAAATATCAGTTTGTAAATGGATAGAAAACTGGCTAAAAGACAAAATTCAGAGAGTCATGATTAATGATTCTTACTCTGAATGGTCTAAGGTTATCAGTGGTGTACCCCAAGGTTCAGTGCTGGGACCCTTACTTTTTACTATCTCTATAAATGATATTGGGTCTGGGATCAAAAGTAACATTTCCGTCTTTGCAGATGACACCAAGCTATGTAGTGGAATAACGTCCTTACAGGATGTCTCCAATTTACAAGCCAACCTCAATGCTCTGTCTAATTGGGCGACTATGTGGTAGATGAGGTTTAATGTTGAGAAATGTAAAGTTCTGCACTTGGGGGCTAAGAATATGCATGCATCATACATTTTAGGGGGAGTACAACTGGGGGATCCATAGTGGAGAAGGATCTGGGGGTTTTGATAGATCATAAGCTCAATAATAGCATGTAATGCCAAGCTGGGGTTTCCAAAGCGGGCAAAGTCCTTTCTTGTATTAAGAGAGGTATGGACTCCAGAGAGAGAGAGATAGCATTTTGCCCCTGTTCAAATCATTAGTAAGACCTCATATGGAATATGCAGTTCAGTTTTGAGCACCAGTTCTCAAAAAGGATATCTGGAAAAAGTGCAGAGAAGGGCAACCAAACTGATAAGAGGCATGGGGGTGCTCAGCTATGAGAAAAGATTAGAGGAACTGAATTTATTCACTCTTGATAAGAGGATATTAAGGGGGGATATGATCACCATGTACAAATATGTAAGGGGTCCATATAGTGAACTTGGTGTCGAGTTATTCACTTTACAGTCAACAAAGAGGACAAGGGGGCACTCTTTACATCTAGAGGAAAAGAGATTTAATCTCCAAATACAGAAAGGTTTCGTCACAGTAAGCCCCCGTACACACGGTCGGACATTCTGCCAACCAAATCCGTCGATTTTGTCCGTCGGATTGTGTCCAAAACTGTTGCATACACACGGTCGGACAAAGTTGTCGAAAAATCCGATCTTTCAGAACGTGATGATGTAATTTCGTTACGATGGGACTACGTTCAGGCTAGTAGCCAATAGCTTTGATGTAGGAATTTGATCTGAGCATGCGTGGCACTTTGTCCGATCGGAATTCTCTACACATGATCGGAGTATGTCCTATCGGACCAGTTTGTCGGAAAATATTTTCAACAAGTTGGAAAATTTGGTCCGACGGATATTCCGACGGAAACAGTCCGATGCATACCACACACAGTCGGATTATCCGACAACACGGTCCGATAGGACACATTCTGACAGATTCTCCGACCGTGTGTACGGGGGCTATGAGCTGTGAAAATGTGGAATAGACTCCCTGCAGAGGTGGTTCTGGCCTGTTTAGTGGATTGCTTTAAGACAGCCCTGGATTATTTCCTAAGTGTACAGAATATAACTGGGCACTGACATTTATAGGTAAAGTTGATCCGGGGAAAATCTGATTGCCTCTTGGAGGATCAGGAAGGAATTTTTTCCCCTCCTTTAGCAAATTAGATCATGCTCTGTTGTTTTTTTTGCCTTCCTCTGAATCAATTGTGGATATAGAATTGGGTATAGGGGATTGTATGATATTATTTTTTTTTCGTTGTTGAACTAGATCAGTGATGGAGAACCTTGGCACCCCAGATGTTTTGGAACTACATTTTCCATGATGCTCAACTATACTGCAGAGTGCATGAGCATCATGGGAAATGTAGTTCCAAAACATCTGGGGTGACGAGGTTCGCCATCACTGAACTAGATGAATGTGAAAAATCAAAAGTGCTAATTTTAAAGGCTTATATGCAAGTTATTGCCATAAAAAATGTTTGGGGACCCGGGTCCTGCACCCAGGGGATATATATCAATGCAAAAACAGTATTTAAAAACTGACGTTTTTTTGGGAGCAATGATTTTATTAATGGGTAAAGTGAAACAGTAAAAATGAAATATTCCTTTAAATATTTTGCCTCCTTAGTCTGCCTGTAAAGTAGCGCATCTTTTCCATGTTCTCAACAGTACCACAGCAAAAAAAAAATTCTAAAGGGAAATAAAATTGCTTGCGGGTGTAATGTATTGTCGGATCCCGTCAATATAGATAAAAATTGCTAAAGAAAACATCATGGGTTCGCCCCCAGTCCATTACCAGACCCTTTGGGTCTAGTATGATTATTAAGGGGAACCCTACGCCAAAATTAAAAAAAGTAGTGTGGGATCCCCAAAATCCATACCAGACCCTTATCCGAGCACGCAGGAAAAGGGGGAGGATGTGAAAGTGAACCATACCAGGCCAAATGCCCTCAACATGGATCCCCCAAAGTACCTTGTCCCCATGCTGATAGGGAAAAGGGCCTCATCCTCACAACCCTTCTCCAATGGTTGTGGGGGTCTGCGGCCAGGGGGGGCTAACTGGAATCTGGAAGCCCTGTTTAACAAGGGGACCCCAAGATCCCGCCCCCTGCTATGTGAATGGGTATCGAGTATATTGTACTCCTACTCATTTACCCAAAAAAAGTGTCAAAAAATTAAAAATGACAGGAGACAGTTTGACAATTCCTTTATTAATAAAAAAATAAATTAAAAAAGTGTCCCGCAATGTCCATTCATCTTCAATCACAGCACCGATGGCCCTGAGGAAAAAAAAGAAGAAAAACTCTGTCTCCATGGGAGGCGTCCCCACGACTGCCGTATTTTTGCTATGACAGCTATTATATAGGCAAGGGCGGGGCCACCTGCTGATGTAACTGAGTGGCCTCGCCCCCTTCTGACATCATGTGTCATCAGAGGGGCGGGGGCAACCATTTATGTCACCGGGTGGCCCCACCCTCAGCTATATAACAGCTGTCATTGCGAAGAGCCTGCAGTGGACGGGAAGCTTCCCATGGAGGCAGTTTTTCTGTTTTGAGTTTTTTTTTTCTCACGACAGTTGGTGCTGTGATTAAAGATGAATAGACATTGTGGGACACTTTTATTTATTTTTTTTAAATAAAGGTTTTGTCCAAAACTGTCCAAAACTGTCTCCTGTCATTTTTACTTTGAACAACCCCCAGTTCGGTTTGACAGTCCCTGCTGTACTGTTTCTAATATACTTCAGGCAGTCAGTTGATTCAGTTAGCTGCAGCGTATTTATATATATCCACTGTATCCAGTTTAGCTAGATCTCACTGCAGACCGTTCCTGGTGTACTGTTTCTAATATATTTCAGGCAGGCAGTTTATTCAGTTAGCTGCAATGTATTTCGTATAAATATACATCCCGGCTTTGTATGTATATATATATATATATATATATATATATATATATATATATACTGTATCCAGTTTAGCTAGATCTCACTGCGGACTGTTCCTGGTGTACATAATCAAATACAGTTTCAGGCAGTTAGGCCAGGCAGGTTATTCAGTGATCTGCAGTTCATAAAATGCATATACTGTCTCCTACATATATATCCACTACATGCTAGTCTAGCCAAGCCTAAATATGACTGCAGGTAGTTCCTGGTGTACGTTTTCAAATACACTTTCAGGCAGGCAGGCGATTCAGTGATCTGCAGTGCAAAAAATATATATACAGTCTCCCACATATACATATATCCACTGCATTCCAGTCTAGCCACATCTATATCTGACAGCAGGCCATTTCTGGCGTATGTTTTCAAATATACTTTCGGGCAGGCAAGTGATTAAGTGATGTACAGTGCATTAAATATATATATATATATATATATATATATATATATATATATATACAGTCTCCAATATATATATATATATATATATATATATATAGCCACTGCATTCTAGTCTAGCCAAGCCTATATCTGACTGCAGGTAGTTCCTGGTGTACATTTTCAAATAAATTTTCAGGCAGGCAGGCGATGCAGTGATCTGCATTGCATAAAATATATATATAGTCTCCTACATATATATATATCCAATGCATTCTAGTCTAGCCAAGCCCATATCTGACTGCAAGTAATTCCTGGTGTACGTTTTCAAATACACTTTCAGTCAGACAGGCAGGAAGGCAGGTGATTCAGTGATCTGCAGTTCATAATATATATATATATATATATATATATATATATATATATATATATATACAGTCTCCAACCTATATATATATATATATCCACTGCATTCCAGTCTAGCCAAGCCTATATCTGACTGCTGGCCATTGCTGGTGTATGTTTTTAAAATACACTTTCAGGCAGGCAAGTGATTTGGTGATCTGCAGTGCATTAAATATATATACAGTCTCCAACATATGCATATCCACTGCATTCTAATCAATCTAGCCAAGCCTATATCCGACTGCAGGTAGTTCCTGGTGTACGTTTTCAAATACACTTTCAGGCAGGCAGGCAGGCAGGCAAGTGATTCAGTGATCTGCAGTGCATAAAATATATATACTGTCTCCTACAGATATGTTCACTGCATTCTAGTCTAGCCAAGCCTATACCAGTCTATAGGCCATTCCTGATGTACCTATTCAAAGACACTTTCAGGCAGGCAGGCCAGAAAGGTGATTCAGTGATCTGCAGTGTATAAAGATATATATAAATATATATATATATATATATATATATATATATATATATATATATATATATATATATATTCACTGCATACTAGTCTAGCCAAGCCTATACCTGACTACAGGCCATTCCTGGTGTACGTTTTCAATGACACTTTCAGGCAGGCAATTCAGTGATCTGCAGTGCATAAAATATATATAACCAGTCTCCTACATATATCCACTGCATTCTAGTCTAGCCAAGCCTATACCAGACTGCAAGCCATTCCTGGTGTAATTTTTCTAGTAAACTTCAGGTGGTGTTTTACTAATCCATTTTTGCAGCATGTCTGAAGGGCCACCAAGGAAAGGCAGGCGCTCACAGGCCACTAAAAGAGGGCAAGCAGGCTCTGTGTCTACAGCCAACAGTGCTGGTTATAGACACGGGGCATCCTCAGCACGTGACTGCAGGGCATGCTTGTCCTTTTTTCGACAGCTGGCCATGTGGAGCCACAACATGCAGAAGAGTTGATACAGTGGATCACAAACCCGTCCTCATCCTCCTCATCCTCTGTTCCCCAGGCTAAGACAAGTTTGGCTGCCAAGGCAGCCTATTCCATCAGCTCAATGGCATCAGTCACCACCATCATGTCACGAGGAGTCCCCCAAACTGTTTGACCACAGTGTGGGGTACATGCTGCAGGAGGATGCGCAGAGTTTTGAAGGCTTGGATGATGGTACCCAGGTTGAGTAGGGAGTGCCCAAGAAGGACAAGAAACTGGCAGTCCTGTTCCCCAAGCTGCAGCATACTGCCAGGTTTGCTGCAGTGGCGAGAACGGAGGGGATGATGAGGTCACTGACTCTATGTGGGTGCCTGATATAAGAGAGGAGGAGGCAGCACATCTCCAACAAGGCAGGATGCCCTCCAGGGGCCAGCTTAAGGACAACCAACTGACTACATCACACAGCAGAGCACAGCAGGTACAGGGAGCTGCTGATTCCACGTTTTTTCAAAAGTTCATTGGTGTGGGCCTTTTTTGAGATGCGTGTAACAGATCGCACCGTTGCTGTTTGCAACATATGTCTGAAGCGTATCAAGTGTGGCCAAAACAGCAGCCACTTGGGCACCACATGCTTGACCAGACATATGTCAAGCTCCTATGTATTCCATTGGCAACAGTACTTAAAAGACCCACACCAAAAAACAAGGCAGACGTCTCCTTGCTCCTCATCAGCTGGGATCTCCAATCCCACTATACCTTCAGTCCTCTTAGAGACTTGCACTGAGAGAAATTAAGGTGTAGAATTAGGTGTTTCAAGCAATTGCGGGCAATCTGCTATTCCCCTACCCCAGTTGCTAAACTGTCAAAATAAATTTGGCCCCAGCCATCCACATGCTCAGAGGCTGAATGTTTGTTTGATTAAATTGCTAGCACTCCAACTGCTGCCTTTTCAGCTGGTAGACTCTAGTAGACTCTGCCCTGTTCCAGAATTTGTGGAAGGTGCATATTACCGCTGACTCATGGTCCAGCAGGCATAGACAGGGACATTACCTTTCTTTCACAGCTCACTGGGTAACCCTGCTGGCAGCTGGGAAGGATGCAGGGCAGGGTGCAGTAATGTTGGAGCTTTTTCCGACCACCATGCCTCCAAAATGCTGGTAGTGGTGATTCTGCCAAACCTCTCTACTCCACCCCTCCTCTTCTTCTTCCTCTATGGCCTCTTCCTGTGCAGATTTTTCCTCAGAAACCAGCGGTGCTCCATAGGCGTTCTAGGGGCTATGCAAGCACTCAGGCAAAAAGATGCCACGTGGTGCTGGAGTTGGTCTGCTTAGGGGACAGGAGCCACACTGGGACAGAAATTCTGGCAGCTCTGCAAGGGCAGACTCATGTTTGGCTCATGTCCTTAATTTGGTGGTGCAGCACTTCTTGTGCAGGTCCCTGGGCTTACAGGATCTCCTGAGGCAGGCCAGGAAAGTCTGTGGGCATTTCCACCGGTCATATAATGCCAATGCTCGGCTGGCTGAACTTCAAAAAGAATGCAACCTGCCCAAGAATCGCCTCATCTGTGACATGCCCACCAGGTGGAACTCAACATTGGCAATGCTGTAATGGCTGCACATGCAGCAGAGGGCCATCAATGAGTACCTGTGCGAGTATGGCACCAGGATAGTGTCAGGGGAGCTTGGCTTCTTTTCACCACACCAGTGGCTAATGATCAAGGATGCATGCACTGTCCTGTCACCATTTGAGGAGGCCATGAGGATGGTGAGCAGTGACAGTGCATGCATCAGTGATACTTTCCCTCTTGTCTTCCTGTTGGAGCACATGTTGCGTGGAATAATGTATGGGGCACTTGAGGCAGAACAGAGGAATAGGAGGACTTCCTTACCTCTCAAGGCCCCTTTATCCAGACAGTATTCCTGCAGGCCCACCTATCACACAGGAAGAGGAATAGGAGGATTTGGTCAGCATGGAGGTGGAGCCTGACACTCAGCATCAGCAGCAGTCTTCAAGGGATAATTTTCAGTCCCCAGAAACCCATGGACTTGTACGTGGCTGGGAGGAGGTGACTGTGGATCATGTCATCCTTAGTGACCCAGAGGACTCCGGACCGAATGCCTCAGCTAACCTACACTGCATGGCCTCCCTGATCCTGCAAAGCCTGCAAAAGTACCCTTGGATTTGTGGTTTCAAGGAGAGGGATCAGTACTGGCTGGCAACCCTTCTTGATCCACGTTACAAAGGTAAGGTTGCGGAATTTATCTAGCCTTCGCAGAGGAAGCAGAGGATGAAACATCTTCAGGAGGCCTTGCAGAAAGGTTTGTGCAATGCATTTCCAGAGCCTGGGAGGTTGCAATTTCCTGGTCCTTCAGGACAACATGTTGCTGAGGCTTCGGTCAGTCACAGAAGCAAGGGTGGAAAAGGTGGCCATCTGACTGATGCGTTCAGACAATTTTTTAATCCGCAGCCCCAAGGTCTGATCAATTCCAGCAACCATCACCAGCGTCTGATTTACATGGTGCAGGAATACCTTGGGGCAAGATCAGACTTGGAGACATTTTCAACCAACATTCCATTGGGTTACTGGGTCTTGAGGATGGATCACTGGCCAGAGCTTGCACAGTATGCAATTGAGCTACTGTCCTGTCCTGCATCCAGTGTTCTATCTAAACACATTCCGTGCTGCTGGAGGCTTTGTAACCGATCACAGAGTGCGCCTGTCCACAGACTCAGTTGATCGGCTTTCCTTCATAAAAATGAATCATTCTTGGATCACCAGCTACCATGCACCTGATGCTGATGTAACAGATTATTTTTTTATGAATGTGAGATCCCTTGAAGACTGCCTATGCTGATGCTAAGTGACTATCCTGTTATGCTGAGTGACTATCCTATTCCTCCTCAATGTTCATGCTGATAGCTTCTAAGAACATTTTTGGTTCTGGGCACCAGTGCCTAAAACCCAATTTTTCTTCTGCCTCTGTTTAACAGCGGCATGTAATTACAATTTTTAGCTGTAATTTTTTGCAGCAGGGCTCGTTCCTGCTCTCAACTAGAGTATCTGTGAGGGATTGCAGTTTTGTGGCACCAGCACCAGTGCCTAAAGCCCAATTTTTCTGTCTCTGTTTAACAGGGGCGTGTGATTACAATTCTTGATATAATATTTCACAACAGGGCCCGTTCCAGAACCCACCAAGAGTAACTGTGAGGGCTTACAGTGTTCTGATACCACCAACAACTAAGGCACAAATTTATGCAGAATATATAGGGCAGGCCATATAGTATATTCAAGCGGTCCACTACTTTCTAAAAATCTGACTGAGGCTGGGTTCACACTGCTGCATTGCGAATTTACCACAAATTTACCGCAATTGCATTTAAAAATTTGCCTTGTGAATTCTTCATGTGTCCTTGCGAATTTAGTGCGAATATCATGCGAATTACAAAATACATTGCGAATTGGGAAAGGAAGTGGGAGTGGAATGTGATTATATGACTGTCCAATAGTGTCAAGTAATTATGCTGACATAAAAAAGAGCTGTGTCACTTCCTGTTCTCTTCCTGGTTTTTGTGTAGTGTGTGCAGAAGAGTGGAGAAGAGTGTTTGTGTAGTGTGTCAGCATGTATCAGCAGTCATTACCTTTATTTATGGCAGCAGTAGTATCTGCTACTGCTGCTGTCATGTTAAAGAAAAAAGACAGGTGGAGGAGGAGGATGATGCTGACACGTCGACGATTCTGGGTTCACCCTGTAATTGCAAATAGGGAGGAGACAGGCCAGTTCCATCTCATCTACAATGATCTACGTGCGCATAATGACTAGTTTTTTTAAACTACACCCATATGTCTGTGAGCAGGGGGATAAAATTCCTTCTACCAACCTACCTACCTCCCCTCTGTTTCCCTCCCCCACTATCCCTAACCAAAACACTAACCCTAACCAGAATCCTAACCCTAACCTTAACAGGAATGCTAACCCTAACCCTAACACTAACCCTAATCTGATCAATAACTGGAAGGGTTCAGATTAGGGTTATGGTTCAGATTAGGGTTCAGATTAGGATTAGGGTCCAGGTTAGGGTTCAGATTAGGGTACAGATTAGGATTAGGGTTCAGATTAGGGTTCATTTTAGGATTAGGGTTCAGATTAAGGTTCAGATTAGGGTTAGGGTCCAGATTAGGGTTCAGATTAGGGTTCAGATTAAGATTAGGGTTCAGATTAGGGTTAGGGTTCAGATTAGGATTAAGGTTCAGATTAGTGTTAGGGTTCAGATTAGGGTTAGAGTTCAGATTAGGGTTCAGATTAGGGTTCAGTTTAGGGTTCATATTAGGGATAGGGTTAGGATTAGGGTTAGTGTCCAGATTAGGGTTCAGATTAGGGTTAGGGTTCAGATTATGATAAGGGTTAGGGTCCAGAATAAGGTTCAAAATAGGGTTAGGGTTCAGATTAGGGTTCAGATTAGGGTTAGGGTTCAGATTAGGGTTCAGATTAGGATTGGGGTTCATATTAGGGTTCATATTAGGGTTCAGATTAGGATTAGGGTTCAGGGATGCTAACTCTAACCCTAACTGGAATGTGAACCCTAACACTAACTGGAATGCTAACCCTAACCCTAACTGAAATGCCAACCCTAACCAGAATCCCAACCCTAACTGGAATGCCAACTCTAACCGTAACTGGAATCCTAACCCTAACTGGAATGGGAACCCTAACTCTAACTGGAATGCTAACCCTAATCCTAACCAGAACCCTAACCCTAACTGGAATCCTAACCCTAACTGGAATGCTAACCTTAACCCTAACTGGAATGGGAACCCTAAGCCTAACTGGAATGCTAACCCTAATCCTAACCAGAACCCTAACCCTAACTGGAATCTTAACCCTAACTGGAATGCTAAACCTAACCCTAACCAGAGCCCTAACCCTAACTGGAATGCTAACCCTAACCCTGAATGCTAACCCTAACCCTAACTGAAATGGGAACCCTAACCCTAACTGGAATGGGAACCCTAACAATAACAGGAATGGGAACCCTAACCCTAACTGGAATGCTAACCCTACCCCTAACTGGAATGGGAACCCTAACATCAATGGGAACCCTAACCCTAACTGAAATGGGAACCCTAACTGGAATGCTAACCCTAACTCTAACTGCAATGGGAACCCTAAGCCTAACTGGAATGCTAAACCTAACTGGAATCCTAACCCTAGCTTGAATGCTAACCCAACCGGAACCCTAACCGGATAGGGTTACAGTTGGAGTAGGGATTAGGGTTAGTGTTTGGATTAGGGTATCAATAGGGTTAGGCTTGGGATTAGAGTTAGGGTAACATTAGGGTTCTGGTTAGGATTAGGGTTAGGGTTGGTGTTAAGGTTTGGAATTGCAGTTAGGGTTATTTCTCTCTCCCCAATACATTATTTACATATATCCTATCTATCATCCCTTTCACTCTATTTTTTTATATGATTAATCTTCCAGCATTTATGTACTCACAACCCTTTTTTGCATATGTAACTTTATCAGCTTTGATGAATTGCTACGGCTGACCAACAGCTATTTAGAACACCAGAATACCAACTTCAGGATGAGTGTTGAACCAGCACAGAGATTACTGGTCACCTTAAGGTAACTTAATTTTGGATATTATATGTCATATTACAGATATAGTTTATAATATTAGAGTAAAAAGGAAACCACTGTTAAGTTATTTTTCATTTATTTTTTAAGACAAATCAAATTAATCCAAAATAGTCTTTCAAACAGTCTACTAACAATAACTTATGGAAAAAAAACATCAAAAATAAGATATAACATTGGTAACGAAATATTAACATAAATAACCAACCAAAAAGTACAACAGTATTTTATCCACAGATTATAAAAACTCTGTGAACCCTTTTCTAAAATGTTTGTCATGTTGTAAGGAATCGGCCCAGGAACCTCCGAATAATTTGTTATTGGAGCACTCACGTAAGTTTGGGGCCTGGTTTGGGTGCCATAATGGGACTTATAATGAGGTAAAGTGGGTTCCATTCGAGGCATTTTAGAGACCACTTGATGATTTTGGGTGGCATAGTAGTTGCCGCTCCGTGATTGACTTAAAATCTGTACCATAGGTATATTGGTTGGTCTGGTGAATTCTGAATTGGAGGGGGGCATTGGTGGTGTGTTATTGTATTGTCTGACAGGGGGGAAATCACAGTTTTTAATTTTTTAATTCATCCTTTGGCAAGATGCTTCGTGAGAACACATTAAACCTTCCAGATAGTCAAGCACTTCCCGGAACTACTGAACCGCTGGAGCCTTATGTGTTTGTAGGAGATGAAGCATTTCCCATCTCTGAGTGACTTCTACGGCCATAAGCCAGAAGGAGACTTACAGTTAAAAAGAGGGTGTTCAGTTATCGATTGACCAGGGCAAGATGTGTAGTGCAGTGTGCTTTTGGCATACTTGCTAATAAGTGGCGTTTCCTGCACTCTCCCATCTGCCTGAGCACGGATCATGCAATTGGTGCAGTGCGAGCAGCCTGTGTATTGTGCAATTTTGTCAGAGCTAGAGATGGCTGCCTATCTGATGACATACTGATGCATGAGCTTGAAGAGCCAACCTGGATAAGAACCTATGGAAACTACTGTGGGCAAAATGTTCGCCAGGACTGAGTATTTTATGTCAGAAAATGGGCAGCTATCATGGCAGCTAGATGCAATTGAGGCTAAAAAATATAAAACACTGCACTCTGTTGAACATATTACATGGTGGTAGATTTCATTTGTTAAAATAAACGATTACATTTGCTACAGTTAACATGTGTGTCTTGTCATTATTTTACATAGTGTGAGTGTGCGTATTTGTGTACATATGGATCTTATGTAAACACAACACTACAGATTACCCAAATCTGAACCCTAATCCCAACCCTAATCTCAACGCTACATAATGTATTGGAGAGAGAGAAATAACCCTACCTGCAGTTCAAAACCTTAACAACAACCCTAACCCTAATTCCAAACATAAGCCAAATGTTACACGATATCTAAGCCTAACTCTAATCCCAAGCCTAAACCTAATAAAACCCTATCCTTAATCCAAACACTAACCCTAATACTTACTCCAATTGTACCCCTTTCCGGTTAGGGTTAAGGTTAGGGTTCTGGTTAGGGTTAGGGTTATCATTCAAGATAGGGTTAGAGTTCCCATTCCAGTTAGGGTTAGGGTTCACTTTGTTGTTAGGGTTAGGGTTAGCATTTCAATTAGGGATAGGATTCTGGTTAGGGTTAGGGTTCACAATCCAGTTTAGGTTAGGGTTTCCATTCCTATTAGGTTTAGGGTTAGCATTCCAGTTAGGTTTAGGTTTCACATTCCAGTTAGGGTTAGGGTTCCAATTCCTATTTGGGTTAGGGTTCCCATTCCTGTTAGGGTTAGCATTCCAATTAGGGTTAGGATTCTGAATAGGGTTCACATTCAAGTTAGGGTTAGGGTTCACATTCCTATTAGGTTTAGGGTAAGCATTTCAGTTAGGGTTAGGGTTCCCATTCCAGTTAGGGTTAGGTTCCCATTCCAGTTAGGGTTAGGGTTAGCATTCCATTTAGGCTTAGGATTATGGTTAGGGTTAGGGTTCCCATTCCAGTTATGGTTAGAGTTCCCATTCCTATTAGGTTTAGGGTTAGCATTCCAGTTAGGGTGCCCATTCCAGTTAGGGTTAGGGTTCCCATTCCTGTTAGAGTAAGCATTCCAATTAGGGTTAGGATTATGGTTAGGGTTCCCATTCCAGTTAGTGTTAGTATTCCCATTCCTGTTAGGGTTAGAATTCTAATTAGGGTTAGGATTCTGGTTAGGGTTCATATGCCAGTCAGGGTTAGGGTTTCCATTCCTGTTAGGGGTAGGGTTTGCATTCCAATTAGGGTTCCCATTCCAGTTAGGGTTAGGATTCTGGTTAGGGTTAGGGTTCCCATTCTGATTAGGGTTAGCATTCCAGTTAGGGCTAGGGTTCCCATTCCAGTTAGGGTTCACATTCCTGTTAGGGTTAGGGTTAGCATTGCAATTAGGGTTAGGATTCTGATTAGGGTTACCATTCCAGTTACGGTTAGATTTATCATTCCTATTAGGTTTAGGGTTAGCATTCCAGTTAGGGTTCTCATTCCAGTTAGGGTTAGGGTTCCCATTCCGGTTAGGGTTAGAGTTAGCATTCCAATTAGGGTTAGGATTATAGTTAGGTTTTGGGTTCCCATTTCAGTTAGATTTAGGGTTCCCATTCCTATTAGGTTTAGGGTCCCCATTCCAGTTAGGGCTAGGGTTCCCATTCCTGTTAGGGTTAGCATTCCAATTAGGGTTAGGATTCTGGTTAGGGTTCATATTCCAGTTAGGGTTCACATTCCAGGTGCAGTTATGGTTCCCATTCCTATTAGGTTTGGGGTTCCCATTCCTATTAGGTTTAGGGTTAGCATTCCAGTTAGGGTTAGGGTTCCCACTCCAGTTAGGGTTAGGGTTCCCATTTCTGTTAGGGTGAGCATTCCAATTAGGGTTAGGATTCTGAATAAGGTTCACATTCAAGTTAGGGTTAGGGTTAGCATTCCAATTAGGGATTGGACTCTGGTTAGGGTTAAGGTTCACATTCCATTTTAGGTTAGGGTTCCCATTCCTATTAGGTTTAGGGTTAGCATTCCAGTTAGGGTTATGGTTCACATTCCAGTTAGGGTTAGGGTTCCCATTCCAGTTAGGGATCCCATTCCTGTTAGGGTTAGGGTTCCCATTCCTGTTAGGTTTAGGGTTAGCATTCCAGTTAGGGTTAGCATTCCAGTTAGGGTTAGGGTTCCCATTCCAGTTAGGGTTCCCATTCCTATTAGGGTTAGCATTACAATTAGGGTTAGGATTCTGAATAGGGTTCACATTAAAGTTAGAGTTAGGGTTCCCATTCCAGTTAGGGTTCCCATTCCTGTTAGAGTTAGAGTTCCCATTCCTATTAGGTTTAGGATTAGCATTCAAGTTAAGGTTAGGGTTCCCATTCCAGTTAGGGATAGGGTTCCCATTCCTATTAGGTTTAGGATTAGCATTCAAGTTAAGGTTAGGGTTCCCATTCCAGTTAGGGATAGGGTTCCCATTCCAGTTAGGGTGAGGGGTAGCATTCCAATTAGAGTTAGGATTATGGTTAGGGTTAGCGTTCCCTTTGCTGTTAGGGTTAGGGTCAGCATTCCAATTAGGTTTAGGATTATGTTTAGGGTTCCCATTCCAGTTAGGTTTAGGGTTCCATTCCAGTTAGGGTGAGGGTTAGCATTACAATTAGAGTTAGGATTATGGTTAGGGTTAGGGCTCCCATTCCTGCTAGGTTTAGGGTTCCCATTCCTATAAGGTTTAGGGTTTGCATTCCAGTTAGGCTTCCCATACCAGTTAGGGTTAGGGTTCCCTTTCCTGTTAGGGTTAGCATTCCAATTAGGGTTAGGATTCTGGTTGGGTTCATATTACAGTTAGGGTTAGGGTTCCCATTCCTGTTAGGGTTTGGGTTAGCATTCAAATTAGGGTTAGGATTATGGTTAGGGTTCATATTCCAGTTAGGTTTATTGTTCCCATTCCTGTTAGGGTTAGGGTTAGCATTCTAATTAGGGTTAGAGTTCCAATTTCTGTTGGGGTTAGCGTTAGCATTCCAATTAGGTTTAGGATTATGGTTAGGGTTCCCATTCCAGTTAGGGTAAGGGTTAGCATTCCAATTAGGGTTAGGATTATGGTTAGGGTTCCCATTCCAGTTAGGGTTCCCATTCCTGCTAGGTTTAGGGTTCCCATTCCTATTAGGTTTAGTGTTAGCATTCCAGTTAAGGTTAGGGTTCCCATTCCAGTTAGGTATAGGGTTCCCATTCCAGTTAGGGTTACGGTTTCCATTCCTGTTAGGGTTAGGTTCCCATTCCAGTTAGGGTTAGGGTTAGCATTCCAATTAGGGTTAGGATTATGGTTAGGGTTAGGGATCCGATTCCTGTTAGGTTTAGGGTTCCCATTCCTATTAGGTTTAGGGTTAGCATTCCTATTAGGTTTAGGGTCAGCATTCCAGTTAGGGTTAGGGTTCCCATTCCAGTTAGGGTTCCCATTCCTATTAGGGTTAGCATTACAATTAGGGTTAGGATTCTGAATAGGGTTCACATTAAAGTTAGAGTTAGGGTTCCCATTCCAGTTAGGGTTCCCATTCCTGTTAGAGTTAGAGTTCCCATTCCTATTAGGTTTAGGATTAGCATTCAAGTTAAGGTTAGGGTTCCCATTCCAGTTAGGGATAGGGTTCCCATTCCTATTAGGTTTAGGATTAGCATTCAAGTTAAGGTTAGGGTTCCCATTCCAGTTAGGGATAGGGTTCCCATTCCAGTTAGGGTGAGGGGTAGCATTCCAATTAGAGTTAGGTTTATGGTTAGGGTTAGCGTTCCCATTGCTGTTAGGGTTAGGGTTAGCATTCCAATTAGGTTTAGGATTATGGTTAGGGTTCCCATTCCAGTTAGGGTGAGGGTTAGCATTACAATTAGAGTTAGGATTATGGTTAGGGTTAGGGCTCCCATTCCTGCTAGGTTTAGGGTTCCCATTCCTATAAGGTTTAGGGTTTGCATTCCAGTTAGGCTTCCCATACCAGTTAGGGTTAGGGTTCCCCTTCCTGTTAGGGTTAGCATTCCAATTAGGGTTAGGATTCTGGTTGGGTTCATATTACAGTTAGGGTTAGGGTTCACATTCCAGTTAGGGTTAGGGTTCCCATTCCTGTTAGGGTTTGGGTTAGCATTCAAATTAGGGTTAGGATTATGGTTAGGGTTCATATTCCAGTTATGGTTATTGTTCCCATTCCTGTTAGATTAGGGTTAGCATTCTAATAAGGGTTAGAGTTCCAATTTCTGTTGGGGTTAGCGTTAGCATTCCAATTAGGTTTAGGATTATGGTTAGGGTTCCCATTCCAGTTAGGGTAAGGGTTAGCATTCCAATTAGGGTTAGGATTATGGTTAGGGTTCCCATTCCAGTTAGGGTTCCCATTCCTGCTAGGTTTAGGGTTCCCATTCCTATTAGGTTTAGTGTTAGCATTCCAGTTAAGGTTAGGGTTCCCATTCCAGTTAGGTATAGGGTTCCCATTCCAGTTAGGGTTACAGTTTCCAATCCTGTTAGGGTTAGCATTCCAAATAGGGTTAGGATTCCCATTCCTATAAGGTTTAGGGTTAGTCTGTCAGTTAGGGTTAGGGTTCCCATTCCAGTTAGGGTTAGGATTCCCATTCCAGTTAGGGTTAGAATTCCAATTAGGGTTAGGGTTAGCATTCCAATTAAGGTTAGGATTATGGTTAGGGTTCCCATTCTAGTTAGGTTGAAACCAGTTAGGTTTAGGGTTCCCATTCCTGTTAGGGTTCACAATCCTATTAGGGTTACGGTTAGCATTCCAAGTAGGGTTAGGATTCTGCTTTGGTTAAGGTTCCCATTCCACTTAGGGTTAGAGCTCCCATTCCTGTTAGATTAGGGTTAGCATTCCAGTTAGGGTTAGCATTATGGTTAGGGTTTCAATTCCAGTTATTGTTAGGGTTCCCATTCTTGTTAGGGTTAGCATTCCTATTAGGGTTAGGATTCTGGTTAGGGTTCATATTCCAGTTAGGATTAGGGTTCCCATTCCTATTAGATTTAGGGTTAGCATTTCAGTTAGGGTTCCCATTCCAGTTAGGGTTAGCATTCTGGTTAGGGTTAGGGTTAGCATTCCAGTTAGGGTTAAGGTTCCTATTGCTGTTAGGGTTAGGGTTCCAATTCCTGTTAGGGTTAGGGTTAGCATTCCAATAAGGGTTAGGATTCTGGTTAGGGTTAGGGTTCCCATTCCAGTTAGGGTTAGGGTTTTTAATTCCAGTTAGGGTTAGGGTTCCCATTCCTGTTAGGGTTAGCATTCCAATTAGGGTTAGGATTCTGGTTAGGGTTCCCATTCCAGTTTGGTTCAGGGATTCCATTCCTGTTAGGGTTCCCATTCCTGTTAGGGTTAGGGTTAGCATTCCAATTAAGGTTAGGATTCTGGTTAGGGTTCCCATTCCTGTTAGGTTTAGGGTTAGCCTTCCAATTAGGGTTAGGATTCTGGTTAGGGTTAGGGTTCCCATTCCAGTTAGGGATCCCATTCCTGTTAGGGTTAGGGTTCCCATTCCTGTTAGGTTTAGGGTTAGCATTCCAGTTAGGGTTAGAGTTCCCATTCCTGTTAGGGTTAGGGTTCTCATTCTGTTAGGGTTAGCATTCCAATTAGAGTCAGGATTATGGTTAGGGTTAGGGTTCCCATACCTATTAGGTTTAGTGTTATCATTCCAGTTAGGGTTTGGGATCACATTCCAGTTAGGGTTAGGGTTAGCATTCCAATAAGGGTTAGGATTCTGGTTAGGGTTAGGGTTCCCATTCCAGTTAGATTTAGGGCTCCCATTCCTATTAGGTTTAGGGTTAGCATTCCGGTTAGGGTTAGGGTCCCCATTCCAGTTAGGGCTAGGGTTCCCATTCCTGTTAGGGTTAGCATTCCAATTAGGTTAGGATTCTGGTTAGGGTTCACATTCCAGGTGCGGTTATGGTTCCCATTCCTATTAGGTTTGGGGTTCCCATTCCTATTAGGTTTAGGGTTAGCATTCCAGTTAGGGTTAGGGTTCCCACTCCAGTTAGGGTTAGGGTTCCCATTTCTGTTAGGGTGAGCATTCCAATTAGGGTTAGGATTCTGAATAAGGTTCACATTTAAGTTAGAATTCCAATTAGGGATTGGACTCTGGTTAGGGTTAAGGTTCACATTCCAGTTAGGGTTAGGGTTCCCATTCCAGTTAGGGATCCCATTCCTGTTAGGGTTAGGGTTCCCATTCCTGTTAGGTTTAGGGTTAGCATTCCAGTTAGGGTTAGAGTTCCCATTCCAGTTAGGGTTAGGGTTCTCATTCTGTTAGGGTTAGCATTCCAATTAGGGTTAGTGTTATCATTCCAGTTAGGGTTTGGGATCACTTTCCAGTTAGGGTTAGGGTTAGCATTCCAATAAGGGTTAGGATTCTGGTTAGGGTTAGGGTTCCCATTCCAGTTAGGGTTAGAGTTCCCATTCCCATTAGGTTAAGGGTCAGCATTCCAGTTAGGGTTAGGGTTCCCATTCCAGTTAGGATTCCCATTCCTGTTAGGGTTAGGGTTAGCATTCCAAATAGGATTAGGATTATGGTTAGGTTTAGGGTTTCCATTCCAGTTAGGGTTATGCCGCGTACACACGAGCAGACTATATGACGTACTTAGTCTGGCGGAAAAGTACGCCAGACTGTCCGTCAGACTTTCCGAACGGGCTACTTGCCCACACACACCACTTTTTGAGCGGACTAATACGGCGTACTAAGTCCGCCGTACTATCTGCCCTACTTTTGAAATGAACGGACTCGCCCACACACGTGGAGGAAAGTCCGCTCATTTCGAGTGCGTCTCGAGGTAGGCAGGGCCCACGAAGGAGACATCGCTGACCTCGCCGCCTGGTATGGACTTAAAGGGTAACCCCAACGCCGAAAAAAATTGGCGTGGGGTCCCCCCCAAGTCCACAACAGACCCTTGTCCGAGCACGCTACCCGGCCGGCCAGGAAAGGGGGGCAAGCGAGCGCCCCCCCCTCCTGAGCCGTACCAGGCCACGTGCCCTCAACATGGGGGGGTGCCTTGGGGAAGGGGGGGCGTGCGGCCCCCCCACCCCAAAGCACCTTGTCCCCATGTTTATGAGGACAAGGGCCTCTTCCCGACAACCCTGGCCGTTGGTTGTCGGAGTCTGCAGGCAGGGGGCTTATCGGAATCCGGGAGCCCCCTTTAATAAGGGGGCCCTCGGATACCGGCCCCCCACCCTATGTGAATGAGTATGGGGTACAATGTACCCCTACACATTCACCTGTAAAATAAAAGTACAAAAAAAACACATACTTTATTGCACAGCTCCGTGGGTCTTCTGTCTTCGGGGGTCTTCTCGCCGGACTCCTCCGCTATCTTCTTGTAGCTCTTCTGCTAGCGGAGGAGTCCGGCTTTCTTACTCGCCGCCGGCCTCTTCTCCCGACTTCGGGGGTCTTGTCCCCCTCTTCGGTTCTTCTGCCGGGCCACCGCGCCTTCTTATAGCTCTTTTACAGGTGGTGGCCCGGTCTTCTGTCGCCGCCGCCGCCTTCCGTTCTTCTTCTTCTTCTCCTTCTTCTCCAGGAGATGTTGACTCAACGCTCTCTCCGGCCACAATGCCAGGGCCGCGCTGCGCTGCCACTTATATAGGGACAATGGGGCGGTGTCACATGGCTTTATGTCACATGGGTTGGTCACATGGGTTGATGTCACATGGGGACTATGACATCGTAAGGGGGCGGGGTCACCATGTGACACCAACCCATGTGACATAAAGCCATGTGACACCGCCCCTTGTCCCTATATAAGTGGCCGTGCAGCGCGGCCCTGGCATTGTGGCCGGAGAGATCATCGAGTCAACATCTCCTGGAGAAGAAGGAGAAGAAGAAGAAGAAGAACCCCATACTCATTCACATAGGGTGGGGGGCCGGTATCCGGGGGCCCCCTTATTAAAGGGGGCTCCCGGATTCCGATAAGCCCCCGCCCGCAGACCCTGACAACCAACGGCCAGGGTTGTCGGGAAGAGGCCCTTGTCCTCATCAACATGGGGACAAGGTACCCCCCATGTTGAGGGCACGTGGCCTGGTACGGCTCAGGAGGGGGGTCGCTCGCTCGCCCCCCTTTCCTGGCCGGCCGGGTAGCATGCTCGGACAAGGGTCTGTTGTGGACTTGGGGGGACCCCCACGCCGATTTTTTTCGGCGTGGGGGTTCCCCTTTAAGTCCATACCAGGCGGCTGGGCCAGCGACGTCTCCTTCGTGGGCCCCGCCTACCTGGAGACCTGCTCGAAAGGAGCGGACTTTTCTCCGCATGGGAAAAGTCTGCTCATTTCAAAAGTACGGCGGACTGACATACACACGGCCGGATTGTCCGCCGAAATGCGAGTACGCCGGACTGCATGCTGAAAAAGTCCGCTGAAGCCCACACACAAGTGGACTGTCCGCTGAAATGTGTTTCGGCGGACTAAGTAGGCCATACAGTCCGTCCATGTGTACGCGGCATTAGAGTTCCCATTCCTATTAGGTTTAGGATTAGCATTCCAGTTAAGGTTAGGGTTCCCATTCCAGTTAGGGTTAGGGTTAGCATTCCAAATAGGGTTAGGATTCTGGTTAGGGTTAGGGTTCCCATTCCAGTTAGGGTTAGGGTTAGCATTCCAGTTAGGGTTAGGGTTGCCATTCCAGTTGGGGTTAGGGTTAGCATTCCAAATAGGGATTGGATTCTGGTTAGGGTTAGGGTTCACATTCCAGTTTAGGTTAGGGTTCCTATTAGGTTCAGGGTTAGCATTCCAGATAAGGTTAGTTTTCCCATTCCAGTTAGGGTTAGGTTCCCATTCCAGTTAGGGTTAGGGTTAGCATTCCAATTAGGGTTAGGATTATGGTTAGGGTTAGGGTTCCCATTCCTGTTAGGTTCAGGGTTCCCATTCCTATTAGGGTTAGCATTACAATTAGGGTTAGGATTCTGAATAGGGTTCACATTCAAGTTAGGGTTAGGGTTCACATTCCTATTAGGTTTAGGGTAAGCATTTCAGTTAGGGTTAGGGTTCCCATTCCAGTAAGGGTTAGGTTCCCATTCCAGTTAGGGTTAGGGTTAGCATTCCAATTAGGGTTAGGATTCTGGTTAGGGTTAGGGTTTCCATTCCTGTTAGGTTTAGGGTTCCCATTCCTATTAGGTTTAGGGTTAGCATTCCTATTAGGTTTAGGGTTAGCATTTCAGTTAGGGTTAGGGTTCCCATTCCAGTTAGGTTTAGGGTTCCCATTCCTATTAAGTTTAGGGTTAGCATTATTATTAGGTTTAGGGTTAGCATTCCAATTAGGGTTAGGATTCTGTATAGGGTTCACATTAAAGTTAGAGTTAGGGTTCCCATTCCAGTTAGGGTTCCCATTCCTGTTAGAGTTAGAGTTCCCATTCCTATTAGGTTTAGGATTAGCATTCAAGTTAAGGTTAGGGTTCCCATTCCAGTTAGGGATAGGGTTCCCATTCCTATTAGGTTTAGGATTAGCATTCAAGTTAAGGTTAGGGTTCCCATTCCAGTTAGGGATAGGGTTCCCATTCCAGTTAGGGTGAGGGGTAGCATTCCAATTAGAGTTAGGATTATGGTTAGGGTTAGCGTTCCCATTGCTGTTAGGGTTAGGGTTAGCATTCCAATTAGGTTTAGGATTCTGGTTAGGGTTCCCATTCCAGTTAGGGTTAGAGTTCCCATTCCTATTAGGTTTAGGATTAGCATTCAAGTTAAGGTTAGGGTTCCCATTCCAGTTAGGGATAGGGTTCCCATTCCAGTTAGGATGAGGGGTAGCATTCCAATTAGAGTTAGGATTATGGTTAGGGTTAGCGTTCCCATTGCTGTCAGGGTTAGGGTCAGCATTCCAATTAGGTTTAGGATTATGTTTAGGGTTCCCATTCCAGTTAGGTTTAGGGTTCCATTCCAGTTAGGGTGAGGGTTAGCATTACAATTAGAGTTAGGATTATGGTTAGGGTTAGGGCTCCCATTCCTGCTAGGTTTAGGGTTCCCATTCCTATAAGGTTTAGGGTTTGCATTCCAGTTAGGCTTCCCATACCAGTTAGGGTCAGGGTTCCCCTTCCTGTTAGGGTTAGCATTCCAATTAGGGTTAGGATTCTGGTTGGGTTCATATTACAGTTAGGGTTAGGGTTCACATTCCAGTTAGGGTTATTGTTCCCATTCCTGTTAGGGTTAGGGTTAGCATTCTAATTAGGGTTAGAGTTCCAATTTCTGTTGGGGTTAGCGTTAGCATTCCAATTAGGTTTAGGATTATGGTTAGGGTTCCCATTCCAGTTAGGGTAAGGGTTAGCATTCCAATTAGGGTTAGGATTATGGTTAGGGTTCCCATTCCAGTTAGGGTTCCCATTCCTGCTAGGTTTAGGGATCCCATTCCTATTAGGTTTAGTGTTAGCATTCCAGTTAAGGTTAGGGTTCCCATTCCAGTTAGGTATAGGGTTCCCATTCCAGTTAGGGTTACGGTTTCCATTCCTGTTAGGGTTAGCATTCCAAATAGGGTTAGGATTCTGGTTAGGGTTCCCATTCCTATTAGGTTTAGGGTTAGTATTTTAGTTAGGGTTAGGGTTCCCATTCCAGTTAGGGTTAGGGTTCCCATTCCTGTTAGGGTTAGCATTCCAATTAGGGTTATGATTCTGGTTAGGGTTCCCATTCCAATTAGGGTTAGGGTTCCCATTCCAGTTAGGGTTAGAATTCCAATTAGGGTTAGGGTTAGCATTCCAATTAGGGTTAGGATTATGGTTAGGGTTCCCATTCTAGTTAGGTTGAAACCAGTTAGGTTTAGGGTTCCCATTCCTGTTAGGGTTCACATTCCTATTAGGGTTACGGTTAGCATTCCAAGTAGGGTTAGGATTCTGCTTTGGTTAAGGTTCCCATTCCACTTAGGGTTAGAGCTCACATTCCTATTAGATTAGGGTTAGCATTCCAGTTAGGGTTAGCATTATGGTTAGGGTTAGGGTTTCAATTCCAGTTATTGTTAGGGTTCCCATTCCTGTTAGGGTTAGCATTCCTATTAGGGTTAGGATTCTGGTTAGGGTTCATATTCCAGTTAGGGTTAGGGTTCCCATTCCTATTAGATTTAGGGTTAGCATTTAAGTTAGGGTTCCCATTCCAGTTAGGGTTAGCATTCTGGTTAGGGTTAGGGTTCCTATTGCTCTTTGGGTTAGGGTTCCAATTCCTGTTAGGGTTAGGGTTAGCATTCCAATTAGGGTTAGGGTTCTGGTTAGGGTTAGGGTTCCCATTCCAGTTAGGGTTAGGGTTTTTAATTCCAGTTAGGGTTCCCATTCCTGTTAGGGTTAGCATTCCAATTAGGGTTAGGATTATGGTTAGGGTTCCCATTCCTGTTAGGTTTAGGGTTAGCATTCCAATTAGGGTTAGGATTCTGGTTAGGGTTCCCATTCCAGTTTGGTTCAGGGATTCCATTCCTGTTAGGGTTCGCATTCCTGTTAGGGTTAGGGTTAGCATTCCAATTAAGGTTAGGATTCTGGTTAGGGTTCCCATTCCAGTTAGGGTTAGGGTTCCCATTCCTGTTAGGTTTAGGGTTAGCATTCCAATTAGGGTTAGGATTCTGGTTAGGGTTAGGGTTCCCATTCCAGTTTGGTTCAGGGATTCCATTCCTGTTAGGGTTAGGGTTCACATTCCTGTTAGGGTTAGGGTTAGCATTCCAATTAAGGTTAGGATTCTGGTTAGGATTCCCATTCCAGTTAGGGTTAGAGTTCCCATTCCTATTAGGTTTAGGATTAGCATTCCAGTTAGGGTTAGTGTTCCCATTCCTGTTAGGGTTAGGGTTGGCATTCAAATTAGGGTTAGGATTATGGTTAGGGTTAGGATTTCAATTACAGTTAGGGTTAGGGTTCTCATTCCTGTTAGGGTTAGGGTAGCATTCCAATTAGGGTTAGGATTATGGTTAGAGTCCCTATTCCACTTCGGGTTAGTGTTTCCATTCCAGTTAGGGTTAGCATTCCTAACCCTAATCTGAACCATAATCTGAACCATAACCCTAATCTGAACCCTAATCTTAACCTTAATCTGAACCCTAATCTGAACCCTAATCCTAATCTGAACCCTTATATGGACCCTAATCTGAACCCTTTATCTGAACCCTAACCCTAATCTGAACCCTAATCTGAACCCTAAACCTAATCTGAACCCTAATCTAAACCTTAACCATAATCTTAACCCTAATATGAACCATAACCCTATTCTGAACCTTAAACCTAATCTGAACTCTAACCCTAATCTGAAACATAATCTGTACACTGACCCTAAACCTATTTAGAATCAAGCTAAGCCCAAAGTGCATTGGGACAGTTATACCTACGCAGGTCTTTCTGGACATTAGGTGTCGTGCTGTCCCACTCTGGAAACAGGATCTTGACAATCTCCTGCCATCCTGAGTTATTCTTCCCAGTGTCTTTGTGACGTGGGTCCCGGCTGTTCCAGAGGTACTGCCTTTGTTGGACCAGCCTGATGAGATCCTCATTTTCTATGCCAGTCTTTATGCGCCTGCTTTCCATTTTAGTAGGAGTCAGTCACTGATCACCACAGCTCATGGAGAGAAACAGGAAGTGGCTTGGTGAGGGGAAGGGTGGGGCTGTGAGGGAAAATGGATGGGAGGAGCTGGTGGGGGAAGCTAGAAAACATATCACAGTGCTGTGAATGACTTATTGCATTTGTATTGTGAATTCAATTGAGGGAGCTATGGGTCTGAATTCACATCACATCGTACATGCATAAAACTCACACAGGACCTTTTTTTCACGCAGGTTAAATTTGCAACACAGTGATGTGCACAGGACTGATAGAATACAATATTATTAGAGTGACTTGTGAATTTGACAGATTGCAACGGCTCAAATTCGCAAGGGACAGTGTGAACCCACCCTACTTACAAACAGAGGGAGACAACAGAAAGTGAGAGGAAATCTACCCCTAGGAAGGGAATTCTCTCATCTATGAGTTAATATGGGAAAAAGGTGTCTTCACTGATATTTTATCACCAATCCCTGTTTCCCTAATAACCCAGAATTTTCCAAATCCAATTGTCATTGGGACATAAAGTGAGGGGAAATCTTCTGAACAGGGGAACAGGCAGCAAAACAAAGATTTAGGTGCAGGGTTCCCCTTAATATCCATACAAGACCCAAAGGGCCTGCTAATGGGCTGGAGGAGGGCCTGGTAATGGGCTGGGGGGGACCAAGCCATTTTTCTCAATAATTTTCATTCATATTGCCGGGACCCAACATTACATTACAGCCGCAAGCAGTTTTAAATGACTTTTATTCCTTTAGAAATGTGATTTTGCTCTCAAACTGTTCTAATCACTGGAAAAATGTGCCACTTTACAGGCATACTATACACACCCCCAGGTATGATATTTAAAGGAATATTTCACTTTTATTTTTTCACTTTAAGCATCATTAAAATCACTGCTCCCGAAAAAACATCAGTTTTTAAAACTCTCTTTTGCATTGATGCATGTCCCCTGGGGCGGGACCCGGGTCCCCAAACACTATTTACGACAATAACTTGTATATTAGCCTTTAAAATTAGCATTTTTGATTTCTCACATTCGAGTCTCATAGACTTTAATGGTGTTTGAATGTTCACGCAAACTTTCGGTCCGTTCGCATGTTCTGGATACAAAATGAACCGGGGGGTGTTCGGCTCATCCCTACTGGGTGATAGAGGATGAAAAGGCCTAGGACGGCTTAGTTATCCACTCTAACAACTCTTCTGCATGTTGTGGATCAACATGGCCAGTTGAAGAAAAAAAGGACAAGCGTGCCCGACGGCCACGTGCTGAGAATGCACCATATCCACGACCAGCACTGTTGGCTTTAGGCACAGAGCCGGCTTGCCCTCTTTTAGTGGCCTATGAGCGTCTGCCTTTCCTTGGTGGCCTTCCAGACATGCTGTAAAATGTAATTAGCAAAACACCACCTGAATTTTACTAGAACAATGACTCCAGCAATGGCCTGCAGTCAGATATAGGCTTGGCTAGAATAGAATGCAGTGGATATATATGTAGGAGACTGTATATATATCTTTATGCAATATAGATCACTGAATCATCTGCCTGTCTCAAAGTGTATTTGAGAACGTACACAATCAATGGCCTGCAGTCAGATATAGGCTTGGCTAGACTGGAATGCAGTGGATATATATACATGTTGGAGACTGTATATATATATATATATATATATATATATATATATATATATATATATATATATATATATATATATATATATATGTATATATATATATATATAAAATGCATTGCGGATCACTGAATAACCTGCCTGGCCTGCCTGATGGCCTGAAAGTGTATGTTAATACGGACACCAGGAATGGCCTGCAGTCAGATCTAGCTTCACAGGGTACAGTGTTTATATATATATATATATATATATATATATATATATATATATATATACTAAATACACTGCAGGTAACTGAATCAACTACCTGCTCAAAAGTAAATTAAATGAAACAATCTTTCACTCTCTCTCCGCGAGCAACACACTACACAAGGCCGACGTGCAGGTGGCCCTATATAGTGTGGGGCATGGACTTAACCCCCTGAGCCATTATTGTCCAAAGGTACCCTGTCTTTGGCCAATTATGGCTCTGTTTGGTGACAGTGCTGTGATTGGCCAAAGCATGCGGGTCATAGTGCATGCTTGGCCAATCTTCAGCCAGCAATGCACTGCAATGATGCATTATGGGGCATGACTCGCCACTTGAATTTGGCGCAAATGCCCCATAATGTTCGATCTTTGTCGAACAATCAAACAGCTGATGTTCGAATCAAACTCATGTTCGACTTGAACAGAAAGCTCGTCCCTAGTTATGGGGAAAGGTTGCATGCACTGAACTTATTCTCTATGGAGAAGAGACGCTTGAGAGGGAATATGATTTCAATTTATAAATACCGTACCGGGAGTTTAACAAGACTTGTGGCCACTCATTAAAATTAGTGGAAAAGAGGTTTAACCTTAAGAGCAGCAAGGATGGGGAATTTCCTTCCACAGGCGGTGGTGTCAGCAGGGGGCATCGAAAGTTTAAAAAAACTATTAGATAATCACTTGAACGACAGCAATACAGGGATATACAATGTAATACTGACATATAATCACACACATAGGTTGGACTTGATGGACTTGTGTCTTTTTTCAACTTCACCTACTATGTAACTATGATACACAGAGATTAATCAAATCTCCCTACATAAGTTTTACTTGTATATCTGCTGTCTTCAGCTGATTGGAGGAAAAGCACACACCCCCACTCCACATAGACAGAGACTTTCAGAGCTGTGCTGTGACACAGCAAGATCTCTGGTAATCTATTTATAGTAACTTCCCTGACACTAATTTGAGACTGGATTTATTTCAGTTGACGGAGAACTTGTCAGAAGTTTTCATGCTGATAAGTAGTGCTTTGAAGAGAGATGAGAAAACACTGCAGATATATGTGCCCAGCTCAAATTTCATAAATCAAGTTTACACCACTTAAAGGTGGCAAGTAAGGATGAGCTGAACACCCCCCCTGTTCGGTTCGCACCAGAACCTGCGAACAGACCTAAACTTCGTGTGAACTTTAGAACCCTATTAAAGTCTATGGGACTTGAACTTTCAAAATCAAAAGTGCTAATTTTAAAGGCTAATATGCAAGTTATTATCATAAAAAGTGTTTGGGGACCCGGGTCCTGCCCCAGGGGACATGGATCAATGCAATTTTTTTTAAAAAGGCAATTTTTTGGGAGCGGTGATTTTAATAATGCTTAAAGTGAAACAATAAAAGTGTAATATTCCTTTAAATTTCCTACCTGGGGGGGTGTGTATAGTATGCCTGTGAAGGGGCGCATGTTTCCTGTGCTTAGAACTGTCCCTGCACAAAGTGTAATTTCTGCAGGAAAAAAAGTCATTTAAAATCACTCACGGCTATAATGAATTGTCGGCTCCCTGTAATACAGAGAACAGTCATTGAAAAAAAAAAAAGCGTGGGGTTCCCTCAAATTCAATTACCAGGCCCTTCAGGTCTGGTATGGATATTAAGGGGAACCCTGCATCAAATATAAAACAATTACGTGGGGTTCCCCCCAAATATCCATACCAGACCCTTTATCCAAGCATGCAACCTGGCAGGCAGCAGAAAAAGAGGGGTGATGAGAGAGCGACTCCCCTCCTGAACCATACCAGGTCACATGTCCTCAACATTGGGAGGATGTTTTGGGGGTCTGTGACCCCACAAAGCACCATGTCCCCATGTTGATGGGAACAAGGGCCTCATCCCCACAACCCTGGCTGGTGGTTGTGGGGGTCTGCGGGGGGAGGCTCATCAGAATTTGGAAGCCCCCTTTAACAAGGGGACCCCCAGATCCCAAACCCCCCTGTTTGAAATTATAAGGGGGTACAAAAGTACCCCTACCATTTCATAAAGAAAGTGTAAAAAAATGTTCCCCCAAAAATCCATACCAGAGCCTTCAGGGAAAACTCCACGCCAAATAAAAAAAATGGAAACCTGCATTACATCAGAGGGGGGCGGGGTCACCCGCATGTCACTGGTGAAGCCCGGCTTTCCCCTTACGTCAGAGGGGGGTGGGGTCAGGTGATGGGTGGTCCAGTCCTCCTCAGCTAAGACGCGTCAGTCTGCTGGGATTCAGGCAATGTCTCTGTGGAGACAGGATGCACTGCACTGGACCATCGGGAGAGATCACCCATCGTTGGACCCCGGAGAAGAGATCACCCATCGCTGTATAGCAAGAGTGGATTAACACCTCTGGAATCTTTTATTTATTTTTTTATTTTTAATAAAGGACTTTTCCCAATGGTGTGTGTGTGTGTTTTTTTTTATTCTTTTACACTTTCTTTATGAAATGGTAGGGGTACTTTTGTACCCCCTTACCATTTCAAACAGGGAGGGCTGGGATCTGGGGGTCCCCTTGTTAAAGGGGGCTTCCAGATTCTGATAAACCTCCCACCCGCAGTCCCCCACAACCACTGGCCAGGGTTGTGGGGATGAGGCCCTTGTTCCTATCAACATGGGGACATGGTGCTTTGAGGGGTCACAGACCCTCAAAACATCCTCCCAATGTTGAGGGCATGTGACCTGGAATGGTTCAGGTACAGTTCAGGAGGGGAGGCGCTCTCTCGTCCCCCCATCTTTTTCTGCGGCCTGCCAGGTTGCGTGCTTGGATAAAGGGTCTGGTATGGATATTTGGGGGGAACCCCACATCATTTTTTTTATATTTGATGCAGGGTTCCCCTTAATATTCATACCAGACCTGAAGGGCCTGATAATTGAATTGGGGAACCCCACGCATTTTTTTTCAATGACTGTTCTCTGTATTACGGGGAGCCGACAATTCATTATAGCTGCGAGTGATTTTAAATCACTTTTTTTTCCTGCAGAAATGACACTTTGTGCAGGGACAGTTCAAGAATGGGAAACAAGAGCCCCTTTACAGGCATACTATACACACCCCCAGGTACAAAATTTAAAGGAATATTACACTTTTATTGTTTCACTTTAAGCATTATTAAAATCACTGCTCCCAAAACAATGTCTATTTTTAAAACTTTTTTTTGCATTGATACATGTCCCCTGGGGCAGGGCCCAGGTCCCCAAACACTTTTTATGACAATAACTTGCATATAAACCTTTAAAATTGACACTTTAGATTTCTCTCATAGACTTTTACAGGGTGTTCCGTGGCTTTTTGAATTTGCCGCAAACACCCCAAATTGTTTACTGTTCGTCGAACAGACAATGTTCGAGTCGAACATGAGTTTGAATCGAACTCAAAGCTCATCCCCAGTGGCAAGATTTAGCCAGTGGTTGGATGTGGGGCCAAAAAGAGAAGCTAGAGTCTAGGATTACACCCAGCACCCTGGCATGTGTGGAGGGACCAATGGTTTTGCTGTTGATCCTAATAGTAAAGTCATGAGGGGAGGATTGGGGAGGGGGGAAATTACAAGATCAGTTTTAGCACGACATTCGTACTGATTTGTCGCTCAGTAAATGTATTATACGTGAGGAGATCAAGGTGGTGAGCTGGGGAGTATAAAAATAGATTTGGGTTTCGTTGGTGTAGAGGTGGAATTGGAAGCTGTGGGAGACTTCAGGGAAGAGGATTCATCAACTGGCCCAGGTAAGGGGATTCAATGTTGAATAGGAGGGGTCCATTGACAGAGCCTGGTACCCCAACAGAAAGAGGATTGAAGGAGATAGAGTTGCAGGTGACTATGAAGGTACGCTGAGATAGATAGAAGGAGAACCAGGAAAGAGCAGAGTCGTGGAGGCTAAGCAAGTAGAGTTTATTGAGTGGGTGGTCGACTGTGTCAAAGGCAGCAGAAAGGTCTAAGGGTATGAGTATGGAGTAACATCCGTTGGTTTTAGCAGTTAGTAGGTATTTCATGAGTTTTAGTAGATCGGTTTCAGTGGAATGTTGTGGGTGGAAGCCAGACTGTAGGGTGTCGAGAAGGTAGTTGTCATTGAGGCAGCAACTTATTTGGCTGTGGACAAGGCATTCAAGAAGCTTGGAGGCACCAGGAGCAGAGAGGGGGTCTTAAGTTATTCAAACAGGTGGGGTCCAGTGAGGGTTTTCCAAAGTATGGGGGTTACCATTGCATGTTTGAGCGAGGTAAGAAAGGGGGAGAGATTGAAGATGTGAGTTACAAAGAGTGGGAAAGAACAGGAAAGGGGATGTCGTAGTTGTGAGGGGAGAGAGTCCAGGAGACAGGTAGAGAGATGAGCCTCAGAGAGGAGTTTGGCAACTTCCTCCGGGTAAGAGGATTGAAGGAGGAAAGTATTGAATGTGTTGAACCTGTTATGTTGGATGGAGGAGACACTTATCAATACTGATCAATGTGGTCTGATGGCAGGGAAGGCTTCCCCTCATAAAACACAATACCCTGCTCCTCGAATCTGCATTATGTACTGCACCTTATAGGGGCAAAAGACACAAAAGCAGCAATATTTGTATGTTCAACACCAACAGCAAACTAAGAGCACAATGTACACATTGAATATAACTTTACAATTATTTAATAATTCTAGTTATAAAAAATATTATTATTATTATTAATGTTTATATTATTATTATTATTATTATTATTATTATTATTATTATTATTAATAATAATAATAATATTATTATTATTATTATTATTATTATTATTATTATTATTATTATTATTGTTAATGTTAATATTATTATTATTATTATTATTATTATTATTATTATTATTATTTGTATCTAATTCCTATTCACATAAACTAGGTGGTGAATGAATAGGTGAAGTGAAGGAGACATAGTAAGACTTGTATGATGGGAGTTTGTATTGGAATAGTGAGGAGTAAATTCGGCGTCTGTTTCCTGGGGAATCCGGCAGAAACTTTCATCCAGTAAAATATCACATTTTGTTCTTTGGTGACTTAGTTCTTGTTTTGTTGTATTGTGAATGGAGCGGTCCCACCACTGTAATTATGTGCCAGTCTTGTGGGGTCTCTAGGGGGCGCTCAGCTCAGGTGTCGGTAGTCCTGGGAGAACGGCACACAGAAGGTTTACAATCGCTCTAATAATGGAGATCGATGTCTCCGGATTTACTATTCTCTGCAATGTTAGAAATATCAGCAGCATATGGTGACCGGCCTCCGGAATATCACCTATCAGGGGAATCCAACACAACACCGAGAATAAAGATATTACTGTATAACACACAAGAAATACAATAATATAATAATAATTTTCTAAAGAAACGCTTTCCAGTATCAGCAATGCCCAGAGAAATAATCAATATAAAGTTTTTTTTTTTTTTGTTTTTTTATATATATATATTCTGAATATATTGTAGATACAAAAATTAAAAAATAATATAATTGTTATTAGTATGTAAAATGTTAAGAAACTATATATGATAATCAAAGATAAAATGTTCTGTTCAATAAAATAATAATAAAAATACCAATGATAATAATAATAATAATAATAATAATAATAATAATAATAATAAAAATATAATAATAATAATGATAATAATAATAATAATAATAATAATAATAATAATAATAATAATAATAATAAATACAATACATAAAGTAAATAACGGACTTGTGATGTGTGAAATGTGATGTAATATATATGGAAGTTTTGTTGCTATTATCTTCTTATCCTCTGCAGTCCCCCCCCTGTACACCTCCTATGGCCCCGAGCAATGCTCACATTTCTCTATCACCCTTCTCATTCACCAATAACTTTGTAATAAAAGTAATACAAATACTTGTTTGGAGGACAAAAAACAAAAAAATAAACTTTTTTTGTTAATATTGCCTTGCAAAAGGATTTTATTTTATTGCAATTCATTAAAAAAAATAGCCAAACTTAAAGCCCAACTCCAGCATAAATTTACAGAGGCAGTAGAAATATCACTTCTATATACACCTATATTACCAAATGTATTGGGACACCGGCCTTTAATGACATCCCAGTCTTAGTCCGGAGGGTTCAATATTGAGTTGGTCCCGCCCTTTGCAGCTATAACAGCTTCAACTACATGCGGGTAGATTAATTGGTTTCTGTCCAAAATTGGCCCCTAGTACATGAATGGGGACCTTGGATTGTGGGCTCCTTGAGGGTAGGGACTGGTGTGAGTGTGCAATGTACGGGGATAGGGACAATTGTAGACACTCACTCAGGTTGAACTGGATGGACTGGTGTCTTTATTCAACCTTACTAACTATGTAACTCTTCTGGGAAGGCCGTCCACAAGGTATGGAGGGCGTCTATGGGAGTGTTTGACCATTCTTCCAGAAGCGCATTTGTGAGGTCAGGCCTGGCTCGCAGTCTCCACTCTAATTCATCCCAAAGGTATTCTACGGGGTTGAGGTCAGGACTCAGTTCAGGCCAGTAAAGTTCTTCCACCTCAAACTTGCTCATCCATGTCTTTATGGACCTTGATTTGTGCACTGGTCCAAATCATTTGGTGGAGGGGGGATTATGGTGTGGGGGTTGTTTTTCAGGGTTTGGACTTGGCCTTAGTTCCAGTGAAGGGAACACTTAAGGTGTCGGCATACCAAGACATTTTGGACAATTTTTATGCTCCCAACTTTGTGGGAACAGTTTGGGGACGGCCCCTTCCTGTTCCAACATGACTGCACATCAGTGCACAAAGCAAGACATGGATGAGTTTGGGACGGAGGAACTTGATTGGCCAACACAGAGTCTTGATCTCAACCCGATAGAACACCTTTGGGATGAATTAGAGTGTAGACTGCGAGCCAGGCCTTCTCATCCAACATCAGAGCCTGACTTCACAAATGTGCTTCTGGAAGAATGGTCAAACATTCCCATAGACACCCTCCTAAACCTTGTTGGACGGCCTTCCTGGAAGAGCTGAAGCTGTTATAGCTGCAAAGGGTGGGGCCAATTCAATATTGAACCCTCCAGACCAGGGGTGGACTGACAACTCCTGGGGGCCCCCGGGCAATAGAAGATAATAGGGCCCCCAGGCAGCCATCTTTTTTATGCAACATAAATGTTGGCATACCCAATGTGAAGGGGAGGGGCACCAAGCTCGGCGACATGCAGAGTGGCAGGAGACTTAGAGCTGGTGACCCAGTAAAGGCACCAGGAGCCTCTCATGGGCAGTGCCACCATAACAGCATCATGGGCACCTGGGCAAAATACTGCACTGGGGGCACTACCAGGGAGATGATGACCTGCGTCATACATAGTGCACCATGGAGGACAATGGACATGGCCAGTGGGAGAGTCTTAACCACTTCAGCCTGGGAAAGATTTACCCCCTTCTTGATCTGGCCATTTTTAGTGATACGTCGCTTTAACTGACAATTTGGCGTTCGTGCGACGTTGTACCCAAACAAAATTGACGTCCTTTTTTTCCCACAAATAGAGATTTCTTTTGGTGGTATTTGATCACCTCTGCGTTTTTTATTTTTTGTGCTATAAACAAAAAAAGAGCGTACATTTTGAAAAAAAACAATATTTTTTTACTTTTTTCTATAATAAATATTCAAATTTAAAAAAAATAAAAACACTTTTTTCCCTCAGTTTAGGCCGATACGTATTCTTCTACATATTTTTAGTAAAAAAAATCACAATAAGCGTATATTGATTGGTTTGCGCAAGTTATAGCGTCTACAAAATAGGTTATTGATTTATGGCTTTTTAATTTTTTTTTTACTAGTAATGGCGTTGAGCTGCGATTTTTATCGTAACTGCGACATTGCAGTCAATGCAGTTTGGACACTGTTGACACTTTTTTGAAACCATTGACAATTATACAGCGATCAGAGCCATAAATAGTCACTGATTACTGTATAAATGTCCCTGGCAGGGAAGGGGTTAACACTAGGGGGGCTATCAAGGGGTTAAATGTGTTCCCTCACTGTGTGTTCTAACTGTGGGGGGAGGGGACTGACTGGGGGAGGAGACCGATCGGTTTTCCTATATACTAGGAACATACGATCTGTCTCCTCTCCCCTGACAGGACGTGAATCTATGTGTTTACACACACAGAGCCTTGTTCCTCCTCTGTCACGAGCGTACGCCGGGCACACGCATTGGCTCCTCAGTGACCCAGCGGGCGTGCCCTATACCTCTTAAAGCGCCCACCGTGCAGCTACGGCGATTTGCTCAGGGGAGCCATTCTGACGAAGTCGGAAGAAGACCCCCGGAGCAGCCTAATAAATGACTTTAAAAACCTGTGTAGTGTGTTTTTTTATTGATACTTTTTCCCCCAGGTGAATGGGTAGGGGTACGATGTACCCCATACTTATTCACATAGGGTGGGGGGCCGGGATCTGAGGGCCCCCCGCCCACAGACCTCAAAACCAATGGCCAGGGTTGTCAGGAAGAGGCCCTTGTCCTCATCAACATGCTTTGAGGTGGGGGGCGCCCCTTCATCAAAGCACCCACCCCCATGTTGAGGGCATGTGGCCTGGTACGGCTGAGGGGGTGCTCGCTTGTCCCCACCCCCTTTCCTGACTGCGTGCTCGGATAAGGGTCTGGTATGGACCTTGGGGGGACCCCCACACCTTTTTTCGGTGTATGGGGGTTTCCCTTAAAATCCATACCAGACCTAAGGGCCTGGAATGCCCTTGGAGATCATTCCCTCTCACACTCTCTGCGATAATAAAATGTGTTTTTCCTATTGCAGCCAGGGCCAGATGTCCAGCACCCTGTCCATAGGATCGCACTGGAAACATTCTCGTGGGCAGGTGCTGTAGCTGCCCTTGCATCATATTTGGTCCGACGGACCAGCATACAGAAGAATGGGTTTCCCGCTGGGAACTGGGTCCGGCAGAGTTCTGGTGGGAAAATGTAAAACATGTTCTGTTTCTAAAGTCCGTCGGGCTTTTGGCAAGCAAAGGTCTGATGGAGCCCACACACCATCGAATTGTCCGACGGATTTGTTCCGTCAGACCTTTGCTGTGAAAAAGTCCGGTCGTGTGTACGCGGCATAACACATCTATTCACTAACACTGATAATCGTGTTGCACATTTTCATATATATATATATATATATATTGTTGTGGTTGTTTTTTGGCACAATCTCCTTTTGTGTATATAACAAGACTCGTGGACACTCATTAAAATCAGAAGAAAAGAGGTTTAACCTTAAACTACGTAGAGAGTTCTTTACTGTAAGAGCGGCAAGGATGTGGAATTCCCTTCCACAGGCAGTGGTCTCAGCGGGGGGCATCAAAAAACTATTAGATAATCACCTGAATGACCACAACATACAGAGATATACAATGTAATACTGACATATAATCACACACATGGGTTGGACTTGATGGACTTGTGTCTTTTTTCACCCTCACCTACTATGTAACTATGTCTACATCCTGTCCACCGTCCACAATGACACCCGGAAGACACGGTCCCATTCAAAAGCCTGTATGCATCCAAGATTATAATCTTTACATAGGAGGGGGGGAGGGGAGGTTTCAATGATCAAATGCTACAGCCCTATATGGCTGGTAGAAAAATTTACAATTTATCTTATTAATTTCGGCATTTATAATGTCACCTTCACCAAATCCACAGAAAGACCCCCCGCCTTACCCAAATTCATAGAAGAACCCGTCACATCCCTCATCTTCCGGCAAAACCTTCACTCTGATGCTGTTATCAGACTTCTTGAGCGCCATTCCACCCACAGAAGCAGCCGAAAGACAAAGTGTCCCCAGTGTCCCCCCTAACACGGCCTAAAAGACTGCGTCACACCGACACCAGATGACATCATGACGGCTTCCTTCTGTGCCTCCTCCATCTATCCCGAGACTCTGGAAACCACCGTCACCGCCGGGAGTGATGACACCACGCTTCCCAGCTGCAGTCACCGATCTCTGCACCCAATATGGCTGCTAACCATTGATGTGCCTATACTTATCCACCACCCAGTGAGTGTATTACCTTCAATAAAAGACAATTGTATCATTGCTACACTTAGATTGGCACTGCTCCTCTCTCCACATATACAGAGTCTCTTCTACTCTCCAGCGGGCTGCCTAAGTATGCGACAAGGGGTTTGTCCCCCCCTGTTGGTATTACCCAGAACTAATGGACCACTCCATCCTGTAAGGACTATCCCCTGTAAGGGCCATCTTAATAACATCATGGGCCCCTGGGCAAAGTAATGCTATGGGGCCCCTACAAGCCTGCCTAATTTACACACCTCACACTTGTACGTTCTCAGCCCCCTCACATGTGTATATATGACACACACACGTTCACATGTACACAGACACACACACACACATGTACACAGGCATACAGATGTACATAGACGCACACACATATATGCACACACACACACACACATGTACACAGACACACACAAATGTACACTGTACACAGGCGCGCGCACACACACATGTACACAGGCATACAGATGTACATAGACACACACATGTAAACAGACACACACACAGGCACACACACATGTACACACACATACACACACGTACAGAGGTGCACAGATGTACATACACACACACACACATGTACACAGACACACACTCATGTACACTCGTACTCAGGCGCACAGATGTACATAGACACACACAGATATACACAGACACACACATGTACACAGACACACACACATGTACACAGGCACACACACACAAACATGTACACAGACACACACACACACACATGTACACAGACAGACACGTGTACACAGGCACACACACACACAAATGTACACAGGTGTACAGATGAACATAGACACACACACATGTACATAGACACACACAGGCACACACACACATGTACACAAACACACAACCCCCTTACTTGTAGAACAGCCCTAATGCCACGTACATACGGTCGGATTTCCCGATGGGAAATGTTGGATGTGAGCTTGTTGTCGGAAAGTCCGACCATGTGCACGCTCCATCAAACATTTACTGTCAGACTTTCCGCCAACAAATGTTGGCTAGCAGGTTCTCAAATTTTCCGCCAACAGAACTTTGTTGTCATAAAGTCCGATCGTGTGTACACAAGTCCGTCGCAAAAAAGTTAATGCATGCTCAGAATCAAGCAGAAGGAGCTGCACTGGCTATTGAACTTCCTTTTTTCTCAGCTAGTGGTACGTCTTGTACGTCACCACGTTCCCATGTTCAGAATTGTTGGCCAACATTTGTGTCACCGTGTGTATGCAAGACAAGTTTGAGCCAACATCCTTCAGAAAAAAATCCACGGTTTTGTTGTCAGAAAGTCCAATCGTGTGTACGGTGCATTACTTGTTAGGTGGTGTTCCTTGTCCCAGCTCTTGTGCAGGACACACGAGGGATGCACATGCCGAAATTTACCAGAGGGGGCAGCAAAGAGCCCGATGTCAGCTCAATGACACTCTCACACAGTCCAAAATCCAGCACAGCCACAGAGCTCTCCTGCACCCGCCCCTGCCTTCTCCCATCCCCGCCAGAGAGCCGGGCCCTTCTAGACGCTCAAGCCCTGCTAGATGCTCAAGCCCTTAGTGTATGGGCTGTACCCCCCTGATGGCTGCCCCGCTCACCAGACTGCCTGTGCCCGCTAAGCCTGACTCCCTTGCCCCACTGTTTCTTCTATTTGTCTGGCTCTGATGGGGCCCCAGGTGAACCTAGGGCCCATGGGCAGTGCCCAGGGGTGCCCGCTCAGTAAGACGGCCCTGGCCCCTGTCCCTCGCCTATTGGTTCATTGCTTTTAATGTACCCACTTTTGTATCCCCTGTTAGAGGTGCTCCTGCCCAGCTACAGAGTTCCCAGTGCTTCAATCATCCTCCCGACTGTTTATCCACCACATTTCTTTCATGTGAACTGACCTCAGCCTGATAATAAAATGTGTTTTTTGCCTGCCGCTTGGACTGATCTTTTGCTCTGCTACTGTAGTAGCGGGATTCATAATAACACTTGGGTCTTACATATGTGAGGGGCTCCAGAATAGTTTTTTTCTGGATAGAAAATAAAACATTTTTGTTTTTCTCAGAGTTTTGTAATTCCCAGACTAGGGTCTGGAGACCAGAGATTTGGGTGGAAGAAGTCTCTACACCTGTGCCCAGGTCTTACCTGACCGAGGCCCTAAACTTTATATTTCTGCCTGCTGCCGACTTACTGCCATCATACCTCTGCCTGTCGCATGCACTGACCACAACTGGACCATGTTTCTGCCTACTATAAGGGCCAATATTTTGGCTGTGCCAGCCATGTCTCTGCTTGGACAAATCCTTTGGCTGTTGCTGACCACATCACTGTCTTCTGCCTGGACCAATGCTTTGGCTGTGCTGACAGTATCTCTGCCTGCTGCCTGTACTGACTATGGACAATAGCTCTGCCTGCTGCCTATACTGACTATGGACAATAGCTCTGCCTGCTGCCTATACTGACTATGGACAATAGTTCTGCCTGCTGCCTATACTGACTATGGACAATAGCTCTGCCTGCTGCCTATACTGACTATGGACAATAGCTCTGCCTGCTGCCTATAATGACTATGGACAATAGTTCTGCCTGCTGCCTATACTGACTATGGACAATAGCTCTGCCTGCTGCCTATACTGACTATGGACAATAGCTCTGCCTGCTGCCTATAATGACTATGGACAATAGTTCTGCCTGCTGCCTATACTGACTATGGACAATAGTTCTGCCTGCTGCCTATACTGACTATGGACAATAGATCTGCCTGCCGCCTATACTGACTATGGACAATAGTTCTGCCTGCTGCCTATACTGACTATTGACAATAGTTCTGCCTGTGCTGCCTATACTGACTATGGACAATAGATCTGCCTGCCGCCTATACTGACTATGGACAATAGTTCTGCCTGCTGCCTTTACTGACTATGGAAAATAGTTCTGCCTGCTGCCTATACTGACTATGGACAATAGCTCTGCCTGCTGCCTATACTGACTATGGAAAATAGTTCTGCCTGCTGCCTATACTGACTATGGACAATAGTTCTGCCTGCTGCCTATACTGACTATGGACAATAGCTCTGCCTGCTGCCTGTACTGACTATGGACAATAGCTCTGCCTGCTGCCTGTACTGACTATGGACAGTATCTCTGCCTGGTGCCTATACTGACTATGGACAATAGCTCTGCCTGCTGCCTATACTGACTATGGACATTATCTCTGCCTGCTGCCTATACTGACTATGGACAATAGCTCTGCCTTGCTGTCACTGACCACGTCCCTGCCTGCTGCTATGACCAATTCTCTCCTCTGTGGACAACTGCACTACTAAAACTACAGGTAATCTTTTGTTTACCCTTTGCTCAGCAGAAAGCACAGCCCGAGGCAAAAAAAAAATAAAAAAGAAGTACAGGACTGCATGAATAGGTGCACAGGGGAAAAGGGCTAGTGGGGGTAAAAAGTTTATGCAGGAAGCTAGAGGCTGTGGGGAGCAAGGAAGGGGGAGGTACTACAAGCTGAGTGAGTGAGGTCAGGGGTGACCGAACATCCGGCCAGCACACACAAGGAGGAGAAACGTTGTGAAGTGTTGTGTCTTCCTCTGCGCTCCTGATGGCTGATTCCCAGTGCCTGGTGGAACAACTCCGATCTATGTCAGAGCTGATGGGGACCGATTGGCTACAGAGCCAGATCTCATCCGTTCAGGGGACGATCGATACAGCTCTGACCAGCACACAGGTTGGACATGCTCGGCGGGCACGCCCTGGAGTGCTTCAGCCCCTCACACTCCCCCCAAGACCAGCGCCATGCAGGGAGCCTGGCCTCACACCCTCCAGCCCAGCTGGCTCAGCCTCCCCTGGCTAGAGCAGGCACGGGTGCTGGGCGGAATCTCCATCGGGGCGGAGCTTGGAGGGATGGGGTCGCAGCCCTACCCATCCCCCCGTCCTGGGGAGAAAGGAGACCCATGTGGGTGCGGCCCTATTCCTGGTGGGAATAGCGCTGGGAATGGCGGCTCAGCAGGGGAGGAGTCACATTATGGGTCACGGCCAGTCGAGTGGAGCGGCTGGAGACCCCATCACACCGGATCCTGTTGAGGTCTGAGGGCAACCACTGTGGGTCAGAATAGCAGGGCTCCTCCCACCAGCAGGGGGGTAAAGAGATGCCACACAGTCACGGTCGGGCACAGCCATCCTGGGGGACAGAGGCGCAGAAGAGACTGCGAGCAGCCGGTGCCTTACACGGGCGGCATATCTTTGCCAGTCCAGTCTCTGGAGGGATGCCAGGATTCCTCCTGATCTGTGGGTGAGCTGTCCAGTGGAGATTAAGGATGGGCCGAACACCCCCTGTTCGGTTTGAAGCAGAACATGCGAACAGGCAAAAAAAATTAGTTCTAGCACGCGAACACTGTTAAAGACTATGGGACACGAACATGAATGATCAAAAGTGATCATTTTAAAGGGTTACATGCATGGTATTGTCATTGAAAGTGTTTGGGGAAGGGGAAGCTCACGCCAATTTATTTATTTTTTTAAATGGCGTGGGGTCCCCCTAAAAATCCATACCAGACCCTTATCCGAGCACACAACCTGGCAGGCCATAGGAAAAGAGGGGGACAAGAGAGTGCCCCCCTCCTGAACCGTACCAGGCCTCATGCCCTCAACATGGGGAGGATGTCCCCATGTTGATGGGGACAAGGGCCACGTTCCCACTACCCTTGCCCAGTGGTTGTGGGGGTATGTGGGCGGGGGGCTTATCAGAATCTGGAAGCCCCCTTTAACAAGGGGGCCCCCAGATCCCACCCCCATGTGAATTGGTAATGGGGTACAAATGTACCCCTACCATTTCACAAAAAAAGTGTCAAAAATGAGAGATGGTTTTTGACAATTTCTTTATTAATGTCTTCTTCTTTCCCCGCTTCTTCTTCCATCTTCTTCTGGTTCGAATTTGGGTTTTCTTTCTCCATCTTGTTCTTCCCCTGCTTCTTCCTTTGCTTCTTCCTCCGATCCTCTGCTTTCTTCCGTCAGTCTTCTCGTCCGCATCTTCCTCCGGCTTCTTCTTTCCAGCTTTGTTCTCCGGACGATCCGCATCCATGGGAGGTTCCCGATGTGTGACGTTCTGTTCCGATGACCCCGCCCCCTCTGACACACGGGGACTTCACGGAGCCTTCCTTATGGCTTTCCATATGATGTCAGAGGGGGGCAGGGTCTGGTATGGATTTTGATCCTCACACCATTTAAAAAAAAAAATTGGCGCAGGGTTCCCCTTAATATCCATACCAGACCTGAAGGACCTGGTATGGAATTTGGGGGGACCCACACACCATTTTTTTTACATTTTAGTCTGGGTTCCCCCTTAATATTCATACCAGACCCAAAGGGCCTGGTAATGCACTGTAGGGGAATCCCAGGCAGTTATTTTCAATGACTTTTATGTTTATTGTAGAGACCCGACAATTCATTAATAGCCGGCTCTAGCACTAGTACTTTTAAATGACTTTTTTTCCTTTAGAAATGTAATTTTGCTCTTGGACTGTTATAAACATGGGAAACATGCGCCACTCTCACTGGAGGCTTACCCTCTGTCACGTTGCTTTAAAGACATCAAGGCTTGTCCCACCGATGCTGCAGGAAAAACGGTGGACTCCGGTGAGAATAGACACGATGTCCCCCTTCCCAAATAGATATGCAGATCGGCCGTCAGCTCGGCTGTTACAGGCAGGTTTCACAGAGGATTTTTCAATCTCTTGCTCCCTTCCTCAGGTAAGACCGAAGGCCCCATGGAAGTTATCAAGTAACTGGGTATAGAGATTGATTCTCGGGCAATGGAGTGTCGTCTGCCAGACAACAAATGATATGCTCTGAAAGAGGAGGTCCGTCTGACCTCTAGTAAACACAAGATTCAGCTCCGAGTGCTACAGTTGCTCCTTGAAAAGCATCATTTTGCTTGCTTTATCATGCCAATGAGTCTTTTGTCGACGGCCGTCTGCTGCCACTGCTGGGATCACTTCGCCTAGGCATTTCATTTGGCTGAATAGGGAACACAAAGCCGACCTGAGGGTTTGGCATACATTTTTGGCAATTTCAATGGTCGGTCCATCCTGATAGAGGGGCCGGTCAGCAACTATGATCTTAAGCTGTTCACAGATGCAGCGGGATCCACGGGTTACGGTGCATTCCTGGGGTGTCGGTAGAGTGCAGAACGCTAGCACGCAGAATGGAGGGAGACGGGATTCTTAAAAAAAATTGCTGATGGAACTTTTTCCAGTGGTGGTGGCCATGTCACTCTGGGGTGAACTACTTAACAACAAAAAGGTTTGCCTTCACTTGCGACAACTTGGGGGTGTTGCAGGTCATCAACTCTCTGTCTGGGTCCTCACCTCTGATGGTACATCTGTTGCAATATTTGGTTTTGTGTTGTCTTCAACAAAATGTTTATCTTCGCATATTCCCGGAGTGGAGAACACGGTGGCTGACGCTCTCTCCCGCTTTCAGTTGGAAACGTTCCAGGAGTTGGCACCTGCCGTGGAGCATCACAGAACCCCTTGTTCTCTTTGGCTGTGGCAGATTGCATTGGTATTGCCTCCGATTTGATCCAAAGCTTGAGATGGTCTTTCAACAATAAGGTCTGGTGGGAATGGGGGGGGGGGGGGGGTCTGCTTCAACGGGCAGGGGTTGACAGGTATAGTTCTGAAGTCAGCCATCTGGTGATTTATTTGGTTTGTCTCTGTTTTTCGGCTGGCATATTGATTGCTGCCATGAACCAGAATTTAGCCACCTTGGCCTTCTGGTTTAAATTATGGGGCATGCCCGATTTCACCAAAAACATTTTGGTGAGACAGGCCTTGAGGGGTAATTAAAGGGAGACTCGGCAGCCGGATGGCCACCAGCCTATCACTGTCTCCTGCAATGGTGTTTCTGCCCAGCTGTTCATCTGTCGATCCAAGATGGATCAGGCCAGAAAAGGGGTGCACGTTGCGTTGCTGCTGATTCCTGGTTCACTTATATGCCCGGTGGGCACAGTTGGGGAATACTTAAGGCTTTGCCCTGTACTTTTCTTGTCCATTCAAATGGTTTGGCTAGTAATTGTCATCATATCAGTGAGCCAAACAGGAATGATTGTGGGACTAGTAGTCTTTTGGATTAGCTATTCACATGTTGTGATATTACCCTTGGACTACACATCCCAGAGAGCCTTCTGCAACATGAACAGACCACAGGGAGGGACTATAAAAGGCCTGACAGATCCGCCTAACGCTCTCTCTTCCCAGCTATCCAATCTGCCTGAAGCCTTGTATGATGATGGGAAAAGTGAGTGCCACCACCCCAGTGATGGGGGACAACTTATTCCGGAGGGAAAATGGGAGAAAGACCACTGTCCATGTGAGAAGAGAGGATCAAAGCTCAGCTAGATTGATGGGACAAGATGTTCTCCAAAGATTACTTCAATGTGGGTTGCTCCAAGAGTGCCCAACATCGAAGTTGGCTGAGTGAAGACAAGCCTTTCAGAGAAAGAGCTAGATGAATCCCTCTGTATGACCTGAAAGACCTTCAGGAACAGTTGGCAGAATTGAAGAAGTCAGAGGTTATTAGAGAATCCAGGAGCCCTTATGCATTCCCTATTGTGGTATTGCAAAAGAAAAATGGATTCCTCTGGATGTGTATTGACTACAGAAGTTTGAATCGGAGGACTATCCCAGATCAGTATCCAACTTCTCGAATAGAAGAGGCCCTGCAATGCCTATCAGGAGATAAATGGTTCAGTGTTCTGGATCTGAAGAGTGGATACTATCAGATACCCATGCATCCAGATGACCGAGAGAAGACAGCCTTTATCAGTCCTTTAGGATTCTTTGAATTTGACCACATGCGACAGGGGTTAACAGGGGCCCCCGCCACCTTTCAGAGATTGATGGAGAACTCATTGGGTGACATGAATTTGATAGAGGTGCTTGTATACTTGGATGACATCATTGTTTTTGGCAAGACATTGGAGGAGCATGAAGCTCAATTGGAGAAAGTCTTTCAATGATTACACACTGAAGGGCTCAAGTTGTCGTTAGAGAAGTGTCAATTCTATCAGACTTCAGTCACCTATCTTGGACATGTAGTCTCAGCTGAGGGAGTAGCCATGAACCCTCAGAAGTTGGAAGCTGTTACCTCCTGGCCTGGACCAAGCACTGTCACTGAATTGAGGTCATATTTGGGGTTCTGCTCCTACTATAGAAGGTTTGGAAATAACTTTCCACAGATTGCAAAACATCTAAATGATTTATTGCAAAAGCAGACAGATGAGAACTTGCAGAAGACCCTTGCCAGGGGTTCAAGGAAGCCTTGTGAGTCTATTCGAGAGCAATGGACAATGAAGTGTGAAAAGGCTTTTGAACGTTTGAAGGGGGGCCTTATTGATGCGCCCATTTTGGCTAATGCTGATCTCTCCAAATCTTACAAACTACATGTGGATGCTAGCAGAGTTGGGCTAGGGGGAATGTTATATCAGGAATCAGCAGGAATGTTTCGCCCAGTGGCCTATGTGAGTCTCAGCTTCACTCCCCTCAGAATTATCCGGTGAACAAGTTACAGTTCCTGGCTCTTAAGTGGGCTGTGTTACACAAGTTACGAGACTACCTATATGGAGCCACATTCATGGTGAAAATTGATAATAATCCTCTGACTTAATTGATGTCTACTGCCAAATTGCCGTTGCCACTGGACATCGGTGGTTGGCCACCTTGTCTGAGTTTCGATTCAGTTTAAAAAATACCGGCCAGGGGTGGGTGTCAGAAACCATGAACCAGACTGAGACAGAAGTACACTTAAATCCCACTTGTTTATTAATAAATATAAATAAAAGATATTCCCGAAGACCTTATGTCACTGATACTGGCTGTATTTTTTTCCCTCTAGAGGGAGTACTCGCTGTATGCCAAGGAGTAGAGAATAGGCAATTGGCATAAGAGGGCAACTGGGGCCGAAGCTGTTGGGGATACTCACACTGGAGTACCAAGATACTACTGTCATTTTACACAAGTGCATAGTCAAGAACTGCCTCAAATGACTAGAGATGATGTGAAAAGAGATTAATGTGAAGAACCAATGGGCAACCTTATAAAAAAGTCTTTGTCAGTTCGGGATCCTCAGATGCTGTTTAATAGTTCCATTGAGGGAGCTAAATTAGTACATAAAGAATGGGAACAAATGCGGTTGGAAGATACCGAAAAGGCCCATCTGGGGAACCAGAGGGTGTTCGCCGACTAGTCCTACCTGAGAAATACTGACTAGTAGTGTTGGCTGCTCTCCATGATGACCATGGCCATTTAGGTCCAGGTAGAACCCTCAAGCTGGTTAGGGACTGCTTTTATTGGCTGTCCATGAGGACCGAAGTAGAAAGCTTCTGTTACTCTTGCATCTAGTGCATTCAAATAAAGACTTTACAAGGCAGGACAGCCCCAATGGGCCATCTACAGAGTCAGGGACCAGTAGAATTGATGAACATTGATTTCTTGTGTTTGGAACCTGACCTGATCATAGTAATGTCTTGGTTGTGACAGATCATTTTACTCGTTATGCTAAGTCTTTCCCAAACAGGGACCAGCAAACTAGTACTGTAGCAAAGACCCTAGTGGAGAATTTCTTCATCCCTTATGGGCTGCCTCAGCTTTTAAATTCCGATCAAGGTCGGGACTTTGAGAACAAGCTAATCCAAAGATTGTGTGAATATTTGAATAAAAAAAAAAAATCAAGGGGGGGCGTGGCTTGGCGCCGATCCGGAATGGCCGCCTAACTGCAGAGCTCCAGCAGCCAGAGACCCAGATTGAAGGCTAGCCGAGGGTATTAGCACCGCAAACATGGGGAAGCAGAAGGGGAAGAACTCCCAATCCTGCTCCCGTTCCCCGAGGGGACCCGAAACCGGCGCCGGGCGCAATATCCCGGATATGTTTAGAGCGCACTCACGCGAGGCCGGGGCTCCGTCTGCGGCCTACTCGGACGAACGATCGCCCAGCAGAAGTCCCTCAGAGAGGAGAGGCTCCCAGAGACAGGACAGCCCGCCCGCAGCATGCACGATTACGATGGCGGATCTCAGGTCAGTGGCTAATGACATTAAAGAGTCCCTCACATCTGTAATTGCTGACCTGAGGAGGGACGTCCAAGCCATGCATATACGCACGTCGGAATTAGAGGAGGCCGCAACCCGCCATGATACCGCCATCCACCACCTACAGCAGGCCTCCCAGGTGCACACTACACACATCAGAGAACTCCACAGACACATGGAGGACTTGGACAATCGCGGACGCCGCCACAACATCAGGGTAAGGGGCATACCTGAGTCGATTGAACAACCGCACATTACCCAAGCCACCACCCATATCTTTAATGACCTATTGGGGAGACCTCCAGAGACCCCGATTGATTTTGAAAGACTGCATAGAGCCCTTAGACCAAGGGGTAGAGATTCAGACCCCCCGAGGGATGTAATCTGCTGTGTGGTAAACTTTAAATTGAAAGAAGACATCCTGAAAAGGGCCAGGGACAGGCGCAACCTGATCTTTCAAGGTGCAGAAATTAAGCTTTTCCAAGACCTTTCCCCAATTACCCTGCAGCACAGAAGGGACCTCTATTGGAGGTCCTACGCTGCAAGGAAATTCAATACCGCTGGCGTCACCAATTTTGCCTATCAGCCACAGCGGCGGGACGCACAGCACATCTCAGGGTCCCAGAAGATCTCAGAGAGTTTTGCTCTACGCTCCAAATACCCCTGATTGACTCACCGGACTGGTATAAAGCGTTCCGTACCCCGCGAATGCAGCGATCAAATTCCATGGATACCATCCCAGAAAGAGATTATTTTCAAATTCGGAGACGAAGATCCGCTTCCCCAAGACCGCCGCCTCAGAGGGAGCGTAGGGAAAGACCACATCTCAGCCCGACATCCTTCCCTGCACACAGGCGTGCACGGCCGGACAGCTCCTGAACAACTCCACATTCCATGAGCCCGCCTGGGCACTTAGCTAACGTGTTCCAATCATTGTGAATGCCACCCACCACCGTTAACAATGCATACCACCCCCCTGGCTTCTTCAACAGCGAAATTCCGTAAAACAACCCCTTGTGCTCTTACCCAATGGCCCCATGTCCTCCTCAGGACTTTCAACACAGGACGGGCAACACGGACACCCACTACCTGCCATTCGACTTCACAGGATGATTGACTAAGTGGTAACCGCCTACGGTAATGTATAAATGGCCCGTTCATTTTGGACGGAGAGAGACGGTTACTGCTGCTGATGCAAACCAGGGCAGACTCTCTACCTCTCCTGCGAACTTGTTGGCATACAGCAGCAGATTCTGATTGATGGTGCATGGACACACAGGTCAGAGGCTCTACGTTTTTTTTTTTTGTTTCAGTCAGAGCCGCCTCTAGGGACCAGAGATGTCCCCTTAGCCCGTTCCTGAACAATGACAGAATGTAATTGGGGCATTGTTTGTTTCCAACAGTTTTGGGGGGTTGTTTACGTGCGCAAGGGGTTCTCCTCCTTGATGAATAGGGTTCCCTCATCATTTCTGTTAATGTTTGCTTGTCGAGAGAAGGAGTGCGGGAGGAGGGTCGCCTTGATATATAGAGAGGAGAGGTCTGGATCCTGAGGTCACTGCCTCACAACTTTGCCTCCTCGACGCATTTTGTTGTCTTGGAGTCTTGAAGGGCAGTCATGCCTTTGTGGAAGTTGCCTGGCCCATTAGTGAGGCACTGGCCTCTTTTCCGCTATGCCAGTACTCCGTTCCTCCAAGGTGGAACGGTGTACCTTGCTGTTACCTACTCCTTCGATAATCTCGGGATCCCTGCTGCCTTAGGGTGACCCGGAATGGAGGCTTATTAGACACCTCGCTACCCTCCTCCCGTCCCTCTACCACTCTCGCTTCCTCCATTTGTTTCTTATTTTCTAGACGAAATGGGTTATACTGAGTATTATCTTTACACTTAGCATCTTCACAATGCTTAGCAACGTGTATTTGCAGCTTACCAGTTCTTATTTTGTGCTATGTTGTTACAGTTTGGCCTAAGTTTCTTTTGTTTTATACATGGCCTACCATATGTCAATCTCTCTAAATATTTAACAAACCTCTCCTCTCTACTCTCTCTCACTCTCTGTTTTCCCCCTACTACAGTAAGCAATTAGCTCTTGAAAGTGAAATGTTTCACATGGTCTCGACACTGACTGGACATCGCAAGAACACATATCGGACGACTTTCCACTCCTCCACAAAACGACAAAGAATTTCTTTTCGTTGACTTAAAGCGGACGCCAAGGTACATTTGGGTAAGGTAGCAGGTCTACACACCCCCGGCGTCGTATAGTAACCCATACCACCCCATTCCTCTTTCCCTTCTCTCCGATCCTTCCTTCTGACATCCCCCCCCACCCCCCCTCCCTTTACCTGTAGATAACCTAGTCCACATTCCTTTTCATTGCCTCTCCGGCTTTTGCCGGAGTGTGAACCATGGTTCTTTAACGGAGACTTCCATAGTCTGTCAACCGGAAAAGGGCCATACACGCTCATAGAACTTGGGAGTCTCGACCCTGCACGCAACGGAGGTCAGAGCGTGCTCTTTCCACACATACACCACTTTAGCTAAACTACACGAACATGCCTACTAATAGCTCCTACACCCACGATGTAACACTGAAGGTAGTCTCTCAGAATGTTAAGGGTCTAAATATCCCGGAAAAAGGTCCCAAATCCTGAACATGCTATCGAAACTGAAATCGGATGTGGCGTTTCTTCAGGAAACGCACTTCCACTCGAAAAAAATTCCTAAATTGTCCAACCACAGATTTCCCACTGCCTTCCATGCCACGAACCCACTGGCCAAGACGAAGGGGGTGTCCATTCTCTTGTCCAGAAACATTCATTGGCAGCTAGAAGATTCCCTGACAGACCCGGAAGGCAGATACATTTTTATAAAAGGTCTTATTAATGGCCATAGGTGCACACTAGCGAACATTTATAGTCCAAACACAGCCCAGGTTAGCTTCTTTCGCGCAATAACAGAACTTTTAACGGGATTCCAGGTGGGTATTACTATTCTGGGAGGAGATTTCAATGTTGCACTCCAGCCTCTGTTAGACTCTTCCTCAGGCACCTCATCGTTACCATATAGATCTCTGAGTAAGATTAAATCCCTGTTGCAAGATCTTTGTCTCCACGACTCATGGCGCATAGCACATCCGAGCGAGAAGGATTTCACTTTCTTCTCGGCCCCCCATACTAAATACTCACGCTTGGATTATATTTTCCTCTCTCAAAAAGACTTACCACTCTTACAGTCAGAAACTATTGAACCTCTGATACACTCGGACCACAACCCGATCACAACTACCCTGACTCTCCCACAAACGAAAACGATTACTAAAATATGGCGCTTGGACCCCACCCTGCTGTCCTCTGAGACTGACATAAATTACATTAAAACTAGCCTTACCAACTACTTCAGAGAAGACACTGATCCGGATCTCTCCCCCTTTACGATCTGGGAAGCACATAAATGTGTGATCAGGGGCGAGTTTATGACTCTCAAAGCTATTCGGAAAAAAGCTCACACAGGGACTATTAATGACCTGATTAGTAAAATTAAAAGACTAGAGCACGCACATAAGCAATCGCATGCCCAGGAAACTCTTATGGCCCTCACGGACACTAGAAAACAACTCCTTGAACTCCTTAACTGCAAAACCAGACGCAAATTTATCTTGACCCAGAAACTCTTCTATGAGCAAGGAAATAAAAGCGGGAGGCTATTGGCTAGGGCTATCCATTCAAAGAAATCCAACACCATAGTACACACCATAAAGGATCATACGGGTGTTTCCCACACGTCGACTGTAGATATAGCGGCCCAATTTGAAAAATACTATAGGAAGCTCTATCATATCTCTGGGCAACAAGACACCCTATCAGGAAACAACGGTAGAGAAGCCTTAATTAAGAAATTTTTACGAAAATTCGGCCGTTCTCCTATATCTGATGAGACAGCCAGTGATCTCAACAGATATATAACAGAGGAGGAACTGAAAAGGGCAATCAAACAACTGAAACCGGGCAAAAGCCCTGGCCCAGATGGTCTGTCAGCCCCATATTATAGTACTTTCTCTGATATACTCAATGCCCCGCTTATGGCAGCCCTCAATTCACTAGCCATCTCTCCCACCCCACCCACTGACACGCTTGCAGCACACATAACGGTCATACACAAGGAAGGTAAAGATGCCACCTCAGTCACAAATTATAGGCCAATCTCGCTACTAAATGTAGACCTGAAGCTATTCTCAAAAATTCTAGCTAACCGCCTCCTCCCCTTCCTACCCTCATGGATTGAGAAGGGCCAAGTAGGATTTGTCCCTGGTCGTGAGGCCAGAGACAACACTATCAAGGCAATTAACATTCACCACTGGCTATCCTCTAACAAGATGAAAGGCTTTTTCCTTTCCTTGGACGCGGAGAAGGCATTTGACAGGCTGGCCTGGGACTATCTGGAAATGACATTACGTCACCTGGGTATTCCTACTCACATGTTGAACTACATCTTATCTTTATACTCCTCTCCAACGGCGAGAATTAGAGTCAACGGCCACCTGTCAGACGCCTTCCCCATCCGAAACGGAACGAGACAGGGGTGCCCCCTATCCCCTATACTGTTCATCCTCACGCTTGAGCCCCTCCTAAATAGCATAAGGGCGAACGACAACATCAAAGGGAAACCCATCGCTGACCACTCATACAAGTTAGCGGCTTTTGCGGACGACATATTGCTGTTCCTCAGACACCCCCTAACCTCAATTCCCAATCTACTGAAAGAATTCGACCTATTCCATCATATTTCTAATTTAAAAATCAATCTTTCCAAATCCCATGCCCTTAATATATCCCTCCCGCAAGATGTCGTCACACTATGCCAAAATAACTTCCCATTCATCTGGAAACACGATTCAATTAAGTACCTAGGGATACAGCTCCCTTCACACCTGTCCGACCTTTATGCGAAGAACTTCGGCTCGCTTACTCAGGCAATTGCATCAGACTTACGCAATTGGGACAAATCACATTTCTCATGGTTTGGTCGTGCAGCTATATTGCAAATGAATGTCCTTCCTCGCGTTCTATACTTATTCCAAACAATACCCATCAAACTTCCTCGTTCCTTTTTCCAAGTAATGAGGAGGTTGACCCAAAAATTTCTCTGGAATCACAAACGCCCCAGAATTAGTTATTCTCAACTTACTAAACCAAAACCAAAGGGGGGCATCGGTCTACCAGACCTCACAAAATACGCACAGGCCAGCCACCTGTGTAGAGTAGTGGATTGGGCGGCTCACGATAACACTAAAGACTGGGTGAAACTAGAAGACTCCCTAACGGAGCTCCAAATCAAAAGCACCCCTTGGATAGCCCCGCACTGTATCCCAAAGACACTGAAAGAACACCCACTTATCAGTGCAACGTTATCCAGTTTCCGAGAAGCAGTCAAAGGGGGTAAGATCTCCTCAAACCCGGGACCTCTCACCCCGGTAAGGCTGAACCCGGACTTTCAACCGGGAATGTCTACCCACTTTCTCAGGAATAGATGGCCGTTTACTGACTTACAAGCCCATCAATTTTTCCAAAGAGGTGAATTATTAGAGTGCGATGCAATACCCAAGACCCCCGAAGCAGATCCCCTCCCCTATTGGGTTTACTTCCAAATTCGACACTTCCTCCAGAAAACAAACAAACAGACAATTCACTCGGATGCTCACTCACCCCATTTGAGAGTCTTTGCTCCCAAACCACACCGCAACAGCATGTAATCTCAAACACATACTCACTTCTTTTTTCCTCGATCTCACCGAAAGAGGGGACAGCATGCAGGGCTTGGGAGAGGGACTTGCAGGTAGATTTAACAGAGGAAAACTGGGAGAAGATATTCATACTTGCTCACAAAGCATCACTCAACGTCACAACACAGGAAAACAACTATAAGACAATCTCAAGGTGGTACAGGACACCAGCACTGATTAACAAATACAACAAAGAGATCACAGACAGGTGCTGGAGATGCAACATTGAAATAGGCACATTCCTTCATGTCTGGTGGTCATGCCCTAGAATACAGACCTTTTGGATGCTAGTTCACAACACCATATCCCAAGTCACGAGTGCCCAGCTAGACTACTCGCCTGCGATCTTTCTACTCCACCACTCCGATATACCTGCTCTAGTTTACAAAAAATCACTGTCTCTGCACATGCTTAACACAGCCAAATTATGCGTACCAGCTCACTGGGGATCCCAGGATATCCCTTCTATTTCAGAGTGGTTTAAACGTATCGAAAAGATAGCAGAAATGGAAGAACTAATCCACATTGCGAAAGATATCCCACATAAGTTTGCCAGAACATGGGGACAATGGAACGACTTTAAAAACTCAGAGAGTTACAAGTTGATCCTGAGATCCACAAATTAAGTAGCGAAAATAGTGCCATATTGAGGATTAGTATACTGACACCCGCACGCTACATTTGGGTGACCACGTAGACAATATCCCTCCTCCTCCTAGTCTAGGACAGACTCGGAACTACACTGTTCCCTCCGCAATGCAAGAAATGCAGAGACCCAGACAGGCTGGGCCCAAGTGCCATGAACGGCGGAGGCCGGAGAGGCAATCATATCCTTTATATCCTTCCCTCCTCTACATCTCTTCTTTCTTTTTACCCCCCCCCCCTTCCCTTTACCTCCCCCCTCCCTCCCTTCCTTTTTTTTACCTACGCAGATAACCCTCCTTTCATACACAACCACTCATTTCTCACTTCCAGTAGACTATAATAATTCGGACGGTCTAACAACTTGCCCACAAACAATTGCACACGTGATGACTGATTTACTTTAAGACGGAACTCCATCTTACTGACTAGACATGACAGAGGATTTTCTACTTGAGCCTATTCCAGCGAGGCATGTCAAAGATACTTATGACAGCTGATTGGATGGAAAGGGAAAGGATGCATTATACATGATAGCAGAATGTTCAACCTTCCAACTGTGTGAGTTGGTTCTGTTCCAGAAACTCAACCACAAAAAACAAGATGTAGTTGGATGCATAATGAGAGTGCTTTGTTTCGATATATGCTATGTACTGGACTGTACTGTTTTTGCACGCACGTTACGTGCTCTGTTACTGTAACCATTATATATTTCTAATAAAAATTTTAAATGGAAAAAAAAAAAAAAAAAATCAAGAACCACACTTTACTATCCTCAAAGGGACCCACAACCTGAGCATTTTTTCCGTACTCTGTTGAACATGCTAGGAACCCTTCCTTTTGGAGAAAAAACAGCATTGCTACATCACTGCAGTGGTTCATGTTTACAATAGCACAGTGAATGACTCTACTGTACTGAGCACTCCCCTTATTGGTTGATGTTTGGAAGGGAAGCTCTCTTGCTGTGGATCTGGCTTTTGGAACACATCTCTTACCGAGGGTACATCGGCAGAGTTTGAAAAAACTAAAAGACTGCTTATGAGAAAGCTAAGGAAGCATCTACTGCCAGGGAACAGAGAAACAAGAAAAACTTTGATCTTAAAGCAAGGGTTCAAGACCTGCAACCTGGAGATCAGGTACTGTTGCACAACCTAGGGGTGGCGGCAAAGCATAAGCTGGCTGAGCAATAGCGCTCACAGCCCTATATTATTTGCAAACGCTTACTTGGGCTTCTCGTGTTTCAGATCTTCCCTGAAGGAAAGATTGGACTTTTTTGCCTATATCTGAAGCTATCTAAGTACTCCCACCTCCTTGCTCAGAAACTAGAAACCGATAATCAGTCTTCTACTCTAAGATCGAGGATTTGTTGGGGTAGTGAACCCATACCTCAAGAGGAGGAGAGTGATGAGGAAGAACTAACCCTTGATTGGCTATAGGTTCCTGCATCTGAGGACGACCCTACTGGAAGAGCCAGAACCTGAGCCAAAAACCAGATGTCGTTTTTGGGGAACAAATCGTGAGCCGGAGCCATTGGAAAGTATCTATTCTAAGTTGAGACAGAAGATCCGCCCTCCTAAAAGACTTAATTATGATACCTTTGGGGAAAATTCTGATGAACTTATTACTACCGCTCAATGTTCTAGTCAAGCACTTGCCTCCTTTATTGAACCTTTGATAGAGAATGACCTTGATCCGCCTCCTGACACTACTGGGTGGGCCACTAATTTACTACTGGCCTGCCACCAAAATGATATTACCCTGCCTGATAATGTATATAGTTTATTGTTAGAAAACCCTTTTCTAGGTCAATTGTTGACTGTTACAGCTTTTGGTTTGTAAAATAACTGTTTACTTTCTTGTGGTACAATAAAGTGATTTCACAGGTTGTGTTCTATCTTCGGGGACCAAAGACTTTTAAGTTGGAGGAGGATGTAACAACAGTGGATTACTGTTACTTTACTATGGAGACAACCCCCTGTATTCTCCATCTATTCCAGTGTTCCTAGTAATTGTCATCATATCAGTGAGTCAAACAGGAAGGATTGTGGTATTAGTAGTCTTTTGGATTAGCTATTTGCATGTTGTGATATTACCCTTGGACTACACATCCCATAGATCATACTGCAACATGAATGAACCTCTGGGATTACAAAAAGCCTGGCAGATCCACCCATGCTCTCTCTTCCCTGGGTCTGATTGTGTGACCACTTCTCTGCTGCTGAGAGAGAGGACTGCGGCCTACCATGCAGTGATCAAGTAACTCCAGACTGGCCCCCGGAGGGCTCAACTCTGGGTAGGAAGGGGGTAAAAGTGCCAAGTATGCAAGTGGGTAATCTAGGAATCTGACAGTTAGGTAAAAAGATAAAGTTATAGCAACAGTAAGGAGATTGAATGCCCAGTAAAAAGCCCTCCTGCAACAGAATACATCTATGAGACACAACAGTAAGGGAATTAGAGGCCGAGGAAGTATAAGAAACTTGACTTCATCAAATAATTCATTAAAATCATCAACAAATAAAAGAAGGGTTAGCAATATAGCAGAAAACGTGTGTCCCAGAGTTAGACAAACCTAACTGTTCTCAGATTCCTCCTGTATTTGAGAGTCTTAAGAGTCCTTTCTTGGTGACTGGTGGACTGTAGAAGCAGTAGGACTTTGACCCTGGTATACTCTGTGTGGATCTGGGGGTGGTGAGCTGGGGTGAGAAGACCTACAGCATTGTTGTTTGGGGAATTGCACATCCACCTGGTCATCAAGACAAAGAGATCTTGTGAATGGGACTGAGTAGAATTCACTGTACCTATTGAACCTGGTTTAGAGGAATGTCAAGGCATTTGCAGAAATGTGAAAGGTCCTCCAGCACTCTCAAGAGGGCTGTGCAGCCTGCTAAAGAGGCAGAAAGGCCAAAGGGTAATTTCCATGTGTAATGGATTCTTCAAATCTGTAGAATATCCAGCAGGGGCCAGAGATCGTATTGGTGTTGCAAAGTAATGGGGGACAAATTCAGGTAGATCTTGATGTCAGCATTCTCATAAGAGTGTTGGATCTGATTACGTGCCTTCCTGAGGATATCTTCTTTTAAGTGAAAGCTGGTCAAGCAGCACAGTCTGTCTAAAGCAGGGGTCTCAAACTGGTGGCCCTCCAGCTGTTGCAAAACTACAAGTCCCATCATGCCTTTGCCTGTGGGAGTTATGTTTGTAACTGTCAGCCTTGCAATGCCTCATGGGAATTGTAGTTTCGCAACAGTTGGAGGGCCGCCAGTTTGAGACCCCTGGTCTAAAAGATTACTGAAGAAGGCCATGATAGCTTGCTGCAGTTGATCTTGTTCCACTGTTTCTAGGACTCGCAGATTGTTGCAATGCCCACAGTTATCCAGGTCTTCTAGATGTCTATGACATTTGCAGGGTATGAGCATCCTGGACAGTAAAGAGCTTATGTATGTGAGCTTCCTGGTGTATGGTCATCATAAAAACTTAATGTACCCTATCTGCTATGGCTTGTATATCAAGGCCGAGGTCCACAATAGCTGCTGAGATAGGGTGTTCTTTATGTCATTCGCCATGCTGTGCAGGTCCCTCAGGCTAGGAGAGTGCTTGGAGGCAAGGTACGATGGAGGAGGTATGCCTCTAGCTGGCACAGCTGTATGCTAGCTCTGTGTACGGTCTGCATATGTGGAAGTTACAGAGGATGCCACCATGTTAGAGGGCTGGGTGGGGAAGATCTCTGGATTCTGGTGGCTAAGCTTCATGCCCTGGTACCCCCAGCTGCTGCGGGATGATTCCTACATATGTATGCCTGGCTGAGTCTCGGCTGGAGTAGAAGACAATCCCTCTGTTGGCCGGAGCTCCCGGTCTAAGTGGCCATTTGGGTCTTCGGTCAGGCCACACTCTGAAAAATATATATTTTTTAGGAAGTATATTTTGGAAATTAAGAAATATAATTCTGAACAACTAAAAGTGTGCTGAATATGAAATAAAAGAATAAACCATCTTTATTAGCTCAGTTACACTTTATAATACATATTTTATATTTTCAGATGGAAGTTACTTTTATAATATTCCTTTCTGTGTTCTGTAGTGTAAATCAGTTGCAGTCGGTGTGTATAAAGCTCCGGTGATTGCGTCTCTTTCTGAGCAGAGCTGCCGGTGACTGAGAAGATGTGTGACATGAATTGTTCCCCAGTGTTCTGTGCCTGTTATCTGCTGATAATCCTCTTTTCCATCACCTACTATGGAGTAGTACCGACCCGGAGCTCAGTGCCTGGTTGTAGAATGAATATGATAAAGCCAGTATTTGAGTATAAATATTACCAGGAGGGAGATTTCATTATTGGAGGATTAATTTCTGCTCACTTGAAGAGCTTGCATCTGACAGCTTCGTTCAGTGCCATTTTTGATGTGTTTGGCTCATATAGAATGTATTCTTTTTGTGATCTGTAAGTTTTGTTTTATCATCTTTGCTCTCTCTGTATAACCCAACAAAGAGAAAATATAACAGTTTATCTTCATTTTTACTGTAATATTTTATGAAAGTTTGAAAATGTTTCTACTGTTGTTTTATATTTCTCATTATCAGACTCAAGTCTTTATGCCACCAATATACAAATACTACTAAACAACGAAAATAATCTGCGCTGTGTGTTGTGATGTAAAATCAGTGATTAAAATTAATAAACAGCTGCACTCGCTGCATTGTACATCCCGATACTAAAACATAACCATCAAAAAATAAAATGGTGTTGCCTGTGAATATACTCAAACAGGCATATACAGGTACTCCTCACTTAACGACCAGGTTCTGTTCTAATGATCAATTAGATGTTAAATGAATTGGTTGTTAAACGAGGAATTATTAGTATTCTTAACTACTTATTAACTACTGTACTGTACTGTATTGTGAAAAAAAGGTCTAAACATAAAACTGCAGCTCAATGACGTTGTTTTAATTTTCATAAGTACAGAACAAACAGGAAAATTCTGTGCTGTACAATACAATGATGTATATATGTGATGTTAGAGTGGGGAGAGCTGGTCGTTAGTCCGAATGGTCGTTAAATGACGAGTATCTGTATTCAAATAATCAGAATCATATAGTGCTCATACACTGATGAGAAAAAAGTGCTATAAGTTCAGAAAAGGAAACTCATCCATATATACATGTAAAGGTGTAAACATGTGCATTCATCCATAATAATATTCAATAAAGTGCCAGGTGAGGTATACAGATTGAATATTTTCAATTAACCACTTCTGGACCAAGCATATATTTGACCTTTGTTGTTTACAAGTTAAAATCATTTTTTTTGTTTACTAGAAAATTACTTAGAACCCCCAAACATTATATATCTTTTTTTGCAAAGACCATAGAGAATAACATGGAGGTCGTTGTAATATTTTTTGTCACACGGTATTTCATGTCTTTCAAACACATTTTGTTTGGAAAAAAATACACGTCACTCAATTAAAATAAAAGAAAACAGTAACGCTAGACCAATTATTTTTTTGCATAATGTGAAAGATGATGTTACGCATAGTAAATAGATACCCAACATATTACACTTTTAAACTGAGCCCGCTCCTGGAATGGCGACAAACGACGCTACGTAAAAATCTCTATATGTGCCGCTTGAAAAGTTTTAATGGTTACCCATTTAGAGTTACAGAGGAGGTCTTTTATGAGAATTATTTCTGTCACTCTACCGATCGCAGCGATACCTCACATGTGTGATTTGAAGACCGCTAACATTTATATATCCATTTTCTTTGGTGTCTGAGAACACGGGGATGGGGCGCTTTACATTTTTTTTTATTCTTATTTATTTTATTTAATATTGTCCCTTTAAAAAAAAAATAATAATCTGATCACTTTTATTGCTGTCACAAGGAATGTAAACATCCCATGTGACAGTTGTAGCCCCAACCCCCGAAGGTGCTGCTGGTTAGATTTGGGCTTACCGTTACCTTCTGCTCTCCTCGTTGTACGTCTAGGGGTGTCCCATGATAATGGCCCAGTAACTTGAGAGACCGACAACAGATCCAATTGAATGGATTTTATTTGCAAAACGTAGACAATGAACAGTCTCTTAAATTGGGATCAGAGGGTTGGAAAGGAAATTCAAAGTACTCTTATGCCGCGTACTCACGACAGGACTTAAGTCCGGCAGACTTTTGACGGAGTTCTGACGGACTTTCCGAATGAACGGACTTGGCCACACACAATCACACCAAAGTCCGACGGATTCGAACGTGATGACGTATGACTGGACTAGAATAAGGAAGTTCATAGCCAGTAGCCAATAGCTACCCTAGCGTCGGTTTTAGTCCGTCAGACTAGCACACACACGAGCAGATTTCTGGGTCCGGCAGAGTTCTGGCGGAAAAATTGGAAACATGTTCCATTTCTAAAGTCTGTCAGACTTTTGCAAATCAAAAGTCCCCTGCAGCCCACACACGTTCGAATAGTCTGCCGGAATCATTCCGTCAGACTTTTGATGTTGAAAAGTCTGGTCGTGTGTACGGGGCATTAGTGTCAAAGTCAAAATGTTGAAGAACTTGCTTACTTTGACTGAATCCAGAGAATAGCCACTCCCAACTGGATGATCACTCAGGTTGGACAGTCCCTCTCTCACAAGGCCTAGCAGACAACAAGGTGCTTCCTCAGGAACAAGTCTCTGCCATAGACGTTGTTGTAGAACGTACAAGATAATGTCTCTGCCACAGACGTTGTTGTAGAACACGTAGGGAAACTTTAGCTTGAAAACACTTGTACGATATCTGGATCTTTCAGCCAGCTTGGCGATATCCACAAGACCGTGTTCTCTCGGTTACTTCAGCCCTTCCAGGCTCTTACTAAGAAACCAACCCGTACATGGTCTTCTTCTGAAGAGTCCTCCCCTGGAATGCTTGAAGTACACTGGGTCTCTCCCGAACCGGAGACGGCACCCAACCACCTCAGAATCCTTCTTTTTGTTTCCTTGCCTCGGGATAGCCAGCCCCGAGACATCAAAGTCAGGTGGATCGGCACCCCAGGCCATAGTCTTCCTGGGGGCTGGTCAGGAGGACCAGGACCATGAAGTCCGTACATCATTCTGGACCGGAACCCCAAACCATGTGACGTCCATATCTTAAGTACCCTCTCCCAGAAAGCACAGCGAGAGAGCCCCTCCCACTGGGCTGGCTCAGAGAGAGGGTAACTTAAGCACCTAACCAGACCATAGATCCATGCCTGCCAGAAGAGACAGTGCCCCTTGTCGCCAGGCTGAACATCTCACAGTCCAGTCAGACTGATGCTGAAGTCTAATTTAGATAATTGTACCCGAACCAAACTGCAGTTTTGGTAATTTTAAAAGACACCAAATTCCTCCTTTTCACTTAAAAGTATTCAAAACGCCAACATTTGCGTCACTGAATACTGTCATTTTTTTTTTTTAAATCGCCACCATTTGCAGCCAAGTAAATCGGAGACCCGATCAGCGGATTTGCGGTTGGTCGCTCAGGCCTCCTGGTGGAATAGGAGACCCGGGCAGAGCAGCGGAAGGAGGCGGGAGGCTGTCCCTTCACCGCACCTTGTGATAACGGCTGAGCCGCATCGGTTGTTATCAATAGATAGCCGACCGCTCGCTCTAAATAATGGTAAAAAGGGTGAAGAGCCTGCAGCTGCATATCATCCCGGTACAACCACTTCAACAAAATGATGTGCAGGTACGTGACTTTGCGTGAAGTGGTCAAAGTGCCAATTATTCTGTGCAAAGAAAAAAAAACTCAAATAATGTTCAAAGTGCCAAATCTTCAAATGTGGCATAAAATTGGTGAATGATATAGACAGAGGAATCCCAAATCCAAATACTGGTGGTGACACAGGTGCTCCACACCGGCTTAATTACCGTCCAAAAGTTCTCACGGTGATCCCTTGTCTGTGCTCCACCATATATAATAATGAATGGAGGCTTACCAGATGAGGAGACCCCGAATGAGGTCTAGCCACACATTAGTGGGCAACACCCCCCAGCACTGTAGGTATGCAGGTAACCCTTCCTTCACAACCCTGGGTTGGAGGATATAGCAGTGATGCCAGCGTGCCCGCCGGGAAGCCGGGTGATCATTTCTGAATGCATGATGTATTCATTTTATTTGTGAATGACTACAACTACGAGGCCGCATTATCGGTGATCTTTGGATGACACATCTATAATACGGGTCCTGTGAAGGGAGTGCTACCTACATACCCACAGTGGGGGGTGTTGCCCACTAATGCGTGGCTAGACCTCGTTTGGGGTCTCTTCATCTGGTAAGCGTCCATTCATCATTATCTATGGTGGAGCACGGTCAAGGGATTACTTGGTGCACTTCTGGAATTGGGATTCCTCTGTCTATATGATTTACCAATTTTATGCTACATTTGAAGATTTGTTATTTTGAATGATTATTATTTGAGTATTTTTATGCTTTGCACAGAATAACTGGCGCTTTCATCGAAAATATTCAATCTGTATATCTCACCTGGCACTTTATTGAATATTATTATTGATGAATGCACATGTTTACACCTTTACATCTATATATGAATGAATTTCCTTTTTTGCCCTTATAACACTTTATTCTCATCTGTGTATGAACCTTCATGATTTTGATGATTTGAATATTACACTATATTGTTAAAAGTATTGGGACACCTGTCTTTACACACACATAAATTATCCTGGTTTCCCAGTTCTAGTCCATAGGGTCCAATATTGAGTCGGCCCATCCTTTGCAGCTATAACAGCTTCAACTCTTCCGGGAAGGCCGTCCACAAGGTTTAGGAGTGTGTCTATCCAGAAGCATATTTGTGAGGTCAGGCACTGATTTTGGACGAGAAGGCCTGGCTCACAGTCTCTGCTCTAATTTATCCCAAAGGTGTTCTATGGGGTTGAGGTTAGGACTCTATGCCAGTCAAGTTCCTCCACCCCAAACTCACTCATCCATGTCTTTATGGACCTTGCTTTGTACACTGGTGTGCAGTCATGTTGGAACAGGAAGAGGCCATCCCCAAACTGTTCCCACGAAGTTGGGAGCATGAAATTGTCCAAAATGTCTTGGTATGCTGACGCCTTAAGAGTTCCCTTCACTGGAACTAAGGCCAAGCCCAACCCCTGAAAAACCCCCACCACCATAATCCCCCCTCCACCAAATGATTTGGACTAGTGCACAAAACAAGGTCCATAAAGTCATGGATGAGCGAGTTTGGCTCGGAGTAACTTGACTGGCCTGGAGAGAGTCCTGACCTCAACCTGATAGAACACCTTCGGGATGAATTTGAGAGGAGAGGCCTTCTCCTCCAACATCAGTGCCTGACCTCACAAATGTGCTTCTGGAAGAATGGTCAAACATTCCCGTAGACACATCTCCTAAACCTTGTGGACAGCCTTCCCAGAAGAGTTGAAGCTGTTATCGCTAAATAAATAATGTAACGTCCTGTGAGCCACCACTAACTATGAGACCAATAAGATCTCTAAAACCGGTACTTCTCTTTTGAATCAGCTGCTAGTGTTGCACATGTCTCATAAATCAGGCAGAGGTAATCAAATCAAAAATATAGTACACTGTGCTATCAAAATAAAAATCTAAATAATAGAATATAATATGCTATAAATCAACAGCAATAAAGTGGTATTCCTGCAGTACATAAACATACATGCAATATTGCATGTAGCGCTGGTATCCTTGCCTACTAAATTATATTATCATGTATAATGAAAGTGTATGGGCATTTCTATGGCTTAGTGTTTGGCGCCATCTAGTGGCCAAACACTGATAGTGAACTTGAACAATATTTGCTTTCACATAAGCACTGAGCTGAATACAGGGAGTGACTGTTATTTACCTTGGAGAGTTGACCTTTTTACCCATGGACACCCTCTCTGACAGTGCATGCTGGGTAGGACATAAAAGGAGCCCAGGTGGCTATCTTAGGTTTCTTGGCAACACATGGCCTGGTGTGAGGATTTGTGAGGAGGCCTCCCGGAGGAAGCGGCCTACAGCCTGTGCGGAGATTGTGTGTGTGACCTGACGGTGCCAGAGACACAGTGACCAGATTGGGAAGATCCAGAGACACTCATTTGAGCATTGGAAGACTGGGTCCATCCATCTGAACGGAACGGAGTGACAGAGCCAACTGACCTAAAAGCAAGCTGCAATCACCGGACCAGAGCCACCATACAGAGCTTCCGATCCAGTTGGTGAGCAGGTTGCGGCCCACAGTTTATTAACTTTTGCACCCAGTCAGACTTATATACTGGCCTCGCTGGGATCCATAGTCCTACGGAGGAAGAGTATAGCAACTGACACTAGGCAGGCATAAGGCTTATCTGCTACTGCAACTCAAGCCTTGTATCATAGTTATGGAAGCAACACCAGGATCATCTTTAACTCAACTTTAATTACTTAATGGATTACAAATTGTAAGAAATTATTATAGCTAGCAGAAGACAAGAAGACTAAAAACTGGGTACTGAGATCTATTTGTGAGATGAGATCTCACAAATAGCTATAAAAGTAGGGGGAGCTCCATTGTATTTATATTGTTCATAATTGTTTATCAAAATTCATTGTTCTGTTGTTCTATTTTGGGATGAGAGCACAATTATTGTGATTACCTGTTTTCTAATATATACAGTAAAATATACTTTGGTTAAGTACCCCGTTGTGTGGAGTATTGTTTTCTCCCAGCAGGTTGAGCCAGTGGATCCTGAGGTGACAATACAGGTATATTGTGTTGTATTATATTGTACTGTATTGTATTGCACCACAGCTGTGTCAAGGGGACTGAGTCAAGTTAGTGAGGTTTATAAGCAGAGTGCAGGCCCAAATCAAACCAGCAGCTCCTTCAGGGGTCAGTGCTACATGCAAATAAAGTGAAAATGTGCATTCACGTGACAAATTCTGTAAATATAACATCCATAAGATGGATAAAAAGCAATCAGAATCATTAAGAAAAAAAAAATTTATAATAATATATATATAATAATATTAACATATACATATATATAACACTACTCCCATATCACTAACTGCAAAGCTCTTCCCACAATGTTCCCCAGTGCACCCCTCTACCAACACTGCCCACTCCTTCCCCCTCTGCACCCCTCTTCCAGCACTGTTCATCTTTTGCACCTCCAGGGCACTGTGCAATAAAACTTTCAAAATTTTGTAAAGTTGCGATGATTACCAGATGCCATTAGCAGTTTACGGTATGTAATTGATTTTGTCTACAATTGCCTTATTGCTTTCAGTAAAAAAGAGAGGCGCAAGGGGCGCATGCATGGCTTTCCAAGATGGCGGACACGTGACTAGTGGGCACATGATCGTAACATGATCTGCGGCCCCTGACAAGCTTCAATAGCCACTGATCGATCTCTGGGTAAGCCTCCACACCTCCTCAACCACCCCCCCGGCAATTCATGGGCAAAATTTCTTCTATCATGCCTCACAACCTCCACGGCCCTCACAACCTCCACGGCCCTCCTCCACCATGGACCGCTTTCTAACTAGGCCTCAATCCCCAGCCTCAATTACACAGGGGGATCCAGAGGACTACGTCAGCATCCTGATGGCAGAGGATCCTTCCCAGCAGGTTCCCCCTCTACACATATCCCCCTCTCTTCAGCCGACACTAACACCTGAGCTGATGGATCTCAAACTTCAGGCCATGGCCCAACAAGTTACCAGGGACATTGCTCAGGAGATGGGAAGGATATCTAGAGAACTCAGAAGGGAAATAGACGCCCTTGGTGAGCGCACAGCAATCCTGGAAACAACATTTGACAAGACTTTGCAATATGTCCTTGAAGAGGAGAATGCTCTCCTAAAAAATCCTATTTCTTTCTCGTACATCACGGGACACAGAGACTCAGTAATTACTGATGGATTATAGGGTATCACTAGGTGATTGGACACTGGCACACCCTAGACAGGAAGTTCAATCCCCCATATAACCCCTCCCCCTACTGGAGATACCTCCGTTTTTTCGCCAGTGTCTTAGGTGTTGGTCACAAGTAAAGATGTGCTGTGCTGAGCTCCACTGGAATATCCTTACTGGGGCCAGCTATGCAACCAGACCCATTTGGATGGTCCCCAGGCCTTGTGTCGGAAGAAACAAGGTTTTACCTATAACGCTTCTCCCTTTTAGAGAGCTGGACCCTGGGACCCAGTATTTGTTTTTTTCAGCCATATTCCTGGCAGGGTGCTTTACAGACCCAGAACTTGCGGATCCCCCTATCAAGGGGGCACCAGCCTCTGAAGGTTTTTTTCTTAATGGAGCCCACCATGAAAGGTGAAGATTGGGTCTGTTATTCAGACCCTGCAGCTGGATTAGGTAAGGGAGACTCCTCAAGAATTTTTCTAATTCTAGTAGGCTTTCGCCTTTTAAGTAAATGTATGCTATGCCTATAGTCGCCACCGGGGGCTGCCAAGAGCACATACCTTCCATGCCTGATCTGTCTGCTTGGTGTCCACGCTCTATGCTCCTCCAGCCATGCTCCAGGAAGGATGAAGGTAAGGGTTTTTTTTTTTCCTTCTGGGACTCTCCCTCCATGGATTGGGGATTGAGACAGGCCTGAGCAAAGAGCGGTCACATACGGCACCACCCACCGCCGTTCTCTGCCGCCATTACAGCGGCTTCACATCCACCGGCCCTTCCCTCTACTCTGCCCCAGCCTCCTCTCCATGTTTGCCAGCAGGGTTAGAGCCTCTGCTTGCGCGGGAAATGCTTGTTTTTAAAAATTAGCGGGGGGGGCGGAAGTGGTCGGAGGGGGGGGCGGCGGAGCACTTGGCTACACAGACTTTAAAGTGCACTCTTTTTCAGATGCACCCAGCCTATGGAGGGAGACAGAGCTGACAGGTGCATGTGAGTGTGTAATACACAGGAATTCCCAGGCAGCATTTACCGATTTACTGAGACTGAGTCTTAGTAGCAGCGGCAGTTGCTGAACTACAGTGCTCAGCAGTCAGTGCATTTTTTTGTGGTACATCTACCTTTTGTTACTTTGCACTATGGGTAGAAGAGGTACAAGTACCCCAAAGAATAGGGGCTCTAAGGGGCCCCCTTCAGGCTCTGAGGACCCCCCACTGCAGCACCTTCCCCCCCTGCAGGACCCGGGGAGGCTGGCCAGGGAGAGCCGTCGTGGTCAGGGGCTGCAGCTGCTTCTGGCACTTCAGCCCCTGTGTACATTACACAGGAGGTTTTTTCCTCAACCATAAATGGTTTAGAGGAAAGATTAGTGGCCTTAATCACATCTTCACTCAGTGGAAGAAAACGCACTAGGCCCCCCTCTGTCACCCAGGACCCTCAGAGTCAGGAACTCTGGGATAAAGGAGATTCCTCAGAGGATCGGGAGGAGACTGATGATTCCACTTCTGAGGAATCTAGTGGAGAAGGATCTTCTTCAGCTTCTCAGGATGAGAAGATGTTGGTGCAAATTCTTGCTGGATTGGTCCGTTCCACATTTAAGTTACCCGTACCTGAGTCAGTTAAAGAACCCACTTCTTCTCTGGGTTCACTGAAACCTCCTCAAACTGCACATGCTTTTCCTGTTCATGGTTTGCTGGAAAGGCTTATCTATTCTGAGTGGGATCACCCGGATAAACATTTTTTTCCTCCTAAAAAGTTTTCTACACTTTATCCTATGGAGGAAAAATTGACTAAGATGTGGGGTATACCGGCAGTTGGCGCCGCCATTTCCTCTGTAACCAAAAGCCTGACTTGTCCTGTTGACAACGTTCAGATGCTTAGGGATCCAACTGATAAGAAAATGTAATTCTTATTAAAACATGTTTTCTCCTTGGGAGGATCAGTAGCTCAACCTGCAGTGGCAGCAATTGGAGTCTGTCAATATTTGAGAGACCATGTTAAACAGGGGCTTAAAGCCTTACCTGAACAGCAAGCCTGGGGGTTAGCTAACCTACCAGCGACTTTGTGTTTTGCTGTTGATGCTATCAGAGATTCTATCCTTCAGACCTCTCGCCTTACACTTGGATTGGTACACATGCGTAGAATCTTGTGGCTGAAAAATTGGTCAGCCGAATCGCCATGTAAGAAACTCCTGGCGGGATTTCCCTTTTGTGGGGCAAAACTGTTTGGAGAGGATTTGGACAATTATATCCAAAGGATCTCTAGTGGGAAAAGCACCTTTTACCAGTCAAGAAAAGGAGTAAACGTCCCTCCTTTAAACGGCTCTTTCTCCAGTGCCAAGGTCATCAGCCTCCAGGCAGTCACGACGGCCTCCTCCGTCAGGCTCTAAGGTTAAAACTCAGTCAACCCCAGGGACAAAAGAAGTCCTGGGGGAGAAGGTCTTCAAGACAAAATGCTAAGACCTCCTCGAGTGGGGGGAAGACTACTAAAGTTCTCAGGAGGAATTTCGGGACAAATGGGTGTTCTCCACAATAACTCTAGGTTACAAACTAGAATTCTGAGAATTCCCTTTTCCTTGTTTCCTCACATCAAATGTACCCAGAGACCAAGAGAAAAAAGTCTCTCCTTCTAGCATTGGAGCGACTATTGTCACAAAAAGTTATCATGGTAGTTCCCATGCAAGAGCAGGGAATGGGGTTTTATTCAAACCTTTTCACGGTACCAAAGCCAAATGGAGATGTCAGACCCATTCTAGATCTCAAAGATCTGAACCAATTTCTAGAGATACGGTCCTTTTGCATGGAATTGATCCAATTGGTAGTCTTCATCCTACAAGGAGGAGAACTTCTGGCGTCAATATGCATCAAGGAATGCGTACCTGCATCTACCTATTTTCCCTGCTCATCAAAAATTCCTGTGTTTCGAAATAGAAAAACGCCACTTTCAGTTGGTAGCTCTGCCTTTCGGGCTAGCTACTGCACCTCGGGTATTTACAAAGATCTTGGCCCCTCCTCTGGCCAGATTAAGGGCCCAAGGTATAACAATAATAGCATACCTAGATGACTTGCTCTTGATAGACCAGTCGGTAGCCCGTCTGGACCAAAATTTGGTCACCACAATAAACTACCTGGAATGCCTAGGTCGGGTCCTCAACTTAGAGAAGTTCTTTAAAACCAGCAAGAAGTCTAGAGTATTTGGGTCTGGTCATAGATACAGTCCAGCAGAAGGTATTCCTACCCCAAGCAAAGATCAGTGCTATAAGAGAACTGATTCAGGTAGTCAGGGCAAAGAAGGGTCCTTCTATTAGTCTTTATATGAGGTTGTTGGGGAAGATGGTGGCTTCATTCGAAGCAGTTCCCTATGCTCAGTCTCATTCAAGGCTACTGCAAAACAGTATCTTATTGTCCTGGAACAAGAAGGTTCAGGCGTTAGATTTTCTGATGCATCTGTCCCCTACAACGCGTCGGAGCCTCAGCTGGTGGTTGATACCCAAAAATCTGTGGAAAGGAAAATCCTTTTTAACAGTTAGCTGGACAGTGGTACCAACAGATGCCAGTCTTTCGGATTGGGGGGCAGTCCTGGAACAGTTGACTGTCCAAAGGAGATGGTCCAAGACCGAGAGAGCCTTACCCATCAACATTCTGGAGATCTGTGTGGCGTGTGCGCCTGGACACTCAGGTTGTAGGGTTTCCCTGTCAGGATCCAGTCCGACAATGCCACAACAGTGGCTTATATCAATCACCAAGGGGGCACCAAGAGTCGTGCAGCTCAGGAAGACGTAAAACATATCTTAATCTGGGCAGAAAGACGTGCCATGCATATCGGCAGTCTTCATTCCGGGTGTAGAGAACTGGCAGGCGGACTACTTGAGCCACCAGCAGTTAGTCTCAGGGGAATGGCCTCTTCATCCCGACGTCTTTTTGGCCATATGCCAGAGATGAGGGGTTTTCGGATGTAGATCTCTTTCCATCCAGGTTCAACAACAAGGTCAACAACTTTGTGTCAAGAATGAGGATCCTCTTGCATGCGGGAAAGATGCGTTGGTTACTCCATGGCATCAGTTCTCTCTGATTTATGCATTCCCTCCTATTCTGCTACTGCCAAGCCTTCTTTGCAGGATCAGGCAGGAAAATAAGTCAGTGCTTCTGGTGGCCCCAGCGTGGCCCAGAAGAGCTTGGTATGCAGAAATAGTGAAGATAGCGGTAGGCTCTCCTTGGACCCTACTGTCCTGTCCAGACCTGCTATCCCAGGGACCGGTATTCAATCCTACCTTACAAACACTAAATTTAACGGTTTGGCTATTGAAACCCACATTCTGAAGAATCGTGGGCTTTCGGGCCCTGTGATATCTACCTTGATTAGTGCAAGAAAGCCAGCTTCTAGAATGATTTATCATAGAGTCTGGAAAGCATATGTCTCCTGGTGTGAATCCAGGGGTTGGCACCCCAGAAAATATGTCATAAGCAGAATCCTCAAATTTCTGCAAAATGGGGTAGAGATGAAACTGGCCTTGAGTACCAACAAGGGCCAAGTCTCTGTCTTATCAGTTCTGTTTCAACATCCACTTCGCTTCGCATTCTTTGGTCTGAAGCTTCATACAAGGGGTAACACGCCTTAATCCTCCAGTTAGGGCGTCTCTGAACCCCTGGGATTTGAATTTGGTTCTGTCAGCTTTACAGAAGCAGCCTTTTGAACCGATACATCAAATTCCCTTTGTTCTGTTGACAAGGAAATTCATTTTTCTGGTGGCCATTTCCTCTGCCAGAAGAGTATCAGAATTAGCGTCCCTCTCTTGTAAAGAATCGTATCTGATAATGCACAAGGATAGAGTGGTGTTACGCCCTCATCCTAGTTTTCAACCGAAGGTGGTCTCACGTTTTTATCTAAACCATGATATTGTTCTACCATTGCTAAATGGATTCGACAAGTAATTGTTCAAGCTTATGGTTTGAAGCAAAAGATTCCGCCTTTTAAGATCAAGGTGCACTCCAGTAGGGCCATTAGTGCTTCGTGGGCGGTGCATCACCAGGCCTCCATGGCTCAAATCTGCAAGGCCGCAAACTGGTCATCAGTCCATACATTCACCAAATTTTATCAGGTGGATGTGAGAAGGCATGAGGACATCGCCTTTGGGCATAGTGTGCTGCAGGCAGCGGTACAGGGTCCTCAAGTCTGATTACACCCTATGTTGTGTGGTTCCCCTCCCCTCAGATAGCATTGCTCTGGGACATCCCATCAGTAATTACTGAGTCTGTGTCCCGTGATGTACAAGAAAGAAAATCATATTTTTATAACAGCTTACCTGTAAAATCCTTTTCTTTTGAGGTACATCACGGGACACAGTAGTCCCTCCCCTCTTCTAATACACTTATATTGCTTTGCTACAAAACTGAGGTACCTCCAGTAGGGGGAGGGGTTATATGGGGGACTGAACTTCCTGTCTAGGGTGTGCCAGTGTCCAATCACCTAGTGATACCCTATAACCCATCAGTAGTTACTGAGTCTCTGTGTCCCATGATGTACCACAAAAGAAAAGGATTTTACAGGTAAGCTGTTATAAAAATCCTATTATCCCAACTGCAAATACAGCAAGAGGACCTTGAGAAAAGAGAAAGGCACCAAAACCTTAGAATCTGCCGTGTCCCTGAAAAGATAGCTGACAACAACATAAGGCCATACCTCCTCGGCCTTTTCAATACACTGGCACTTGAAATAGTGGACATAGATTGGCGTCTTCATGGAGCCCATAGGTCCTTGGCCCCAAAACCCCCTGTGAGAGCCAGTCCCCATGACATAGTGGTGTGTTTCCACTTTTTTCAAAGTAAAGAGGCCCTGACCAGGACCACAGGCAACAAGTCCAGCATTGAATACAAAGGAGACAAAATCCAACTGTTCAGTGACTCCCTCCTATCACACTATCACTATTACACTGGCCATCACCTCCCACCTCCAACAGCACAAAGTCCCTTACTATTGGGGCTTTCCTTTCCACCTAAATGCCACTATGGAAGGGGTCCAACACACCCTATGTGACCTCCAGGAAGGAGATGTTTTTCTCAAATGCCTAGGCCTACCCCCGCTCCCTGCAAAGTTTGACCCGGCCTCCCCCACCACCCCGTGACACATGTCGGCCCCAACCAGGAAGAGGATCGAGGGCCTACTCCACTTCTCAACGCTCTCAAAGCTCCAGACCACCCACTTGATATACTGAAGATACCCCATCAGGTATTCTCCTTTTTTTCCCTCTGGGGAACACAACTCCTAAGTCGACCCCCTATAGGGGACACAGTTATGCCTCATCACTTGGTATTTTGCATTGTTCCTATGCATCATTTTCTTTTTGCACTGTTAACTTTATTTGTTCTCTGAATTGTTTCCTGCTGGATGCCCCCCCCCCCCCAACTGCTCATACTACGGAAGCTTTGAGGAGCACCTGAACTGGTAACAACATCACTGGATCAACGTGACGGGATGTCACGCACCCTTCCCCATGTTGGAGATTGCCTTGCTCCCCTACATGTCTTCAGGCTGTGGCCGAGGACTTCTGAGACTCATTTGCCTCTTGGGATTTTTCCTGTTTGTTCTCTTTCTTTGGGCCAAGCTGGCCTTTTTGTTGTCATGCTACATACTCTTCATTGGCCCCTTTTTTGGACCACACCAGGACATTTTTTTCCAGATGGTTATTTTTCTCACTACTTTTTTACAACTATTTTTATTTTTATTATTGCTCTCATTTATACCCCTATGTTTATTTTTATTCTATTATCATCATTATCAATCTTAGCCTTAATGTTGATTATCTCTTTCACAGCAAGTTCCTGAGCAGATTATGGTTTGTCATCTGGCTGCATATATTGATTTGAATGTTTTTTGGCCTAAATGTGTTGATCTATCATGGCTTTGAAACTATTGTCATATAACGTAAAGGGCCTGAATTCTATAAAGAAAAGATGGATGGCATTGTGGGAGTTCAGGGCCTCCGGCGTGGATGTAATCCTGGTTCAGGAGACGCATTTCCGGGCTGGAGGATCCCTGAAATTCGCCTCCAAACATTTCTCAATGTCCTACCTGGCGTCTAACCCATCTGGAAAGGCTGGTGTAGCATTATTAAGATGCTCCTGCCCTCTCCAGACCAAGTCTACCCATTTGGACCCTCATGGTGGTTATATAATTTTACAAGGCACTTACTTGTCTATAACGCTCATGAACATATATGCCCCCAACTCGGGTTAAGTTAAATTTCTTAGTGATGCTTTTGAACGCTTACAAAGATTTTCTTAACCCTTTATGGTAATAGGAGGTGACTTTAATGATGTCCTCTCTCCCACTCAAGATAGGAAATCTTTGTTCCCCTGCTTCACATTCCTTGGCCACTTTCTTCTGAAAACTGATCCGAAAACATTGTATGTTCAATGCCTGGTGGATCAAGCACACCACAGGTAGACAATATTCGTTCTATTCCCCCCCTCACAAGATGTACTCTAGATTAGACTACTTCCCCATTACAGCTCCTTTGCTGTCACACACAGTGTCGTCCAACCTGGGTCACATTACCTGGTCGGACTACGCTCCCCTGACCTTGGATCTTAGCCTCTCTGCTGTATTCACCAGGAAATGTCATTGGAGACTCAATGAATCTCTGATAAAGCATCCAGAAACAAACAATAAACTTTCTGCTGCCTTAACTGAATATTTTCAATTAAACCTAGGTTCCCTGGCCAGCCGTACACTCTCTGGGAAGCCAATAAGGCATTCTTTCAAGAACAGTGTATTGTTGTTGGCTCAAAAAGGAAGAGGGACTCTTGAAATCCTCTTTATTGTCTGAACTTTTAGCTGCTGAAAGATCCCTGCTCAGTTCTCCCACAGTGGGCCGGCTGTCCACTATAGATAAATCGCTCCTATAAATCGCTCCTATGGGCTAAACAAAAATTCTATGAACTTTCAAACAAGCCACACAGGATGCTGGTCTCTAGACTCAACCCAAGGCCCTTTCACTCCTTTCTGGACCACATCAAACACCCTGACGGGTCTCTCATGTGTTGCCAACAGACCATGAATCAGGTGTTTGGCGAGTTCTATGACAAACTTTATAACTTTCTAACCCCCAACCACCACCCCCCATTTGACATGGCAGCTTTTGAGGAGTTTATGTCAGACCTGAGGTTACCCAAACTAATGGAATCAGACGTGCAAATATTAAATGCCCCCATTACAGAAGAGGAACTGAATAGCACTGTCAAGACCCTTCCAACCCATAAATCTCCTGGCCCAGATGGCCTCCCATATTCCTACTATAAGACCTTTCTTCCAATCCTGTCAATGCATCTGGTATCCCTATATAACTCTCTCCTCCAGGGTAAATTCCCCCACCAACAGTTTCTCCACTCCTACATTACAGTGATACCAAAACCGGATAAGGACCCTGCGCTCCCAGACAACTATAGGCCAATAGTACTTTTAAACTCAGATTACAAGCTATTTACAAAAATGTACTTAAAAGTAGGGATGGCCGAACGGTTCGCCTGGCGCTCGTTTCACGGCGAATTTCGGCTGTTCGCGATTCGCCCGTTCGGCGGACTATTGGCGCCGTTCGCCCGGCGGACTTCCGTGTTTACTGTGTAAAAGAACTTTGACCTATGATGACACATCCATCATGGGGTACAGGACAGCCAATTGAGACATTACAGCACATGGACACTTGGACATTCCCCCCTAACTTATAAATAGACCCGATCCGGCGGCCATTTTACATTCTTTCTTCTGTCACTATAGGGAGAGGTTGCTGTGTGGAGCAGGGAGAGATTGCTAGCTATTTGGTACACAAAAGTTCTTTTCAGGACTGGTATAGGTGTTAGGTGTATATAGGTTTGCTGTGCTACTGATTGTTGCAGCAGCCTGAGTGTCTTTTGTCAGTTTAGAGAAAGGGACAGGACAGTGTGTGCTGCAGGGACAGTCAGTTTAGTCATTAGCTGTTACTATCAGTTCCACAAAAGTGCTATTCCAGTTATTGTTCCAGTAGCCTCTGTTTTGTCAGTTTATATAGGGACAGGCAGGAAGCTGTGTGTGAGGCAGTGAGGGTAAGTTTAATCAGTAGCTGTTACTATTAGTTCCACAAAGGTTCTTTTCAGGACTGGTATCAGTGGTATGGTAATAGGCTTGTACACGTATAATATTCCTTCTTCCAAATATAGAAAGAATATTATACTTGACTGCTGCCCTTCTGCTGCAGACTGCTAATCATTCACAGCCTAATTGTTCCACAAAGGTCCTTATAACGACTGGTAATAACCTGGTGTAGGGTGCAATAGTACATAGGGTTGAGTGAGGTACAGTCTGCTATTCTATAAGGACTGGTATAGGTCCACAATACATAGGGTTGAGGTGCACTACTGCTGACTGCTGCCCTATACTGCAGCAGTCCTTCATCGGTATAGGGACTGAGAGTTTTGTCACAGGGTCATTTAAAAAATGACAGGCAGAGGAAGAGGCAGGCCCTTCCGCAGGGGTGGTAGGGGTATGGCAGGAGCAACAGCCTTGAGCCAAAGTGGGAAGTTGCAGAAGGTGCGTTCAATTCATTTAGACACCCCCCCCCCCCTACGAAATTTAAAGGAATATTACACTTTTATTGTTTCACTTTAATCATTATTAAAATCACTGCTCCCGAAAAAACGGCCATTTTTAAAACTTTTTTTTGCATTGATCCATGTCCCCTGGGGCAGGACCCGGGTCCCCAAACACTTTTTAGGACAGTAACTTGCAGAATCTTTTCTCTCTGTCAAATCTTTTTTCTCTGTCGAATATTTTCTCTATATAATCTTGGACTAATAGAGGTAAGGTTAGGCACATTCGACCACAGGTTCTATAGACACAGATTGTTATTGTCAGAATCACGTCGAATCTCCTATTCTATATTGAACTGTTGTAACAATGAAAACGAAAATAAAGCATTTATTTATGTCGGATCTCTCGTTTTTCGGATTCTGTGGTTTCGTTATTGTTTGTCAAAACGAAAACGAAAATAGCTGAAATTCGGACGAAAATGCATTCGGACGAAAACGAATGCACATGTCTAACACAAAGCCACACTCCAGGCTCTCACCGTCCAGCCTCGTCTTCTACTTCTCCTTCTCCTCTCTCCTCACAATTGTCCTCCACTCCACCTTCCATCACGCCAAGCTCACGTTTTTCTGCAAAAAGGCAGGCTTCCGTGGGCCTAATGTTCGAGCGTAAAAAAATGATGACGCCGGATAACCCTCTTGCCCAACGGTTGACAGCTGGCTTGTCAGAACTCATAGCCCGCCAACTACTGCCATATAAACTGGTGGACTCGGAGGCCTTCCGCAAATTTGTGGCCATTGGAACACCACAATGGAAGGTCCCAGGAAGGAAGTATTTCTCACAGAATGGCATCCCAGAGCTATATGGCCATGTTCAGCGGCAAGTGAATGTATCTCTGGCACACAGTGTCGGTGCCAAGATACATCTGACCACAGACACGTGGTCTAGCAAACATGGGCAGGGAAGGTATATCACTTTACTGCCCACTGGGTGAACCTTCTGACGGCCTTCAAGCATGTAACCCGTGGCACCCGTGTAGATTTGGTTTTACCGCATGGATTGCACGCAGGCCTGACTCTTCTTCTCCTCCTCCTACTCCATCCTCCTCCCTCTCCTCCTCAGCTGACTCCTCCTTTTCCGCTGCTAGCGTCTCTTCCACTGCGCCACCCAAGCTCCCCAGAACCTATTCGACATGCCAGGTGAGACGTTGCCATGCCGTGCTGCGTCTGTTGTGCCTGGAAGCCAAGAGCCACACTGGCCCTGCACTCCTTTCAGCTTTGCGTTCACAGCCAGATCAGTGGCTAACATGCTTTAAACCTTTCTGGGATCCCTGTTGTGCGTGGATGGGGAGAGGAGAATGAAGAGGACGACATTATCCTGGATGATGAGTAGGAGCCAGGCCACCACACCACTTCCAGTTTAGTGCAAATGGGGGCCTTCATGCTCCAGTGTTTTAATAGGGACCCCCGTATAAAAAGCATGAGGGTCAAGGACCAGTACTGGGTGGCAACGTACTTAGACCCCCCGGTACAAACACAAAATGGTGGAAATGTTACCGCCGTCACAGAGGGCTGTCAGAATGGAGCACTTCCAGGCCTTGCTTCGAGAAATGCTGCATTCTGCCTTTGCGCACGCTGGCAGAGGAGCAATTCCCACTCCCAGAGAAGAAGTTGTGGGTACCAATCCAACAGCACCTGCAAGAAGAGGCCAGTTTGAAGATGTGTTGGTGACTTCGGATATGAGGTCATTCTTTCAGCCGACCCATCGATAGGTGTCATCCGGATCCAGCATCAGGGAAGGCCTAGACCGTCAGGTGTTCGACTACATCGGGTTAACGGCCGATGTGGACGCTCTGAGGAGTGATGGACCCCTGGACTACTGGGTGGGCAGGCTTGACCTCTGGCCAGAGCTTGCCCAATTTGCAATCGAACTGTTGGCTTGCCCCTCATCCAGTGTCCTGTCTGAAAGGACGTTCAACGCAGCAGGGGGGATCGTGACCGATAAGCGTACTCGCCTAGCTCACGACATTGTTAACTACCTCACATTTATAAAAATGAATGAGGCATGGATCTCGGAGGAATTCAACACATGTGACCAGTAGACCATGTATATGTCTATAAACAATTTTTTTAATCGAGCACAGAGACCTTCTTTTTTCATTTGGCTCACTTCCTTGTCCAAAAAAAGCACACCATACTATATGCCCGTACCCTCCTCTTTGAAGAGGTTGAGTGGTGTCATATTTCTACTGGGGCTGCTTATGAGGGGATCACACCATCCCTGTGCTGTGCTCATTATGAGGGACTCCCACCATCCCTGTGCTATGCTCATTATGAGGGGCTCCCACCATCCCTGTGCTATGCTCATTATGAGGGGCTCCCACCATCCCTGTGCTATGCTCATTATGAGGGGCTCCCACCATCCCTGTGCTATGCTGACTTCCTCCTGGGGCTGCTTATGGTGCAGGTGTCAGTGCTGTATATCACGGTGCTGATGTCAGTACTCTCTATCACGGTGCTGCTGTCAGTGCTGTATATCACGGTGCTGGTGTTAGTGCTTTATGTCACGCTGCTGATGTCAGTGCTCTCTATCACAGTGCTGTTGTCAGATGACTCTATCATGGTGCAGGTGCCATTGCTGTATGTCAAGCTGCTGATGTCAATGCTCTCTATCACGGTGCAGGTGTCATTGCTGTATGTCATGCTGCTGGTGATCATCTCCTGCACCCTCTTCTTTGCCTACCCTGACCTTCCCTCTCCTCCATTGCCTTCATGCGCTCCACAGTCCTGAACTGTCACAACAATTTCCCATATAAAAAAAGAATGCTTGTAGTTGTCGATCCCAGATTCACCTCATACATGTGTTATGTCATTGGTCATGTGGTGGGACTATGTTTGCACGGCTATTAATTATTTTGTGACTGCAAATTTGACCTGTAGGTTTGCAAAGTTCGCCTCCCATTGAATTCAATGGGGCCTGCCGCGAACGTTCCGGTTCGCGAACTATAGGCTGCGTTCAAGGTTCGCGTTCGCGAAACGTCCCGTTGGAAGTTCGTCCATCACTACGTAAAAGTATTTAAAAGGATGTTTATCAACTTTATTTGGAGAGGCAGAGCCCATAGAGTGGCCAGCTCAGATATCTTTTCCCTTCAGAGGCCAGGGAGGCATGGGTGCCCCAGATATTCATAAATATTACCTGGCCTCCCACCTCCGTGCGTTGGTGTCCTAGTCCAGTCTGAGACCAAACCACTTGATGGAGATAGAGATGGGTTCCCTGTTTCCGACTCATCCATGCTCCCTAGTCTGATCTCCTGAGTTAGCTTCGTATCACAGACTTCGGGACCTCTGCCTGGGCCCCATGTTATTCTCATTCAGGATCTGGCACTCTTGCCTTTTCAAATTCTCCCTTTTGTCCCCATGCCCTTCCCTCTCCAATGTACTTTTTAATCCTTTAATCCCTGACAGCCTCTCACATGTCCGAATGTTCCCCTGGGCAAGGGAGGGTCTGTTCCAACTCCGCCACTTCATAAATCCAGTCACACGCAAATTCCAAACCTTTCAAAACCTCCAATTAAAAAGCCAAATTCTAAACCATCTATTATATTCATATCTCCAAATAACCCATTTTCTATTGAAACTCTCACTCTCCCTTACCCTCACCAAACCAATGTCTTTTGAACTTATCTGTTCCCAGGGACCTTACCAAACACGACTCATTTTTATTATATACCAAATTTTCCATGAGAGTGCCCCACTGTCAGCGAAGTCTCACTCCTACATGAAAAAATGGCCTCAACTCACACACCAACAAATTTCTGCCCCACAACCTCTAAAATATCTAGATGTGTGGCACAGAGAGTGACAGCATATAAAGTATTATACTTTTGATACAGGACCCCTGAGGTTTTAAACCGTTGCGATCCTTCTCTGTCACCTCTGTGCTGGAGATGTGGGAAAGACAGAAGGACTTAATACCACAACTTTTGGCAATGTGAACTGATTGTCCCTTTTTGGTCCATGGTGTTATCAATGCTTCAGCAGATATTTGATACCTCTTTCCCAATGGACCCGGTACATCTCCTCCTGAGTCTCCCCCTCCCCGGCTTGGGAAAGGCCTCAAACAAACTTGCTTCCTTTATCTTACTGGCACAAAAAGAGCTATACCTTTCAAACTGGTTATCCACTCAACCCCCAGTCCAAGCTCAGCTATTGCAAGGTATCAAAGACATTCGTAGAATGGAGCACATGATGGCTATGGTAGAGGATACGATTCAAGGGTTTGACAAGATATGGGCTTCTTGGGATGACTCAGCCTTCAGCTCATTTCCTTAGACTATATAGCCCCTTGTCATCCTGTCAACAACCATCCAATAGCTCCCTCTGCGGTCCTAACTTCCCACTGTAATCCACTCCTAGTTCATCTTCCCTCTCCTTCCCCTGCTGGGTGACCACGCACCCTACACCCAATCCTTACTGGTTCTCTCTTTACAAGGGATCCTCTCAGTCAGATAATCAACATTGAATTTACCTCTTTTATATCATTGCCCTAATAACCGCTACATTTGTCCACAAGACATTTATTTGAATTTTTCTTTTATTTCTTTTTTTCTTTTTCCTTTTTTTTTTCCTTTTATTTTCTTTTTCTTTATTTTCATTTGCCATTCAATGTATACCTTCCTTCTCACAGCATACATAGATTGTTGGATATATAGCTATTGTTTTTTTTCTGAAATTATTTCAATAAAAATACAATTTATAAGAAAAGAGAGAGGCCCATATAACCCCCAAGGCAATAAAAGGAGGGCCGGAATGACAGGGGTTAATGGGGCATTAGGTACAGGGAGTTAATGGTAAGAGGGGATGATTAGTTATGGCTGTTCAGAGTGGGTATGGAGATGGGGGTGGAGCTTTGGGGGGAAGTGAGTTGGGGATGGAAAAGGGGTGGTCTTCAGCTGGAAGGGGAAGAGTGTGGAACAACTTCCCACCCTCCCGCCCTACATTTTGGGGGCATTTTTGTGTTTTGTTTTGGGGGACTTGAGCGTCCTAGGGAGCAGGTTGTCACACTTGGCGGGGTGCAAGGTCCTTGTAGGTCATATGGGCACATAAAAGGTATGGTGTAGGGACCCGTCTGAGGTACGGCTCCCAGTTGGTGTATGGGTACCTGCTAACTGTCTCAGAGTCGGTGGTTTTGAGACTGGAGACCTTAGAAGTGACTAGCAGGTACGGTGCTGGTTTTATGCCTATTGGGACCTTGGGCTCCATTTTATTTAATAAACTGTATGTTATGTTTTGAAAGGTTATTGATATGTTATTGGATATTTATATTTGTAATTTACTCCAATTATGTGTGGTGTGGTCATTAGATGAAAGGGTGGGGTTATTGGTATAGCAGGTAACAAGCCATAGTTGTTAATACCATAGTCATGTCAGTTTTGTGGGATGTGGCCAAACTGAAATATCAGAAGTAGCCATTTTTTGTGTCATTTTAAAACCTCTCAATATCCTGCAGTGTTGACGTTGAAGAGTACAAAGCCATCTTGGCGATAATCATAGCTGTCCGGGAGATTAACAATAACCCCAATCTTCTGCCCAATGTGACCCTGGGCTATCATATATTCAGTACTTGTAATGATCCATTGAAATCTTTGGCATATGTCATAAGGATATTGTCTGGAGAAAAGGAAGCTCCTAACTATTACTGTAAGGGACGTGGAGAATTTGCTGGTTTTATTGGTGACAGCACTTTCCATACAAATAATGCCATAGCCCAGTTACTTAGCTTGTATCGGTATACACAGGTAAGTGATCACTTCAATAGATTATGTGTGTGTAACATGTGTGTTCAATAGGGATGGGCTATCTGTTTGAGTTGAACATGAGTTTGACTCGAACATTGGCTGTTTTTGCCCGTTTGTCGAATAGCAAATAATTTGGGGTGTTTGCGGCAAATTCGAAAAGCTGCGGAACACCCTTTAAAAGTCTATGGGAGAAATCTAAAGTGCTAATTTTAAAGGTTAATATGCAAGTTATTGTCATAAAAAGTGTTTGGGGGAGGGGGCGTGGCGACCGCGCAGCGAGATGGTCGCACTCTAAGTGAGCTCAGCTCCGCGCTCAGGGAATAGCTACTCACAAGCCCGCTACGCGATCTCCACAACCGGCGAACCGTGCGCATCCGACCCCGGAGACACCCGCCGACAGAACCACCATGCGGAAAAGATCCCCCAAACAGCCGCACGCCTTAAAATTACATGACTTTTATCCGGCCTTGGATCGCGGGCCACACAAAGATGGCGGAGGAGGACAGCACACAGCGCAACACGCGCAGCCTCCAGTGCCAACGTCAGCGACGTCAATGGAGCAGCCACTCAGAGCAGAGCGCACAGTGGAAATGGAGGAGGAATCTGAAGCTCAGTCTTCCGAATCAGACTCCCCGAATAATTCTCCATCGACAAGGAGTCCTGCGAAGTCTAGACCCAGGCTGGAGTCTAGCAATAGATTACATCCCAGAACGGCGACGATGAACATGGCGACAGGTGGCGGCGGATTGGCCACCCAACAAATAGCGTATCCGATCGCACAATTCCCAACAACAGGTCAGCCCATCTCTGATACAACCCTAAAATAACTGTTGATGTTATTACGTGCATCGCTGCAAACAGATATGTTGTCGTGCTTGCAACAATGTAAAGCTGAAATCAGCGACCTAGGGGAAAGAGTGCACCAGGTAGAATCAAGAATGTGTGATGTCACCTCCTCGTTCAATGCATTGGTGGACTCTCATGCTGTGCAACACGAGGCTATAGAAAAGATCCACCTCAAAATGGCGGACATTGAGGACCGCTCCCGCAGAAACAATTTAACAATTCGGGGGGTTTCAGAAACAGTGACGGCACAACAACTCCCAACCTATGCCCAAGATCTTTTCAAAACCCTGGTCCCATCATTATCACCATTGGACCTGACAATAGATAGAATCCACAGGGTCCCAAAACCGACGTTCCTGCCTCAGGAAATTCCCCGTGATGTTCTACTGAGAATGCATTTTTTCACAGCCAAGGAACAAATACTTGACAAGCTACGGAGAGGGGAGAACATCCCGGAAGCGGCTGCCGCACTCCAAATCCTGCCTGACTTATCACAGTACACTCTGCAACTCCGACGCAACATGTCTACCCTAACCAAAGCCATGAGGAACCACAAAATTATGTATAAGTGGAAATACCCTGCCAAGTTACATGCTACCTATAATGGATCCACCCATCTCATCCGCACACTGGAAGAAGGGATGCAGCTCTTGAAGACATGGAACATCCTACCTCCTGACCCGGGTCAGGCTCCACACCAACCGACAGGGCAAACTCTAGCCAAGATATCTAACGACTGGCAAATGAAACCACGCCGGAGATCTACAGCCCGTCTCACCTGACTCTGCTACACAATTGCTTCCTCCACGCAAGTTCAAATCAGATTCCCTGAGTGCCCCTGGTACCCAACAGGTTTAGCCCCTCGAATTGGGCAATTGTTGCCTGGCCCATATGGGTCTTGTTTCTTATTTGCAAATTGCAGTTCATATTTTTCTTTTCCATTCTCGTTTTTTGTTTGATGTTTTCCTTCACGTTTTGTTTTTCGCCTCTAAAAATCGTATCTTCTACTTGAACTATGCTTATAGCAAAGCATCCAACGGACACATGAAAAGTCCACATCTTAGTTATTCGAGTCCACTCTACAAATTCTTTTTAGACTCACTCTTCTACTCCACAAACAACGAGTGCTCAGCAACAGATCTCATATACCACCTTGGAAGACCGAAACTTATGGAATCTCTACATCCTCCTACCAGGAACGAACGATGCGGAACAATCGCCAAAGTATTAAAAACGCATAAATACGGGCACATATGCTTCCTCACATACAGCCTAGTAGCCATTCGAGACTTCCCACTTAAACCTCAGAACGAACGGCTCACATCATTCCTAATTGGCTGAACATGAGCATTAACATTCTTTCCCTAAATGCACCGGGCCTAAACCACCCGGCCAAACGGCGATCTCTCTGGCAAGAAGCACTCAAGCAAAACGCGGACATATTGGCTGTGCAAGAAACACATTTTCATAAACTTGCTACACCATTGTGCACACACCAGAAATTCCCACACATTCTCCACTCTTCCATTACAGCGAAGAAAAGAGGGGTTATGATTGCTGTACGAGACTCGGTTAAATTTGAACTTAAATCCTCTGTAGTAGATCCTGATGGTAGGTTCATCATTATGGCCTGTAATATCAACATGATTGCTATTACTTTTGCTTGCATATATGCTCCTAACTCGCACCAATTGAAATTTTTGCGGAAAGTACTTAAACAAATTGAACAGGTGCGTGTTGGGAGCATACTCATATGTGGTGATTTTAATATGATTTTAGATAGTGGACTGGATACCTCTTCTGGAGTAAGGAACCACCTCCCTAATTTTAAAAAACTCCTACACCAGGAAGGTCTATTCGACGCCTGGCGTTGCCTGAACGCAAATGAAAGATCATACTCGTACTATTCTCCTAGATTCAATACTTACTCCAGGATAGATATGTACCTCACAGATTTAGATTTATTGCATAGAACTACCGGCTCCTCCATCCTCGATATAACGTGGTCGGACCACGCACCCATCACACTTACTATCGAGGGGGGTAGAACACATGCTTCGCCCCGCATATGGCGAAACAATGAAACTGTACTGCAAGACCCAAAATACTATACTGAAATCTCCCAACAACTTGTAGAATATTTTCAGATTAATGACCCTACATGCACTAATCCCTTTATAAATTGTAACACCCATAAGGCTTTCATTAGGGGGGCCCTTATTAAAATTAAATTAATTTAAACAGCCTACTAACCGAACTCCGCTCTCTAACTAACCGAACATCGCAACCAACAAAACCCATCTACTGATCTAGCAACACAACTATTCCAAATTAGATATAAAATTAGAGAATGGTATAGCATGCTCCATGATCATGCTATGGCAAGACTCTGGCTTAATTATTACAGAAACAATAACAAAGCAGGTAAATTCCTGGCCAACCGTTTAAAAGACAGACGCACCAGAACGTCGATCCCTTACCTACTTCACCCTAAAACAGCAGACAAGGTGGAACATCCCCAAAAAATAGCAGACGCCTTCGCAGATTACTACTCGTCACTCTATAATCTTCATACGGACCCCAATACAGTATCACCTACAAAGAAAACCATAGCATCATTTCTAGATAAAGTCAACCTGCCCTCGCTAACTGACACCCAACTTCAGGAACTAAGATCTCCAATTTCCCCCGCTGAGTTAGACAAAGCTATTCACTCCCTACCCTCCGGGAAATCCCCAGGCCCAGATGGGCTCTCTAATGTGTACTATAAAAAATTCAGCCAAATTCTATCCCCACATCTCCTATCTATCTTCAATGCAGCCAGGACAGCAGGCTCCTTCCCAGCTGAAATGCTTAAAGCCTATGTTGTCACCCTACCTAAACCAGGGAAATCTCCAGACACACCAGCCAACTTTCATCCCATTTCTCTCCTTAATGGAGACATTAAACTATACGCTAAAGTAATGGCAAATAGAATCTTTGACATTATGCCAAATTTAATTAATCCAGACCAAACTGGATTTATAAAGGGGAGGCAGGCCTCAGACGCCACGCGACGCCTACTAGGCCTCATTCACCAGGCTGGGACTCGCGGGACGCCTTCTCTGCTTCTTTCAATAGATGCGGAGAAGGCGTTCGACAGGGTCCACTGGGAGTACATGACAGAAGTACTTATAAAATTTGGTTTTCGGCATGAAGCACTGTCGGCTATCTTGGCGCTATACTCTACACCTTCAGCCCAAGTGTATACCATGGGGCTAGGGTCCAAAACATTTCACATATCGAATGGCACCCGCCAGGGGTGTCCTTTATCGCCCCTGATATTCAATATGATGATAGAGCCCCTGGCGGAGGCCATTAGATCTAACCCGCACATTTCTGATCTTAAGGCTAGAAGGAGAGACCATATAGTCAATTTGTTCGCGGACGATATAATACTGTTCCTATCAAACCCGGTCGTGTCACTTCCACACACACATAAGATCCTGGAGGAATTTGGTAAGATATCTTACTATAAAGTAAACTTTACAAAATCACTCATATTAGAACTAGGACTAAACCGTCACGTGAGATCTCACCTCAAGCAAGAGTTCCCATATGTCTGGGCGCCCAAACATATCACCTATTTAGGTATACAAATATCTAATAATCTATCCACTATTGCAGATCTTAACATCAAACATCTTGCACAAGAAATCCAAAAGACCATATCCCGTATTTCCAAAACTGTATTATCATGGGCGGGAAGAATAGCTGCATTTAAAATGCTAATCTTGCCAAAAATTCTATATATATTCCGAACCCTTCCAATTCCTTATAAGTCTGCACATTTCACAGAGCTGAATAAACTCCTCAAGCAGTACATATGGCAGGGCAAAAGAGCGAGATGCCCCTCTCATAAGCTTATCATGCACAAAAAGGCAGGTGGCATGGGTCTACCGGAACTTAAGGATTACTACTGGGCAGTAATACTAGCACAAGCCAAACTCTGGTTTTCACCTAACCCCGATCAACTATGGGTAGGCCTAGAAGAATGTATAGCACAAACTAATAATATGAGCCTCCTACTCATAGCGGACTCCCGGAAGCCTAGATCCCTGATACATCTATCCCCTACGATCGTAGCAACGGTCGCCGCATGGAGACATTTACTACAACAACAGAAATCAGGTCAACCCCACACGGTAGTCAGGATCCCAATTCAAACCTTGGAACTGCTGATTCCATACTGCAATATCTCAAAATGGAAGGAGAATGGCATAGAGTGGGTAGATGAACTATATACTCAAGAGGTTAGGAAATCGTTCGTCTCCATACGACACGCATACAACATCCCCCCAACTAGTATATATATTGTAGACATGTCACTGGAGAAGTGATCGAGGGGGTGTACATCTCACCTAGGTTGCTACACAGTGTGAGATGGTAAGTCCAGGATGGATCAGTTTCTCAGCAGCAATATGCTGCTGAGTTGTTATTTAATCTTGCCGGGCCTGGATTTATATGGAATGGCAGGTAGGTTTGGTAGAGGGACCTGTCATTCCACACCTCCCCCGATCCGGTTCTGGGTTTTGGATCAGGTGAGCTTTGATCCTAATTAGCCTGGGAAGGTAAAGGCTCTGCGGGGCCTGCAGGTGATCGCTCTCAGCCAGGGAAATGAACAGTCTGTGTGTTGGAGGAAGCTGCGAGCGCAGCCACTGCTGGAGCTAAAACCCACCCTGCGATATCCAGGCGAAAGACGCTGTGTTTATAAGTGTCAGATAGGTGAGAAGAACCTGTTAGTAAGCGCCCAGCCGGGCTAGGTTGTTTCTTTTATTCTTTTTCTGTTGTACTTAAAAAGCACGGTGTTGCCATACATTTTTGTTTGTTGGACTGTTTGTACCACGAATAAACGCCAAGGTCTGCTTTATAAATTCCAAGTCTGCTGTGAACTGTGTCCAAACTCACCCTACCCCGGGAAGATCCCTTACAATATGTATAATCAGGTGTCATCTTTTCTACAGAGATCTCCCCCACCAATTATCGAAGTTAACAGCCCAATATGGCAGTATTTTGTGTCTCCCACCCTCAAAACCCGAGGCATTTCACTTATTTACAACACCTTACAATACAAGCAATGCCTAGTAAAATCTCCCTCCATGATTACTTGGGAGAGAGATTTGAACCAAACATATGATATAAGCCAGTGGAGTAAAGCCCTTGCATATAACTATGTGGCCACTCACTGCGCCAACCACTGGGAGCTAAACCAAAAAATTCTCCATAAATGGTACAGGACTCCGCACCAACTGGCAAGAATGTTCTCCACGCACTCTTCGCTTTGCTGGAGAGATTGCGGCAGTGTAGGTACCATCTTACATATTTTTTGGCATTGCAAAAATTTTTCTAGCTATTGGAGGAAGATATTTGGCATACTCACGGAAATCACCGGAATAATTCTACCCCCAAATCCAGCCTTAGCGATACTGCACCTTAGTATAGATGACTACCCACCCCAATTCCGCATTGTAGTGATACACGTTTTAGCTACTGCCAAATTAATAATTGCCCGTCATTGGAAAAGTACACAATCCCCGAATCCTTCTGAAGTACTAGTCCAGGTGAACTTAAACTATCATTATGAAAGATTGTTAGCACTGAGAAACTCTTGCGGCTTGAAATTTGACCAGCAATGGAAGTGCTGGATAGAGTGGTACAGGAAATAATCTGCCTGACAATGTGATACTTCTTACCTAGAAGCACGCCAGATGGCCCCCGTCACAGCGTGATCCCAGATGGGGTGCCGGGGAGCCAGATGGCGTTCCCAAACTGAGAAAATTGAACATCCTATGTATTCACAACAGTTGTATTCCAACCAATCCCACTGAATTGTTTACAAAGTTATGAATGTGTCATTAGAGGTGAAATGCTTAAACTACGTTCATAAACGTAATTCTCTTTTCTTTTTCTTTCCTTTCTCTCCTTTCTTTCTCTCTTTGCTTAACTTTGGTTGTTAATTAATATTCCGTAGTCTACCACTACTTGTACTTGTTTTATTATTTGTACCATGAAAAATTTTCAATAAAAATTATAAAAAAAAAAAAAAAAAAAGTGTTTGGGGACCCGGGTCCTGCCCCAGGGGACATGTATCAATGCAAAAGAAAGTTTTAAAAACGACAGTTTTTTCAGGAGCAGTGATTTTAATAATGATTAAAGTGAAACAATAAAAGTGAAATATTCCTTTAAATTTCGTACCTGGGGGGTGTGTATAGTATGCCTGTAAAGTTGCGCATGTTTCCCGTGTTTAGAACAGTCTGACAGCAAAATGACATTTCTAAAGGAAAAAAAAGTAATTTAAAAGTACTAGCGCTATTGCCGGCTATTAACCACTTGGGATCCGCGCTATTGCAAAATGACGGCAATAGCGCGGACCCACATTTTCGGGACTACGTCTATTGACGTAGTCCCGGTTACGAGCGGCCTGCGCGCCCCCTGAGGGGCGCGCGCGGCGCGCTCTGTGATCGGCGAGTCCGTGAGACTCGCCTGATCACCGATCCGTGTAAGGGGTCGATCCCGACCCCTTATCACGTGATCAGCTGTCAGCCAATGACAGCTGATCATGTGATAAAACGGAGCCGGTAATCGGCTAGTATTCCTCCTCGCGCTGACAGCGCGAGGAGAAAAAAAAAAAGCCGATCGCCGGCGGCCGTGTTCGGGACATCAGTCCCGATCACGGCCAGCAATTTAAAAGGACACCTGCCCCCTGCCAGTGCCCACCTGCCACCCGCAGTGCCATCCTGAAATAAAGTAAGTGCCCCCCTGTCAGTGCCACCCAGCAGTGCCCATAGTGCCCACAGTGCCACCCAGCAGTGCCCACAGTGCCACCCAGCAGTGCCCACAGTGCCACCCACAGTGCCACCCAGCAGTGCCACCCACAGTGCCACCCAAAATCTGCCTCAGGTGCTGCACCCCAGTGCCGCCCATCAGTGCCCAGCAGTGCCGCCCATCAGTGCCCAGCAGTGCCGCCCATCAGTGCCCAGCAGTGCCACCTATCAGAGCCACCTATCAGTGCCACCTATCAGTGCCCATCAGTCCCATCTATCTGTGGTACCTATCAGTGCCCATCCGTGCCACCCATCCGTGCCACTTATCCGTGCCACCCATCCGTGCCATCTTATCTGTGCCCATCTTTGCCCATCAGTGCCGCCTTATCTGTGCCCATCGGTGCCGCCTTATCTGTGCCTATTAGTGCCGCCTTAACTATGCCTATCAGTGCCCACCAGTGCAGCCTATCAGTGCCCACCAATGCAGCCCATCAGTGCCCACCAATGCAGCCCATCAGTGCCCACCAATGCAGCCTATCAGTGCCGCCTAATCAGCGCACTTCAATGAAGGAGAAAAATGACCCGTTTGCAAAATTTTATAACAAACTATTAAAACATGATTTTTTTTTTTGCATCTTTTTTTGTTTGTTTAGCAAAAAATAAAACTCCGAGCTGTAACTAAATACCACCAAAAGAAAGCTCTATTTGTGGGAAAAAAATGATAAAAAATTCATTTGGGTACAGTGTTGTATGGCCGCGCAATTGTCACTCAAAGTGCATCAGCGCTGAAAGCTGAAAATTGGTCTGGGACTGAGGGGGGTTTAAGTGCCCAGTAAGCAAGTGGTTAATGAATTGTCGGTCCCGACAATACACATAAAAGTCATTGAAAGTAATTGAAAAAAAAATGCGTGGGAGTCACCCAAAATTCCATTATCAGGCCTGGATTTTAACCACTTCAATACAGGGCACTTAAACACCTTCCTGCCCAGACCAATTTTGAGCTTTCAGCGCTGTCGCACTTTGAATGACAATTGCGCGGTCATACTACACTGTACCCAAATGAAATTTTTATCATTTTTTCCCACAAATAGAGCTTTCTTTTGGTGGTATTTGATCACCTCTACGGTTTTTATTTTTTGCGCTACAAGTAAAAAAATACCGAAAATTTTGAAAAAAAAAATGTTTTTTTTTTGTTTTAGTTCCAAAACTTTGTAAATAAGTAAGTTTTCTCCTTCACTGATGGGCACTGATGGGGCTACACTGATGGGCACTGATAAGGCGGCACTGATGGGCACCAATGTGGCACCAATGAAGTGGCACTGATAGGCGGCACTGATGGGCGACACGGATGGGCGACACGGATGGGCGACACGGACGGACACTGATAGGTGGCACAAATTGGCACTGATAGCTGGCACGGATGGGCGGCACAGATGGGCAGCACAGATGGGCGGCACAGATGGGCATGGATAGGCGGCACAGATGGGCATGGATAGGCGGCACAGATGGGCATGGATGGGCATGGATAGGCGGCACAGGTGGGCACTGATAGGCGGCACAGGTGGGCACTCATAGGCGGCACAGGTGGGCACTCATAGGCGGCATTGGTGTTATACTATAGTAATGGATGCCAATCAGTGCCAAACAATAATGCATGCCAATCAGTGATGCCCATTGTGGGCACTGATTAGCATCCATTATGGGCACTGATTGGCACCCATTGTGCTGACTGGCATCCCTGGTGGTCTAGGGAGGATTACCTTTTCCCTGGTGGTCTGGTGGTGTCCCTGGTGGTCCAGTGTGGGCATCCTCGGGGGGGCTGTGCTGATAATCGATCAGCACAGACCCCCCCTGACAGATGCGAGTGAGGGAAAGCCGATCACCGGCTCTTCCCATTTACACTGTGATCAGCCGTGATTGGACACGGCTGATCACGTGGTAAAGAGTCTCCGTCGAAGACTCTTTACCGAGATCGTAGTTGCCGGGTGTCAGACTGACACCCCACAACAACGATCGCCGCGATGCGTGCCCCCGGGGGTGCGCAGCGGCTCATAATCCTGATCACGTCATATGACGTCCGGTCAGGATTATGAAACCACTTTGCCGCCGTCAATTGCCTATAGGGCGGGCGGCAAGTGGTTAAGGGGGACTCAATGCCAAAATGAAAAAAAAATAAAATGGCGTGGGGGTTCCCCCAAAATTCCACACCAGACCCTTATCAGAGCATGCAACCTGGCAGGCCGCAGGAAAAGAGGGGGGGTGAGAGAGTGCCCCCTCCTGAACCGTAGCAGGCCACATGCCCTCAACATGGGGAGGATGTCCCCATGTTGATGTTGACAAGGGCCTCATCCCCACATCCCTTGCCTGGTGATTGTGGGGGTCTGCAGGCGGTGGGGGGCTTATCAGAATCTGGAAGCCCCCTTTAACAAAGGCACTAATCGCCCTGGATGAGTGTGCTCTTAATCTGAGAAGGAAGAGTTTTCTTTTTTAAGCTGACGCTTGATCAATCACTTGACAAATCCATTTGTAAAATAGTGGATCTTGACGCTGCCTGTCCATATCTTGGACCCTCTGGCAGTACAAACAAAACATGTGTTTTGCGAACCTTAGCCTTTAAATAGATTCTGATCGCTCTTACTACATCAAGAGACTGTAGTGCTTTCTCTTCCCCTGATTAAGGCTTCTGGGGAGAAAGAAGGAAGAATGATATCTTGGTTTAAATGAAAACCTGTTACCACTTTTGGTAAAAATTCAGGATGAGGACATAAAACCACCTCATCCTTATGCATGATGAAATATGGCTCTTACAAGACAGAGCCATTAGTTCCAATATTCTTCTAGCAGAAGAAATGGCAAGCAAAAAAGATTATCTTTCTTGTCAAAGAACCAAGAGAGTTTCTCGTAAGGTTCCTACGGCTGATTTAACAAAGCCGACAAGACCAATTTTAAATCCTAAGGATTTAGAGGTGTCTTGATAGGGGGCATAAACCATGTTACCCCCTGAATAAGCTATGCACCAAGAGTGGGAAGCAAGAAGCCATAGGAAAAGACATTGACACAGCGTGGATCTGGCTGTTGATAAAAGTCAAGGCCAGCTTCATTTCAGATCCCATATGCAGGAATCCTGCCTATTGACATACTTCCTGGGGTACCAACCCCTGGATGCATACCAAGAAACCTATGCCTTCCAGACTCAAAAGTAAGTGATTCTGGGAGCCAGCTTCCTGGGCTTAGTCAAAGTAGACACTAATGGAGGAGATCGCCCACGATTTTTTAAAGAGTGGGATTCAACTGTCAAACCTGTTAAACTCCTTGTCCGTAAAGCAGGATAAAATACCGGACCTTGTGCAAGAAGGTCTGGCTATATTGGCAAGTCCAAACGACTTCTACTGCCCTCTTTATGATCTCGATAAATTAAGATCTTCTGGGACACGGCTTGGGCCACCAGAATCACCTCCCCTTTTTTTCCTGCTTAATCCTGTGGAGAAGGCGCGGAAGTAGCAGAACTGGAGGGAATGCATAGATCAGTGAAAACTGATCCTCTGGGAAGACTAATGCGTCTGTTCCGCCTGCTAGTGGACCCCTTGTTCGACATAAAGTTGTCGACCTTATTAATGAATCTGGATGCGAATAGGTCCATGTCCGGAATACTCCATCTGACATATTGCTAGGAAGATGTCAGGGTGAAGAGATCATTAGAGATGGCCTTGCGGTTCCCCGGCGGTTGGTATGTGGCGAACTTTGCTCGTTCGCAATTCGCCAAACCGGCGGACTTCTGGCGCTGTTCGCGGTGGACATATTCGTTTACATTGTGAAGAACTTTGACCCATGACACATCCATCATGGGGTACAGGACAGCAAATTGAGACATTTCAGTACATGGACATACCCCCTACCTTTTAGATAGACCTGATCTGGCGGCCATTTTACATTCTGTCTTTTGTCAGTGTAGGGAAAGGACGCTGTGTGGAGCAGGGACAGTCAGTCTGTAATCGCTAGCTATTACTATTAGGTCCAAAAAAATTCCGTTTAAGGACTGGTATAGGTGCAGCTGTTGTTTCTCAGTGTAGGGACAGTTTGGTGTTTGGAGCAGGGACAGTCTGCAATTCACTAGCTACTATTAGGTCCACAAAGGTTCTTTTAAGGACTGGTATAGGTGTACAGTATATAGTGTTTTAATACACTTATAATATACTTTCTTTCCAATATAGAAAGCATATTATAGTGCACTGTAGTGCTGACCGATTCTGCAGCTGTCTTTTCTCAGTGTAGAAATAGGCCGCGTACACACGGGTGGAATGTCTGCCCAACTTAGTCCACCGAAACACATTTCAGCGGACAGTCCGCTCGTGTGTGGGCTTCAGCGGACTTTTTCAGCGGACTGTCTGACGAACAAAGTCTTACGGAATTTCCGTAAGATTGTCCGTTGAAACTTGGTTTGAGCGGACAGTCCGCCCGTGTGTGTGCCAGTCCGCTGTACTTTCGAAATGAGCGGACTTTTCCTGCCCGGAGAAAAGTCTGCTCATTTCGAGGGCGTGTCCAGGTAGGCAGGGCCCGCGAGGAAGACGTCGCGGGCCCCGCCGCCTGGTATGGACTTAAAGGGGAACCCCAACGCCGAAAAAAAATAGGCGTGGGGGTTCCCCCCAAGTCCACAACAGACCCTTGTCCGAGCATGCTACCCGGCCGGCCAGGAAAGGGGGGCGAGCGAGCGCACCCCCCCGAGCCGTACCAGGCCGCATGCCCTCAACATGGGGGGTGCCTTGGGGAAGGGGGGGCCGCGTGGCCCCCCACCCCAAAGCACCTTGTCCCCATGTTGATGAGGACAAGGGCCTCTTCCCGACAACCCTGGCCGTTGGTTGTCGGGGTCTGCGGGCGGGGGCTTATCGGAATCCGGGAGCCCCCTTTAATAAGGGGGCCCCTGGATACCGGCCTCCCACCTACAATGTACCCCTACCCATTCACCTGTGGAAAAAAAACACAAAAAAAAACACAACACAGGGTTAAAATATTTTATTGCACAGCTCCGGGGGTCTTCCGTCTTCGGGGGTCTTCTCGCCGGACTCTTGCTAGCGGAGGAGTCCAGCTTTCTTCCTCCCCGCCGCCGGCCTCTTCTCCCGACTTCGGGGGTCTTGTCCCCCTCTTCGGTTCTTCTGCCGGGCCACCGCGCCTTCTTATAGCTCTTTTAGAGGCGGTGGCCCGGTCTTCTGTCGCCGCTGTCGCTGTCGTCGCCGCCGCTGTCGTCGCCGCCGCCTTCCGTTCTTCTTCTTCTTCTTCTTCTTCCCCAGGAGATGTTGCCTCGACGATCTCTCCGGCCGGAATGCCAGAGCCACGCTGCGCGTCCACTTATATAGTGACAATGGGGCGGTGTCACATGGTATATGTCACATGGGTTGGTGTCACATGGTGTCCCCGCCCCCTTACGATGTCATAGTCCCCATGTGACATCAACCCATGTGACATATACCATGTGACACCGCCCCATTGTCACTATATAAGTGGCCGCGCAGCGCGGCTCTGGCATTCCGGCCGGAGAGATCATCGAGGCAACATCTCCTGGGGAAGAAGAAGAAGAAGAAGAAGAACGGAAGGCGGCGGCGACGACAGCGACAGTGGCGACAGAAGACCAGGCCACCGCCTCTAAAAGAGCTATAAGAAGGCGCGGTGGCCCGGCAGAAGAACCGAAGAGGGGGACAAGACCCCCAAAGTAGGGAGAAGAGGCCGGCGGCGGGGAGGAAGAAAGCCGGACTCCTCCGCTAGCAAAAGAGCTATAAGAAGATAGCGGTGGAGTCCGGCGAGAAGACCCCCGAAGACGGAAGACCCCCGGAGCTGTGCAATAAAATATTTTAACCCTGTGTTGTGTTTTTTTTGTACTTTTATTTTACAGGTGAATGGGTAGGGGTACATTGTACCCCATACTCATTCACATAGGGTGGGGCCCGGTATCCGGGGGCCCCCTTATTAAAGGGGCTCCCAGATTCCAATAAGCCCCCCACCCGCAGACCCCGACAACCAACGGCCAGGGTTGTCGGGAAGAGGCCCTTGTCCTCATCAACATGGGGACAAGGTGCTTTGGGGTGGGGGGGCCGCGCGGCCCCCCTTCCCCAAGGCACCCCCCATGTTGAGGGCACGCGGCCTGGTACGGCTCGGGGGGGGCTCGCTCGCCTCCCTTTCCTGGCCGGCCGGGTAGCGTGCTCGGACAAGGGTCTGTTGTGGACTTGGGGGGGACCCCCATGCCGATTTTTTTTTGGCGTTGGGGTTCCCCTTTAAGTCCATACCAGGTCGCGGGCCCCGCCTACCTGGAGACGCGCTCGAAATGAGCGGACTTTCCTCCGCGTGTGTGGGCGAGTCCGTTCATTTCAAAAGTTGAGCGGATTGTATGGCGGACTTAGTCCGCTGTATTAGTCCGCTCAAAAAGTGTCGTGTGTGGGCAAGTCCGTTCATTCAAAAGTTTGGACGGACTGTCTGTCGGATTGTCTGACGAACTTAGTTGGGCAGACAATCCGCCCGTGTGTACGCGGCCATAGAGTTTGCTTTTTGGAGCAGGGACAGTTTGTAATTCACTAGCTAGCTTCTATTAGGTCCACAAACGTCCTTTTAACCACTTGACCACTGGGCACTTAAACACCCTTAATAACCAGACCAATTTTCAGCTTTCGGTGCTCTCGCATTTTGAATGACAATTACTCAGTCATGCAACACTGGACCTATATGAAATTTTTGTCCTTTTTTTCACACAAATAGAGCTTTCTTTTGGTGGTATTTAATCACCGCTGGGTTTTTTATTTTTTGTGCTATAAAGGAAAAAATACCGAAAATTCTGTAAAAAAATTAATTTTCTTTGTTTCTGTTAGAAAATTTAGCAGATTAGTAATTTTTTCTTCATAAATTTTGGCCAAAATTTATACTACTACATATCTTTGGTAAAAATAAGTACAAATTGGTGGATATTATTTGGTCTTTGTGAAAGTTATAGCGTCCACAAGCTATGGTGCCAATATCTGAAAATTGATCACACCTGAAGTACTGATGGCCTATTTCAATTCTTGAGACCCTAACATGCCAGAAAAGTACAAATACCCCCCAAATGACCCCTTTTTGGAAAGAAGACATTCCAAGGTATTTAGTAAGAGGCATGATGAGTTTTTTGAAGTTGTCATTTTTTCCCACAATTCTTTGCAAAATCAAGATTTTTTTTACACCCCAAAACACATTCTGCTATTACTCCCGAGTACGGCGATACCACATGTGTGAGACTTTTACACAGCGTGGCCACATACAGAGGCCCAACATGCAGGGAGCGCCATCAGGTGTTCTGGAGCATCCAGGACAATTCTGACATTTCTCTCCTACATGTAAAAATGATCATTTATTTGCTAGAAAATTACATAGAACTCCAAAACATTATATATGTTTTTTTAGCAAACACCCTGGAGAATACAATGGTGGTCTTTGCAACTTTTTATCTCGCACGGTATTTGCGCAGTAATTTTTCGAATGCTTTTTTTTGGAAAAAAAAACAGTTTTGGGCTTAAAAAAAAAAAAAAAAACAGTAAAGTTAGCCCAATTTTTCCATAATGTGAAAGATGAAGTTACGCTGAGTAAATAGATACCTAATATGTCACTCTTCAAAATTGCACACGCTCGTGGAATGGCGCCAAACGTCGCTACTTAAAAATCCCCATAGGCGACGATTTAATTTTTTTTTTACTGGTTATATGTTTTGAGTTACAGAGGAGGTCTAGGGCTAGAATTATTGCTCTCGCTCTAACGTTCGCAGCGATACCTCACATGTGTGGTTTGAACACCGTTTTCATATGTGGGCGGGACTTACGTATGCGCTCGCTTCTGCATGCGAGCACATGGGGACAGGGGCGCTTTAAAAAAAAACATTTTTTTTTATTGTTCATTTTACTTTATTTATTTTAGTTTGACATTTTTTTCCCCAAAAATAATTTTTTGATCACTTTTATTCCTATTACAAGGAATGTAAACATCCCTTGTAATAGGAATATGGCATGACAGGTCCTCTTTACAGTGAGATATGGGGTCAATAAGACCCACATCTCACCTCTAAGCTGGGAAGCCTGAAAAAAAAAAAAAAGATTCTGTCTTTGATCGTATTAGCGATTCGGTAGAAGCACCGGAGGGCGGCGGGGGGGGGGATGTCTATGGCTGGGTATTGCAGGGTATCACCGACTATGGCTGGGTATCTCAGAGTATGGCGTTGCAGAGTATTGCATTGCAGGGTATTGGCGGGTGTTGCAGAGCATTGCAGAGTGTTGCAGGGTATTGGCGGGTGTTGCAGAGCATTGCAGAGTGTTGCAGGGTATTGGCGGGTGTTGCAGAGTGTTGCAGGGCGTTGCGGAGTGTTGCAGGGCGTTGCGGAGTGTTGCAGGGCGTTGCGGAGTGTTGCAAGGTGTTGCGGAGTGTTGCAGGGTATTGCGGAGTGTTGCAGGGTATTGCGGAGTGTTGCAAGGTGTTGCGGAGTGTTGCAAGGTGTTGCGGAGCGTTGCAAGGTTTTGCGGAGCGTTGCAGGGTATTGCGGAGTGTTGCAGGGCATTGCGGAGTGTTGCAGGGCATTGCGGAGTGTTGCAGGGCAATGCGGAGTGTTGCAGGGCAATGCAGAGTGTTGCAGGGCAATGCAGAGTGCTGCAGGGCAATGCAGAGTGCTGCAGGGTAATGCAGAGTGTTGCAGGGTAATGCAGAGTAATGGGGGTATTGCAGAGTAATGGGGGTATTGCAGAGTAATGCAGAGTAATGGGGGTATTGCAGAGTAATGGGGGCATTGCAGAGTAATGCAGAGTAATGGGGGTATTGCAGAGTAATGGCAGGGTATTGCAGAGTGTTGGCAGGGAATTGAGGGGTTAATTTTCGGTGCGCAGCGATGTGGGCACTGCAGATGCAGCCCACATCGCTGCTGACACCGATCTCTTCCCCCTCCGCTGTACCGATCGGTACAGAGAGGGGGAGGGAGGAACCGGCGTCATAACATGACGCCGGTTTGTTTACAAGTGATCACTCCGTCATTTGACGGAGCGATCACGTGGTAAACGCCCGCGCTGAGCGGCCGTTTACCGCGATTCGTGATGATTCGTGGTCCACAGGACCCGGCGGTCACGGATGCTCTCAAGTGCGCGCCCCAGGGGGTGCGCGAGAGCAGAATTCTGGGAGGCCATTAATTAACGGCCTCTCAGAGTTAAACAACCGCCCTGAAGCCGTTAATCAGCAATGGGCGGTTGTTAAGTGGTTAAGGACTGGTATAGGTGTACTATTTGGTGTGCAGTATATAGGGGTGTAATACGCATATAAAATACTTTCAAATATAGAAAGCATAGTATAGTGCATTTCCACTGTACAGCATTGTGACTGCTGAGAGGGACTGCAGCGATACTACAAAAAGTGACAAACGCAATTGGAAAAAAAGTATTATAACTGGTGTGATAGACCAGTGGCCCCCCCAAAACGACAGATTGAAGTGGGGTGTTATATACCTTCTTCCACATATACTGTACTTCTCTAGCCACTTGGCGCCCATACTACGTCTATTGACGTCATGGGCTTTCGGTGGTTATATCTCAATGATGCCTGAGGCCACAGACATCATTCAGATATCGGCATTTTCAGGCGGGGATTCCCTTCACCATAAGAACGATCATAGCGGCTGTTCCACTGCTTGATCGTTCTTACGGGCGGCGGGAGGGGACCCCACCTCCCGCCGCCCTCCGGTGCTTGTACCGACTCACCGCTTCCATCGGTGAGTCGGTCACAGGATCCGCTGCCCCCCGCAAGTTACCATAGAGATTTCCGGCAGACCAGATCATCCATGGAGTCTCTATGATCGTTCGGAGGCTGGGCGCAATGTTATGATGTCACGCCCGGCCTCGGTATTCAAATTAATGGCGCCGATCTGGCAGGAAAGCCAGGATCGTTTATTTATTTTTAAAATTTTATTCTTCCCAGCCTAGAGGTGAGATATGGGGTCTTATTGACCCCATATCTCACTGTAAATACGTCCGATCGTGCCATATTCCTATTACAAGGGATGTTTACATTCCTTGTAATAGTAATAAAAGTCATCAATTTTTATTTTATTTTTTTAAGTGTCAAACTAAAAAAATAAAAATAAAATTAACAATAAAAAAAAATGTAAAGCGCCCCTGCGCCCGTGAGCTCGTACACAGAAGCGAATGCATACGTAAGTCCCGCCCACATATGAAAACGGTGTTCAAACCATATATGTGAGGTATCGCCGCAAACGTTAGAGTGAGAGCAATAATTCTAGCCCTACACCTCCTCTGTAAACCAAAACATGTAACCAGTAAAAAAATGTAAAGTGTCGCCTATGGGGATTTTTAAATACCAAAGTTTGGCGCCATTCTACGAGCGCATGCAATTTTGAAGAGTGACATGTTGGGTATCTATTCACTCGGCGTATCCTCCTCTTTCACATTATGCAAAAAAATTGGGCTAACTTTACTGGTTTTTTTTTAAGCATGAAATTTTTTTTTTCTGAAAAAAATGTGTTTGAAAAATTGCTGCGCAAATACCGTGCGAGATAAAAAGTTGCAACAACCGTCATTGTATTCTCTAGGGTCTTTGCTAAAAAAAAATATAACGTTTGGGGGTTCTATGTAATTTTATAGCAAAAAAATTAGGAATTTTACATGTAGGAGAGAAATGTCAGAATTGGCCTGGGCGCGAAGTGGCTAGAGACTTTTGTCACAGGGTCATTTAAAAAATGACATGCATGGTGTCAGTGCTCTCTCTCTTTATCTTGGTGCTGGTGTCAGTGCTCTCTATCTCGGTGCTGGTGTCAGTGCTCTCTATCACGGTGCTGGTGTCAGTGCTCTCTATCTTGGTGCTGGTGTCAGTGCTCTCTATTAGTGATGGACGAACTTTCGACGGGACGTTTCGCGAACGCGGACCGCGAACGCGGCCGATAGTTCGCGAAACGAAACGTTCACGGCGGGCCCCATTCACTTCAATGGGAGGCGAACTTCGCAAACCTACAGGTCAAATTTGCAGCCACAAAATAATTATTAGCTGTGCAAACATAGTCCCACCACATGGCCAATGACATAACACATGTATGAGGTGAATCTGGGACCGACAACTACAAGCATTCTTTTTGTATATGGGAAATTGTTGTGACAATTCAGGACTGTGGAGCGCATGAAGGCAATGGAGGAGAGGGAAGGTCAGGGACCAGGGTAGGCAAAGAGGAGGGTGCAGGAGATGATCACCAGCAGCGTGACATACAGCAATGACACCTGCACCGTGATAGAGTCATCTGACACCAGCACCATGATAGAGAGCACTGACATCAGCAGCGTGACATACAGCAATGACACCTGCACCGTGATTGAGTGATCTGACAACAGCACCGTGATAGAGAGCATTGACATCAGCAGCATGACATAAAGCACTCACACCAGCACTGTGATATACAGCACTGACAGCAGCACCGTGATAGAGAGCACTGACATCAGCAACATGACATAAAGCACTCACACCAGCACCGTGATATACAGCACTGACAGCAGCACCGTGACAGAGAGCACTGACATCAGCAGCGTGACATAAAGCACTCACACCAGAACCGTGATATACAGCACTGACAGCAGCACCGTGACAGAGAGCACTGACATCAGCAGCGTAACATAAAGCACTCACACCAGCACCGTGATATACAGCACTGACAGCAGCACCGTGACAGAGAGCACTGACATCAGCAGCGTGACATAAAGCACTCACACCAGCACCGTGATATACAGCACTGACAGCAGCACCGTGACAGAGAGCACTGACATCAGCACCATGATATACAGCACTGACACCTGCACCGTATGCAGCCCCAGGAGGAAGTCAGCATAGCACAGGGATGGTGGGAGCCCCTCATAATGAGCATAGCACAGGGATGGTGGAAGCCCCTCATAATGAGCATAGCACAGGAATGGTGGGAGCCCCTCATAATAAGCAGCCCCAGGAGTAAGTCAGCACAGCACAGGGATGGTGTGATCCTCTCATAATGAGCATAGCACAGGGATGGTGGGAGCACCTCAAAATATGCACAGAAGAGGTACAGCCTTAGGAGGATGTCAGCACAGCACAGGGATGGTGGGAGCCCCTCATAATGAGCATAGCACAGGGATGGTGGAAGCCCCTCATAATGAGCATAGCACAGGAATGGTGGGAGCCCCTCATAATAAGCAGCCCCAGGAGTAAGTCAGCACAGCACAGGGATGGTGTGATCCTCTCATAATGAGCATAGCACAGGGATGGTGGGAGCACCTCAAAATATGCACAGAAGAGGTACAGCCTTAGGAGGATGTCAGCACAGCACAGGGATGGTGGGAGCCCCTCATAATAAGCAGCCCCAGTAGAAATATGACACCGCTCAACCTCTTCAAACAGGAGGGTACGGGCATATAGTAAGGTGTGCTTTTTTTGGACAAGGAAGTGAGCCAAATGAAAAAAGAAAGTCTCTGTGCTCTATTAAAAAAATTGTTTCTAGACATATACATGGTCTACTGGTCACATGTGTTGAATTCCTCTGAGATCCATGCCTCATTCATTTTTAGAAATGTGAGGTAGTTAACACTCGTGAGCTAGGCGAGTACGCTTATCGGTCGCGATCCCCCCTGCTGTGCTGAACGTCCTTTCGGACAGGACACTGGATGAGGGGCAAGCCAACAGTTCGATTGCAAATTGGGCAAGCTCTGGCCAGAGGTCAAGCCTGCCCACCCAGTAGTCCAGGGATTCATCACTCCTCAGAGCGTCCACATCGGCCGTTAACCCGATGTAGTCGAACACCTGATGGTCTAGGCCTTCCCTGATGCTGGATCTGAATGACACCTGTCGATAGGTTGGCTGAAAGAATGACCTCATATCCAAACTTACCAACACATCTTCAAACCGGCCTCTTCTTGCAGGCACTGTTGGATTGGTACCCGCAACTCTTTCTCTGGGAGTGGGAAATGCTCCTCTGCCAGCGCACGCAAAAACAGAATGCAGCATTTCTCGAAGCAAGGCCTGGAAGTGCTGCATTCTGACAGCCCTCTGTGACGGCGGTAACATTTCCGCCATTTTGTGTTTGTACCGGGGGGTCTAAGTACGTTGCCACCCAGTACTGGTCCATGACCCTTATACTTTTTATACGGGGGTCCCTATTAAAACACTGGAGCATGAAGGCCCCCATTTGCACTAAAGTGGAAGCGGTGTGGTGGCCTGGCTCCTGCTCATCATCCAGGATAATGTCGTCCTCTTCATTCTCCTCGCCCCATCCACGCACAACAGGGATCCCAGAAAGGTTTAAAGTATGCTCTTCTTGCTCCTCTTCATCCTCCCCGGCACCATCCTCCTCTGACTCCTCTTCAGACTCCTGTTGTTGACTTGTCTCAGATAGAGTAGCCCCCCTGGGAATTCATCCAGCATTGCGACTTCCTCATCTTCCCGCTCCTGCTCCTCCACAGCTTGATCAATGACACGACGCAATGCACGCTCCATAAAGAAGGCATAAGGTACCATGTCACTGATGGCACCATGGCTGCGACTGACCAGTTTGGTGATCTCCTCAAATGGGCGCAGAAGTCTGCATGCATCGCGCATGAGCAGCCACTGGCGCAGTGAAAAAAAACACAGCTCCCCAGAACCGGTTCTGCCGCAGAGTTCATACAGGTAGACGTTAACTGCACGTTTCTGCTGGAGCAGCTTATCAAGCATATAGAAGGTTGAGTTCCATCACGTCGGGCAATCGCAAATAAGATGTCTGACCGGCAGATTGTGTCGCCACTGAATGTCAAGATCTTCTGAAATGGGCCGAGATTTTCCTTGTCTGCCGCAAGATGTCCTGGACCCCAGGGTATTTGACAAGGAATCGCTGCACGACCAAGTTTAAGACATGTGCCATGCATGGCACGTGCGTGATTTTGCCCTGTTTCAATGCGCTAAGCAGATTGGCACAGTTGTCACACACCACTTTACCAACTGTCAAATTGAGCGGTGTTAGCCACTGATCTGCCTGTGAACGCAAAGCTGAAAGGAGTGCCGGCCCTGTGTGGGCTTCCAGGCACAACAGACGCAGCAGGGCATGGCAACGTCTCACCTGGTATGTCGAATAGGTTCTGGGGAGCTTGGGCGGTGCAGCGGAAGAGACGCTAGCAGCGGAAAAGGAGGAGTCAGCTGAGGAGGAGAGGGAGGAGGATGGAGGAGGAGGAGGAGGAGAAGAAGAGTCAGGTCTGCATGCAATCAGTGGCGGTAAAATCAAATCTACACGGGTGCCACGGGTTACATGCTTGACGGCCGTCAGAAGGTTCACCCAGTGGGCAGTAAAAGTGATATACCTTCCCTGCCAGTGTTTGTTAGACCACGTGTCTGTGGTCAGATGTATCTTGGCACCGACACTGTGTGCCAAAGATACATTCACTTGCCGCTGAACATGGCCATATAGCTCTGGGATGCCCTTCTCTGAGAAATACTTCCTTTCTGGGACCTTCCATTGTGGTGTTCCAATGGCCACAAATTTGCAAAAGGCCTCCGAATCCACCAGTTTATATGGCAGTAGTTGGCGGGCTATGTGTTCTGACAAGCCAGCTGTCAACCGTTGGGCAAGAGGGTTATCCGGCGTCATCATTTTTTACGCTCGAACATTAGGCCCACGGAAGCCTGCCTTTTTGCAGAAAAACGTGAGCTTGGCGTGATGGAAGGTGGAGTGGAGGACAATTGTGAGGAAAGAGGAGAAGGAGAAGTAGAAGACGAGGCTGGACGGTGAGAGCCTGGAGTGTGGCTTTGTGTGTTCCATTGCTCCCACTGGTCTCGATGATGGCAGCTCATGTGCCTTCTTAAGGCGGTCATCTCTAGGTGAGTGTTGGGCTTACCGCGACTAATGTGTTGACTGCAAAGATTGCAGATGGCAACGCTATTGTCAGCAGCGGACACGTTAAAAAAAGCCCACACTGCGGAGCCATGTGCCGGTGTCCTGGGAGCGCCAGATGTGACCGTACATGGTCGATGACTCGCTCCTGATACATTTGCAGTCTGCTTTGTCCCTCCTGTGCAATGTAAGTTATTCCTGCTTCTCCTCCCTATCTGCTGGTCCATATCTCCCTCTGAACTCCCCTCCTCTTCCTCTCTTGTGGGCACCCACGTGACATCACTAAACACGTCATCATCAACGTCACCTTCCCCACCGCTATAAGTAGAGATCTCGGAGTAGGCAGCAACACCGGGGACCAACATCCTCGTTGGGCTGATCTGGGTACGGTCATCAGACTGCTGAGTAGCGGTTGTTGCTACCTCCTCTTCCTGATCCAATACCAAGAGTGGCTGCACATCAGAAATGTCTTCTTGATATGGATCGGAAAATAATTCCTGTGACTCAAGCGGAAGGTATGTGGTGGTGGTGGTGGTGTTGTTGGTGGTAGTGTCTTTGGGGGTGCACATAGCAGAGAGTGAAGAAGAGGGTGCAGAACAAGAGGATGAGGAGGATGCAAAGATTGCAGATGGCAACACTATTGTCAGCAGCGGACACGTTAAAAAAAGCCCACACTGCGGAGCCATGTGCCGGTGTCCTGGGAGCGCCAGATGTGACCGTACATGGTTGATTCCTTGCTCCTGATACATTAGCAGTCTGGTTTGTCCCTCCTTTGAAATGTTTCGCCTGCTTCTCCTACCTATCTGCTGGTCCATGTCTCCCTCTGAACTCCCCTCCTCTTCCTCTCTTGTGGGCACCCACGTGACATCACTAGACACGTCATCATCGACATCACCTTCCCCACCGCTATAATTAGAGTCGGAGTAGGCAGTGCATCGGAAATGTCTTGTGATGGATCGGAAAATAATTCCTGTAACTCAAGCGGAGGGTATATGGTGGTGGTGGTGTTGGTGGTAGTATCTTTGGGGGTGCACATAGCAGAGAGTTAAGAAGAGGGTGCAGATCGAGAGGATGAAGAGTGTGCAGAAGAGTAAGGCTGAGTGAGCCATTCAACCAAGTCTGGTGCATCCTTTAAAGTAATTGAACGCACCTTCTGAAACTTCCCACTTTGACTCAAGCCTGTTGCTCCTGCCCTACCCCTACCACCCCTGCGGAAGGGCCTGCCTCTTCCTCTGCCTGTCATTTTTTAAATGACCCTGTGACAAAACTCTCAGTCCCTATAACGATGAAGGACTGCTGCAGTATAGGGCAGCGGTCAGCAGTAGTGCACCTCAACCCTATGTATTGTGGACCGATACCAGTCCTTATAGAATTGCAGACTGTACCTCACTCAACCCTATGTACTATAGTACCCTATACCTTACCAGTCCTTATAAGGACCTTTGTGGACCAAGTAGGTTGTGTGTGAGTGATTAGCAGACTGTACGTCAGTCCCTATACCGATGAAGGACTGCTGCAGTATAGGGCAGCAGTCAGCATTAGTGGACCTATACCAGTCCTTATAGAATAGCAGACTGTACCTCACTCAACCCGATGTACTATAGCACCCTACACCAGGTTATTACCAGTCCTTATAAGGAACTTTGTGGAACAATTAGGTTGTGTGTGAGTGATTAGCAGACTGTACGTCAGTCCCTATACCGATGAAGGACTGCTGCAGTATAGGGCAGCGGTCAGCAGTAGTGCACCTCAACCCTATGTATTGTGGACCTATATCAGTCCTTATAGAATAGCAGACTGTACCTCACTCAACCCTATGTATTATAGCACCCTACACCAGGTTATTACCAGTCCTTATAAGGACCTTTGTGGAACAATTAGGTTGTGTGTGACTGATTAGCAGACTGCAGCAGAAGGGCAGCAGTCAAGTATGATATTCTTTCTATATTTGGAAGAAAGAATATTATACGTGTAAAAGCCTATTACCATACCACTGATACCAGTCCTGAAAAGGACCTTTGTGGAACTAATAGTAACAGCTACTGATTAAACTGACCCTCACTGCCTCACACACTGCTTCCTGCCTTTCCCTATATAAACTAACAAAACAGAGGCTACTGGAACAATAACTGGAATAGCACTTTTGTGGACCTGATAGTAACAGCTAATGATGATGACTAAACTGACTGTCCCTACAGCAGACACACCGTCCTGTCCCTTTCTCTAAACTGAGGAAAGACACTCAGGCTGCTGCAACAATCAGTAGCACAGCAAACCTATATACACCTAACACCTATACCAGTCCTGAAAAGAACTTTTGTGTACCAAATAGCTAGCGATTTGGGTCACTGCAATCTCTCCCTGCTCCACACAGCAACCTCTCCCTATAGTGACAGAAGAAAGAATGTAAAATGGCTGCTGGATCGGCTGTCCTGTACCCCATGATGGATGTGTCATCAGGTCAAAGTTCTTTTACACAGTAAAAACACGTCCGAACGGCGGAAATAGTCCGCCGATCGGGCGGACCGCGAACAGCCGAAATTTGCAGCGAAACGACCGCCGGGCGAACCGTTCCGCCATCACTACTCTCTATCTCTGTGCTGGTGTCAGTGCTCTCTATCTCAGTGCTGGTGTTAGTGCTCTCTGTCTCGGTGCTGGCATGGTCTCAGTGCTCTCTTTCATGGTACTGGTGTCAGTGCTCTCACGGTGCTGTTGTCAGTTCTCTCTATCAAGGTGCTTTTGTCAGTGCTCTCTATCTCGGTGCTGGTGTCAGTGCTCTCTATCAAGGTTCTGGTGTCAGTGCTCTCTATCTAGGTGCTGGTGTCAGTGCTCAGTCTCTATCACGGTGCTGGTATCAGTGCTCAGTCTCTATCACAGTGCTGGTGTCAGTGAGGGAGATAGCAGCAAAGAAGCCAATCAGCAGACAGTGCCATAACCTTGGTTGAGGATCAGCACTGGACTGGCACCTCTGGACCACCGAAGTGGAGCCCTGCATAGGTGGGGGTAAGTGCCGGGCAGAGGGAGGGGCTCAAGCACAGATTGGCACACTGGGACACTGGCACAGGACTGCGCTGCCCTGACTGTGGCACTCATCATCTCCTGTACCCCCTTCATAGCCTGGCCTGACCTTGCCTCTCCCCCATGGCCTTCATGCGCTCCTGAATTGTCAATATTTCACAGATAAAAAAAGAATGCTTGTTGTTGTCGATCCCAGATTCACTTAATACTTTGTTATGTCAGTGTCCATGTTGTGGGACTATGTGTGCACAGCTAGTAAGTATTTTCTGGCTGAAAATATGACCTGGAGGTTTTAAAGTTTGCCTGCCATTAAAGTGAATGGGGTCCGCCATTTGGGTACGTTTGCGGATTGCGTTCGCGAAATGTCCCGCCGGAAGTTTGTCCATCACTAGTCCTGGACAACGTGTTGCTGAGGCTTCGGTCAGAAGGAGCGGTAAAGAAAGGTGGCTGTCTGACCGATGCGTTCAGACAATTTTTTAGTCCACAGCCCCAAGGTATGATCGGTTCCAGCGTCTGATTTACATGGTGCAGGAATACCTAGGGGCAAGGTCAGACTTGGACACCTTTCCCACCAAAAATCTTCTGGCTTACTGGGTCTTGAGGATGGATCACTGGCCAGAGCTTGCACAGTATGCAATTGAGCTACTGGCCTGTCCTGCATCCAGCGTTCTTTTAGAACGCATCTTCAGTGCTGCTGGTGGCTTTGTAACCGATCACAGGGTGCGCCTGTCCACCGACTCAGTTGATCGACTGACCTTCATAAAGATGAATCAGTCTTGGATCACCACCAGCTACCAAGCATCTGAAGCTGATGTAACCGAATCATTTTTTTTTAAATATCACATCCCATCAATACTGCCTATGCTGATGCTGAGTGACTGTCCTGTTATGTTGACTGTCTATCCTCTTCCTCATCTGCTGATATCTTGGAAGAACATTTTTGGTTCTGGGTGGCCCAATTTTTCAACCCCTGTTTAACAGGGGCGTGTAATTACAATTTTTGATGCAATGCTTTACAGCAGGGCTCATTCCTGCACTCCAAATAGAGTATACGGGAGAGGTTGTAGCGTTGTGGCACCAGCACCAGTGCCTAAGGCCCAATTTTTCAGCCCGTTTAACAGAGGCATGTAATTACAATTCTTGATATAATATTTCACAGCAGGGCCCATTCCTGTGCCCACGAGAGTAACTGTGAGGACTTATAGTGTTGTGGCACCAGAACCACCCCCACAACCACCAAAGGCCCAATTTTTCCACCACTATTCAACAATGGCATGTAATTATAATTCTTGATATAATTGTTCACAGCAGGGCACTCCAGTCACTTTGAGGGCTTACAATGTTGTAGCATCACCAACACCTTAGGCCCCCATTTCTGCAGAGCATATAGGGCAGGCCCCTACTTTCAAACATCCAACTTACATACATCTCCTACTTGCAAACGGAAGGAGACAACAGGAAGTGAGATGAAAAAAGACGGACGGCAAAAAAAAATTATACAGGGTTGATAACCCTTCCCTATATTTTCCTAAAAGCTTATCGTGCCCCCAGGCACGATATTTATTTCAATAATTTTTATTGAAGATTTTCATCAGAACAAAATAGATGAACATTCTTTATAACAAGCAAGTAAAATCCACCTTTGCATATACAAAGCCATTCTAGACTAACAATGATCTAGACAATATCTTAACAGAGGCGACCTGTAAAACGATCAGCCATGGTGTTGCTATATCATCGGTAATATCATGGACCCATACCATTCAGTGAATTCCCATCCGTGGAGAATGTCCAGTCAAGGCGTACGAGCCCGAAGCCCCCTGACGCCCCAAACGGGATCAAGCTGCAGACCAGGAGTCGGGCTCGCCCACCAAAACCAGGGCACCCCCAATCCATCCCATCAGAGTTCCAAAATTTAGGATGCCGCTAGAAATTTGTGTGACTAATTAGTCCATAACATAGCTACTGTCTGTCTTAGGACCCCATTCGGGGTGCAACATAGTACACCAAGAGAGGTGATGAAGGAGGAAAAAGAGAAAACGTGTGAAATAGTAGAAGAAAGAACAAAGCATGTAAATTGCTATTTAAGTGCTACCTGCCCCAGAGGCCAGGGTTCCAGGCTGCACCCCTGGAATAAGAGAAATATTACACTTTGTCGCCCAAGGTTCCCAGATCAACCGGAATCTCTCTGTTTTGTCTTTCCATTTGGCCACTACTTGTTCTTGTACCATAATCCAAGTTACCTTAGTTCTAAACATCTTAAAGGAAACCGTGTGTTTCTTCCAGGCCTTAGCTATCGTAACTTTGGCTCCAAGAAAAATAAAAAACACCAGTTGCTGTAAATGTTTGGGTAGAGTCGGGATACTGTGATTTAGTAAGGCTGTACTGGGATGTGGTGCTATGGTGGTCCCTGTAATGGAGCTAACCGTGCAAAACACTTTCCGCCAAAAAGTGCGGATGCGTGGGCAAGACCACCAGACATGAGACATGTCCCCTTCCAGACCACAACCTCTGAAGCACACTGGCGAAGAGCCCGGATAGATTTTGGCCAGCCTGGAAGGAACATAGTACCATCTAAACAAAACTTTGATACCCGCCTCGATGAGCGAAACATTCAGGATACCTTTGTGAGCTCTCATCGCGGCCCCAAACCATTGTTTCGACTCCCAGGTGTGGCCCAAGTCAGCTTCCCATGCCCGAGCATAAGGGGGCTTGTTGTCCATCTGCATAAGAGCTGTGTAGATCAATGAGATGCCCCCCCTCTGGTCCGTAGCCTGAGCACACCATTGTTCATATTGTGTTATAAAAGGGGGAAGTGGCTTAGAGGTCCAGATGGAATTTAAAAAGTGTGAGAGTTGCGTAAATCTGTATATTTCCGAATCAGGCATATCTAGTTTCTTCCTGCAGTGTGTTAAAGATAGAGGGCCTGTAGGGGAAAAGAAGTGTCCAATTCTGTATAACCCCTTATCCGTCCACCATTTAAAGGCTTCTATATCTTCCCCCGGGGGAAAATCCTCATTATGGAAAATGTGTGTTAGTGGTCTCAATGGGGAGATCAGCGAGTCCCGTTTAAAAAGGTTAGAGCTCAGCGCCATGGAGTGTGAAAGGGTGGGAGCTAGAATCGCAGGTTTACGTTTAGGGTTGCAACCCATCAGGAAATCTATTGTGTCGTGAGGAATATACTGTTTTTCCATCAACAACTAGTCCGGTTTTACAGCACCGGAAAAAGCCATTGATATCTGGGCCAATTGCGCCGCTTGATAATAACCCCACAAGTTGGGAAGACCCAACCCCCCTTGAGATTTTCAGACGGTAAAGTGTGTCTGAGGAGCATCTATAACCTTTCTTCCCCCAAACAAACCTCACGATGTCCGATTGTAATTTGTTCAGAAATGTTTTGGGGACTGGAATTGGGAGGAAACAGGTACAATAGACGCGGTAGAAGTGTAATTTTCACCGCATTATTCCTACCCAGCCAGGAAATTCCACAACCAGACCAACGAGCCAAATCCGTTCTACATTTTTTCGCCATGTTAGGATAGTTAGCTTGTAATAGTGTGTGCATGTCTGAAGTGAGATTGATCCCTAAGTATAGAAGCTGGGAGTGCGCCCAGGAGAAGGTAAAATTGTTCGACAGTTGTGAGAGCATGTCTGTGGAGATCGTGACGTTCAGAGCTAAAGATTTTTCCATATTGACCCGAAGACCCGAGATCCTACTAAAGTCCAATAAAGTCCGGTTAATTATGGGCATGGAGGTCAAGGGTGAGGTAACAAAAAGGAGGAGGTTGTCCACATAAAGAGCACATTTGTGTTCACAAGACCCGCACATGACCCCCCTAATATCGGGGTTGGAGCGTAAGGCAATGGCCAAAGTTTCTATGGCTATGGCAAAGAGAAGCGGTGACAGTGGGCATCCCTGTCTTGTCCCCCTCCCGATACTAAATGTGTTAGAATACCTACCCATCAGACGCACCTGAGCCGTAGGATGCGAATAGAGTGCCGATATAAGATTAAGAAAGTACTGGCCGCACCCCCATCTCCCTAGAATATCAGTTAGGTATGTCCAATCAATGGAATCAAAGGCCTTATGCAGGTCGATGGACAACAGAAACCCTTGTTGCGGAGTACCCCCGTCCCATTGTGTCTTTAGGAGTGATATAATATCTACTGCGCGCCTAATCTGGTCTGGTCCCTGTCTCCCAGGGATGAACCCCACCTGATCTTTGTGTATGTATCTAGGGATAAAGCTTGAAAGCCTGTTCGCCAAAATTTTTGTCATTATCTTAATGTCATTATTGATAAGCGATATAGGCCGATAATTGCCCACCTCGCTGGCATCTTTTCCGGGTTTCGGAATCACTGAAATAAATGCCGAGTTCATATCCGGGTGCAAGGAGGCTCCATCCCTGAGAGAATTGAACATTTTCACTAGATAAGGGGCCAGACCAGGGCCAAACTTCTTATAATACCCATTGGAGAATCCGTCCGGACCCGGAGCAAAGCCCACGGTAAGAGATTTAATAGTGTCAAGGACTTCAGCGAGAGTGAACGGATCCTCCAACAGATCCCTGTGTGCCTTTGATATCTTGGGCAATGGGAGAGCATTCAGGAGCGTCTCGCGGACACTTGTAGGGGGAACAGGTCCTTGTTTATATAAGTCTGAGTAAAACCGCAAAAAAGTTTCCATTACTGTAGAAGGATTCTGAGAAAGGTCCCCTGAATGCACCCTGATTTTAGGAAAGGACTGTGAGCGTGGCTTGGGGGTCAGTTTTACCGCTAGTCGTGAGCCTATCCTGTCTTTCTGGGCATAAAATCTGGCCCCCGTCCAAGTAAGATGCTGAGCAGCCGCTGTAGTCAAGGACATGTTCAGTCGGGCCTTGGCCGCGTCTAGTTTGGTCAGGGAGTCTGCCGTGGGGTGCTGTTTATGTGCCTTAGCTAGGGAACGGAACTCTTTCGTGAATTTGAGAGTGTCGGCCTGATGTTGTGCCTTGAGATTAGAGGACAACTGTATCAATTTGCCTCTTATTACAGTTTTATGTGCAGCCCACAGAGTAACCGGTGATATTTCCCCTGTATCATTCAGCTCAAAATATTCTCTTATAGAAGCCTCTAAAGCTGCGCTATGTGCAGGATCGCTCAGAATGGATTCCCGGAGACGCCAGCATGGGCGACTCCCGGATCCCGTAGGTCTCCTGGACACTACAACCACCATGGAGTGATTTGATAAGGACGAGTCGAGAATCCTCACATGTTCTAGCAAAGGGATCGCCTGGGGTTTCGTAAAAATGTGATCTATTCTGGCATAAGTGTGGTGTGGAGCCGAAAAGTGTGTGTAATCCTTTGCCCGTGGGTTCATCTCTCGCCAAGTGTCAATCAGACCTTCGGAGTGGATCATGTGGGCAATGTTAACGCTCTGTTTCGACGGACGTTTGGGTTTGGACCTACCAGATGACAATTTATCAAGAGAAAAATCAAATGCTACATTCGAGTCTCCTTCTATAAACACAGTGCCCTTAAGGCGGTTCTGCAGCTTCCCCAGCATGGATGCAAAGAAGGCGCTTTGGCCCTTGTTGGGCGCGTAATAGGAAACAAAAGTGTAGCATTCCCCATCTATGTGTCCAGATACCAGTACATATCGACCCTGAGGGTCCGTAAAAGTCTCAGGTTGCGACAAGTTAATATGTTTGGAGAAACACACTGCTACCCCTCTAGTTTTGTTCTCTGCGGAAGCTAGAAAAAATTGAGGATAGTGCTGGTGTAAATATGTGGGTTTGAAAGTAGAAGGGAAGTGTGTTTCCTGAAGTAAGAGAATGTCCGCGTGTATGAAACGATAATGCTCCAAAAGCTTCCTACGTTTGAGTGGGGAGTTAAGGCCTTGAGTGTTGTGTGAAAGAATTTTAAGGGTGGGCGCTTTAGCGGGTGTATCAGTCATGGACCAGAGGAGGGCGAACTACACAATTGATCAGAGACTCACCGCTCCCATGAAGAGGGTCATACTGTCTGCGATTCATGAACCACCAATAAGTGCCACAAAAGTCCTGGAGTGCAGGCTGGATGTCAAATCTGGAGTGTAGATACCTGCAAAATACATGTAAAGAGAGAAGAAGGAAAGAGATGAACAAGAAGAAGGATGAAGAATCATAAGGAAAAAGGAGAGCAGCATAAGAGTAACCCTGTCGCATGACCAATATGTGGTCAAATAAATTCCTACAGGGGACCCCAGTCCCCATCAACCCCCCTAAGTGGTCGGAACCCCCCCAACCAACCCTCAATTGCAAAGAGTCGGGGGAACCCTAGATAAGGGTACCCCGAATGTGGCTCAGAAGCGCCGAAAGTGCCTCTGAACCAGGGGGAGCGCACTGAAACCACCACTGCCCCGCCACCTTTAACTATATAAACTATTGGGCCGGCAAGAGGCCCATATTTAACTGCTAACAGAGCGCCCATAATGAACTGAAACAGGGTAACTGTAATTCTATACCTATATCAAAAGGTATGCCCCTGGTAACTCGGTCCAGGCCCACCACCCCCTCTCCCCCCCCCAACATAGGCATGGTGGTGTAATGACCTATCCCTTATCGAATCTCTACCTAGGACCCGTATTAAATAGTACAACAAGATAAAAATAAAAATGAACTAAAACAGGTCCCCTGGAGCATCCCTTGTAGACGCTGAGAGAAGACCCAATGTTATCACCAACAGGGTAGTCACATGTCTGGCCTTTCCGCTGTGAAAATAGTCTGCTTCACTGACTGCACAAGTTATGAGAAACATAGATCGATACCTCGATCCGGAAATAAAAGAGGCTATCCCGGATCTAGTGCAGAGAACAGACCTTTTTTGTAAAAGAAAAAGAAAAAATGTATAAAAAGGGGAAAATTCGTGTGGCAAATATGGAAATAATGAACATAGAAACAGTCCGAAACCCCCCCTCAGCAGGGAGAACAATGGACCAAACTGGCCAGTCGCATTATGTCCAGACTTGAGCTGAGCCAGACGAAAACTACAAAAAGAAAAAAAAGGGGTAATAAGGGCCCAACTGTACATCTCAAGACGTGGGAAGACCTCCCTCACGTTTCCCTCTATAAAAAAAAAAAAAAAAAGAGGGGGTGAGGGGAGCTCCTAAAGACCCCTGTATCCCAGAGCATGTGGCACAATCAGGGGATCCACAAAAAATAGAAGTTCATCCCCATAAGAGGAAACAAAAGCTGTCTCATGGTGGTAAATTTTCCTTTGAACGTTTGGAGCTTTGTGTCAACCAGATCTGTTGTAGCGGACTCGCTGGGGACGGTCTCTTGACGCAGGGGTCCCCCTGTTGGATTGTTCCGTTGTGGGTTCCAATTGTATCAGACCAATTCGAGTCAAAAGTTTTTCGCCTTCCTGGAACGAGGAGAAACCAAAGCTTATGTTCTTGTACGAAAAATTCAGCCGCAAAGGAAACGACCATCTGTATGCGATTTCCTTGTCCAATAATACTTGTAGCAAGGGTTTGAGCGATCGTCTCCTCTGTATAGTGTATGGGGAGAGGTCCTGGATCTTGTGACCCTGAAACGAGAGGTTCTCCGTATATCTGGACTTACGCATGACCTCTTCCTTCACCGAGTAATAAAGGGGTTTGACTATAATGTCCCTGGGTAAACCGTCAGTACGGGGAGCCTGGAGAGCCCTATGAGCTCTATCCAATTCCAAATGGCGATCCGGAATGTCTGGGATCAAATTCTTAATGAGAGATCTCATCACCTTATGTACCTCTTTTTCAGTTTCAGGGATCCCCCGTACCCTGAAATTGTATCTTCTCGATCTGTTTTCGAGGTCATCGATTTTTGCAAACGCAGTCTCCAGTTGGTCCTGAACCTCCTCCAATCTGGCTGAATTTTGGTTGATCCGGGATACTGCTTGGTCAGTTTTCCGTTCCACAGTGTCCAGTCTCTGACCTATCTGCTGTAGATCTGCCTGTAGAGAGGTAGTGATCTGGTTTGCCTGCACAGTAAGGCTTTTGGACAGCATGTGTGAGAAAGCATTCATCGTGGAAGGAAAATCTGTGGGGGAGGGAAATCGTCTTGTGCCTCACTGACTGCAAGCAGCAGGCCTGTATGTGGATCCCTCATAGGGGTGGAGGGATATCCTGCGCTCAATCCACCCAGCAGAGACTCAGTGGAAGAGGGAGAGTTAGCTGTCTGTAAGGGGGCACAGTCTGTACCTTGGAAAGGCAAACGCTCTTGGTCCTGATCCGCAATGGAGGTGTCCTGTGGCGCTGTGACTGGGAGGCCTCGTGACGCCGCCGCCATCTTGGCATAGCTGACTGGGCCGTTTTCAGCCTTCATGCGGCCGGATAAATCCTTCCTGGCGTTCGGGGTCGCCATCTGCGGGATCCCGGAGTATTCCCCCGTTCGAATCCATCTACCTGCCGTGCGTTAGGGCGCTCTGTGTGCCGCGGTGGTCGTTACAGGGCTGTGGTGGAGCGGAGCTCTAGAAGCCGGCGGCCATCTTGGGGAACTCCGCGCCTGCGCTCTCAGGCACGATATTTAAAGGAATATTTCACTTTTTTTCACTAATCGGCATTAAAATCAGTGCTCCCGAAAAAACTGCCATTTGTAAAAACATTTTAGGCATTGACCCATGTCCCCTGGGGCAGGAGCCAGGTCCCCAAACCCTTTTTAGGACAATATCTTGCATATTAGCCATTAAAATTAGCACTTTTTATTTTGAACGTTCGAGTCCCATAGACTTCAATGTGGTTCTAAAGTTCGCACAAATTTCCGGTCCATTCGAAAGTTCTGTTGTGAACCGAACCAGGGGATGTTCGGCTCATCCCTACTGGTGGACATGTCACAGATTAGGTGGTTCTTGGGCAGGTTCAATTCCTTTTGGAGCTCAGCCAGCCGAGCACAGGCATTATATTACCGACAGAAATTCACACAGACTTTCCTGGCCTGCCTCAAGACATCCTCTAACCTGGGTACCTGCCCAAGAACTGCTGCACCACCAAATTAAGGACGTGAGCCACACAGGGCACATGGGTCAGTTGTCCCTGTCGGAGGGTGGAGAGGAGGTTGGTGCCATTGTCGCAAACCACCATTGCTGGCTTAAGCTGGCGTGGCATCAACCACCTCTCAGCCTGCCCCTGCAGAGCTGACAGAATATCTGCCCCAGCGTGGCTCATGTCCCCCCAAGCACACCAGCGCAAGCACGGCATGGCATCTTTTTGCCTTTGTATTTGCTTAGTCCTTGAAAGCCTACGGAGCACTGCTGGTTCAGAGGACAAATCAGCACAGGAAGAGGCCATGGACGAAGAAGAAGAGGAGGGGGTGGAAGAGAGAGGTGTGTCACAATCACCAGTAGTAGCATTTTGGAGGCGTGGTGGCGGGATAACCTCCACCACTACTGCACTAAAGGATACAGGATGAAGAACACCAGCAATTGGGGTAGCTTTAGGTGCACACTGTGCAGATTATACAATACACCAACTGTAATTACTGTAGCTGCCTACGGTATAGGATCAGCAGAACACCAGCAATTGGGGTAGCTTTAGGTGTACACTGTGCAGATGACACAGTGCACTGACTGTAATTACTGCAGCTGCCTGTGGTATAGAACCAGAACAACACCAGCAATTGTGGTAGCTTCAGGTGTACACTGTGCAGGGGGCACAATACACAGACTGTAATTGCAATAGCATCAAAGGAAATTAAGACACTGTCTCTCTGGCTACCTCTCTCTATGAGCCGCAACACAGAACGCAAGGCCATCGTGCAGACGGCCTTATATAGCGTGGGGCGTGTACTAAACCCCTTGAGCCATAATTGGCCACAGGTAATTTGCTGCTATAGTAACCGCCTCTGCATTGCCCAAGCGCGGTTCATGTTCATTATGCCGTGATCTGCCTCACAACCTCTTCTCCCGCTGACCACAGTGTATTCTGATGTTACTCAACAGTTGGTCTGTCCGCACAGTGACACTATTGAAAAGGTACTTTATGGCACTTTCAGTATGTCATTTTATTAACCCTTACTTTTGGCTATATATTCTTTTTCTGATTTGTGCTCATGCATTTTAAATATTTAACTGTTTTGGCAGGATTTGTGACGTCATATCATTCCGGAGTGGGAGGAGCTTGTTTTTTTCAACTTTTTGCCTTTTTTTCCTTTTTCTGATTGGTTGATAGCTTTTTAAATAGTTTTCACTGTCACCCCACACATATCACATGCCTGACGAAGGGGTCCTGCGTGATCATGCAATAAACTACCCGTTTGGATGCTATTTGTGTCGTTCCATGGTGTACTGGCAAATATCTTCACTGTGACTTGAACCAGTATCCAGCTGGTTGTTGCTACAGCACCCAAATCTGAGAGTACATTCAGGAACGTGTGCGATGGGAATATGAAGTACTACTGGTGGCTCTCTGCCCCCCTGCAGTTCTCACCTCCCGATAATGGCCATGTGCCCTGGTGGCTCTTTGCCCCCGCAGCTCTCAACTCCCGATCCAGCCATGTGCCATGTTCCCTGGTGGCTCCCTGGTGGCTCTATGCCCGCCCCCCTGCAGTTCTCACTTCCTGATCCAGCCATTTACTATGAGCCCTGGTGGCTCTCTGCCCCCCATGCAGCTTTCATTTCCCGATCCAGCCATGTGCCATGAGCCCTGGTGGCTCTGCTCTCCACAGTTCTCACCCCCCAATCTAGCCATGTGCCATATGCCCTGTGGCTCTCTGTCCTCCACAGCTCTCACCCCCCAAATATAGCCATGTGCCATATGCCCTGGTGGCTCTCTGTCCTCCACAGCTCACCCCCAATCCAGCCATGTGCCCTGGTGGTTCTCTGCCCCTTGCAGTTCTCACCCCTGATGTGCCATGGTGGTTCTCTGCCCTATGTAGCTCTCACCTGTGCTCTCATCAGTGATGTGCTCTGGTGGCTCTCTGCCCCCAACAGCTCACACCCCCCAATCTAACCATTTGCCATGTGCCCTAGTGGCTCTCTGCCCCCTCATCTCTTACCCCTTGGTCCAGCCATGTGCTCTGGTGACTATCTGTCCCTCGCAGCTCTCACCCCCTGATCCAGCCATGTGATCTGGTGGCTCTCTGCCCTTCACAGCTCTCACCTCCCAATCCAGCCATGTGCCCTGGTGGCTCTCTACCTTCCATAGTTCTCCCCTCTTAATCCAGCCATGTGCCCTGGTGGCTCTCTGCCCCCCCAGCTCTTACCCCTTGGTCCAGCCATGTGCCCTGGTGACTATCTGTCCCTCACAGCTCTCACCCCCTGATCCAGCCATGTGGCTCTTTGCCCATCACAGTTCTCACCTCCCAATCCAGCCATGTGCCCTGGTGGCTCTCTGCCCCTCACAGCTCTCACCTCCCAATCCAGCCATGGTGGTTCTCTGCCCTCCACAGCTCTCATCTCCCGATTCAATCATATCATCCATGTGCTCTGGCGGATTTAATCTCCTGGTCCAGTAATCAGACATGTGCTCCAGCAGCTCTCCACCTCCTCCCCCACCCCCCGAACTCTGCATTACCACAGCTATAGAAGTCTTAGAACAACTTATAGTTGTGATGATGCACAGTGTGTGTGTGTGGGGGGGGGGGGGGGGGTGTGGCAGAGAGCAGCTGAATTGGGAGTAGTACAGTAAGAGCTCACCCACCAATCCAGCCACATGGTCAGCATTGCCATAATCATCATCTAAATGCTCTCCTTCAGCTCCCACTCTCCGCACTCCTCCCTGATCCGCCCCCTGACTGGATAGGAGTCAGAATTACAGAGGAACCATGGGGTATTAATGCCAGCTGACAATACTGACTGTCAGTGAGCATTAAGAACAGACTAGGCTTGGTGCCTGAGGAAGATGGACGCTCGCTTCTAAGCTCTCTCTCCCAGAGGTCCAGCTATCTATCTATCGGGTATCTATCTCACCGAAAAACATGGGGAGCACACCGCAAAACCCTTCTGGTTTACCCTCCCATTCGTCCAGGAGCCAAGACGCCCTTATAAACCAACACATACCGGAGATATTCCGTGCGCGGCCTAGAGGAACGGCGTCTGACTCGCACGCAACACCGCGCGACGATTCACCTCATGGCAGAGGGCCTAACAGATCCAGAAGCCGGAGCCCACAATCTCAACCCACGGATCCACCATCGTCTCCATCGCTCAGTCTTGCAGATTTGAAAGCTATGACGGCGGATATCAAAGGAGCACTCGCGGCTGCGGTCTCCGAATTATGCGCGGACTTTCAGTCAATGATACTGAGGGTGGAAGACATAGAAGACACACAGGCCCGCCATGACACTACTCTTTGCCGCTTGCAACAAGTCTCGGAATCCCACGCGGTCCACTTCAGGGACATTAACCGTCACCTGGAAGACCTCGACAACCGTGGAAGAAGACACAACGTCCGAGTACGAGGTCTTCCAGAGTCCGTGGAACCTACACAGCTAGCCCGCGCTGTCACAGCCATTTTTAATGGCCTCTTGGAGAGGCCCCCTGATACGCCTATTGTCCTAGAACGCATTCATCGAGCCCTACGACCCAGAGGAAGGGATGCTGATCCCCCTAGGGATGTCATATGCTGCATAGCAGATTATATCCTTAAGGAAGAAATTATGCGGAGGGCGAGAAATGGAGGGCGGATGCTTCATCAAGGCGCTGAAATTAAACTTCTCCAAGATCTGTCGGCCATTACTCTACAGAGAAGACGAGAGCTAAAACCGATCCTAGATCTTTTGAGAGCCCGCGCTATTCCGTACAGATGGAAATTCCCGCTTTGTCTCTCAGTCAACTATAACGGTCACTCGGTTAATCTCAGAGTGCCTGAAGATCTTGATCATTTTTGTAGTACTCTCAATTTGCCCCACGTCGAAGTGCCTGACTGGTACAGTGATTTTCGTCTCCCCGTGTTACGGAGAGCTGACTCGATGGAAGGCATTGCAAAAGCAGGCAACTTTAACATCGGCAGACGCAGGAGGAGCCATCCCCCTGCTTCATCACCGAGAGCTCAAGGCAACGTGCGCAATCTCAGCCCTACAGCCTCACCGGACCACCGAAAGCCTAGGAGATCGTAAAGTCTCTTCTTCCTGGAAATCCGTCTCGTTGACACGTTACACCACGAATCTTGTTCTTTGTTTTCCCGGTTAACTGAGTTAAGTGCGGTCCCACAAGAAACCTGGAACCTATACTGTCATGAAGAGTTCTACTTCTTTTTTCATTCGTCAACCACTATAGACGTACGAGAAATTTTGCGGTTTACTGACCTAGAATGTACCTCGGATACACTCGTATGGAGTCTTTTACCACGAATGTTCTCCTGCATCCAGTGGCGTAACTAGAACCTTTAGGGCCCCGATGCAAGAAACCATGAAGGGCCCCCCTGAAACCCAGCCAGGGCCCTTCTCTCCGAGTCCGGCGGTGGAACTCCAGGGTGTGGTCACAGGTATGACCTTTGTAAGCCCTGTAGTTCCACCACTGGTATCAGTAGTTTTTATTTATTTATTTTTTTACTTTTTTAGGTGCCCCATTGGGGGACTGTCCCTAGGCAGGATTGGGTCCCCGTCCCCAGACGAGATGAGGTCCTTTTCTCCAGGGCAGATGAAGTTACTGCCCCCAGGTGAGAAGGGGTCCTTGTCCCCAGGGGAGGTGGGGGTCCCTGTCCCCAGGGGGATATGAAGGGGGTATGTAATAGTGTGTGCTAGCTGCCTATGCTGCTGCTGGCCATATGTAGAGGGGGCTGCATGGGCCCCCTGCATCACAGGGTCCAGTTGCGGTCGCGACTGCTGCACCCCCTATAGTTACGCCCCTGCCTGCATCCTCACCGCACCACCTACAGACCCTAATACACTGTATTGGATTTCGTACGTCAAACCTGTAGGTAAGCTGTCTGGCTGGACTATATCTATACCCACGATGCGATCCTTAAGAGTTGGAGAACTTACACTTGGACTCTCCTGCTTTAATTTTTTCCTTTTTCTTTTTCCATTTTTGATGGTACAATGCTAACTTACTTTTCCTTTTCTAATGACTGGTATACTGTTTTTCTGCTTTCTCTCAAGTTTTCTTGGTTCTCTATATATCTGATAAACCAGATGCATGCTGAGTGTATCCATTCAGTTTGACATGCTTTATAGCTTTTCGTTTAATGTTGTTTGCTTAATAACCTTATTGTTTGATTTATGCTTCAATACCGCATAACACTGTATATTCACTGAGTGTCTGGCTACGACCATTTGTTCTCTCTGAGACAACCCTCGCGAGGAGAATCGATCCCACTCCATTCCTTGAATATACAGTTAACTTGCACCTCAGTGTGTATGCTCCTAGACCCTGAATACTCGCTCCGAGTGTAGTTATAAAGACTGCCTTCGGTTTTCATGCTTATGTTCTAGGTTGAATTTCTAGGGTACGTTATTAAGAACTTACATCCGATCCCTCCTAGTTGTATTGTGCATCTTCCTGATCAGCAGTGCCTTTCTTCGTGATCTCTCTGTAGAAACTACCCAATCCCCGTATCTTTACATAACAATATCTCCATTTTCTTCCATGGTTGTGTATTTCCTCTCATGTTATCTTTGTCGCCACAAACGAACTGATACCCCTCCTTCTCCATTCTCGACCTCAAGGGACATGGAGCATATCCCATCTTAGTCGGGTTACAGAACACTCTCCACCACAGGAATCTCTATGAGATCCACCTGACCTTTACTGGTATTATTTACTGTCGGGAAGTTTCTAATAAATACTTCCGGACCCCAGTTGTATTTACACCCCAAAAACCCACCTTTTCTTTTCTTTTTCTTGTCACATACTATCTACAATATACTTACCTTTGATCGTATCTGATCCCTCACTTCCCCCCTTCTTCCTTTTTTTTCTTTTCTCTCTCTTCTTTCTTTCCTTTTTCTTTCTTTTTCTTTCCTAATAGCTTAGTATCCTGCCCTTCGCATTCCCTTTCCCAACCCCGTAGGTTTTCTGCTACTCGCCGTCTGTTTCTCTGCTGGTCACTTACGATCTCGCTCATCATGCCCTCCCAGCACTCGATACGCACGCCACAATTTAGATCTCTCAAGATCGTATCTCTAAATGCGAAAGGTCTTAACACGCCCGAAAAGAGATCTCAACTTCTGGCCCATATGAAATCTATGAAAGCTGATATCATTTTTATTCAGGAAACCCATTTTAGCTCTCAGGCCACGCCTAAATTCTCCAACTTACACTACCCTCAGGGTTATCACTCCACCACTCCGAATTCTAAAACGAAGGGTGTATCCATTCTCATATCCAAGCGGACTCCCTTAAAAATTATTGATACCAAGATCGATGATCATGGAAGATACATTTTTCTTAAGGGCTCAGTACACGACAAACCGATTACATTGGCGAATATATATAGCCCTAATTCGGCACAAGTCCCCTTCTTTAGATTAATCTCTAATCAACTGGCTACTTTTCAATCAGGTATGCTGATTCTAGGGGGCGACTTTAATGTCCCCCTAGATCCTCTGATTGACACATCGACTGGTTCCTCTACTCTCCCTTACAGGGCCCTAAAACAAATTAGACTGACGCTACAAGATCTACTTCTCCACGATACTTGGAGAACCCTTCATCCGGCCGAAAAAGACTTCACCTTCTATTCTAACCCTCACGACAAATACTCTAGACTTGACTACCTTTTCTTAACCCAGACGGATCTATCCTATCTTAAACATGCGACTATAGAACCTATGGTCCTGTCGGATCATCACCCGATTTCAATCACTCTCCAATTCCCTGAGACTCATGACCACACATATATCTGGAAATTGGATCCAAGTATCCTGACTGACACTATTCACACCTCTCAACTCCAACAATGTCTCACAGATTATTTCTCTGAAAACACTACCCCAGATACCTCTTCAGTCACTCAATGGGCAGCTCACAAAACTGTTATCAGAGGGAAACTCATTTCCATTTCTGCTGCGATCAATAGAGAACGAAAACGTCGCCTATCCGATCTTTTCACGTGCCTTAAAAAGTTAGAGACAGCACACAAATGTACGCTGGCTGAGCAGACCCTCCACGATTTACAAGCAATTCGTTCCTCCATTCGTGAGGAATTGGGGAAATCTATCAGGAAAAAATATATGCTCTCTCAGAAACTCTTTTACCAGTTCGGCAATAAAAGTGGTCATCTTTTGGCCCAAGCCTTGAAAGCCAAACGGTCGAAGACGATTGTACATTCCTTACATACTTCCACAGGTAAAAAACTTACATCGAACGAAGAGATAGCCAAAGAATTTGAATGCTTCTACTCTAATTTATACAATCTTAAAAACTCTGACGTACCCCCCTTAGCTAAACTTCACAGACAACGAACGATGGAGGGATTTTTACACCAATTCTGTCCCAAAATTCAAAACCCAGACATCATATCCTCTCTAGAGGCCCCGATTACCCCTTTAGAATGGAAGACCGCCCTTAAGCAGACCAAAACTGGAAAGAGCCCAGGCCCAGATGGACTGCCTGCGGTTTATTACAAAACCTTTTCGGATGTTCTCTTAGATCCCTTCTGTAGAGCCTTCAACTCCATTTCAGACACCACTCCCCTCCATCAGGATATGCTAGAAGCCCATATAGTGGTAATTCCGAAGGGTGACAAAGACCCAACCAAAGCTGAAAATTATAGACCTATCTCACTCCTTAATGTTGATTTGAAACTTTTCTCTAAAATTCTTGCTAACAGAATTCTTCCTCTTATCCCTACACTGATCCCTGGTGATCAAGCCGGATTCGTCCCTGGCCGTGAGGCCCGGGACAATACGATTAAAGCCATTAACTTGCATCACTTAATCAAAACCTCTGGACAAAAAGGCTTTTTCCTTTCCCTTGATGCGGAGAAGGCATTCGATAGGGTAGCATGGGATTACATGCACTATGTTTTGAAAACCATCGGATTAGGACCTCGCTTTCTCCGCTTTATTGATGCATTATACATTAACCCGAAAGCGAAAATCAGAGTGAATAATACCTTATCGAATGCCTTCTCCATACGAAACGGGACCAGGCAGGGATGTCCCCTGTCCCCCATTCTATATATTCTCACCTTGGAACCCTTCTTAAATAGCTTAAGACGTAACCCAGATATCACTGGAATTAAATCGAAAACAAAAGAATACAAAATCGCAGCGTACGCTGACGACATCTTACTATTTATCACCAATCCCCTTATAACGATTCCATCCCTTTTAAAAGCATTTGGCTCATTTAATACCTTGTCTAACCTAAAAATTAACTTTAGTAAATCCTATGCCCTCAATATCTCTTTACCCCATGAATTGGCCGAACAATGTAAACTTAACTTACCGTTTCATTGGACAAATGAGACTATTACCTATCTGGGCATACAACTCCCAAAAAATTTAGACGACCTGTACGCTAAAAATTACCTACCCATCCTACATAAGATATTGTTGGACTTAAAACTATGGAACAAACCAATCTTTTCGTGGTTCGGTAGGGCTGCTATTCTCAAAATGAACATTCTCCCCCGCATCCTGTATCTTTTAAGCCGTCCCGATTAAACTCCCCATAGCTTTTTTAAATCGTACAAACGAGCATGTACGAATTACCTGTGGAATACGCACAGACCCAGAATTAGCTATCACCAACTCTCCCTACCCAAAGACAAAGGTGGCATAGGTCTCCCTGACATCGCTAACTACTACAAAGCCACCCATATGACGAGGATAATTGACTGGAACATCCACTCACCTTACAAAGATTGGATTGCTCTAGAAGCTTCGTTCGTGGACTCCCCTCTTCGACATCTTCCATGGGTACAGCGCTCACACATGCTCGCTTCGACTAAATCCCATCCATTAATAGCCCCAACTTTACAATGTTTCTCTACTATATGCGCTCAAAAGGAAATTTCATCTAATCCTGGACCAATGACTCCACTGAAACAGAACCCACTCTTTCCGCCAGGCATGCACGAATCCTTCCTTGTTAAACATTGGACTAACGATCCGATTCTCATTAACTCCTTTTACAACAAAGGAAGAATGCTCACGGCACGACAAATCGCAGAAAACTTAAAAATGCCCCCAATCCCCATGTGGACCTACCAACAAATTAGACATTACCTGCAATTCACAAATAAACAAAATGACTGCACTAGATCCCTGACTCCCTTCGAGAAACTCTGCACCTCACGGACCCCCCTGACTCACCTCGTCTCTTCGACTCATTCACTTCTATTCCAAAATTACAATCCTGGCGCTTCGTTGGCTTGCAAGGCTTGGGAGAAAGACCTGGAATCTTCCTTTTCACAGGAAGAATGGGAACGTATCTTCCTACATATTCATAAAGGTTCGCTGAACGTATCAACGCAGGAAAATGGTTATAAACTACAATGCCGCTGGTACCGTACTCCTGCTCTGATCCACTCCTGGGATGCAGAGACTCCGGATACATGCTGGAGATGTCACAATCCGGGTGGCACCCTCCTACACCTGTGGTGGCTTTGCTCAGCCATACGTCCTTTCTGGCAGATAATACATAGGAACATTGAAAAAATTACGAGCTCGACAATACCCTTCTCTCCAGCACTTTTCTTGTTACATCACAATGCCCACTCTAGCACGCCTTACCGAAAATCTCTCACACTCCACTTAATCAGTGCAGCGAAGCAATGTATCCCAATCTATTGGAAATCTTCTACTATCCCTTCCATTGCAAAATGGCTCCGTAGAGTTGACAAGATAGCAAACATAGAAGAACTGATCCACATTCATGCTGACACTCCGACGAAGTTTAGCTCCAAATGGGCACCTTGGATCCACTTTCGGACTACTGCTGACTTTCACGACCTGATTCAAAATCCCTCCTGACTAACCTTCGCATATTTAGATACCCGTAATTAGCACAGAGTACCCACTGGGTTTCCTACCACACGACACCTCATCCGTCCACCCTAAAAGGGTGTTGATTCGTAGACGGCGAGTAGCAGATCTCCTGAACCCCTGTCTGATTCTTTTACCTAAAGACACATCCTCCCCTCTCTTTACCCTTTCTCACTCATTCTTTATCCCGTCTCTCTTTAACATAGGTCCCTCTCCCCACCCTCCTCTCTACAAGGAGATGCATCTCCAGAATAGAAGGTATAAACCTATAACATCCCCCCTTACCTCCTTCTCAATCTTTACTTACCTTGACACGTTCTTTGTTGTCGCGGTCGGGCAATCCACCTTTAGACCTGTTGATCATAGTACAACTCTACACTTACACAATTAAACGATCTGATTTTATTTGCATTTGGAATTTCTCCCATAGATTTTAACATCTTGTTGAAACTGTTTATTTAGACCTAAGGTTCCATTCTACATCTACTGTATAACCATATCCAATTTGTTTGTATTATTCTTGCTCAACATGGATTGCCTGTTTTATATATATCTATATATATATATCTATGTGTTATTATTTCTCTGTATGATGTATTCTGAAAACCAATAAAAACCTTTGGAAAAAAAAAAAAAAGAACAGACTAGAGAAAATATTGGGCGGTATACATCCACCATAAAAACAATTTGCGGCAAAACCCCTGACGGCTTCTCGCAGAACCCCGGATGAGAAACACTGGTCTATATAATGCCATCCCATTAGAATTGTTCTCAATATCTTATCCAGATCAATTATCGAGTCACCGACCCTCGCCTGAGTGATGCCAAAATGTATCCAACTTTATTCCGTGTGACCCCAGACGATCGGCTGTATTATACAACTCTTATAAAACTGTTGCAGCATTTTGGATGGAACTGGGTTGGAATATTAACAGCAACTGACGGTAGCGGTGATGAGGAGGCCCAAGAGCTGAGTAAGATGATGAGCCAACACGGGATCTGTACAGAATATATCTTTCAAATCCAAGGAGAAGGTCAAGATGATATTCAGAGAAGGACAATTCTTGATAAATCAACAGCTAAAGTTGCCATAGTGTGTGGAACTTCCACAATGCACTTTTTTACTCCTTATATGCGCTCGATTTTAAATCGGATCACAATGATTTTGCCACCTTCATGGAGTAAAATAAAAGCTATGAATGAAAATGACTGTATAGCAGCCAACTGCAGCTTCATATTTGTTTGGTCAGAACAAATATCTGTAAACGTCAATATTTATCCCCATGGTGTCAACATCTCCGACTGCTTATATGACCCGATAATAGAAGATATTTGGATTTATATCTTTAATTGTCTTTCCCCAAACAACAAAAAAATTTATTTTTATTTTTTATCACAATCTTTTTTGCCAGAAGTTTGTACCGGTTTAAGAGATGTGTCACTCTTATTTGCTGTTACAACATCACTACCTTCCTTTGCATACAGGGCTGCATATCTTCTGGCCAATGCTCTACACGACATGTACTACACGGAAAATAAATCTGAACACAATGGATTTCAGCACAGAGTAAGTTGGATAATAAGTGTTTATATTACTCTGACCCTGTCCTATATTATATAATAATTATCAGAATGATCGGCCGTCTCTCTCCACTCTCTCACTGTCTGGGCAATCAGGAAAAAATGCAAATGTGATATTTTTGGTCTTTTATTCATATTTTATTTTATTTTTATACTAATTGCTTTGTATGTTAAGAGACACATCAAAGAGGAACTGCAGCCTGCTCACATCATTTGTAATGTAGCGCACTACTCCCTTGGGAGCTGCTGAATTGTTCATTTTCCCACTGGCTATCCTTATCTCTGACACTTCGGGTTCCATTCCTATGTAGCACTGACCCCCGAAGGAGCTGCTGGTTTTATTGGGCTTACCGCTACCTTCTTCACCTCGTCTCTGTCTAGGGTTTCCCGTGGTAGATGGCCCAAAGAAATGTAGAAACTGACACTTTATCTTCCTTTTTGGGTTATTTATTCAAAAGATAAAACATTCTCTTGAAGGTAAGGTAGAGGGTTAAGGTGAAAGTTCAGGTACTTTTGGAACTGCGAAGATAGAAAGTCTCTTATAGAAGAAATCCAGAGAACAAATGTTTCACAGCTGGATTATCACAACCCCCGGATAGACTTCCTCTCACTAGGCCTAGCAGCCGGTGAAGTGTTAGGTAAAGCAAAGTCTCTGCCACAGACTTGTATGTAGAATACTTGAGCAAAAAGTCTCTGGCACAGACTTGAATGTAACTGAGGGACTTACAGTAGATACATTTAGAGAGCTATCATACGGTACCAGTATCTCACAGCCAGTCCGGTGATACCGTATGAATGTAGATCCATAAAGTGTCCTTAAACTGAGCCTCCAGGCTCCTTCAGAGAAACCAGCCTTGTACATGGTATTTTCCAAAGAGTCCTCCCCTGGATGCTTCTCCAGTTGCTGGGCCTCTCTTTAGACGAGATGGCACGGACCACCCTTGCATAATTAGGCACCGATATCCATTCAGGCCTGTCCTTGCAGTTGCTTTGTCTCGGGCTATCTAGCCCCGAGACTCGGAATTGCATGGATCCGCACCCCAGGCCAGGAGGGCCACTGGGGCTGGTCAGGAGGACCAGAATCAAACAGACAGAATATCTCTTCTGGACTGGACCGTAACCCTGAAACACATGATCTCAGTACCTTAAATACCCCCTCCCAGAATGCACAGCAGGGCACACACTCCCACTGGGCTAATTCCGAGAGAAAGAAGGGCATTCAATATACCCAGCTAAACTGCGTTTTCATACTTGCCGGCATTGACAGCGAGCCCCACGGCCAAGGAGAAGTCAGTGCAATCCAGCTAGACTGATACTGAGATCATAATTTGGCATAATTAGCCCTAAAATCCAACAGAGGTTTCAGGAATATTAACTTTGAAAAACACATAGCATGGGCTCATCAGGAGCCAGTGCTACACTTACAATAAGACAAACTCACTGTATTGTAAGTTGATGTTAGAAAAAGTTTACTGAAAGGGTATTGAGTAGGGTTGAGCGAACCTGAACTGTAAAATTCGGGTTGTTACTGGACTTTTGGGTTTTTGGGTCCCTGACCCGAACAATTTACTGTATGTTCGGGTTAGAGTTCGGTGTTCGGCAATGTAATGGCACTTTTTCAAAAGTTATTGTTCTAAAAAGTGTTTGAGGACCCGGGTCCTGCCCCAGGGGACATGTATCAATGCAAAGAAAAGTTTTAAAAATGTCTGTTTTTTCGGGAGCAGTGATTTTAATAATGCTTGAAGTGAAACAATAAAAGAGAAATATTCTTTTAAATTTCGTACCTGCGGGGTGTGTATAGTATGCCTGTAAAGGGGCTCATGTTTCCCGTGCTTAGAACTGTCCCTGCACAAAGTGTCATTTCCGAAAGAAAGAAAGAAAGTCATTTAAAATCACTTGTGGCTATAATGAATTGTTGGCTCCCGTAATACAGAGAACAGTTATTGAAAGTCATTGATAAAAAAAAAAAAAAGTGTGGGGTTCCCCCTAAATTCAATTACCAGGCCCTTCAGGTGTGGAGTTCCCCCAAAAATCCATGCCAGACCCTTTATCCAAGCACGCAACTTGGCAGGCCACGGGAGAGCGCCCCCCCCCCTCCTGAACCATACCCTCAACATGGGGAGGATGCTTTGGGGGTCTGTGACCCCCCCAGAGCACCATGTCCCCATGTTGATGAGGACAAGGGCCTCATCCCCACAACCCTGGCAGGTGGTTGTGGGGGTCTGCAGGCAGGGGCTTATCGGAATCTGGAAGCCCCCTTTAACAAGGGGATCCCCAGATCCCGCCCCCCGTGTGAAATGGTAAGGGGGTACTTTTGTATCCCTGCCATTTCACCCAAAAAAGTGACAAAAGTGTTAAAACTGACAACAGCCAGTTTTTGACAATTCCTTTATTTAAGTCTTCTTCTTTCCATCTACTTCCTTCTTCTTTCCTTCATCCTTCAGTTTCTTCCTCCATCTTTTTCTTCCTCCATATTCTTCTTCCTCCGATCCTCTGCTTCTTTCTCCGGTGTTCTTGTCCGGCATCTTCCTCCACAGTGTCTCTTCTTCCTTGCTTCGTTCTCCGCACAATGGGAGGCTCCCGCTGTGTGGGGCTTCTCTTCTTCTGACAGTTCTTATATAACAGGGGAGGGGGCCACCCGGTGACCACTGCCCCCCTCTGATGCACAGGGACTTGGCGGGGACTTCCCTATGGCTTTCCTGTGATGACAGAGGGGGAGGGGTCACCGGGTGGTAATATTTGAGCAAGATCACCGCATGGATCATTACAAACGATCCTGAATCGCACGGCTCACCTGGAATCCCCCATGGTGGCTGCTCTGGTACAACCTGAGTTGCAGGCCATCCCTGCTGCTGCGTCAGTCTCTGTGCAGGCACCGCCTCGAGTATTACCTCTATAAGAGGTATGTCTGGTTCTGCTCCGCTTCCCCAGTGATTTGGGGGCGATCCAGTTCAATGCAGAGGGTTTCTCAATCAGGTTGAGATATACTTCAAGATGTTGCCCCAGGTGTTTCCCACGGACAGAAGCAAAGTAGGTTTTGTGATATCTTTGCTTTCTGAGAGAGCCTTGGCCTGGGCTAACCCTCTATGGGAGACGCAAAAACCTGTTGTCTTGAGTTACCCTCAGTTTGTCGCCTCATTTAAAAGGGTATTTGACATTCCCGCACGCTCTGCTTCTGCTGCCAAGTGCCTCATGTCCACCAAACAGAGTGCGAGAACTGTTGCTGACTATGCCATTGAATTCCGTACTCTGGCAGCAGAGGAGGAACAATGAGGCCCTCATGGCTGCTTTTTCTCACGGTCTCTTGGATTCCATCAAGGATGAGATAGCAGCCCGAGATATACCCACTGAGCTGGAGAGCTTGATCTTGTTTGCCATCCTCATTGACTCCAGACTCAGAGAAAGACTTTCTCTTAAGGAGCACTTGCGGAAGCCTCCTGTGCATTTGCCTCCAAGCTTTGTAGTCCACCCATGCCTCCCTCACCTCCCATGCCTCCTGGTACCGAATTGGTCAGTGAAGATGAACCCATGCACCTGGGCTTCACGCTTCTCTCTGCGGATGAGAGAGCCTTTAGGAGGAAGGAGAGATGGTGCCTTTATTGTGGCCAGGCAGGTTACTTTTTGAAGTCTTGTCCTACCCATCCAGGGAACGCCCGAACCCTGAGACCCTGTCATAGACAGACCTTAAGTGGCTTTTTTTTCATCCCCAGTTATCCAGAAGGATAAGCCCCTGGTTTTGGTCACCCTTTCTTGGGATGAGTCGTCCATCGAGATACAGGCTCTAATCAACTCTGGGGCTGCAGGCCTGTTACATAGTTACATAGTTAGTAAGGTTGAATAAAGACACCAGTCCATCTAGTTTAACCTGAGTGAGTGTCTACAATTGTCCCTATCCCTGTACATTGCACACTCACATCAGTCCCTACCCTCAAGGAGCCCACAATCCAATGTCTCCATTCATATACTAGGGCCAATATTGGACAGAAGCCAATTAAGCTATCAGCATGTCTTTGGAGTGTGGGAGGAAACCGGAGTACCCGGAGGAAACCCACACAGGCACAGGGAGACCATGCAAACTCCAGGCAGGTAGTGTCATGGTTGGGATTCTAAGCAGTGACCCTTTTTACTGCTAGGTGAGAGTGCTAACCACTGCCCACTGTGCTGTTCATTGATGCTGCATTTGTTTCGCAGCACTCGATTCCTCTGCAGCTGCGTGACACTCCACTTGCCATTGAGGCTCTTGATGGGAGACCTTTACAGCCTGCCCATATGACTCATGAGACGGTTGCATTGTCCATGGCTGTAGGGGCTCTTCACCATGAGATAATCCAATTCCAAGTCATTTCCTCACCCAGGTTTTCGCTGGTTATTGGTTATCCTTGGTTACAGAGGCACAACCCCTCTTTTGATTGGCTCCCTGCTGAGGTTCTCTCCTGGTCACCACAATGCAGTGAGACATGCTTCCGGAAGGCATCCAAGGTCCTGTGCACCTCTTCACTCCACTCCCTGCCAGAGGAGTACCGCGATTTTAGTGATGTCTTTGATAAAGGTCAAGCCGGTAGTTTGCCTCCACACCGGTCTTATGATTGCACAATTGACCTTCAACCTGGTGCCATACCTCCTCGTGGCTGGGTTTACCCTTTGTCTGTCTTGGAGGATAGGGTCATGGAGGAGTATGTTGCTGATGCACTTTCTCGAGGTTTAATCCGCAAATCCTCGTCTCCTGCTGGTGATGGTTTCTTCTTTGTGAAAAAGAAGAGCGGTGAACTGAGACCTTGTATAGATTATAGGGGTCTCAATCGTGTCACGTTTAAGAATGCCTACCCAATTCCATTGATTACAGAGTTATTTGACCGCCTCAAGGGAGCAACGGTTTTCACGAAGCTTGACTTGAGAGGGGCATACAATCTCATGCACATTAAGTAGGGCGATGAGTGGAAAACAGCGTTTAATACTAGAACAGGCCATTATGAATTCCTGGTAATGCCTTTTGGCCTTTGTAACGCCCCGGCAGTTTTCCTGGAATTTATTAACGATGTCCTCCCAGATTTGTTGCAGTTGTGTGTGGTGGTTTATCTCGATGATATTCTCATATTTTCCAAGACCCTGGAGAGCCACCACGCAGATGTCTGTCGTGTACTTCTGAAACTAAGAGAGAAAAATCTCTATTATAAACTGGAGAAGTGCGAATTCCATCGTGAACAGGTTACATTCCTGGGCTATGTCATTTCGACTGGTGTTTTTTTTCGATGGACCCAGAGAAACTTTCGGCAGTCCTACGTTGGCCTCGACCTGTGGGTTTACATCCTCTGCAGCGTTTCCTGGGTTTTGCCAACTACTATCGGAAGTTTATTTGTAACGTCTCATCTCTGGTCAAGCCTCTGACTGATATGACCAGAAAGAACGGTAACCCACAGAGTTGGTCTCTGGAGTCCATTAAGGCCTTTGAGACTCTCAAGGCTGCCTTTGTTTCTGCTCCTGTGTTGGCACATCCTGATCCTACGTTGCCTTTTATCCTAGAAGTTGATGCTTCTGAGACTGGAGTTGGCGCTCTTCTGTCTCAACGTCCTAACTCTGAGAGCGCTATGCATCCGTGTGGCTACTTTTCCAAGAAATTGTCACCTGCTGAGTGCAATTATGAGATTGGTGACAGAGAGCTGTTGGCGATCATTTTAGCCCTGAAATAATGGAGACATCTCTTTGAAGGTACCACTGTGCCTGTTCTTATTCTTACTGACCATAAGAATCTTACATTCTTGTCTGAGGTTTAGCGACTCTCTCCCAGAAGGTCACGATGGGCTCTTTTCTTGTCAAGCTTTAATTACATTGTCTCATTCTTACCCGATACTAAGAATGTAAGGTCTGATGCCTTGTCACGACAATTTTCCTCTACTTCCAAGTCGGAGTTGGTTCCGGTTCCTATGATTCCTCCTGATCGTATCTTGGCTACGGTTCGCACCAGACTTACTTCTCCTTTGGGTGACAAAATTGTTGCTGCTCAGGTCCATGCTCCTCCTGATAAACCTTGTGACCGCTGCTTTGTCCCAGAGAGTCTCCGTACTGCTGTGCTCCAGACTTACCATTCTCCCAAGGCAGCTGGCCATCCTGGGAAGAATCAACTCATTTAGGCCATTTCACAACAGTTCTGATGGCCTAGTCTACGGGCAGATGTTACTGCCTTCGTAGCTGCCTGTCCCGTGTGTGCTCAGAGTAAGACTCCACGACACCTTCCAGTGGGCCTCTTACAACCCTTACCCAATGGAGAGAGGCCCTGGACTCACCTGTCTATGGATTTTATTGTGGAATTGCCCAACTCACAAGGCAACACTTATCCTTATGGTGGTTGCCGGTTCTCAAAGATGTGTCATTGTATTCCACTTAAGAAGTTGCCCACCTCTAAGGAACTGGCTTCCATTTTTGCTTGGGCGATCTTTTGCTTACATGGGCAACCCAGGTTGATTGTCTCGGATAGGGGCAGTCAGTTTGTCTCCCGGGTTCTGGCGAGCCTTTTGTGCAGAGTTGGGAATCCAGCTTGCGTTCTCTTCTGTGTATCACCCGCAGTCTAATGGGGCTGCAGAATGAGCCAATCAGTCCTTGGAGCAATTCCTATGTTGTTATATTTCTGACCATCATAACAACTGGTCAGACCTATTACCTTGGGCAGAGTTTGCTCACAACAGTGCCTTGAATTCTGGCTCCCGATTGTCTCCATTTATGGCAAATTATGGTTTCCAACCTTCCATGTTGCCTGACTCGTTTGTTCCGCAGAGTATTCCTGCAGTAGAGGAGCATCTCGGTGGTCTTCGTTCCACCTGGGTACAAGTCCAGGAGGCTTTGCGTCATGCTAATGATAGGTACAGACTCCTTGCTGACTGCAGAGGCCTGCCTGTGCCTTCCTACCAGGTTGGGGATGGGGTCTGGCTGTCATCTCGCAACCGCCGGCTTCATGTTCCCTCACTAAAGTTTGCTCCTCGGTTTATTGGGCCTTTCCTTATCCTTCGCAGGATTAACCCAGTGGCTTACGCGTTGGACCTTCCTCCTAGTATGTGCATCTTAAAATGTGTTTCATGTCTCCTTATTGAAACCATTGGTCTGTAACCGATTTACCACCTCAGTGCCATGTCCTCATCCTATTCAGGTTGAGAACCATGAGGAGTATGAGGTACAATCCATTGTTGACTCCCGTAGGTTCCGTGGGAGCATACAGTACCTAGTGCATTGGAAGGGGTACGGTCCGGAGGAACGCTCCTGGGTTTCATCCTCTGATGTACATGCCCCTGTCCTCCCCAGCCAGTTCCATAGACGGTTTCCCCTCAAGCCCGGTCATCTTTTGAGGGAGAGGGGTCATTGAGGAAGGGGTACTGTCAGCCTTCCAGCTCACTTCACCTCTGCCTTTTGCCTTGGTCACATCACTAGAAACCATCTCCTGTGGTTTGTTTAAAGACTGGCTTGCTGACATCCCTTCTGGCTCCTTATCCTGCTTCTGATTGCTCTACTTTGATCCCTAACTTCTGGCCTGGCTGATTACCTGATCTGGTTACTGTACTCTGGCTGTGCTTGACTACGCTTTTTCTATTTGCCTTTTTATTTTTATTAATGAACAAGTGTGATTTAATTGTACTTCTGTCTCAGTCTGATTCATGATTTCTGACAATGCCCCAGGATGCCTTGCTGCTCCTGCAGTCTTTCAGGTAATTGTCTCTCTTCCTCCTACCTAAAAGAAAACAGGGGGAGGGAAGAAGGCGGGTGGCAGTGTCAGTGAGAGTGAGGGGATGAAAACCCCCTGCAGCAGCTTGACAGGCTCTCTCTCTCTCTCCCTGAGAGCCTGTCTGTGTGTATCTCAAGGGCAGGAGGTGCGGAGCCGTGGGAGGCTGAGCGGCACCAGTTGCACATATCAGTATGGATGTCACACCACTTCCTTAAACTCAATCTTTCTAAAACTGAGCTTGTAATATTTCCTCCTCCCCGATCTTTTCTACGTGACTTTACCATTGATATCAACAGCACAATCATTGGTCCCTCTACACATGCCAGGGTCCTGGGTGTAATCCTAGGCTCCCACCCCTCCTTCGGCCCCAACATCCAATCACTGGCTATATCTTGCCGCCTTAACCTCCACAACATTTCCAGAATTCAACCCTTCCTGACTAACGACACCACAAAACAACTTATTCACTCCTTGGTTATTTCCTCGACTTGACTACTGCAGCTCCCTTCTCACTGACCAATCCTTACTTCAGTCTAATGCTGCTGCTAGACTAACATACCTTACTAACCAATCTGTGACTGCTGCCCCTCTCTGCCAATCACTTCACTGGCTTCCCCTACCCCACCGTATAATATTCAAAATACTAACCACGGCATACAAGGCCATCCACAACATCGCCCCCAGCTCCATCACCAACCTCATCTGCAGATATCGCCCAAATCATCCTCTCTGCTCCTTCCAAGACCTCCTACTCTCTAGCTCCCTTGTTACCTCCAGAACCTCTCCCATCCTCTGGAACTCCCAGCCCCAGTATGTCCAATCAGCCCCCACCCTGTCCACCTTTAGGAGATCCCTGAAAACCCACTTATTCAGGGAAGCCCACCCACCTCTACCTAAGAAGTGAACCCGAGTCACCTCTATCAGATCATAGCCACAGCTATCACCTCTTGTACCACCCCCCCCTTTAGATTGTAAGTTACATGAGCAGGGCTCTTATTCTTTCTGTATTGGATTGTATAGTAATTGTACTGTCCCCCTTTATTTATTTTTTTATTTATTTTTTTTTTTTTTTAAATTTGATTTTATTGAAGTATGCAAAAGATTACATCCGACATCCAAAATTACAGAAAAAGTTTTGACAAAGTATGACAATACATCTTTTGAAACATAACGTAACTACAGTGTGACATTTATACTAAGTCCAAGAGTTCGCTAAACATCTTGAGAAGAGAAAAAAAAAAGAAATAGGTCATATACCAAAGGTGATCAATACCAATATGTCACTCATCATGTGGGTGGGGGGGAGGGGGTGACTCCGCCCGGACACCCCGAAAGGGAGCTGGACTGTGTCCGTGCAGAGGCAGACCCATCCACCCACCATATATTCCAGTTAGTTTTATGAAGGCTTGTTAGCCTGAACAAATGTCAAAGGAAGCGAAATCGAATCCAAATATGGTAAAGAACAGCCCAAACTACGTTAGAAGGGCTAAACATCATAACAAAATCTAACAACCTATGAAACCAAAAATGTGAACCTTAGGGTACAAGAGAGTATCATCTGCTTGACACCACCATGAGCATTGCCCGCATTTTATCTTTTAGCCAAATAGGTGGGGTAGAACAAAGAGACTATCGTCTGTAGGTATAGAGAAAATCTCTTCAGAAGCAGGTTCTATTTGAGATGGGAACCTAAATTTCTCTCCTGGGAATAAGAAGGCTCCCCGGGACTCTAAGGCCAGGGATCTATCATTGGAGGGATCAGTAATAGATATATGGGGGAAAAGGATAAAGGAAGGGAAATAGGACAAGGAGATAGGAAGTTTGGATGTCTGTCCGTCGACTCCGCACCCTCTACCCAGTATGATGTGTGAGAGATTTATATTCAGGGGTAGAAAGGAAATGGAACCAACAAGCCCAGGTAGTATTGAATTTTTCTGGTTGGTCATGAGCTTGATGGATCAAGTCTTCCATTTCTGCTGTTTTGCGGACTCTTGCCAGCCAGTCTGCGATCGAGGGTGGATTGGAATTGCGCCATTTGATCGGTACGCATAATTTGGCTGCATTTATCATGTGCATTGATAATGAGCGAAAGTATTGTTTTTTGGGAATGGAGGGCAAGCCTTATAGAAATTGTGAAGGTCGGAAGGCCAAGTCAAAGGTAGTAACCTGTTTGATCACCCTATGGACTTCTTTCCAATACGGTTGTAATTTGGGGCAGGACCACCAAATGTGTAAGAATGAACCCACTCCGTCTAAGCAGCGCCAACACTGAGGGGAGAGGTGTGGAACAAAACGTTGTATCTGGAGGGGTGTCCTGTACCATCGTGAGATTATTTTAAATGCGTTCTCCTGTGTGTGAGCGTTCAGGGTCCCTTTATGAGCCATCCTGAATATAGTTTCCCAATCTTGTACTGTCCCCCTTTATATTGTAAAGCACTGCGCTAACTGTTGGCACTATATAAATCCTGTATAATTAATAAATCACATGTGTGAATCAATGGATTGTTTACAGTGCCTTTGAAAAAGTATTCATACCCCTTGACATTTTCCACATTTCATGAGGTTACAACCAAAAATTGAAACGTACCACACTCCGCTTGAATGCTTTCGTCATATACCGTTTCCTCCCAGTCTGAATATAGATATCAGATATTACAGCCGCTCCCAACAACAAACAAGGCAATACTCGTTTGGTTGCTGAACATGAACTGTTTATTAGAACAAGAATACAGTCTTATATACAGTGTAAGAGGAGGTCCCCCTCCCCACTCATATCACTCTTAGCCCTTGTACACACGGTCGGACATTCCGATGGAAAATGTCCATTCGGACCATGTTGTTGGATAATCCAACTGTGTGTGGGCTCTATCGGACTGTTTCCATCAGAATATCCGATGGACAAAGTTTTAGAGCTGGGCTATAAAACTTTCCGACAACATGATCCGATCGGACTTTGTCCGATTGTTTGTAGAGAATTCCAATCATACAAAGTGCCACGCATGCTCAGATCAAATTCCTAGACCAAAGCTATTGGCTACTAGCCTGAACGTGGTCCCGTCGTAACGAAATAATGTCATCACGTTACGTACGATCGGATTTTCTGACAACTTTGTCCGACCGTGTGTATGCAACAACAGTTTAGGACAAAATCTATCTGACAAAATCCGATGGATTTTGTTGTCGGAATGTCCGACCGTGTGTACAAGGGCTAACAATACTAACTAATCATTTTCAGACTAGGTGACTCCGAGATATGACCTTTCAGGTCCTAGCCTTGTTGTTTCGTAGCTCCCTAACTACAATACACATTATCATAAATATCAACAAAGAACTCCTTCACACAATAGCAATATAGTTAATTAACACAAACAACAATGGGTGAAAGACTCTAAAAGCCGGTTCACACAGGGGCAACACTACTTCCAGACTTTGGGAGGCAACTTGGACACAACTTGAGTATGAATCACAGCATAACTGGGGGCGACATCAACATGACTTGGGGGGCTTACAATGTGACTTTAAGTCACCCCCAGGCCAGGCGACTTTGGCCGTGGCTAATTACAGAATAATCAGCTCTTGAGGGGGAACTCCACGCCAAATTTTAAATAAAAAACCTGCATGGGGGCGTGGCTTGGACGGGACCCGAGATGGCTGCTTGAAAGGAGAGCTCCGGCACCAAGGAGAAGAAAAGCGGCTTCCCCAGAGGATATAAGCTAGCAGCCACCATGGGCAGGTCGAATAGAAGCACCTCGACCCCTCACAATGTGAAGGAACCTGTTAAGGACCCCGGGGCACATCTCTGCAACAATATCCCAGAGATGTTCCGCTCCCGCCTGGCGGGCCAACACGTGGAGACGCAGGCCTCGCAGGCCTCCCAAGACGCGCAGGCCGCATCCCCGGCCTCGCGTAGATACGCCGCGGACCGGGCGCCGGAACATCCCGCAGCCCTGAGCCTCTTGGACCTCCAGCGAGATTTACAGAGTGTGGCCCTGGATATTAAACACACCCTGACATCCGCCATCGCTGAACTGAAAACGGATATCCACGCCATGAATCATCGCCTGGCGGCAGTAGAGGATACCTCCCAGCTACAAGCAGCAGCGATCAGGCAAGTACAGAGGTCTTATGATATGCAGCTGCCCCACATATTTGAGCTCCACCGTCAAGTGGAGGATTTAGACAACAGGGGGCGCAGACATAACCTTAGACTGAGAGGGGTTCCTGAGGGAGTAGATGCGGCCTCCATGCCACAGACAGTATGTGCCATTTTTAATGATCTGCTGGACCGGCCTGCTGATTCCCCTATAGAAATGGAACGTATTCACCGCGCACTGAGACCCCCCCCCCAGGGACTCTGAACCTCCTAGAGACATTATCTGTTGTATTGTCAACTTCCCCCTTAAGGAAGAAATCCTTAGGAAGGCGAGAGAACGGGGACGCATTCTGTTCAATGGGTCAGAAGTAAAGCTTTTTCAGGACCTCTCACAAATAACTCTGCAGAACAGGGGCACCCTGCGCCCCCTGATGGACGTATTGCGCACACGTAACATCCAATATAGATGGAAGTTCCCATTTTGTCTATCTGCTACCTCCAGAGGACGCACTGCATTGCTCAGAACCCCGGAAGATCTGCCCACATTCTGTGAACAACTGGACATACCGCTGGTAGACATACCGGAGTGGTGTGCCTTCTACTTCCCTACTGAGCCGTGGAAGTCAGTGGTTCTTAATGCATCGCCTACTAGTCAACGACTGAGCTCCAGACGTCGCAGACTGGACCCCACCTCCCCTGGCGACCGCCAGTCCAGACGGGATCTCTCTTCACGCAGCGCGCACCTTGCTGACACCCCAAGAAGGGATCGCCAGGATGCTTAAAGCTACCCTACCACCTTCTTTAGTGCTCCTGTTCACCAACTGAAGGCAACAACATTCTTCATCAGCTCCATCCCAAAAGAACGCCAGTTGTAGGAGCGACCTCCTCCCTCCCATTTTTCTTCTCCCCCCCCTATTTTTGTCCCCCTCTCCCCCCCCCCCCCTTTTTTTTTTTTTTTCTTCTTTTTTCTTTCTTCTTCCCTCTCTCCAGATTCCTTTAGGCACGAACACCCGAGGTATTTCAACGTCTTACAAGAACTTCTTACGAGGATGAATATTCTGGAACTTTGACTTTGGGAATCCCAGTCTACCCGGATCCAGTACCTTGTCTCTCGAACTCTGACGTAGGTGACTCTTCTGGGTCTTTTGCTTTGGACATCCTAATCTACTTGGCTCCAGGTACTGTCAATGCTCCTGCACCCGCCTCCCATGGGCTAGTTTATTACTTTAGGATCCTACCGTGCATTGAGACTTTACCGCTTCCCACTCTGTTTTCAAGACTGTCCTAATGATAGCGTCGGTACGCTGAGACCCCCTCATCTGCTTACCACCCCCTTCCCTTTCCCCCCACTCCCCTCCCTCTCCCCCCCCTAAATCCCCCCCCTTCCCCCGTCCCCCTCTCTCCTCCTTCCCCCCCCTTTTTTTATTTCCCCCCCCTTTTTTTTTTGTTCTTTGTTGTTATTTATTTTTACCTGGCGTTTTTGTTTGGGGAACTGTGTTATTTCTCTAATGTATAACTGATCATTTATGTTGCTGTTATGTTTAGTTCACGCTTCGTTTCTCCCTTCATGTTTTTGGGATCTGCAACGGATGTGTGCCATGTTATAGTTGCTTCTTTGTGTTTGTTCCCGCTCTAAACTAGTATCTTGCCTTTGGAACTCTATTTGTGATTCCCATGCTCCCATCCATGTCCTGTGCACAAAACAGATTTTCTCATTTCTCTCATGCTCGGCTGGCCTTGATCCCATGTTCCTACGATCCCTGCTCGCTACTTACCCCTGCTTAAGCTAATATAATAGGCAACAGCCGAAAGTGGTGCCTCGCACCCTGCCCTCCTGAGCAAGCCCCTGACCACTGCGCGTGCCTAGGTTTCGCCCTGCACGTCGCATACATTCCTCTGTCGCATCAATTTGCTCTCCTCATTCTCCTTGGTGCTACTCCTCCGGTTCATTCCCAGGCTTACTGACCCCACACAGCTGGTCATACGACCTGAGCTGACAGTCCGGCTTTCTCCCACTAGGTGGATAGGCACGCCTACGTCCGCCTCCGGTGTAATTTCTATCAGGGATCTGCTTGGATTCCTGCCTACTTTTCTCCCCCTTCTGCTGTTATCTCTCCCCCCTCTCTGTCCTCTCTCTGATTTGCCCCCCCTTCTTTTCCCCCTCTCTTGCCCACCTATCTATCTCCCTTTCCCCCTCCCCCCCTCTTCTAACTGGGTCGCTCCTCTCCCTGTCCCCCCACTGTCGGGTCGTGCGACTGACCCCTACTAAATATAACGCTTTTATCATATAATCACCGCTTTTAGCGCCCCTGCTGTCCGGATCTCTCATCTCAATATAATGCAGAAGGATTCGGACGTTCGGACGCGCCTCTCCCTAAAATGCCTCTCCCTCAATGTGAAAGGCTTAAACCTCCCAGAAAAGAGATCACAACTCCTTTCAGCCCTCTCCAAACATAAGGCTTACTTCCTCATGCTTCAGGAAACACATTTCCGCTCGGACGCAATCCCTAAGCTGACGAACCATATATACAAACGAGCGCTTCACTCCACTAATCCAACCTCCAAGACAAAAGGGGTCTCTATCCTTATTTCTTGATCATACATCACGGGACACAGGAGCTTCATTACATAGTGGGTTATATAGGCACCTCTGGTGATTGGACACTGGTTGACCCAATTAAAGAGAATTCCTCCCCTATATAACCCCCCCCATCAGGGAGGCACCTCAGTTTTTTCGCCAGTGTCTGGTCGATGGTCACGTAAAACTTAGCTCTATGCGGGTCCCGGCGAGGGCCGAAGGGCTACAACAAACCGGATCCATACCTCGGGCCGATAATTGACTCCCAAGATGGTATGGTACCCGGGCCTCGTCTGCCGAAGACACGAGGTTTTGCCTGTAAGTCCTCTCCATTGGAAGACTGGACTCTGGGACAACCAGACTTGGGGTACTGTTTACTCAGGGCGCCCGTAAGTTTCTGGCAGAGTTTTTTACAAGGCCCAGGTAGGAGAATCTTTTCGTAAGATTCCCAGATACGCCTGAAGGTTGGCTAACAATACCCGCCGTGATGGGTGAAGGCTGGAATTGGTCTGAACACAGCAATTCCTGCGGCGGGGAACAGGTATGGGAAGTCATCCTATATATTTTAATATATGAATGGATTTCTTCATTTTGAGTAGTTGTATGTCTTACCTGGTTTCCACCACTTGAGGGAGTAAGAGCAAGCCTGATGCATACTTACATGCCTTTCAAACAAAACACGCTCAGTGAAATGCCTGGTCCTCCCAGCTATTCACGTCTCCTTGCAGTCCCTGCCACAATATAAATAAAAAAGGGGTCCCACGCAGATCGGGGGGTCTCAGGTCACTCCTTTTGGGTTCCCCTTCCCCCCCCCGGATCCCGCGGTCCTCGTGCACGCGCGCGGGCGCGCTCCCGGCCTAATAGGGAAAGGGGGGGGGGGGTGTGGTTGCCAGCTGTGCACAATCAGGTGCTCCAGACTGCAATGCAGGCGCCAAAACGGCCGATTTTAAAAGCCCAGAGCGTCAGGGGACTGTAAGGTGAGACACAGGAGCTGTGGGCTGTAAGCATCCGTGGGATTGGATCCAGGCGAACCTTAAGACACCTACTCGGCATCATATTGTGCAGTTAAGCTTATATTGATTTATTGTGAGACTTTAAGCACAACAAAGTGATTGCATTTTACACTAGTAACTCTGCTTTGTAGCTCAGTACTATGTCTCCTCGTAAGAGGGTTTCAGGGGCAGGTAACAAAAGCACTGGCAGGTCACCGCCTGGGTCCAGGGGTTCTAAAGGTGCATGCAGATTACCATCCCCCTCTGCAAGAGTGGAGCCTGCATCTCAAGACGAGTCAGTGCCCCTTTCAGGCTTTGCAGCCTCTCCTAATGTCGCAGCCCCGGTCTATGTCACTGAGGACTCCCTTAGGGCTTCATTGGAGAGTTTTGAAGGGAGGATAATGAATTTTATTTCTGCTTCCCTAAAAGATAGCAAGAAAAGGGGTAGATCCCCTCCCTCTGCTGAAATCCCTCTCTCAGACAGCTGCTCTGAAAATGAGGAGAGATCCCTATCTTTGGAAAGGGATCATGAGCAGTCGGATCAGTCAGAAGATGAGGAGTCAGTCCCCTCCTCCCAGGCACTCAGAAAGCAGGTGCAGTATTATACTGAATTGGTGCGTACCACGTTCAGAATGCCAGCTACTGAAGTCGCTACATCCTCTGTCTCTTCCCTGGGAGTCAGGAAAGCTCCACAGACTGCTTGTTCCTTCCCAATTCATCCTTTAATGGCTGACTTGATGTATAAGGACTGGGGACATCCCGATAAACTGTTTACTCCTCCCAAGAGGTTTTCTATGTATTATCCCGTGGAGGAAAGCTTCACCAAGAAATGGGGGGCCCCATCTGTGGATGCGGCTATCTCTTGTGTGAATTAAAACCTAACTTGTCCTTTGGATAATGCGCAGGTATTTAAGGACCCAGCTGACAAAAGACTGGAAACCTTGTTAAAAGCCCCCTTTTCCATGGCCGGCGCTGTGGTGCAACCTACAGTCGCAGCCGTGGGGTTGTGTCAGTTCCTTAAGGAACAGGTTAAACAGATGTTTGGACTTCTTCCTAATGAGGAAGTAGAGAAATATGCAGAGATGCCTCACATCTTATGTTTCATAATTGATGCGATTTTGGATTCTGTCCAACAAGCATCACGTTTGTCCCTCATGCTGGTACACATGCGTAGGGCTCTATGGCTAAAAAATTTGGGCTGCTGAAATGTCATGCAAAAAGCATTTGACTGGGTTCCCGTTTAAAGGGGAACGGTTGTTTGGAGAGGAATTAGATAAATTCGTCCAAAATATTTCAGGAGGTAAATCTACACTCCTTCCAGTCAAGAAGAGTAAACGTCCTTCATTCAGGCGTACTCTTTCTCCCGAAACGTCGAGCTCTAAACAGTGGCGACGGCCTTCTCAGCCCTCCTCGGCTGCAAAGCCTCAGGGCCGAGCCCAGGGACAGAAAAGGACTTGGGGGCGGAAGCCTGCCAAGCAGTCCTCCAAGACATCCTTGTGAAGGGGCGCCCCCGCTCGGCCGAGTGGGGGGAAGGCTCCTGCAGTTTGCAGGCGCCTGGCGGGTAGAGATTCAGGACAAATGGGTGATCTCTTCAGTATCTCTAGGCTACAGGCTAGAGTTTTCAGGAGATTCCACCTTCCCGTTTTCTAAGGTCAAGGATCCCCAGGGATCCGATAAAGCAGAAACCGCTATTTCTGGCCTTAGATCAATTACTATCCCAAGGTGTGATAGTAGAGGTGAGCCCGAGAGATCAGGGTTCAGGTTTCTATTCGAATCTCTTCACCGTTCCAAAACCAAACGGAAGTGTCAGACCTATCTTGGATCTGAGAGACTTAAACCGGTTTCTACACATCCAGACCTTCCGGATGCAGTCAATACGCACTGTGGTCTCCTCCCTGCAAGGAGGAGAATTCATGGCATCAATAGATATCAAAGACGCATATCTCCATGTGCCAATATTTCCCGCACACCAGAAGTTTCTGAGGTTCGCGGTAGAGCAGCGCCATTTTCAATTTGTGGCCCTGCCGTTCGGCCTAGCCACGGCCCCTCGAGTCTTCACGAAGATTCTAGACCCTCTCTTAGCAATCTTAAGAGTTCAGGGCATAGCCGTCATGGCTTACCTAGACGACTTGCTTCTCGTAGAGAGAACTGCAACATGCCTAAGTCGCAGCGTCACCAAAACGCTAGAACATCTGGGCCGCCTAGGTTGGATTATAAACCTAGAAAAGTCGTCTTTACAACCGACCACCAGGTTGGATTACCTGGGTCTGATTATCGACACCGCTCAGGGCAGGGTGTTCCTTCCAAAGCCAAAGGCCTTGGCCATTGGAGATCTAGTGCGCCTGATTCTGGGCAGAAGATTCTCCTCCATTCGGTTGTACATGAGACTGTTGGGAAAGATGGTCGCCTCTTTCGAGGCCGTTCCATTTGCCCAGTTCCACTCAAGGCCCCTGCAAAGATGCATCCTTGCGATTTGGAACAGGAAGCCCCAATCCCTGGATCTTCCTATGCGTTTATCCCCTCGGGCACGCAAAAGTCTTGTCTGGTGGTTACAGACCAAAAATTTGCTGAAAGGCAAAACCTTTCTTCCCTTCTCATGGAAGATTGTCACCACGGATGCCAGCCTGACAGGTTGGGGAGCCGTGTTGCAGGAAACATGCTCGCAGGGAAAATGGTCTGCGACCGAAAGTCTGCTGCCCATAAATGTCTTGGAGATTCGGGCAATTTACATGGCACTCAGAGAGTGGTCTCACAGACTGCGAGGTTTCCCAGTTCGGATTCAGTCCGACAATGCCACTGCAGTGGCTTACATCAATCACCAGGGCGGTACCAGAAGTCTGGTAGCCCAAAAGGAGGTGAATCGCATACTTGTCTGGGCAGAAGAGCATGTTCCGTGCCTCTCTGCAGTCTTCATTCCAGGAGTGGAGAATTGGCAGGCAGATTATCTCAGCCGCCAGCAGTTGTGCCCAGGAGAATGGGCTCTGCACCCCGATGTGTTTCAAGACATATGTCACAAGTGGGGCACTCCAGACGTGGATTTGTTTGCGTCCAGATTCAACAGGAAACTGGACAACTTTGTGTCAAAGACAAGAGATGCACTTGCTCAGGGGTCAGATGCTCTGACAGTTCCCTGGAATCAGTACAATCTGATCTATGCCTTCCCCCCGAACCCGCTGTTATCGAGGTTCTTGGGAAGGGTCAAGAGGGAGACGAAGTCGGTCCTTCTAGTGGCCTCGGCTTGGCCCAGGCGACCATGGTTCGCAGAAATCATGAAGTTGGCAGTGGGCAGGTCATGGACCCTCCCTCTCCGGCCAGATCTGCTCTCACAGGGTCCAATTTACCACCCTGCTTTACGCAGTCTGAATTTGACGGTCTGGCTGCTGAGACCCACATTTTGAGAGGCTGTGGTCTTTCGGGGCCAGTCCTCTCCACTCTGGTCAATGCCAGAAAACCGGCCTCCAGGCGTATCTATTACAAGATCTGGAGGGCATATGTTTCCTGGTGTGAACCCAGGAGATGGCATCCTAGAAGGTATGTCATTTGCAGAATCTTGGCCTTTCTCCAATCAGGCCTTGAAATGAATTTGGCCATAAGCACCATCAAGGTGCAGATTTTGGCCCTATCGGTCTTTTTTCAAAGATCGCTTGCATCACTTTCCCTAGTACGGGCTTTTATCCAGGGGGCTATGCGGATGAGACCGCCAGTCAAACCTCCGGTATGCCCTTGGGATCTGAATTTGGTTCTCTCGGCCTTAGAAGCCCAACCATTTGAACCTCTGCATCTGGCTTCTTTAACTCTCCTGACAAAGAAGCTGGTATTCCTGGTAGCCATATCCACGGCTAGAAGGGTATCAGAATTGGCAGCTCTTTCCTGTAAAGAGCCCTATTTAATTATCCATAAGGACCGAGTGGTCATGCGTCCCAACAGGTCCTTTCTACCTAAGGTAGTTTCAGGTTTTCACCTGAATCAGGATGTAATCCTACCATCCTTTTTTTCCAAACCCTCAGTCCACAGAGGAAGAATCCTTACACACTTTAGATGTGGTTAGAGCAATCAGTCTTTATCTTCAAGCAACTGCTCAGATAAGATAGACTGACTGTTTATTTATTCTGCCAGAAGGCCCTAAAAAGGGTCAGGCAGCGTCAAAGTCCACTCTTTCGAGGTGGATCAGACAGGTTATTTCTCAGGCCTATGACTTAAAGGGGAAGATTCCTCCTTTTCAGGTGAGAGCGCACTCTACTAGGGCTGTAAGTGCTTCTTGGGCAGTGCATCACCAGGCCTCCCTGGCTCAGATCTGTAAGGCTGCGACTTGGTCATCAGTCCACACATTCACCAGATTCTATCAGGTGGATGTCAGAGGGCAGGAGGATATCGCCTTTGGGCGCAGTGTACTGCAGGCTGCAGTTTGGGTCCTCAGGTCCCTGGCGGTCTAGATTCATGATCTGTGTCTCCCTCCCCTCAACCTGAGCATTGCTATGGGACATCCCACTATGTAATGAAGCTCCTGTGTCCCGTGATGTATGATCAAGAAAATAGGATTTTTATATACAGCTTACCTGTAAAATCCTTTTCTTGAGAGTACATCACGGGACACAGGGCTCCCGCCCCTCTTGGGTTTTACGTGGTTTCTTATTGCTTTGCTACAAAACTGAGGTGCCTCCCTGATGGGAGGGGTTATATAGGGGAGGAATTCTCTTTAATTGGGTCAACCAGTGTCCAATCACCAGAGGTGCCTATATAACCCACTATGTAATGAAGCTCCTGTGTCCCGTGATGTACTCTCAAGAAAAGGATTTTACAGGTAAGCTGTATATAAAAATCCTATTTTCCAAGTTTGTTGACTTCCAACTGACTGACTCCTTATATGACCAAGAAGGTAGATATGTCTTTATTAAGGGCATGTACGCTTCCAGACCTATTACGGTGGCCAACATTTATTGTCCGAATGAACACCAAGTGTCCTTCTTTAGAAAAACATGTGACCTTCTGTCCTCATTTAAGGAGGGAATTTTGATTTTGGGAGGTGATTTTAACGTCCCACTCAACCCGATCCTAGACTCCTCTATGGGCACTTCTGCACTCCCCTACCGCGCTTTGAGACAGATTAAGATTCAACTGCAGGGTCTGACTCTCCACGACACATGGCGCACCCTGTTCCCGACTGACAAAGACTACACCTTTTATTCCCACCCACACCAGAAATATTCAAGAATAGACTACCTCTTCCTCTCCCAGACTGACCTCTCTCTCCTTTCCAGAGCCACGATAGAGCCAATGTTCCTCTCCGATCACCATCCCATCACCATGACCCTCACTTTCCCTGACTCTAGACAAGTAACCAAAACCTGGCGGATGAACCCCTCTCTTTTAAAAGACCCGGCAAACGTTCAAAAATTAGAGGCCGAAATTCGCCTGTACTTCCAGGAAAACCTCTCCCCTGACGTCTCACCCGTCTAAATTTGGGAAGCACATAAGTGCGTTTTGAGGGGTGAGCTCATCTCTATGACTGCGAAGGCCAAAAGACAACGCCAAGACAGGATCACGTCCCTTATTAACATAATCCAGAGACTTGAAACGGCACATAAGCATTCGGCCTCGCAAGCTACCTTGCAAGACCTCCTGTGCGCACGGTCCTCCTTAATGGATGAATTGGGTAAACGCACTAGACGTAGATATGTCCTCCAGCAAAAAGTGTTCTATGAACACGGTAATAAAAGTGGGAGGCTATTGGCCCGTACGATTCAAACGGCCAAGGCTCCATCCCTGATTCACACCCTTCGAGACGGCCAGGGCTCACTTCTTTCTAAAAACGAAGACATAGCGGCACACTTTGAAAACTTCTACTCTGCACTCTATAATCTACCGGACAATAACGTAGGGCCCCCTGACGCACCTGACCGCCTATCGCGCATTAGAGAATTCCTGACCCAATATAGTCCCAAATCAATTACCCCACAGCAGGCCGCGACCTTGGACCACCCACTCTCCCCCGAGGAATTGTCCCTCGCTATAAAGCAAATTAAACCAGGCAAAAGCCCGGGTCCTGACGGCTTTCCCCTTGCTTACTACAAGGTCTTCTCCGAAGCTCTCTCCCCCCGGCTCCTGACAACCCTGAATTCCCTTACGGACCCGTCCACCTCTGCAGGGGATATGCTGGCAGCCCACATTGCCGTTATCCCTAAAGAGGGTAAAGATCCATCCCAGGTCTCTAATTACAGGCCTATCTCTCTACTGAACGTGGATCTTAAGCTCTATGCCAAGATGATCGCGAATAGACTTTCACCACTTGTCCCTGGCCTCGTCTCCCCTGACCAGGTGGGGTTTGTCCCGGGGAGGGAGGCCAGGGACAACACTATTCGAACGCTAAATATTCAACACTGGCTTTCCACGAATAGGACTGAGGGATTCTTTCTTTCACTTGACGCGGAGAAGGCGTTTGACAGGGTGGCCTGGGATTATATGCGGGAGGTCCTGAGGACCATTGGCCTCCCCTCCCGTATGCTTGCCTATATTAATGCCCTATATACCAACCCTTCTGCAAGGGTGAAGGCAAATGGCCTCCTGTCAAACGCCTTCTCTATACGTAACGGCACCCGGCAGGGCTGCCCTCTCTCCCCCCTGGTATTTGTCCTTACGTTGGAACCCTTTCTCAATAAATTACGGACCAACACAGACGTCCAAGGGGTCGTTATTAATCGCACAGAATACAAAATTTCCGCGTTCGCGGATGATATTTTACTATCTCTGCAGTCGCCCCGGACATCTTTACCTAACCTCTTAAAAGACATTAAGGACTTTGGTTCTTTATCCAATCTTAAAATCAATTACTCCAAATCCCACGCCCTTAACATTTCCTTACCCCCTCAGGAGGTATCCCATTGCCAAGCGTCCTTCCCCTTTCAATGGCAGAGAAATGCTATAACTTATCTTGGCATTCAAATAACCAAGGACCTGACTGAACTCTATGCCCACAACTTTCTGACAACCCTAACTAGAATCCAAACGGACTTGAAAAATTGGTCCACCCTTAATGTCTCCTGGTTTGGCCGTTCTGCACTAATTAAGAAGATAGTTCTTCCGCGCATTCTGTACCTCCTCCAGACGATCCCAATTCATATCCCTCCATCCTTCTTCCTGACATACAAGAAGCTATGCTCCGCTTTTATCTGGAAAGGGAATGCCCCACGCATTAAATATTCTCGCCTGGCTTGTCCTAAAACAAATGGCGGCATAGCCCTACCTGATCTCGATCATTATTACTTAGCATGCCATTTAACAAGACTGTTGGACTGGAAATTCCATAGGAAGGGTAAGATATGGGTGGACTTGGAGGGTTCCTTCTCGACTTACCCCTTACACACCCTCCCTTGGCTTGTACAGACACATTGGCCCGTCTCCGTCAAGACGCACCCGCTCATCCACACTTCCCTGCTAGCCTTCAAGAAAGCAGTAACCTCTCACCAGATCTCCTCATACCTAGGCCCATTGACACCTCTGAGGGGAAACCCAGATTTCCTTCCCGGTGAATCGGCAACATTCCTTTCGAGGGAATGGCCACATCCTGATGTCTTAGCACAGCACTTTTTTCATAGAGGACGACTTCGATCCTATGATGCCCTTAAATCCATGTCTCGCACAGAGGAATTTCCTTTCTGGACATACAGACAATTGGTGCATTTCTTCACTTCCAAGTCCCACACAGACGTTTGGACAAGACGACTTACTCCATTCGAATCCCTTCACACCCAGGCCATGCCACAAAGACACCTCATATCCCTACTCTACTCTATCCTACAAGACAACACGCTCCTCACAGACGGAGTCCTCTAAAGCATCATGGGGTAGAGATCTACATATACAGTTCACAGAGGAAGACTGGAGTGCCATCGCCACGTATGCACACAAAGGGTCAATGAACGTCGCCATTCAAGAAAATGGCTACAAAATAATCACAAAATGGTACAGGACCCCTTCCCGCCTTCATAAATTCTCCCCCTCAGTCCCAAATGTCTGCTGGAGATGTAACAATGACGAAGGCTCTATGCTCCACATATGGTAGGATTGCGCTAAGCTCCAACCATTCTGGAAAGAGGTGCATTCCATAATATCGCAAGTCACTACTTATACACTAGATTTCACTGCTGGTCAGTACCTCCTTCACCACACCTCCTTGCCCAGACGAACGTATCACAAGTCCCTGGCCATGCACATGGTCAATGCGGCGAGACTTTGCATCCCTGCGCTTTGGCGTTCCTCCCAGATTCCTACTATCAGAGATTGGCTGACAAGAGTTGCTAAAATTGAAGAGATAGAAGAGCTGATTTCTATTTCTCAGGACCGCACGCAGAAATTCTCCGCCACATGGGCCTGCTGGACGCACTTTAAGTCCACAGACAGATACAAGTCTTGCTTTCCACATTAATCACCCGAGTTGAAATCTGGTACTAACTGTATGACGAGCCGGGGCTGGGGAGAGGAGCGACCCCACCCCTACCCCCTCATCTCCCCCTCTGATTCTTCACCAACCCCCCCATAGCCCTCTTTGGCCCCTCTTGGCCCTCCCTTCCCTTCTGTATCCCCCCCCCCACTTTCACCCTTTCTCTACTCCTTCTTTACACCCCTCATAAGTATACCATACCCCATTGGCACACTACCCAACACCGAGGCCCCCTACCTCTGTGTACCAAAGATACTAGGAGGCACTTAATGTTTTTACTCCTTTATACTCCGGGGGGCAAGTCCCCCGACCCTCGTCGGTCCCTGGGAGGACCCGATGAGGGGGGTCCCCATATTCATTGTTTGATATACACGCACTGCTACTCACCCAAAGCCTCTTGACTTTATGTAACTGCTGGCAGTTCATATGTTAGTTTTCTCTGTTTACTGACTTCTTAGGCTCATTACATTCTGTATTCTATTTGTTCTTGCCTAATCAGCCATGTATCACTGTATGTAGACTTTATCAATATACCACAAAGTCATGGAAGCTGCTTTTGTTTATCCATGTACTGTGCTATGTATCTGTTTATGTTATGTACGAATAAAAACTTTTTTGAGTAAAAAAAAAAAAAACCTGCATGGGTTCCCCTCCAAGAGCATACCAGACCCTTACGTCTGGTATGGATTTTAAGGTGAACCTCCTACTCCAAAAAAACGGTGTGGGGGTCTCCCCAAAATCCATACCAGACCCTTATCGGAGCACACAGCCTGGCCGGTCAGGAAAGGGGTAGGGGATGAGCGAGCGCCCCCCCCCCCCCCTCCTGAACTGTACCAGGCTACATGCCCAGGCCCCCAGATCCCAGCCCCCCACCCTATGTGAATGAGTATGTGGTACATCGTACCCCTACCCATTCACCTGGGGAAAAAGTGTCAATAAAAAACACACTAGACAGGTTTTTAAAGTAATTTATTAGGCAGCTCCATTGGTCTTCCGACTTTGGGGGTCTCTTCTGAATCCTCTGCTCTCTTCTCCCGGTCTCTGGTTCTTCTCCCGCTCTCAGGTTCTTCTGCTGGGCTTCTCCGCTATCTTCTTCCAGCTCTTTTACTTGCGGTGGCCGGATCTTCTCCGTCCTTCTTCCCTCTTCTCTCTTCTTCCAATGTTGACACAACGCTCTCTCCCGCTGTAATGCCATGTGCGACGTGTGCAATGACTTATATAAGCATGGGGCGTGGTTATCGGGTGATGTCACATGGTGACCCCACCCATTATGACGTCAAGGCCCGGGGCATGCTGGGACTGTGACCAGTAAATATGCCATCAATTCAAAAGGGGGACCCGGGCACCTTCTCAGCAGGAGGGCTGGCTGTACTGACTTATTGCAGACACTGATCCTCTTCTCCAATATACACAATCGTTTATAGACAAGCAGGCCTTTATATGTGGCATTTTAAGTAAGAATAAAACATGATGTTAGGGTTAAAATGTGTTAATTTATTATTTTACCAATGTAGCACTGACCTCCAAAGGAGATGCTGGTTTTATTGGGTTTACCGTTACCTTCTTCACCTCGTCTCTGTCTAGGGGTTCCCGTGGTAGATGACCCAAAGAAATGTAGAAACTGACACTTTAGCTTCCTTTTTTGAGTTATTTATTCAAAAGATAAAACAGTCTCTCAACGTAGGGTAGAGGGTTAGGAGGAAAAATTCAGGTACTTTGGACCTGCAAAATTAGAAAGTCTCTTATTGTAGGAATCCAGAATTAGCTGCTTCACAGCTGGATTCTTACCAGTCCTGGATAGATCTCCTCTCACTAGGCCTAGCAGCCGGTGAGGTGCTAGATAAATGAAAGTCTCTGCCACAGACTTGTATGTAACTGAGGGACTCAGAAAATTTTTAGAGAGATATCATACGGTAGAAGTATCTTGCAGCCGATCCGGCGATACCATATGAGTGTAGATCCATTTAGTGTCCTTCACCTGAGCCTCCAGGCTCCTTCAGAGAAACCAGCCTTGTGCATGGCCCTCTCCCAAGAAGTCCTCCCCTGGATGCTTCTCCAGTTGCTGGGCCTCTCCTTAGATGAGATGGCACCGGACCACTTTTAGATGATTAGGCCCCGATATCCATTCAGGCCTCTCCTTGCAGTTGCTTTGCCTCAGGCTATCCAGCCCCAAGACTCGGAATTGCATGGATCCGCACCCCAGGCCAGGAGGACCATGAGGGCTGGTCAGGAGGACCAGGACCAAACAAACAGAAGGTATCTTCTGGACAGGACCAGAACCCAGAAACACGTGATCTCAGTACCTTAAATACCTTCTCCCAGAATGCACAGCAGGATAAACACTCCCACTGGGCTGGTTCCTAGAGAAAGAAGAGTATCCAATGCACCCAGCCAAAGTGCATTCTCACACTTGCCGGCGGTGACAGCGACACCTGCTGCCAAGGAGAACTCAGTGCAGTTCCAGCTAGACTGATACTGAGACCATAATTTCACATAATTAGCCCTAAAAACCCAACTGTGATTTCAGGAACATTAACTTTGAAAAACACATAGTGTGTGCTCGTCAGGAGCCAGTGCTACACTAATAAAAAGTAACAATACCTATCCAGATTGTTAATGATGAATATACCGGCCTTGTCATCCGCCTTGTCAGCGCGAATAGAGGAAAAGCCGATAACCGGCACTTCCTGGTTACGATGTGATTAGCTGTGATTGGACACAGCTGACCACATGGTAAAGAGCCTATGTCATAGGAAGTTTACCACGATTGTAAATCCAGTATGTCAGAGTGACACACGGCACCACCGGGTTAAGATCGACCCACAGACTCCGAGTTGTGAGAATATGAAAGGGTAAAATGGAGAGCCACGGGCTCATTATGTGGAATATGCCAATGTAATCTCCTATAGGTCATGATGCCACGGCAGAAATGGGTCATGCATTCCATGTGCAGCTGCCAGATACTTCTGTTTTTCTTGGACGGATGGGATTCTCCTGATTCAGTCATTCTAATTTACATTTATAGAATGACCTCCAAGTAACTTGAATCCAGCTCTATCACTTTTTTGTATTTTTTTACGCAATCTTTCATTTCAGAACTCTTATATCTGTATAAAAAAAATGGAAGGTGTGTACACCTAGTGCATCACCAATGACATTTAATAATAGAATTCATAAAAAGTGGGTACTCACAAACAGCAACTGGATTGTGCCATAAAAACACACAGTAATAGACCATGTGCCATATACCATTACAGGGTAAAACGTGTTTCGGGGGTGCAGCTCTAAAGAAGGGGGTGCGCCCCCTGAAACAGCCCCAGTTGCTGTTTGTGAGTACCCACTTTTTATGAATTTTTTTATTAAATGTCATTGGTAACGCACTAGGTGTGCGCATATTCCATTTTTTTCTCTTTTTAGTGTGACGGAGTGAATTTGCGCAGGGGGCCATGGCAACCCAGAATCCCTTTGGGTGGTTATGAAAACCTTGATTCAGCTCCCATGCACCTCCTATGTCTAAATCACCCTGTGTCTCTAATAGGGGCACAGGGTGACCGAGAAATCCAGTCTGATCTGTACTAATCGGACTCATTGTACAGCCACACTGGAATGTTGAGTATATATGTATATATATATTGTATATCAGGGGTCTTCAAACTTTGGCCCTCCAGTTGTTCAGGAACTACAATTCCCATCATGCCTAGTCATGTCTGTGAATGTCAGAGTTTTACAATGCCTCATGGGATGTGGAGTTCCACAACAGCTGGAGGGCCGTAGTTTGAGGACCCTTGTTGTATATCGTCTCATTTTGTTGTGTGCTCTTTGCTGGGTCATTTGGGGTGTGGCAGTATTTCAATGTTCTATTGTGTCTGTCTGCCTTGGATATTATGGGATGTGTATGTAGATTAGCTGTGAGATCGGTGGGGGCGAATTCCTCCAACAGCTCTCACTGCTGATTGGACAGTCTACCCCTGCCCGGAATGCAAAGGGGGGATTGTTCTAGAACATTACCTATGTACATGTGTTTTTCAATAAAACAGTTCAATTTCAGCAACCAAACGAGTATTGCCTTGTTGTGTGGTTGTTGGTGGTTGGAATATCTGATATCTATATTCAGACTGGGAGGAAGTGGTATATGACAAAAGTACTCAAGCGGATTGTGGAACGTTTCGTTACATTTAGTATCTATTGAATCACCCCATCTGAGGAAGGCAACATCCTCCCAGTCCTGAGCTACTGATGTCCCTGTTGCCCTTCAATTTAGAAAACCCCTTAGGCCCCTTTTACACTGGGGCGGGAGCAGCGTCGGCGGTAAAACTGTGCTATTTTTAGCTCCGCTTTACCGTCATTTTAGCAGCATTATTCAGCCGCTAGCAGGGCAGTTTTAACCCCCGCTAGAGGCCGAGAAAGGGTTAAAACCTCCTGCAAAGCACTGCTGAAGCAGCACTTTGCCGGCGGTATAGCCGCGCTGCCCCATTGATTTTAATGGGCAGGAGTGGTGAAGGAGCAGTGTATACACCGCTCCTTCACCGCTCCAAAGATGCTGTTTGCAGGAGTTTTCCTAATGTCCTGCAAGCGCACCGCTCCAGCAGCGGCTGTTTCAGGGAGCTTTGCAGGCGCTATTTTTATCGCTGTAGCGCCTGCAAAGCGCCACAGTGTGAAAGGGGCCTTAGTGTTGGAAGTGACTGTCTTTTTTTATTATCTTATATCTGTATATACTGTGTATAACTGTGTCTTTATGTCTTCCATTGAAAGCTGCACAAATATGTGAGACATTTTTATTACCAGAACCCACACGGTGAGGAAATCCACTTTAATGAGAGAAGAGAAGTTCCATCCGATCTTATTTTACACCATTGGTATTATATTAATACTTCATTTTCTTGGACTAGAATAATTTCCATTATAAAAGGCCCAGATTACGTCCCTGAAACATTTATCAATACGAGTGACCCCGTCTACTGGAAAGAAGGCAAAGTAAGGAATCACTGGATTGTTTTCTCTTCATATCATTTGCCGAGGATGTTCATATTTTGGATTCATAAGAAATTTCTTCTTCTTGTTTTAAGATATATTAGTCAATGGAACAGGTACATCAACATGAAACATAGACACACACACATATATAAATATATATAATATACCGATATATAGATCCAGTGATAATTTTGTATTTAATATATTAATTGACACAACACAAGGTATACAAATTGAAAAAAATAAAGATTTATTTAAAAAATTACATGACAAAAAGAAAACACAGCAAAGGTGTGAGAATCTTCTTGAACTTTACTTGACATTAGCACAGATGCACATAAAGTGGAGAGGAGTATTATGTGAAGTGAACAGCAAGTCTGTCATTGTCATCTAAGTACCTATGGGCCGGGCTGTAGCAGCCAGTAGCACACTGTCGGCTGCAGTCTTCTCGCTTCCTTCCAGCTAGCCAGGCGGGCGGCAGCAGCTCCTCGCTCCTCTAGGTCACAGCGCGCCTAGTCACAGCTCCCTGCGCTCCTGAGTCCTCCCACATTGCCCCCTTGGCCGTGAGTGACGTCACGCCGCTGGCAGGGACTAGTCTACGAGACTCCTCCATAGGGGGAGTAACACAACACTTGAAGCCAGCAGAGGGAAGGGAGGATGCAGGAGTGGCGGAGCGCACTCGGCACGGCACACACAATCTGTCAGTGCCGCTGGGCACTGATTGACTGTCTGTGAGGACGGCGGCCGTGGCAGAACTTTACTTACAGGCTGTGCCCCCTCTCCTATAACAAATGGTACCGCCCAGGGCATGTGTCCCTTCCGCCCCTGCTGGGGAGCCTCAAGAACACGGCACACAGCCTGGGAAATCTCTGCAAACCTCCATGTACAATCCGTGCAATAAAATGGAGGAAGGCTGGTGCCGTGGAAGTTGGCTAAAACATTGTTTTATTAATGCAGGTGAACAACAGTCAAAAATGCCAACGTGTTTCTGCCATCAGGATTTAATCAGGATTAAAGCCTGATGGCTAAAATGCATTGGCTTTTTAAACCTGCATGTCAACTTCCATGGCACCAGCCTTTCTCCCTTTTTTACACTGATACTAGCCAATATACCTGTTCATGAATGGGGTCATTTTTGGAGACAAATACGTTTATGAACTTAGCAAACTATACTACCTTCTAAAATGGTGACCCCGAGTATCATCCTATGTAAGAAAGCAGAAACTTTTTTTTTATATAAGCGACTCTATTGATAACTATCGGGAAGCCATAAATACATCCAACTGAACAAAATAATTATTTTTATTGCAGTACACGGTATAGAAAAGTGTGACAAATTAATAAACACAATATACTGTATATCAAATAAAAGAATTGTATACACAAACAACCAATCACATGGGAGCAACTCAATGCATTTAGGCATCTAAACTTGGTGAAGACGACTTTCTGAAGTTTAAACCGAGCATCAGAATGGGGAAGAAAGGGGATTTAAGTGTCTTTCCATGTGGCATGGTTGTTCGCGCCAGATGGGCTGGCCTGGGTATATCAAAAACTGCTGATCTACTGGGATTTCCACGCACAACCATCTGTTGGGTTTACAGAGAATGGTCCGAAAAAGAGAAAATATCCAATGAATGGCAGTGAACGTGGCATGGTTGTTGGTGCCAGATGGGCCAGTCTGAGTATTTCTGGGATTTTCACACACAACCATCTCTCAGGTTTACATAGAATGGTGGGAAAAAGCGAAAACATCCAGTGAGCATCAGTTGTGTGGAGGAAAATGCCTTGTTGAAGTCAGAGGAGAATGGGCAGACTGGTTGCAGATGATAGAAAGACAACAGTAACTCAAATAACCACTCGCTACACCCAAGGTATGCAGAATACCATCTCCCAACACACAACACATCCAACCTTGAAGCAAGTGGGCTACAGCAGCAGAAGACCACACCGGGTGCCACTCACGTGTTTGAGGAGAGGAGTTTGTGAGGCCTGTGTGGTCTGTTCTGGTTCCAGGACTGGGGTAGCCCCATGAGGGGTCCCAGTCACGGGGTGTTCAACATCCCACAACATGTTTCGGTTAGAGGCCCCTGATAGACCTGCCTGGTCTGGGGTAGGGATCCGTCTGTTCCCGATTCTCGGACCCTGCTGGTGCGAGGCGCAGTAACTGAGGGAGGATTCAAGGTGTCTGGGTGTGCTCTCGGCTTGGAGAGGCACCACAGCTCGTGGAAGTGACCGGGGGAGGACTCTTTGGAGGAGGACCGGCAAGTGGCATCTTGAGAAGTGCCTTGTTACTGAGTTGGGAAGGACATTGACGAATCCACACTTTTCCAGTACCATTGAGGAGGCGGCAAACGTTCCAGGTACTGAGGAAAAAGGTTCCTGCTCACCTTTAGTTACAACTTGCATACGTTCATAGGATTGTTTCAAGTTTTGAGTCAACGTGCTGACTGCCATGATCTCTGGCTAGAGATCTGTTCAGCCTTGAAGTACCCAGCTGCGAGTGGCTACTCTTTGGGTGGAATTAGAGACTTTTCTAGACCTGCAGTTCAAGGTGCCTGAGTTCTTCACCAGTGCCCTCTGTTCCCATGAGAGACTGTGTTATTGGATGTTTCTACTACAAAATAAAACCTTTGTTAAAGGACTTTATCCATGTCAGTGTTCAAGTTTTTGGGTATCAACCTTGGGAACCCCTAGATGTGGAAGAGCAGGCCAAGAGAAGGTATCTGGCGAGCCCAACCAGTCAAGGCTGCCCAGCAAGGGTTGTGGCCGCTACATGTGGGGGCCCGTAGTCCGGGATTGACAGTTACCTCGCAGGGCCTTGGAACAGAGGGTGAAGAATGTTTTTTGAACTGTGCCACAAAAATCAGCGCCATTTTGGAGAGACTTTCACTGAGGTGCGTAAGCATGGGAGGAGCCTGTATCAAAAGCCCGCAAAAGTACACAGGAGCCAGTGCCCAGTGGGAGGAGTCTGAGCTGATCTTTCCCCGCACGAGGCACCGTGTGAGTGGGTGTTGTGGAAGGAAGGAGTGAGTCTCTTTTCTCGGAGCTCGGAGAGAAAAAAAAGGGATGCATCGGCTTCCGCACGTGCAGCCAGCACCAGGTCCCAGGATGTCGACAGCGAGGGGTCCAGCGAGTGTGCAGATGCCCGGCACAGTAATCACAGACAGGGGAATTTGGTTGCTGCCGCAGGGGCAGTTTTTTCTGTGCAACATCGGGGATGTCGAGGCCCTTGGAATGTTGTACGGAAGATGTGATGGGTTTGGTCACAAACCCTCAGCCGTTCCCCAGGTGTCGGAAGTGCGGTGAGTACGTATTCAAAGTTGAACAACTCATTGTGCAACCCCGGGCCTTCCAGTATGACTGGGCCACGGGTATCTCCATTGAGGAGTCCATCGGATATGCCCCGGCGTTGTCTTTCGGGGCTCAGAATGCCAGAAGGGATTCTGCTCCTTCTGAGCTTCCAGAGACTTGTACAGAAGTTGCGGACGTGACCCTGCAGGAGAAAGCTGCTGCTGCAGCACCAGTGCCTAAAGTGAAGGAGTGGCTCAGCAACCCCTGCCACCGCAGAGGCAGGCCTGCCTCCTGCACCCCTAGACTGGATATCTGGAGAAAGTGTTTAAATGACGACCACAGGAAGCTGTGGCTGCTGCTGCGGGAAGCTATTGGCCTGCCGGAGATTCCTCGCCTGGTTCACCAACTGAGACCAGCTCCGATGAGGGAGACGATTGGCATTTTGAACCTAGACTGCCGTGAGTAAAGGTTTTAACTTTTTAAAAGCTTTTAGCTTGGTTCTAAATGTTGCCTGTGCATAGACACTGCCCGATAGGGATGAGCTTCGTGTTCGAGTCGAACATACGTTCGACTCGAACATCGGCTGTTCGCCCGTTCGGCAAATTACGAACGTTATGGACCGTTCGCGCCAAATTCGTGTGGCGCTCACGGCCCACAATGCAGTGCGCCATCGCAGTGCATTGCTGGCTCATGATTGGCCAAGCATGCACTGTGACCCCGCATGCTTGGCCAATCATAGCACCGGCAGTGAGGAGAGCCACGATTGGCCACAGGCAGGATGCCTGTGGCCAATCATAGCTCAGGCTGTGTAGTACACGCCCCACACTATATAAGGCCGCAAGCGTAGCGGCTTTGTGTAGTGTGTTGGCGTCTGTAGGAGTTAGTGGGTGTTCTGTGTACCTTCAACACAGTATACACCGATTGTTATCGGCCGATTTTGCGTTCTTGCTCTTCTGTAGTGGTTGTTGTCTGCATGCCCTGAACCCAGTATACACCGCTATATCCACCTATATAGCTAGCTATATTTCTCTTTTTTAAAAAGAGCTTGCAGTCAGTGGTAGGAGATTGTGCGTGCTGTCTGCGTGCTCTGAACCCAGTATACACCGCCATATCCACCTATATTGCTAGCTATCTTGCTCGTTTTAAATAAAGCTTGCAGTCAGTTGTAGGAGATTATGCGTACTGTCTGCATGCTCTGAACCCAGTATACACCGCTATATCCATCTATATAGCTAACTAGCTTGCTCGTTTTAAATAGAGCTTGCAGCCAGTTGTAGGAGATTGTGCATGCTGTCTGCGTACTCCGAACCCAGTATACACCGCTATATCCACCTATATAGCTAACTATCTTGCTCGTTTTAAATAGAGCTTGCAGTCAGTTGTAGGAGATTGTGCGTACTGTCTGCATGCTCTGAACCCAGTATACACCGCTATATCCATCTATATAGCTAACTAGCTTGCTTGTTTTAAATAGAGCTTGCAGTCAGTTGTAGGAGATTGTGCGTGCTGTCTGCGTGCTCTGAACCCAGTATACACCGCTATATCCACCTATATAGCTAGCTATCTTGCTCGTTTTAAATAGAGCTTGCAGTCAGTTGTAGGAGATTGTGCGTACTGTGTGTGTGCTGTCTGCGTGCTCTGAACCCAGTTTACACCGCTATATCCACCTATATAGCTAACTATGTTGCTCGTTTTAAATAGAGCTTGCAGTCAGTGTTAGAAGATTGTGCGTGCTGTCTGCGTGCTCTGAACCCAGTATACACCGCTATATCCACCTATATAGCTAACTATCTTGCTCTTTTTAAATAGAGCTTGCAGTCAATTGTAGGAGATTGTGCGTGCTGCCTGCGTGCCCTGAACCCAGTATACACCGTTATATCCACCTACATAGCTCTTCTCTAATTGAGCCATCTGTTATCTGCAGGAGTTAGTGGGTGTTGTGTGCCTCCAGCACAATATACACTACCCAATTGCTGGTTTTCCCACCTCCCTTCAGGCCATTACCATGTCTGGAAGGCCAGCAAGGAGAGGCTGACAGGCGCGAGCCGATAAAAGAGGGCAAGCAGCCTCTGTGTCTAGAGACAACAGTGCTGGTCGTGGTCGCGGTGCATCGTCATCATCAGCACGTGGCCATGAGACACGCTTGTCCTTCTTTTCGGCAGCTGGACATGTTGAACGACTTGGTAGAGTGGATGACCAAGCCCTCTTCATCCTCCTCATCCTCTCTCACCCAGGCTCAGGGTACTAGCAAAGCAGCTGCCAACGCATCGTCTTCCCTCCTCTCAATGTCATCATCAGTGACTCCTTCCCTAGACCCACCACGTCCTCCTGAGGAGTCTCCTGAAATCTTTGAGCACAGTGTTAGGTACATGCTCCAGGAGGATGCCCAGTGTTTTGTAGGCTCTGATGATGATACTCAGCTAGAGGAAGGCAGTAGTGTGAGCGCAGAGAGAGGTGATGCTCAAGAAGGACAGCAATCTGGCAGTCATGTTCCACAAGCTGTTGCATACTGCCAGGTTTTCTCCAGCGATGAAGAGGGAGGGGATGATGAGGTCACTGACTCCACGTGGGTGCCTGGTAGGAGAGAGGAGGAGGAGGCACATGTCCAATGAGGCAGGATGCCCTCCAGGGGCCAGCTTAGGGGCAGCACACCGACTGAATCACTCCGCAGAGCTCCGCCTGTGCAGGGCGCTGCCTCTGCTCGTTATTCTAAAAGTTCTTTGGTGTGGGCCTTTTTTTAGACGAGTGCATCAGATCGCACCGCTGCTATTTGCAACATATGTCTCAAGCGTATCTCGCGTGGCCAGAACATCAGCCGCTTGGGCACCACATGCTTGACCAGACATATATTGACCTGCCATGCAGCTCGTTGGCAAGCATACTTCAAAGACCTACACCAAAGAACAAAGAGGACCTCTCCTTGCTCCTCATCAGCTGGGATCGCCAACCCCACTAGACCTTCAGTTCTCTCTGAAACCTGCTCTGAGAGAATTGAAGGTGTAAAATTAGGTGTGTCACAGCCAAGTGCTTCCGGGCACTCTGCTAGCAGTACACCCACGTCCGATTACAGCAGGCAAATGTCCCTGCCCCAGCTGCTGGACCGGCAAAAGAAATTCACTCCCAACCATCCACATGCCCAGCGGTTGAATGCTAGCTTGGCTAAATTGCTAGCACTTCAACTGCTGCCTTTTCAGTTGGTAGACTCGGCCCCCTTCCGTGAGTTTGTACAATGTGCGGTTCCTCAGTGGCAGGTCCCCAAATGCCACTTTTTCTCATGGAAGGCGATTCCGGCTCTCTACCAGCATGTGGAAGGCATTGTCCTTGCCTCGCTGGACAGGGCGGTCAGCGGTAAGGTGCATATTACTGCTGACTCATGGTCCAGCAGGCATGGACAGGGACGTTACCTGTCTTTCACGGCCCATTGGGTCACTCTTCTGGCAGCTGGGAAGGATGCAGGTGCAGTAGTGTTGGAGGTTGTTCTGCCACCACGCCTCCAAAATGCTACTATTGGTTGTGACACACCTCTCTCCTCCACCCCCTCCTCTTCTTCTTCCTCCATGGCCTCTTCCAGTGCTCTGTCCTCAGAACCAGCGGTGCTCCGTAGGCGTTCCAGGGGCTATGCAAGTATGCAGGCAAAACAATGCCATGCCGTGCTTGCGCTGGTTTGTTTGGGGGACAGGAGCCACACTGGGGCGGATGTTTTGTCAGCTCTGCAGGGGCAGGCCGAGAGGTGGTTGACGCCACACCAGCTTAAGCCAGGAATGGTGGTTTGCGACAATGGCACCAACCTCCTCTCCGCACTCCGACAGGGACAACTGACCCATGTGCCCTGTGTGGCTCACGTCCTTAACCTGGTGGTGCAGCGGTTCTTGGGAAGGTACCCGGGCTTAAAGGGTGTCCTGAAGCAGACCAGGAAAGTCTGTGTGCATTTCCGCCGATCATTTAATGCCTGTGCTCGGCTGGCTGAGCTCCAAAAGGAGTTGAACCTGCCCAAGAACCACCTTATATGTGACATGCCCACCAGGTGGAACTCAACGTTGGCCATGCTGCAGCGGCTGCACATGCAGCAGAGGGCCATCAATGAGTACCTGTGTGACTACGGCACCAGGACAGGGTCAGGGGAGCTCGGTTTTTTCTCACCACGCCAGTGGGGCATTATCAGGGATGCATGCACTGTCCTGTCACCATTTGAGGAGGCCACAAGGATGGTGAGCAGTGACAGTGCATGCATCAGTGACACTGTACCTCTTGTCCACCTCTTGGAGCATACGCTGCATGGAATAATGGACAGGGCACTTGAGGCAAAACAGAGGCAGGAAGAGGAGGACTTCCTTGGCTCTCAAGGCCCCCTTTATCCACACAGTGTTCCTGCTGTGCCACCCATCACACAGGAAGAGGATGAGGAGGAGGAGGAGGATGATTGTGTCAGCATGGAGGTGGAGGCTGGCACTCAGCATCAGCAGCAGTCTTGTAGGGATGATTTACAGTCCCAAGAAATCCATGGACTTGTACGTGGCTGGGAGGAGGTAGCTGCGGATCATGTTGTCCTTAGTGACACAGAGGACTCCGGACCGAATGCCTCAGCTAACCTAAGCTGCGTGGCCTCCCTGATCCTGCAAAGCCTGCGGAAGGATCCTCGTATTCTTCGGATCAAGGAGAGGGACCATTACTGGCTGGCCACTCTCCTTGATCCACAGTACAAGGGTAAGGTTGCTGACCTTATCTTGCCATCGCAGAGGGAGCAGAGGATGAGACATCTCCAGGAGGCCTTTCAGAAAGGTCTGTGCAACGCATTCCCAGAGACTGCAAGGCTACAAACTCCGGGTTCTGGACAACGTGTTGCTGAGGCATCGCCAGCGTCTGATTTACATGGTGCAGGAATACCTAGGGGCAAGGTCAGACTTGAACACCTTTCCCACCGAAAATCCTCTGGCTTACTGGGTCTTGAGGATGGATCACTGTCCAGAGCTTGCACAGTATGCAATTGAGCTACGGGTCTGTCCTGCATCCAGCGTTCTTTCAGTGCTGCTGGTGGCTTTGTTACCGATCACAGGGTGCGCCTGTCCACGACTCAGTTGATCGACTGACCTTCATCAAGATGAATCAGTCTTGGATCACCCACAGCTACCAAGCACCTGAAGCTGATGTAACCGAATAATTTTTTTAGAAATATCACATCTCTTCAAGACTGCCTATGCTGATGCTGAGTGACTGTCCTGTTATGTTGATTGTCTATCCTCTTCCTCCTCCGCTGATATGTTGGAAGAACATTTTTGGTTCTGGGTGATGCCACCAGCCCAATTTTTCTGCCCCTGTTTAACAGGGGCGTTTAATTACAAATTTTGATGCAATGCTTTGCAGCAGGGCTCATTCCTGCACTACAACTAGAGTATATGGGAGAGGTTGCAGTGTCGTGGCACCAGCACCAGTGCCTAAGGCCCAATTTTTCTGCCCCTGTTTAACAGGGGCGTTTAATTACAATTTTTGATGCAATGCTTTGCAGCAGGGCTCATTCCTGCACTACAACTAGATTATATGGTAGAGGTTGCAGTGTCGTGGCACCAGCACCAGTGCCTCAGGCCCAATTTTTCTGCCCCTGTTTAACAGGGGTGTTTAATTCCAATTTTTGATGCAATGATTTGCAGCAGGGCTCATTCCTGCCCTACAACTAGAGTATATGGGAGAGGTTGCAGTGTCGTGGCACCAGCACCAGTGCCTAAGGCCCAATTTTTCAGCCCCTGTTTAACAGGGGCATGTAATTACAATTTTTGATATAATATTTCACAGGAGGGCCCGTTCCTGTGCCCACCCAGAGTAACTGTGAGGACTTATAGTGTTGTGGCACCAGCACCACAACCACCAAAGGTCAATTTTTCTACCACTGTTCAACAATGGCATGTAATTACAATTCTTGATATAATCGTTCACAGCAAGGCGCTCCAGCGCCCACCAAGAGTCACTTTGAGGACTTACAATGTTGTGGAAAAACCAACACCTTGTTCCGCCATTTCTGCAGAGCATATAGGACAGGCCCCTACTTTCAAACATCCAACTTACAAACATCTCCTACTTGCAAATGGAAGGAGACAACAGGAAGTGAGATGAAAAAAGACGGACGGCAAAACAAATTATATAGGGGTGATAACTCTTCCCTATGTTTTCCAAAAAGCTTAAAAATAGATTTTTTGACTGGAGCTACACTTAAAAAATGTACCAGTTGAAAATTACAGATTCTACTTAACACAACAAACCTACACAGTCCCTGTCTTGTTTGCACCACCTGTATACTGCTGTTCTGAGTATATAGGGCCTGGGGGCCACACGTATTTCCTTTATTTAATATGGGTACGGGGTTCCCCTTAATATCCATACAAGACCCAAAGGGGCTGGTAATGAGCAGGGAGGGCTACCCATGCCATTTTTCTCAATGATTTTCAACCATATTGCAGGAACCAGATATAACATTAAAACCGCAAGCAGTTTTAAATGACTTTATTTCCGTTAAATGTCATTTTGTGCAGGGACTGTTCTAAACACGGGAAACATGTGGCACTTCACAGGCATACTATAGACACCCCCCAGGCACGATATTTAAAGGAATATTTCACTTTTTTTTTCACTTTAATCGTCATTAAAAACAGTGCTCCCGCCAAAACGTCAATTTTTAAAAACATTTTAGGCATTGACCCATGTCCCCTGGGGCATGAGCCAGGTCCCCAAACCCTTTTTAGGACAGTATCTTGCATATTAGCAGTTAAAATTAGCACTTTTAATTTCGAACGTTCGAGTCCCATAGACTTCAATGGGGTTCTAACGTTCGTACGAATTTGGGGTCCGTTTGAAAGTTCTGGTGCAAACCGAACCGGGGGGTGTTCGGCTCATCCCTACTGCCCGAGGACGACAGAGCTGTTAAGCCCCTGAGACTTTATATAAGCTAGGTGGCAACAGAGTATGGACTTGATTACCCCCTCTCATACTGGGCAAAGTCATGGACATTGTAAAGGAAGTGATATGAGGAAAATGTACAAGGCTAGCCTAAAATCTCGGAGTCATGGCTAGCGATGTTCTTCCGGACAGATTTAAAGGATGCTTGTTACACTGGAGCTACGGTCGGCACATCTACAGTGACAAAGTAATAATATGCCGATTGGATAAAGAGAGCGCCATTTACTTTATTAATAGAGTTTATGCTCAAGGGAAAGATCTGACTCTACATGACCCAAGGTTCTATTGGTGAGCTGTTCCTGGAGTCAAGTCTTTGAGAAGTTTTGCAGAAAGAAGAGGAGAGCTTCCTTGTGTCTTCAAATTTTTTCAGTGTTTCTGCAATCCACAAAGACTCTGAGGTAGTTAGACAGGTAGTCTACGGGAAGATGCATGTCAAGTTCTTCAGGCTTTTGGCCTATGTGTTCATTTGTTAAGGAACTTGCAGTTACAGCAGCTCTGACCACTAGGTGGCGTGAGTCGACAGAAAAGTAGTAGTAGTAGGCAGTAGTGATGGCCCGAACCTCCGACGGGACGTTTCGCGAACGCGGACCGCGAATGAAGCTGACCGTTCGCGAAACCGAACGTTCACGGCGGGCCCCATTGACTTCAAATGGAGGCGAACGTTTCAAACCTTTAGGTCGAATTTGCAGCCACGAGGTAATTATTAGCAGGGAAAACATAGTCCCACCACATGGCCAATGACATAATACATGTATGAGGTGAATTTGGGATCGATAACTACAAGCATTCTTTTTTTATATGGGAAATTGTTCTGACAATTCAGGACTGTGGAGCGCATGAAGGCAATGGAGGAGAGGGAAGGTCAGGGTAGGCAAAGAAGAGGGTGCAGGAGATGATCACCAGCAGCGTGACATACAGCAATGACACATGCACCGTGATAGAGGCATCTGACAACAGCACCGTGATAGAGGGCACTGACATCAGAAGCGTGACATACAGCACTGACATCAGCACCGTGATATACAGCACTGACAGCAGCACCGTAAGCAGCCCCAGGAGTAAGTCAGCACAGCACAGGGATGGTGTGATCCCTTATAATAAGAACCCCCAGGAGTAAGTCAGCACAGCACAGGGATGGTGTGATCCCCTCATAATAAGAACCCCCAGGAGTAAGTCAGCACAGCACAGGGATGGTGTGATCCCCTCATAATAAGCAGGCCCAGGAGAAACTCAGCACAGCACAGGGATGGTGTGATCCCCTTATAATAAGAACCCCCAGGAGGAAGTCAGCACAGCACAGGGATGGTGTGATCCCCTCATAATAAGCAGGCCCAGGAGAAACTCAGCACAGCACAGGGATGGTGTGATCCCCTTATAATAAGAACCCCCAGGAGAAACTCAGCACATCACAGGGATGGTGTGATCCCCTTATAATAAGAACCCCCAGGAGTAAGTCAGCACAGCACAGGGATGGTGTGATCCCCTCATAATAAGCAGGCCCAGGAGAAACTCAGCACAGCACAGGGATGGTGTGATCCCCTTATAATAAGAACCCCCAGGAGGAAGTCAGCACAGCACAGGGATGGTGTGATCCCCTCATAATAAGCAGGCCCAGGAGTAAGTCAGCACAGCACAGGGATGGTGTGATCCCCTCATAATAAGCAGGCCCAGGAGAAACTCAGCACAGCACAGGGATGGTGTGATCCCCTCATAATAAGAACCCCCAGGAGTAAGTCAGCACAGCACAGGGATGGTGTGATCCCCTCATAAGCAGCCCCAGTAGAAATATGACACCGCTCAACCTCTTCAAAGAGAAGGGTAGGGGCATATATACACTTTTGTGGACCAAGCAGGTTGTGTGTTAGTGATTAGCAGACTGTACGTCAGTCCCTATACCAATGAAGGACTGCTGCAGTATAGGGCAGCGGTCAGCAGTGGTGCACCTCAACCCTATCTATTGTGGACCGATAGCGGTCCTTACAGAACAGCAGACTGTACCGCACTCAACCCTATGTACTGTAGCACCCTAGACCAAGTTACCAGTCCTTATAGGAACTTTTGTGGACCAAGCAGGTTGTGTGTTAGTGATTAGCAGACTGTACTTCAGTCCCTATACCAATGAAGGACTGCTGCAGTATAGGGCAGCGGTCAGCAGTGGTGCACCTCAATCCTATCTATTGTGGACCAATAGCGGTCCTTACAGAACAGCAGACTGTACCGCACTCAACCCTATGTACTGTAGCACCCTAGACAGACCAAGTTACTAGTCCTGATAAAGAGCTTTGTGGAACAAGTGAGTTGTGAATGATTAGCAGACTGCAGCAGAAGGGCAGCAGTCAAGTATAATATTCTTTCTATATTTGGAAGAAAGAATATTATACGTGTACAAGCCTATTACCATACCACTGATACCAGTCCTGAAAAGAACCTTTGTGGAACTAATAGTAACAGCAAGTCTTTAAACTGACCCTCACTGCCTGACAACACTGCTTCCTTCCTGTCCCTATACAAAGTGGCAAAAAAGAGTAGACTGGAACGATTAGTGGTTACTGGAATAGCTCTTTTGTGGACCTGATAGTAACAGCTAATGATGATGATGATGATGATGATGACTAATCTGGCTGTCCCTGTAGCACACACCGTCCTTTCCCTTTCTCTAAACTGACAAAAGACACTCAGGCTGCTGCAACAATCAGTAGCACAGCAAACCTATCAACACCTAACACCTATACCAGTCCTGAAAAGAACTTTTGTGTACCAAATAGCTAGCGATTTATGTCTCCCTACTCCACACAGAAACCTTTCCCTATAGTGACAGAAGAAAGAATGTGAAATGGCCGCCGGATCTGGTGTATTTATAAGTTAGGGGGAATGTCCAAGTGTCCATGTGCTGTCATGTCTCAATTGGCTGTCCTGTACCCCATGATGGATGTGTCATCATAGGTCAAAGTTCTTTTACACATTAAACACGTAAGTCCGCCGGGGCGAACGACGGCAATAGGCGAGCGAACGAGCGGACCGCGAACGACCGAAATTCGCCGCGAAACGACCGCCGGGCGAACCGTTCGGCCATCACTAGTAGGCAGAGACTTTTCTTTCGCAAGCAATTAGAGCGTGTGAGAGAGATAATTCATGTGCTTATGAAGGAGGAAATTCCGTTGTGTCAATGATGGAATTTCGCTCTTCAAAACCAGAGTGTATAGTGTACAGTTGTCTTTTGTATTATGATTTCTTTCAGCATGTATCGAGATCGGCTGTCAAGGTCATCAGAGTCTGGGTGGGCTTAGACAGTTAGCTGGGTGGTATGCATACAGTATTGAATATGTCATTGTGATAAATGTTAATGTTTAAACATGTTTTCCCTTCTTTCCCTTCCCCAGCACCCAAAACAAAAACTCGGGCACTACTTCATTTTTTTTGTGAAGGATTTTTACCCTAGTTGTTACCTAGATGATGGGGACATCGTCTAAATGACTGGGGGGATGTGTAGCGGATGACATTTTGGACAAAATGTCATACGCATGTAAATTTAGTTTTTGCCTCAGAACATTAGGGGTTCTGAGGGTTAATTACCTAGGCTGGCCTTGATATCAGTCTGGCTGGGCTGTGTTGGAAGTTCTGCCTGGTCATATGAGCAGTGAGGTGCACATGACAGGCCAGAACAAGGCCTGGTTGGACGGTTTCAGTATCAGCCTTCTCTGAACCAATCAGTGGGAGTGCTGGGCCCGCTGAAGAGTCTGGGAAGGGGTACTTAAGATGTGGGGGTCACGTGTTTGAGGAGAGGAGCTTGTGAGGCCCGTGTGGTCTGTTCTGGTTCCAGGACTGGGGTAGCCCCGTGAGGGGTCCCGGTCATGGGATGTTCGACATCCCGCAACATGTTCTGGTTAGATGCCCCTGATAGACCTGCCTGGTCTGGGGTAGGGATTTGTCTGTTCCCGAGTCTCGGACCCCGCTGGTCCGAAGAGAGCAGTAACTGGGGGAGGATTCAAGGTGTCCGGGTGTGCTCTCAGCTTGGAGAGGCACCACAACTCGTGGAAGTGACCGGGGGAGGACTCTTCAGAGGAGGGCCGACAAGTGGCATCCTGGGAAGTGCCTGGTTACTAAGTTGGGAAAGACATTGACAAATTCACGTTTTTACAGTACCATTGAGGAGACGGGAAACATTCCAGGTACTGAGGAAAAAGGTTCCTGCTCACCCTTAGGTACATCTTGTATACGTTCATAGGATTACTTGAAGTTTTGAGTCAATGTGCTGACTGCCATGATCTCTGGCTAGAGATCTGTTCAGCCTTGAAGTACCCAGCTGCGAGTGGCTACTCTTGGGGTGGAATAAGAGACTTTGCTAGACCTGCAGTTCAAGGTGCCCTCTGTTCCCATGAGAGGCTGTGTTATTGGATGTCTCTATTGCAAAACAAAACCTTTGTTAAAGGACTTTATCCGTATCAGTGTTCAAGTCGTTGGGTATCAACCCTGGGAACCCCTAGAAGTGGAAGAGCAGGCCAAGAGAAGGTAACTGGTAAGCCCAACAAGTCAAGGCCACCCAGCAAGGGTTGTGGCCGCTTCAGAAGTTTGGAAAAATGTTGCCTGGTCTGATGAGTCTCGATTTCAGCTGCAACTTTCAGATGATGAGGTCAGAATTTGGTGTATGGATCCATCCTGCCTTGTATCAATGGTTCTGGCTGGAGGTGTAATGGTGTGGGGGATATTTTCTTGGTAGACTTTGGGCCCCTTAGTACCAACTGAGCATGGTTTAAATGGCATGGCCTACCTGAGTTTTGTTGCTCATGTCCATCCCTTTATGACTACAGTGTCCCCATCTTCTGATGGCTCCTTCCAGCAGGATAATGCTCCACGTCACAAAGCTCCAATCATCTCACCACTGGACAATGAGGTCACTGTAGTCCAATGGCCTCCACACTCACCACATCTCATCCAATAGAGCACCTTTGGAATGTGGTAGAAAGGGAGATTGCAGTTGACAAATCTGCAGCAACGGTATGATGCTATCATGTCGCTATGGAGCAAAATCTCTGAGGAACGTTTTGATTACCTTGTTAAATCTATGCCATGAAGAATGAAGGCAAAAGGGGGTCCAACCCGCTACTAGCAAGGGGGACCTAATAAAGTTTCTGGTGAGTGTATATTACATTTCTTGTATGTTTTAAAGTGACACTTTGGTTCTGTTATAGAATGCATACAATTGTGATCATCATGTTCAAATCTCTAGTGTCCATGCTCCAGAAGAAGTCTTCTTTCTCTAACTGCATAAACTTCTCTCCTCTGAGCTGGAGTATCTAAGACAGAGATATTTCAAAGTAATGGCCAGTGAGATCATCTGATCAACGGATCTCACTAGCATAAACTAGCCGTTAGTGACAGAACGGTCATGTACTGTGGTGACCGAGAACATGTTCTCCTCATCTTGGCTACATAAACCGCTACACACCAGAGATCAGCCGTGATCCCGAAGATCACAACTTTTCTCTGTTACATAAACAGACATCGTAATGACTACCATTTCCCAGACATAGTGATAGTGGGTTCAGAGAGACTCTTTCCGTTGTGGGGAATGGATTTGTGATTTAGTTTCATATTATTTATTATAGTAGAACATTTCACAAAAAGCACTGAGCATTAAACATCTGCAGAACGGAAAAATTGATTTTGTTTCGATACGTTATTTACATAAATCCATTTAGTTAAATTTGTTTAATTTGTTAATTCATTTTCAGAATTAATTTTGTTTATTTGAATTCTAATCAATTCAAATTTTTCTAATTCCATTCAAATTGAATTCCATTCAAAATCAAATCTATTTTATTCTAAAATTAGAATTTTGGAAGATTGTTATATTCTTTCTAATCCATTCTATTCAATTTTTTCTACCCTATTCTTTTCTTTTCTATTATATTATAAATAGCGCTGATATTTTTGCCTACTAATGCAATGTCAATTTTTTACAATGAAAGTCTATGGACAATGCTATAACTTAGCGACCAAATACAGAAAGTGGACTCGGATGACTTTCTTTTTCCAAAGCACTGAACTAAACACAGGGAGTGACTGTTATTTACTTTAGCTATTTGACCTACCTACCCAGAATGCCAGGTGACCTACCCATGGACACCCTCTCTTGCAATGCATGCTAGGTAGGATATAAAAGGACCCTGCGCAGCCATCTTAGGTCTCTTCTGGATGCATGGCCTGCCTGTAAGGACCTGTGAGGAGGTCTCCAGAGGGAGCGGCTTACAGCCATTGCGGAGCACAGCTAAAACAGACTTTGTGAATCATTATTTGAGAAACATAGTGACCGGATCGGGAAAGATCTAGAGACACTTATTGAAGCATCAGAGGAACCCAGTTCACCCAGCGGAGCGGTGTAACGGAGCCAGCCGGCAGGAAGCAAGACACAGTGCACCAGACCAGAACTGTGGTACAGAACTTCAGATCCAGTTGGTGAGCGGGCTGCGGCCAACAGTTTATTACGCACTAGCATTCAGTTAGACTCATACACAGTGTTGCTGGGGCCTGTAGTCCCACGGAAGAGGATCTCACAGAGACTGACATTAGGCGGGCTTAAGGCCTAATCTTCACTGCATCTTAACACTGTGCTATAGTAGAGAAAACACTAATTGAAGCATCTAAAGAAACAGAACCAGGATCTTTCTTTTCCGTTAATCCTCACTCTTTACTCTTTGTAATAAAAGTTACTACAAACCGGTATAGCTAGCAGAAGAAAAGAAGATTAAAGACTGCGTATTATTGCAAGATCTTGCAGCTAGCTATTAAAGTAGGGGGAGCTCCCTTGTAGTTACACTATATTCATTTGTTGTTCAGATTCATTGTCCTGTCATGTTATGTTGATGTGACAGCACAATTATTGTAACCACCTTATTATCATAACTACAGTAAAATATACTTTTGGTTAAGTATTTTTGTGTGGAGTATTGTTCTTCTCCCAGCCATTGGATACCCAGGTGATAATACAGGTATATTGTCATTGTATTGTGTATTGTGGGGTTGTGTCTCACCACTTCATTCCACACCAACATCGCACCACAGCTGTGTCAAGGGGACTGAGCCAAGTCAGTGGGGGTTCATTAGCAGAGTGCAGGTCCAAATCAATCGAGCAGCTCCTTCGGGGGTCAGTGCTACATATATTATTATCTATTCTGTTCCAAATTAGAATTTCAGAAAATGGTTATATTTGTATATTCTTTCTATTCTTTACTATTCTTTGCTATTGATTATTCAGTTTTATTCTTTTATATAAATGTATTTTCTATTTCATTATTTTCTATTCCATTTTTTCTATTCTATTATATTCTTTTCTATTTGAATGTATTCTATTCAAAATTAAAATTTCATAAGATGGTTATATTATTTTTATTGTATTTTGTTCTATTTTATTTTTTTATTCAAGTTTATTCCTTTATTCTTTATTCTAATTTATTCAGTTTTTTTATTTTCTATTTTATTTTGTTCTGTTTTAGTCTATTCTTTTATTTTCTGTTCTATCCCTTTTTTTTCTATTCTATTTATTATTCTTTTATTTTCTATTCTGTTCTGTTTTACTCTATTATTTTGTATTCTTTTATTTTCTATTATTTTCTATTTTATTATATTTTTTTCTATTCTTGTATTTTCTATTCTATTTTATTTTCTTTGGAAACTCAAATTTGAAAACTATTTGAATTCAATTTGATTAGAATACTGTTCAAATACAATTAGAAAACTATTTGAATTAGAATTTCGTCAAAAATTTTGATTCATTATTTCGGATTAGTTTAAATGCAATATTATTGTAATTCAGAAATTAAAATACATCTGAATGTCTGAATAATGACAAATTTGTCAGAATTTCAATTCTACTGAGCATACATTGCACAGCTGTGAGTGAAATATCTAGATTAGATGCATGTTCCCTATTCCTTATTTTTATGTTCAGTACAGAGCATCGGGAAAGTATTCACAGTGCTTCACTTTTTCCACATTTTGTTATGTTACAGCCTTATTCCAAAATTTATTAAATTCATTATTTTCCTCAAAATTCTACAAACAATTCTCCATAATGACAATGTGAAAGAAGTTTGTTTGAAATCTTTAAAATGTATTAAAAAAATCCCATGTATATAAATATCACAGACTCCTCCCATGTATATAAGTATCACAGACTCCTCCCATCTATATAAATATCACAGACTCCTCCCATGTATATAAGTATCACAGACTCCTCCCATGTATATAAGTATCACAGACTCCTCCCATGTACATAAATATCACAGGCTCCTCCCATGTACATAAGTATCACAGGCTCCTCCCATGTACATAAGTATCACAGGCTCCTCCCATGTACATAAGTATCACAGGCTCCTCCCATGTATATAAGTATCACAGACTCCTCCCATGTACATAAATATCACAGGCTCCTCCCATGTACATAAGTATCACAGGCTCCTCCCATGTACAGAAGTATCACAACCTCCTCCCATGTACAGACGAATCACACCCTTGGCTCAATACTTTGGTGAAGCTCCTTTGGCCCCAATTAAAGCCTCAAGTCTTTTTGAGTATGATGCTACAAACTTGGCAAACCTATTTTTGGGCAGTTTCTCTCATTCTTTTTTGCAGGAACTCTCAAACTCCTTCGGGTTGTATGGGGAGGGTCAGTGCACAGCCATTTTCAGATGTCTCCAGAGATATTCAATTGGGTTAAAGTCTGGGCTCTGGCTGGGCCACTCAAGGACATTCACAGAGCTCTCCCATAGCCACTTCTTTGTTATCTTGGCTGATTGCTTAGGGTCATTGTCCTGTTGGGAGATGAACCTTCACCCCAATCTGAGGTCCAGCGCACCCTGGAGTAGGTTTTCATCAAGGATGTCTCTGTACATTGCTGCATTCATCTTTCCCTCAATCCTGACTAGTCTCCCAATGCCTGCTGCTCACAAACATCCCCACAGCATGAGGCTGTCACCACCATGCTTCACTGTGAGGATGGTATTGGCCAGGTGATGAGCGGTGCCTGGTTTGCTCTAGACATGGCGCTTGCCATTCAGGCCAAAGAGATCAATATTTGTTTTATAAGACCACAGAATTTTGTTTCTCATGGTCTGAGAGTCATTCAGGTGCCTTTTGGCTGTCATGTCCCTTTTACTGAGGAGTGGCTTCTGTCTGGCCACTCTACCATGCAGGCCCGATTGGTGGAGTGCCGCAGAGATGGTTGTTTTTCTGGAAGGTTCTCCTTTCTCCACAGAGAAATGCTGGAGCTCTGTCACAGTGACCATCAGGTTCTTGGTCATCTCCCTGACGCAGGCTCTTCCTCCCCGATCGCTCAGTTTGGCCAGGCGGCCCGCTCTAGGAAGAGTCCTGGTTGTTCCAAACTTCTTTCATTTATGGATGATGGAGGTGTCAGGCTAGGAGCAGATAACAAGTAACAGTTCAGGTGTGCTGATTATACAAAGAGTTCAAAGCACATACCATGAGCAGGTCTAAGCAGAGCAGGTCAGCTGGGACTTGTAGTACACCGCTGCAGATGACGGTAGATGATTGCTGGACCTTGTAGTTCACTGCTGTAGATGAGGATAGATGATTGCTGGATCTTGTGGTTCACTGCTGTAGATGAGGATAGAAGATTACTGGATCTTGTGGTTCACTGCTGTAGATGAGGATAGATGATTGCTGGATCTTGTGGTTCACTGCTGCAGATGAGGGTACTAGTAGAATCAGGAAAAGAGTAGTGTAGGCAAGCTGGGTCATACACAGGTAGATCAGAGTCCAAACGGTACCGAATCAGAAGCAAGCAAGGAGGGTCAAACAAGCCAGGTCAAACACGAAAGACATAGAGCAAATATCAGCTGGATCAAACACAAGTGAACTCTAACACGAGCACTGACTGAATGCTGATACAGGTGATTTAAACGTGAGCTGGCCAATCACTGTTGTTTCCCAGACACAGGCTGTGTCAGGTGAGTTGTGCTGGGTCCTAAAGGGACTCTAGTACTGACAGTACCCCCCTTTCTCGAGGGGTTGCTCCTGCACCCCCAGGCTTACTTGGATAACGGAGATGGAACTTCTTCTTAAGTCGGTCAGCATGAAGATCACAAGCTGGTACCCAAGATCGATCCTCTGGGCCGAACCCTTTCCAATGAACAAGATATTGTAAGGAATTGCGCACTCGTCTGGAATCAAGAATTAATGCCACTTCATAATCTTGACTGTCCAACACATCCACAGGTTCTGGTTCATTTACTAGGAGGCTGGAATGAACAGGTTTCAACAATGAAACATGAAAGACGTTTGGAATGCGCATGGATGGGGGAAGTTTTAATCTGTAGGACACAGGATTAACAATCTCCAAGATTTCATAAGGCCCGATGAATTTTGGGCCAAGCTTTTTAGATGGAACATGCAGGGACAGATTCCGAGATGATAGCCACACTTTGTCACCAACTCTATATCCTGGTGCCTTTGAGCGCTTCTTGTCAGCAGTTTTCTTAAAAGGCTGCACAGAGCGAGAAATAGCACGATTTACATCGGACCAGATTTTGGAGAAATGTTCAATCGTGGTGTTGGCATCTGGAACATCGGAGGGCGGAAGATCAAAGGAGCACACACGAGGATGCAACCCGTAAACACAAAAGAAAGGAGAGGTCCCTGTAGATGTGCTGGCACAATTATTAAAGGCAAACTCTGCCCATGGAAGGATGTTGACCCACTCCACCTCATCTTTGGCCATCAGACAATGTACCATCTTCTCTAGAGTCTGATTAGTCCTTTCTGTTTGGCCATTTGTCTCAGGATGATATGCTGAAGAATATGATAATTTAATCCCCATCTGAGAGCAAAGGGCCTTCCAAAACTGGGCTATGAACTGAGAGCCACGGTCAGAGACAATGTTAACTGGTTCCCCATGGAGCCTGAAAATGTGCTTAATGAATAAAGATGCCAGTTCTTTAGCAGATGGAAGCTTCGGAAGCGGAACAAAGTGGGCCATCTTACTGAACCTGTCTACCACCACCCAAATCGTGGAACATCCCTGGGACAGAGACAAGTCTGTGATAAAGTCCATAGATAAATGGGTCCAGGGACAGGTAGGTATTGGTAGAGGACGAAGGAGACCGGGGGGCTTAGAGGTACTGCTCTTGCTTCTGGCGCAAACTTCACAGGCCTGGACGAAGGCTAACACATCCTGCCTAAGCGATGGCCACCAGAGGTTGCGAGAGACAATCTCAAAAGTTTGTCTAAACCCTGGATGTGCTGCGGGTTTTGATGCATGTACTTGTTGCAATACCTGCAAACGAAGAGCCAGGGGCCCAAAGAGCATACCAGAGGGAGTGGAGGGAGGGGCTTCAGCCTGTGCTGGTAACAAGGCCTCAGAGATGTCAGTCTGGGTAAAAGCCAAAATCCTATCCTCAGAGATAATGGGTTGAGGAGGAAGCAGAGGAGGAGACTGATAAAAAGCTGCGAGACAAGGCATCAGCCTTAATGTTTTTTGGACCTGGTAAATAAGAAATTGTGAAGTCAAATCTGGAGAAGAACAATGACCACCTGGCTTGACGCGAGTTCAGTCTTTTAGCAGAATGGATGTATTCAAGGTTTTTGTGGTCAGTCAGAACTATAAATGGATAGCGAGCTCCCTCCAGCCAATGTCTCCACTCCTCTAAAGCAAGCTTTATGGCTAAAAGTTCTCTGTTGCCTATATCATAATTGCGTTCTGCTGGGGAATATTTACGGGACAAGAAGGCACAGGGGTGGATGGCAGCACTTACAGGATCTTTTTGTAACAAAAGCACCCCCACTCCTACTTCAGATGCATCTACCTCTACAATAAAAGGTAGCTCAGGAACAGGATGGCGTAGAATTGGTGCAGAGGTAAAGGCTTTCTTTAACTGAGTGAAGGCTGCCTGGGCTTCAGTAGTCCATTTAACCACTTTCAGACCAGACCAATTTGCTGGTCAAAGACCAGACCACTTTTTGTGATTCGGCACTGCGTCGCTTTAACTGACAATTGCGCGGTCGTGCGACGTGGCTTCCAAACAAAATTGACGTCCTTTTTTTCCCACAAATAGAGCTTTCTTTTGGTGGTATTTGATCACCCCTGCGGTTTTTATTTTTTGCGCTATAAACAAAAATAGAGCGACAATTTTGAAAAAAAACGCATTATTTTTTACTTTTTGTTATAATAAATATCCCCCAAAAATATATAAAAAAACATTTTTTGCCTCAATTTAGGCCGATACGTATTCTTCTACATATTTTTGGTAAAAAAAAAATCGCAATAAGCGATTATTGATTGGTTTGCGCAAAAGTTAGAGCGTTTACAAAATAGGGATAGTTTTATAGCATTTTTATTAATAATTTTTTATTATTTTTTTTTTTACTAGTAATGGCGGCGATCTGCGATTTTTATTGTGACTGCGACATTGTCGGGGACCCGTCGGACATTTTTGACACATTTTTGGGACCATTGTCATTTATACAGCAATCAGTGCTATATAAATGCAGTGATTCCTGTGTAAATGACACTGGCAGTGAAAGGGTTAACCAGTGGGTGGCAGTGTAGGGGTTAAGTGTTCCTAGGGGTGTGTTACTAACTGTGGGGGGGTTGGGCTTTCATTTAGTGTACACTGATCTCTGCTCCAATCACATGGAGCAGAGATCAGCGTCACTAGTTGCTAGGCAGAATGGGAAAATGTTGTTTATACAGCATTTCCTCCATTCGGCCGCTCCGTGAGACGATCGCGGGGATGCTCGCAGCGATCGAGTCCGCGGGTCCCGCGACCGGACTCACGGGGGTCCCGACCAGCGCGAGAGCGCGCCGCCGGCGGCGCGCTCCCGATGGCACGGCGGCAACGAATATTGGACGTACATGTACGCCAATATGCCTGCCCGTGCCATGCTGTCGACGTACATCGTCGTGCGCTGGTTGGGAAGTGGTTAAATGTACTAGGAGTCTTCCTGGTGAGAGAGGTGATGGGATGTGCAATGGTGGCAACGTTCTTAATGAATTTTCGATAGAAATTTGCAAAGCCCAGGAAGCGTTGAACTGCCTTCGGGTTTGAAGGTGGTGCCCAGTCTAAAATGGCTTGAACCTTGGCTGGGTCCATGGTGAGGCCTGTGTCAGAAATGAGGTAACCCAGGAAAGGTACTTGTTTAACATGGAAAAAACATTTTTCAGGCTTTACAAAAGGGGAGTGAGTCTTTAGTCGGGCTAATACCGAGCAGACATGCTTCTGATGCGTTTCACGATTGGGAGAGTATATCAAAATATTGTCTAAATAAACAAGCATGAAGCGACCTATCATGTCACTGAAAATGTCATTCATGAAGTTCTGAAAGACGGCTGGTGCATTCCTGAGGCCGAAAGGCATGACAAGACATTCGTAATGACCATCCTTGGTGTTAAAGGCCGTCTTCCATTCATCGCCTGCACGGATTCGCACCAGATTATAGGCTCCCCTTAAATCCAGTAGGATTAGGAGACCCCACTATATTAATTAACTACATTCTAGCACCTATCTAGGCGGGTGCTACATATAATAAACACCCCAAATAAATGAATACCCCAAAATACTGACCCCTGATTGCAGAGGTAGACAACCTTAAAGAGGTGGAGATCTACCTGAACAACATGGGAGAAATCAAAGATCACCAGGCAGTGTCGTCCAGTGTCTCCTCCTCACACCTGATTCAAACCTCTAATTGCTGTGCTACTGTATCGCAATTGTGTGCATATCGCTTCCTTACCACCTGTCAGACACACTCAAATCGCTTTTGGTGGGTGCTACCGCCTGCCAATGGCAACCTATTTAAGTAAACAGGGCCACTCCGCAAGCACCATGTAACTGCATGCTTCTGTGGGGTCCAAGGGGTTAAAGCGGGTGGTGAGAAAGCAACACAACGCTGCCTGCTTTAACCCTTTGTTTGCTGTTTTGCACAAGGTTGTAGGACCCTTACAGAGCAGCCTCATTCACTTAAATGGGTCATGCTTGGCAGGTGCTACATCCACCATAGCAGGGCTTATAACGCTTGCTACGGCTGTGATATGTGTACACTTCTGTCAAATGAAGCGAAAGGGGGCGCGGTTTAGATGGTAAAAACACATCTTAGCTTTAAGGTTTTACCACCCCCCCAAACTACAAATGTAAATTAACCCTTAGGCCGCGTACACACGCGGGGACTGTTTGCTGAAACTGTCCGCCGAAACAAGGTTTCAGCGGACAGTCCGCTCGTGTGTGGGCGTTCAGCGGACAGTTTCAGCGAACAGTCCGCTGAACAAGGTTTTTCGGAATTTCCGAAAAACTGTCCGCTGAAACCTTGTTTCAGCAGACAGTCCCCTCGTGTGTAGGCTTGTTCGACAAACTAAGTTCCGCGCATGCTCAGAAAGGATTTACACGCCGAAAGTTGTAATGCAGTGTATAGGACGTCGTATTTTTCGTCCCATCGTACGTGCCGTTCACATCATCGCGCACGGTTTCAGCAAACTGTTCATCCGTCGTGTGTGGCCATGTCCGTCCATGCTAATTTTGAGCGGACTGTTTGCCGAAACTGTTTGACGGACAAAGTTGGGCGAACAGTCCGCCCGTGTGTACGCGGCCTTAGTGTTCTGAGCCCCTATAAGGCTGCTTTCACACTGATGTGCTGCAGTTAACCTACACCATGGGTGCAGCGCAGTGCATCTGCAACTTTCCAGGGTTTGTTGCACTTTGCCATAGACTTCTTTTATATCCTGCAGGTGTGGGACACTTTCTGAAAGCGTATAAAAACTTCCTGCATTCAGAAATGCACCACACACTCAAGATATAATAGAAGTCTATGGATAAGTGAAGTAAACCCGCAGGATATAATAGAAGTCTATGGCTAAGTGCAGCAAACCCCCAGGAAAGCTTCAGGTACACTGCACACCCGCGGTGTGGGTAAACCGCAGCACATCACTGTGAAAGCAGCCCTATACTAAAATGCTTGGTGTATTGCTTCACATTGACCTGAAGATCTCTTCCTTCTGCTGCTGGCACCACTCTGGAGACCACTAGCTGGGATTAAAGGTGGAGTGCAGTCGGTGTCACTTGGCATGGGACAGGAGCCGACACTACAGAGGAGACATCGGATTATGCGGCTCTTGGTCCTTACTGCACCTCCAACTTTATAAGGAGTCCCTTAGTGCTCTGAAATGGCGGGTCAGCAAACCCAAACCCCGATCCACCAGTCACTTGTCCGCAATATACAGGTTGCTGAAGCCCCCCCCCGCCTGATTGGATAACAAACCTGAAGAATTCAACTTGAACCCATGGTGAAGGCAAAGCCAAACCTCATTTGTAACACTTTTGAAAAGCCTCATGAAATATGATGGACCTTTAAAATATAATAATAATAATAATAATAATAATATTTGATTTCAGGTTCCGGTATCTCGATGTTCGGATCCCTGTATTCCCGGCACCAGAAAAAAGTTTGGATCTTCAATTCATAAATGTTGCTATGAGTGTGTCTCATGTCCAGAAGGAGAGATCTCCAGCATTTCTGGTAAGGTTTGTATTTGTCTTTATGAAGTACTGTACATCTCTGTCATCCCCGTGTTTTATCCTTTTATAGAGTGATTCCGGCACTCCTCTCCTACATGGAAAAAATCAACTAATTACTCAAAACTCCCAAACATTTTATGTTTTTTTTTATTTTTTTAAGAAGGATAGAAATGTCAAAATAGCAAAAGCATGTCATGCAGGGAGAGGAGGGAGAACATTGCAAAAAGAAAAAAAAAGGGGGGGGGGAAGGAGAGGGAAGGGGTCAGGGTGGGAGAAGGTCAAGTGGGAACCGCCACTGATGCCCCTCGGAAGGGCCATTCCCCACCCCATCCCCCCGGCCGCTAAGAGCTCACAGTTAGGAGCAGAATTCATGTGTCTTCAATTATGATACATATTGATGAAAGCGTTCAGAGCTCGTGAAGTGGATCCAGCACGACCAGGTGACTGAGAATTTGTGTGTTCTTTCCTGTGAAATATGGATCATTTCCTCCATTTCTTTTATTTTGGATATTCTCCTAGCGTTCTCCAGCATTCACCATATGCATAGCCAATGACTTATAGTATTTTTTTCTTTGACAAAGACGTGTGATGCAGGAGAAATTGTACAGGGGTGTAATCCAAGGTATATGTGGTGACATGTGAAATAATTTCGCTAACCTCTCTCCAAATGAGTTGAAGGCGCTCGCAGGCCCACCAGACATGGAGCATTGTTCCTTCTTGTCTTCCGCACCTCCAACAGGTGTTGGGGATGGAGGGGGAACATTTATGGAGCCTTGAGGGGGTCCTGTACCATCTTGTGGCAATTTTGTAACTATTTTCCTGGATGGCTACATTTAGGGAGCACTTGTGAGCATATTCATAGATGGTTTCCCACATTTCCATGGTGAGGGGCGTTTGAAAATCTCTGTCCCACACCGTCTGTGAGTAAGCTTGAGGGAGGGTCGATGAGGATGAGAGAAGAGCATAGAGGGTGGATATTAGGTGCCTTTGCATTGTTTTTTGGTGACAAAGGGATTCGAAGGGAGTGAGTTGTCTGGTCCAACAGGACTGGTGTGAGTGGGTCGAGAGAAAATTACGAATTTGCCTACATGACCAAAAGGAGAAAGAAGCAGTTTTAGAGATATTTACCAGGTTCTCGAAGGTAAGAGGGGTTCTTTTCAAGAAAAAGTGGATAGCTAGGACATCATCTTGTGGCCACTCGTGGAGCAAAAAGGAGCGAGAGTCCCCCGGGGGAAAAGCTGGGTTCTCTCTTAGAGAAGTTAAAGGACCTGGCACTGAGGTAGACAACCCGGACCCCATCGATCCACGAAAGGCCAAAAGAGAAGGATAGATTAGAGGATGGGTGACGGTCGCCTGTGGCCAGTTTTGCGATCTAACCAGGGCAGTATATGTAAAGAGCCTGGTACAAGAGATTTTTCCAGTGACACCCAGGTCTTTCTGGTGGTGTGTACGTTCCAGTCCACTATCCTAGTGAGATGACATGCCAGGTAATATTTATATAGGTCTGGCAGGCCTATGCCTCCCTCCTTTTTCAGAAGTGTAAGACTTTATGCGAGGTGGGGAGTTTTTCCAGATAAAAGCATAGCAGGCTTTGCGATAGGTAGAGAAAAAAGCTGGGGTGAGGTGGATGGGGATAGTTTGCATAAGGTAAAGTAGTCTCCGAAGAATGATAATTTTAATCAGTGCAGAACGACCAAACCAGGGAACATTCAAGCCCATCCACTCCTTGAAATGAGTCTGAATTCTGGAAAGGGCTATGTGAAAGTTAGACATATAGAGGTCTGACAGCCGGTCGGTGATTCGGATTCCCAAGTACGTTATCGCCTCCAACTCCCATCGGAAAGGGAAAGCCTCTTGACAATGAAGAACCTCCCGAGTAGGAAGCGATACATTCAGAGCCTGGGATTTTGAGTAATTGATCTTGAGATTGGCCAAACTACCAAAGAGCTCAAGATCTTTCAATAAATTGGGCAATGACATGTGGGGTGATTTCAGGGACAACAAGATGTCGTCTGCAAAGGCAGCGACCTTAAATTCTCTCCCCCCACTGTCAGACCCCCAATGTCGGAGTTGGCTTTAATTCTGTTGAGAAGGGGCTCCAGAGTTAAAATATAAATTAGGGGGGACAAAGGACAGCCCTGACGTGTGCCATTACTGATGGAGAAGGCATCCGATAGGCAGCCGTTAACCCTCACTTTAGCTGAGGGGTTTGAGTATAAGGTCAGCATGTGTGAGAGCATGTGGGGTGCCAGACCTATTGCCCCTAGCACTTCCCGAAAATAATCCCAGGCCACTCTATCGAATGCCTTCTCTGCATCAAGAGAGAGGAAAAATCCATGTGTCTTGGAGGATGTGAGCCAGTGGTGGAGGTTCAGGGTACGAATGATATTGTCCCTGGCCTCCCTACCAGGGACAAAACCCACCTGATCTAAGGAAATAAGCTCGGGAATCAAAGGGAGCAGTCGGTTGGCCAAGACTTTCGCATAGATTTTAATATCCACATTTAAGAGGGAGATAGGCCTTTAGTTTGAAACTTGGGTAGGGTCCTTGCCAGGGCAGGACTTAGGGTGGTGGGGGCCCCTGGACTTGAGTCACTTTTGGCCCTACCTTCTATACATTACTTTAAATAGAACAAAATGATACATAACTGCCAATAACCAATCAGAAAGCCTCAAGATAAGAGAAAAGGAGAGATTGCAAAAGGAACAATTCTATATAGTCCTTAAATAGTCCCAAATATCATGTATAAGAACAGTCATTAGTGCTTGATGGCTGCAACCTGGAGAGCGAGGCACAGCTCTATAAAACAGAAATAGAAAAGGATAAGGTGTGCCAGACTGAGTGCAGTATTAAAGAACTTCTGTTTAATTGGACAAGACAAAACAGCCAAATGGCTACTCACAAAAGTAGAAAACATATAAGCGTATAAGTGGGGGATACTTTACTGGTATTCGTCTTGGGTTCACGATGTAAGCGATCGTTCTCAGAGGCCCCGCAGGAGGATGATGAGCGGTGGTGGTGGTAACTCTTCTCCACGCTCTGCATGTCTCCAGGGCAGTGTAGGCGCTGCACGCCATGCAGTATCGATGGCATCCGTGAACCGGAAGACAGAGGCCAAAAGTGCGTTCCAAGGTGGAACGCAAAACACCACGGACCACAAGTGACATTGTGGCCAATGAGATGACGCGTCTCACAGCATCAGCTGTTTCATCCGATCTAGCTGACCATTCACAAGGTCAGATTATATATATATATATATATATATATACATACATACATACACACACACACACACACACACACACACACACACATGCTTAAGGGAAGTGGCCAGATGTGCGGAAACAACCATATACACAGAAAACAATGTAATAATTAAAAACAAACCAGGAGATTAATAAAAGCAATAAAAATTGATAAAGTGCTAATGAAATTGTAAGGAATATGAAGATTTTTAAAACGTAAAAGGGTGGGGCCCATGGGCTTGAGCCCAGTCAAGCCCAATGGTAAGTCCTGCCCTGATCCTTGCCTTCCTTCGGGAATTACAGCTACATGTGCCATAAACACACCTTCAATTTCTAGCTCCAGTTCTCCTAAAGTAAGGGGGGTCTCCATGTCCTGGGCTTGTTGGGGGAATTTTGGATTTGGAGAGTATTGTGAGAGAAATTCTTTAATGCGATCTGTGCGGGTGGCCGACGGAGTTAAGCCCGGGTGAGTTTGTTGCACATTATTTAAATTAGAGTAAAAGTTCTCAAATTCTTTAGCTATATCATCGTTCCTGGACAAGAGTGTTCCGTGAGCACTTCGCAAGTGGTGAATTGTAGATGAGGATTTGGAAGCTTGGATTGTGCGAGCCAGAAGGCACCCGCTTTTGTTCCCATGCTCGTAGAAGACTCTTTGACCGAGGATATAGCGTCTCCTAGTTTGTTTGCCTAATTCCTCCAAGAGGAGAGAACGGGAATGTAACAAATCTTGTAGTGTGGACTGCGCGTGCGACTGTTTGTGGGATATTTCATTTTCCTGATCAGGGAGGAAATGGTTTCTTGGTGGATCCTCTTAGCTTTCCCTGCTACTGTGATAAGGTCACAGCGAATTACACATTTGTGCACTTCCCACAGGGACACAGTGGAGATGTCAGGGGTAGTATTTTCCTCGAAATACAGATGCAGACATGTTTTCAAATAGTCTAAGGTCGCTGGGTCATTAAGTAGAGAGGGGTTAAATCTCCAGGATTTAGTTCTGGTGCAGGACTCGGGGTAGGTAAGGGTGATGGGGTGATGGTCGGAAAGGAACATTGGTTCTATAGTTGTTGGATGGAGGAGGGGTAAGTCTGATTGGGAAAGAAAGAAATAGTCTATTCTTGAATATTTACCATGCGGTGCTGAGTAAAAAGTATAGTCCCTCTTAGAGGGGAACATAGTGCGCCAGGCGTCGTGAAGTGTTAAGTTTTGTAATTGCAGTTTAATTTGCCTTACGGGCTTGGTATGGCAAGGAGGAGTTTCCCGAAGAGGAGTCTAAAACCGGGTTCAGCGGAACATTGAAATCTCCTTCCAGTAGAACCAGGCCTGATTGAAAAGAGGAGATAAGGTCGCAAATATTCCTAAAAAAAGGGAACCTGGTGTTCATTGGGGGAGTATATGTTGGCGAGTGTAATAGGTCTTGAGGCATATGTGCCTTTGATAAAAACAAACCTGAGTTCTGGATTGACAAGGGAGTCAGTCTGGTGGAAGTTGCCATGTCTAGAGATTAAGATAGAGACTCCCTTTGTTTTAGCTTCTGGGTTAGTGGTGTGAACTAATGTACGGTAGATGTGATTAGATAGTTTAGGGACCACGTCAGAGCGGAAATGAGTTTCCTGAAGGAAAATGAAGTGGGCTTTATGTTTGGTCAGGGAGGTTAAGATTTGAGACCTCTTTTCGGGGAGATTAAGGCCCTTCACGTTCAACGACACACACCTCAAGGACAGGAGTGGAGTGGGCGCCACGTTCTTTCTCATGGCTATTATGGAGCGATTAAGCAGGAAAGAACCTCTGATAGTTTGGTAGATCGATGGGTGTGGAACTCGGTCAGCCGGGGAGGAGAATCAGTGAGGGGGGGAAGTGGCCCCTCCTCAGCTCCAGAAGAGGGATTAGGGGGGAGAGACAAGGTAGGAGGGGTGAAAGGCTCGTGGGAGGGACAGGGACGGGAAAGGAAAAAAAAAGAAAAGGGGAGGGGGGGGGAGGAGGAGGGGAGATAGAAGAAAATGTGTGAAAAGAGTTAAGGGAAGGAGGGTATGGGGTCTAGGGATGTACCAGAGGTGGAGATAGAGATATTATTCCACCTATAGAAGGGGGAGCTGGTGTGTCAGCGAGGGCCCAAATGGGACCACTGAGTGGGGACAGAAGCGAAAAAAAAAAAAAAATGTACAACATATAACAAGTGACTTCAACTTTAAATCATTAAACAAGAAGAATAGTGCCTCAAAGACTTATGCAAGCTTTCGGTAACTTTGATAGTCTAAGGGTAACCCTCTGCCTGCAGGTTCCATATTAAGCTAGACTTGAAATACTCCATAACTGATTGGAGTCTGCTCCAGGATGTACAGTGCCTGAAGAGAAAAAAAAATAAAAAAAAGGGGGGGGAGGAAGAAGAAGAGGGGGGGAGAAAGGGGAGGGGGCAGGAGTTGGAAAAGGGGATGGGGAAAGGATGGAGCGAGGGGGGGGGGCAGCAAGGGGGGGTGTACAGAAGGAAGGGGAGAGGGAGAGAAAGAGAGGCAAAAACTCTTATCTATAGGATTATATGCACTGCAACAGATCCAGGACACCCATTCCCATCGGTGCAGGTCTACAATTGATCAGTAATGCTGGACTATACCTCCATAATCACCATCACCCTTATTGAACTGAGTGGGGGGGGACATACTTGGTGTATCCAAGAGTCTGAAGTGCTAAAAAAGATCAAAGGAAAGGACCTCGATGACCAACCCTGAGATAGAGCAGATCAAAATAGTTACAGGTGAGTATGAAGGGCAATTACCGATTCTCAGAGGACACTACTTCCTGTAGAAAGTAAATTACCTGGCAGCATTAGTTATAGGAGATGTGCCAATACCTAGTGAAGTATTTAAGGTGATCTAGACATTACGTAAGCTTTCCTTCAGTGTGATCATTGTACATGTGCAATATTAGGAGTCTAGGGTACATGGTCAGGTCTGTCTGCCGCCCCCCCCCCCCCCCCCCCCAACTGATGGAGCATTGAAGACAATAGAACACAAAGAAAACTTCTCCTCTTCCAAAACAGCTGAAATGTAAAGACTGATCAGATCCATTACAGAAACTATATTACCAAAAGTATTGGGACACCTGATTCTGATGTGTTTAACCCCTTCAATACCAAACACTTTCACCTCCTTCCTGTCCAGGCCAATTTTCAGCTTTCAGCACTCTCACACTTTGAATGACAATCACTCAGACACATTTTGCTTTGTTTTGGTTATAAAATGTTGCAAATAAATGATTCTTCTTCATATATTTAGGGCAATGTATTCTGTTCCATTTCTCTGGTGAAAATTCCCCAAATCGGTGTATATTATCTGTGTGAAAGTTATAGAGTCTACAGACTATGGGATATATTGTATATGTGAGAATCGATCAATCCTGATGTAGTGATGGCCAATCTCATTTCCTGAGGCCCTAAAATGCACTGATTGAAGCTCTGACCCCGATGTTCATTGTGTTTGTATTGTTCTTCCTGCAGACAGTGAAAACTGCATGAAATGTCCTGATGAAGAATGGCCAAATGAGAAGAAGGATCGGTGTGTGCCAAGACTGGTGGAATTTCTCTCCTACACTGATGACACCATTGTTGTAGTATTTTCGGCTGTCTCCATCCTCTGTTGTCTTCTGACTGGTTTAATATTGAGGATATTTATACATTACCAGGACACCCCCATTGTTAAAGCTAATAACCGGAACCTGAGCTATCTTCTCCTGGTCTCCATCATGCTGAGCTTCCTCTGTGTCTTCTTGTTCCTCGGCCATCCAGTAGATGTGACCTGCATGCTCCGTGTCTCCTCTTTTGGTGTCATCTTCTCAGTTGCCGTCTCTTCTCTTCTTGCCAAAAGTATCATGGTGTGTATTGCTTTTAAAGCCACCAAACCTGGGAGCCCCTGGAGGAAATGGATGGGAGCCAAACTACCGACTTTTATCATTTGTGTCTTATCACTGGTTCAAGTCTTAATCTGTGTCACTTGGTTGTCTATTTCTCCTCCCTTCCAGGATCGGGACACTCACTCTTATCGGGGGAAGGTCATCATTCAGTGTAATGAGGGTTCAGTTATCGGCTTCTACTCTGTCCTGGGATATATGGGGCTTCTGGCCGCTGTGAGTTTCATTATCGCTTTTTTAGCCAGGACATTACCAGACAGTTTTAATGAAGCCAAGTACATCACCTTCAGCATGCTGGTGTTCTGCAGTGTCTGGATCGCCATGATCCCGGCCTATCTGAGCACCAGAGGGAAATACATGGTGGCTGTGGAGGTTTTTGCTCTAATAGCCTCAAGTTCTGGACTTCTTGGTTGTATATTTTTCCCCAAATGTTACATAATTCTGTTCAGACCTGACCTGAATACAAAAACATGTATCCACTAATAAGTATGGAGAAACGCTGGGTTACCAGCAGCTATAGCATTATCTCTATTATTGGTAATTGTAGTATTTTGCTAATGCATTACATTATTAAATCTGAACATTTCATACTTACCTCTGAGGTGGACGGTGGGTTTAATTTTTGTTCTGCACACTGCTGGGATCAGACATGTTGGGTTTGTTGGAATCCTCGTCTCTTGCGGGTTGTAGTGGTTCCTCCCACCAGCTGTTATATCATTAGGGAATAGTGTGGTCACTTAGTGAGGAGGAACCACAGAGACCAGAGGGGGACAAAGTATCCAAAACACCATAAAGTGTCAGATACCCGAGATACCCATCACCCATCGCTCTTCAAGAGACGGAAGTGTCACCCACCGCCTTCCAGAAAGATAAATAACAATGTCATTTTAGTTGTGGGATCAAATATCTATGTAGATGTGTGACAGATCTCGGATACCCCTGCTGAGCACCTCCGCCAGACCTGTGTCTCCTGTCCTCCAAACGTACCCACAGCCTGCAGATTTGCCATAACCAGCCCTTAATCCCTCAATCATGAGACAAGCCACAGAGGTGTTGAGGGTTAAACGTGCAGAGCATAAACTCTTTATTAAGTTTCAAAAATACACTTTAAACACAGTTAGCAACACTCCCCTTAGCCTTGTCATAGAGGGGGTAGGGGACAAGGAAGAACCAATGGAAACTCAACACTTGTATATTCATACAACTACAGTTGAAACACATAAAGGGATTATGACAAGCAGGCAGCCCCTCCTTACACATCCCCTGCTTAGATGTATCTCCAGACCTTCTGTCTACATGTCATGACCCAACACAAAGCGATGCAGCATTACATTACTTTATCTCAATGCCATTTTGTCCCAAAGTCTCATAGCCCCATGTTTTGGGAATACCGCCATCTTGTATATGTCTTTATTAGCTAAAAGTACATTGTTTGTGGAATAAAAGTATATATTTAGTCCAGCCGGGCCAATAGGTTTAGGTAGCCAGGAACGACTCCACAAGCCCAGCCACAGATACTGCATTCACCCGGTTTCCCGATGAACTGGCGACTCTGGACTCAAATGTCTGGAGGTGGCATCTTCTCCAGGTGGTAAGTGATGGCAAATAGCCCTCCAAATCTCATATTCTCTGCTGGGCCATAGTCTGTGGGTAGGAGGTGAAATGGATATTTTATAGATAGGCAACGCCTATCCTCATATTGATTAGTGGTTCCAAATTAATAATAACTACTGCAGTAGGGAACAGACACAAAAGATACGCTCAACATCTTTCCAAATAACCGTTCTCCTTTATTATGACGCATTTGAAGGTTTTTATACACATGATTACGTAGGTATCACATTAATATTACAATTGTACATTTATGATAACAAGGGGCGTAACATAGGCAGGCTAATTCTAATCAAGACTCGAAAGAATGCAAAACATGTACTGAAAACATTATTAGTGCCGTGTGCACAGTGAGGGCATTGTTCAATACATATAAAATAGAATGCAATTATACACAGAACCTACAAATTTCCATTACAGAGGCGAGCCCACAGCCCCCTCCAAAACACACAGTGACAGTGGGTTCTGTCACATTTCTTCCATTTTAAAAAAACAGACTAACCAAGTCGCTGACCCTCAACTGGCCTGGTCCTGCGTTAGTCACAAATTCCCACCTCGGGCAAACAGGAAAAGGAAAAGTATGACTCTGGCGAGCAAAACCGCACATGCGGTGTTCTGTGAATAAAAGCAGCCACTGCAGAGTGGAACCAGCTGTCCGCACTCCCCTGATCCGTTGGCTGGTTGCAGGTATTGGGGGGAGCTGAATAATCCTCTGCCCCAATGCCAGCGCTTCAGCTGGTAGGGAGCTTAGGCTGGTAGTGCTAAACCACTGGGGAGGAAAAGGTACTTTATTTTCTCCTAGTGTAGTTACTAGCTGCTATCTCCCGGACTCTCCATCTCTTTTTCTGATGCTGCGCAGAGACCAACAGCGCTCTGCACTGTAACCAGCGCTTCTGCTGGGGGGACATATACAAAAGGTAGAGTTCAGCCGCTGGAGAGGGTATTATCCTCTCCCGGTTCTGTGACCAGCCACCGGGGCGACTTCTGACAGGGGCTGTCTTCCAAACCCTCCAAAAGCATACTGAGGGCTGGGCAGGGGCCAGCGGCACTCTGCCCCACAGCCAGCGCTTCTGCTGAGGGGATAAACACTGGGGTAGTGTTCAAGTGCTGGGGAGGGGGGATTGCTATCTCCATTTCTGGTAGGGATATCTGCTGCTGGGGAAACAGCTCACTGAGATCATCTCTCGGATTCCCTGGATCTAACTCTGAGGGTGGGCAGAGGCCAGCGGCGCTCTGCTCCATCGCCAGCGCTTCTGCTGGGAAGGTGAACACTGGGGTAGTGTCCAATTGCTGGGGAGGTAAAATGGCTTTCTCCACTCACGGTGGGAATATCCGCTGCTGGGTAAACAGCTCCCAAAGATCATCTCTCGGACTCTCCGGATCCAATTCTGATGCTGTGCAGAGGCCAGCGGCGTTCTGCTCCGTCGCCAGTGCTTCTGCTGGGGATATAAACACTGGGGTAGGGTCCAAGTGCCTGGGAGGGAGAATTGCTTTATCCACTCCCGGGGGGAATATCTGCTACTGGGGAAACAGCTCACTGAGGTCATCCCTCGGACTCCCTGGATCTAACTCTGATGGTGGTGGGCAGAGGCCAGCGGCGCTCTGCCTTGTAACCAGTGCGTTTGCTGGGGCACCAGATGCAATACTCTGGACTTGCTGCTGATCAGCTGATCAGCATCTGCCAGCCTTCCAACACCTGTCTCAACTCCCCCTTCCGAGACTTTTATGTTATTGTCACATTGCCTGGGGAACCTCTGATGCGTTCCGGAATTCTAGCACTGCAAGTGCCCTCTGTATCATCGCCGCTTCTTCCATTGCGGTTAGGATGGGAAAACGTAGGGGCACCCCTGGCCCCATTTGCTCCACATCTTCGCAAGTGTCCGCCATTTCTCCCGGGCAGTCCCAGGCAATGGGAGCCATGCCAGGCTGCTGATCACCGTCAAACAGCTGCTTGTAGGCAATCTCGAGCTCCCATTCCTGCTCAACCTGGAACTCCAATTCCTCCAGGTTACAAGCCTCTTCTGGGAGGTCCAGCACCTCATCTCTGAAGTCCAGGATGTCTTCCAGCCATCACTCCTCAACGCTCCCAAAGTCTGGGTCTCTGTACATTTTTTGATGGAGCAGCCCCACGTCGCCGTAGCCATCGCCTTCTGTCGGGCTGCCATCTGCTGTACCAGGCCACAGTTGAGCCGCGAACCACCGGAGGGCTCTGTAGCTGACGTCCAGCCTCATCTCCTCCCGGACCAATCTTCCAAGCTCCGTCTTCCACTCATCTCGTGGTTGTTCCCTTAGGAACACCTCTCGCGTATGATACTGCGTCTAGTACATCTCTGTGGAGGAGGGAAGGATCTTCCCCTGATGGTGCCGCTCATGGCTTAGCATCTCTTGCCAGAGTTGCAGGCGGATCACATCCTCCCAACTGAGCATAGTGTTCTCTGTCGCTGGTCCCCGATGTTTCTTCCGCATGCCTTGCAGCCTCCTCCCGAACTCCACTCTCATGCTGGCTGGTCCCCGTATCGCTCCTCGGCGGCTGCCCGGACCTTGAATCCCGGTGGTGATTTGGATGTTCCGGACTGCAGGAGACATCCCACTTCTGCCACCACTGTGATGGATCTTGGATACCCCTGCTGAGCATCTCCGCCAGACCCGTGTCTCCTGTCCTCCAAACGCACCCGCAGCCTGCATATTCGCCATAACCAACCCTTAACCCCTCAATCATGAGACAAGCCACACAGGTGTTGAGGGTTAAATATGCAGAGCATAAACTCTTTATTAAGCTTCAAAAATACACTTTAAACACAGTTAGCGACACTCCCCTTAGCCTTCTCATAGAGGGGGTAGGGGACAAGGAAGAACCAATGGAAACTCAACACTTGTATATTCATACAACTACAGTTGAAACACATTAAGGGATTATGATAAGCAGGCAGCCCCTCCTTACACATCCCCTGCTTAGATGTGTCTCCAGACCTTCTGTCTATATACCATGACCCAACACAATTAAACAAAGCAACAGGGGGGGGATGGGGGAGAAGGGATGCAGCATTACATTACATTATCTCAATGCCATTTCGTCCCAAAATCTCATAGCCCCATGTTTTGGGAATACCGCAATCTTGTATATGTCTTTATCAGCTAAAAGTACATTGTTTGTGGAATAAAAGTATATATTTAGCCCAGCCGGGCCAATAGGTTTAGGTAGCCAGAAACTACTCCACAAGCCCAGCCATAGATACCGCATTCACCCGGTTCCGATGAACTGGCGGCTCTGGACACAAATGTCTGGAGGTGGCATCTTCTCCATGTGGTGGGAGATGGCAAATAGCCCTCCAAATCTCATATTCTCTGCTGGGCCATAGTCTGTGGGTAGGAGGCGAGCCCACAGCCCCCTCCAAAACACACAGTGGGTGGCACAGTGGTGTAGTGGTTAGCGATCTCAGCTAGCAGTAAAAAGGGTCGCTGGTTCAAATCCCAACCACGACACTAACTGCATGGAGTTTGCATGTTCTCCCTGTGCCTGCGTGGGTTTCCTCCGGGTACTCTGGTTTCCTTCCACACTCCTAAGACATGTAGGTAGGTTAATTGGCTTCTGTCCAAAATTGTCCCTAGTATATGAATGGGGACCTTGGATTGTGGGCTCCTTGAGGGTAGGGACCAATGTGAGTGTGCAATGTACAGGCATAGGGGTAGACACTCGCTCAGGTTGAACTGGATGGACTGGTGTCTTTATTCAACCTTACTAACTATGAAACTATGAAACAATGAACACAGTGACAGTGGGTCCTGTCACAAGATGTATGGTCAGAAAGGGGGTAAATCCTTCTGGGGCTGAAGTGGTTAAAGAACTTTTATCTTATAGGATCTAATCAGGGTTTTTTTCTCAGAGAATAGGTGTAGGAACTCTCGTCTCCCAAGTTACCCCTTGTCTCCGCCTCCTACCCACCTCCAAGCACCATCCCTTGTCTCTACCCCCTACCCACCCTCCAAGCACCATTCCTTGTTTCCACCTCCTACCCACCTCCAAGCACCATCCCTTGTCTCTACCCCTACCCACCTCCAAGCACCATTCCTTGTCTCCACGTCCTACCCACATCCAAGCACCATTCCTTGTCTCCACGTCCTACCCACCTCCAAGCACCATTCCTTGTCTCCACTTCCTACCCACCTCCAAGCACCATTCTTTGTCTCCACCCCTACCCACCTCTAAGCACAATCCCTTGTCTCTACCCCTACCCACCTCCAAGCACCATTCCTTGTCTCCACCTCCTACCCACCTCCAAGAACCATCCCTTGTCTCCACCCCTAGCCACCTCCAAGCACCATCCCTTGTCTCTACCTCCTACCCACCTCCAAGCACCAATCCTTGTCTCTACCCCTACCCACCTCCAAGCACCATCCCTTGTCTCTACCCCTACCCACCTCCAAGCACCATCCCTTGTCTCCACCCCTAGCCACCTCCAAGCACCATCCCTTGTCTCTACCTCCTACCCACCTCCAAGCACCATCCCTTGTCTCCACCCCTACCCACCTCCAAGAACCATCCCTTGTCTCTAACCCCTCCCCACCTCCAATCACCATTCCTTATCTCCACCCCTACCCACCTCCAAGCACCATTCCTTGTCTCTATCCCCTACCCACCTCCAAGCACCATCCCTTGTCTCCACCCCCTACCCACCTCCAAGCACCATCCCTTGTCTCCACCCCTACCCACCTCCAAGCACCGTTCCTCGTCTCCACCCCTACCCACCTCCAAGCACCATCCCTTGTCTCCACCCCTACCCACCTCCAAGCACCATCCCTTGTCTCTACCCCCTCCCCACCTCCAATCACCATTCCTTATCTCCACCCCTACCCACCTCCAAGCACCATTCCTTGTCTCTATCCCCTATGATATGAACATGAAATTATTCATGTTCATATCAAGGCCATTATTTACACGAACATTGAGGAATACACCACCATTTCTCCAATTACCAATACTGTCAGTTCTTTCTTGCTCGGGATTTGTTAGGGCCAGGCCCAAGGAGGGACAACACACAGGTGAGCAGCTATCCCCTATGGGATCTTCACAAGGCTTCACTTCACCTGTTGTCCAAATCTCTGAGGGCAATTGTCCTAACAATGGACATTGAACAACGCATGACCTATTTTCACCAGTACTAAGCTTTACCATCTCACCCTTTTCCATGTCACGATTTTTGTTCCTCTCCATTCTATATTTGAGAGCGTCTCCGGGTACCCAAACTTGTACCTCTCTGCAGGTGATAGACAGAATCTCTGCTTTTGCCATGTCCATATCTGGCCCTTCCTTCTTACGAGGTCTAGCGGGTGAGGCAGTATCCACACCATTTACTATACCCTGCTCAGCCGCACCTCGGACTGCACCAGCAGACATGTCTATCACCGAACCAGGCGGAGAGACCTCTGATGTCTCCAGCAGCCCCCTAGAGCTCCTTCCGTACTGAACCGTATCCGGAAGCACTCTCACAGGGAACTGTGACATCACTTTCCAGACTATTAAGCACCATACCACCCAGTTCCACTGGTGATTAATGTTACCCAGCACTGCTTGCATTACCTGGCTCCACCCTTTGGTACCATGCAGCATTACCACATCTGACTGTAACAGAGGCACCCAGGTATACAAGGAATGTACTTTCATCAGTCCAAGCAGTTCCACTAGCATATCTGTAAATTCTACACACTCCACATCAATATGCAAAACATTTTTGGGGACCTTTCCCTTATCAGAGACATAGAGGGGCTTATTCACTTCAGCGTGAGGGGCCACAACATTTAAGGGGGCCTCCACCTCACTGGAGGTATCCATCACCACCTGATGCTCCTCTGGAACACTGTTAGATGCAGGTCTCCCATTCATCCCCTCTAACTCACCAATAAGCCTCTGCAAGTCAAAATTGATTACCGTGTCACCTTGACACTTGACATTTAGTGGCTGGGTTGTGAGCACCACATCTGCCATGCATGCGCCCTAATCTGGTCCTTCCGACTGGAGGGAAACATCCCTTGCAGTGACCAACGCACCCTCAACCATCGGTCACTCTGAAATCTCCCTGTCTGGCATAGCAGTTGTTGTATTCACACCCCTGTCGCCCAACATAGCCTTGTCTAACATGGCTAGCAATTGTTTGGCCCAACAGTCCCAATCCATTGTGCTTCCATTATGAGGGCTCAGCAGCACCTCATCGTCTGCTTTAGGAGGCACCTGGGATTCTGCAGCACAATCAATACCTTTGTCAGTTCTATATAAATCACATTTTGACAACATGCTTTTACTCTTTGCTAATGCTTCAAACAAGGCAGGCTGCAATACACCATCACCACCTTGCTTCTGGGGTGCAAACACACTCAGCTGTGTACCTTCAGCTTTGTCCAGTGGACTTAACCCTTTACCATCAGCATTCATAGACATAGCAGTGTTATAAGCTTTAACAGGCTGTTTTTGGTCAGTACACTCAGCACCCCGTGTACCGCTCAGCACACCACCCTTCCTCTCCAAAGGCATTATTTTGGACATTAGGGCGGCTTCACAGTTGTCCTGGGAAACCACGTGCCTCACCACTGCGGGCTCCTGGTAGGTTTCCCTGGGTATCTCTGTAGCACCAGTCACTAGTGAATCTGGCACACAAACTGTATGGGTCACCCCTAGGTTACCACTTCCAGCACTCTGGTGGATTACACCAGGCACACACAGAGTCCAGTCTTTGAGTTCTTAACCTGGCTGCAGGTTTAGCTTCAACCTGTGTCCAGGGCTGGACTGGGACAGAAATTTGGCCCTGGACTTCATCCAGACCCGCCCACTTAAATTTTGAGCACAGATTTTTTTTCCCATCAGCACCCCCTTACATCAGAGTGTCCCATCACCAGCCCCCTTACAACAGAGTGTCCCATCACCAGCCCCCTTACAACAGAGTGTCCCATCACCAGCCCCCTTACATCAGAGTGTCCCATCACCAGCCCCTTTAAATCAATCAGAGTGTCCCATCACCAGCCCCCTTACAACAGAGTGTCCCATCACCAGCCCCTTTAAATCAGAGTGTCCCATCACCAGCCCCCTTACATCAGAGAGTCCCATCACCAGCCCCCTTACAACAGAGTGTCCCATCACCAGCCCCCTTACAACAGAGTGTCCCATCACCAGCCCCCTTACAACAGAGTGTCCCATCACCAGCCCCCTTACAACAGAGTATCCCATCAGCAGCCCCCTTACATCAGAGTGTCCCATCAGCAGCCCCCTTACATCAGAGTGTCCCATCAGCAGCCCCCTTACAACAGAGTGTCCCATCAGCAGCCCCCTTACAACAGAGTGTCCCATCAGCAGCCCCCTTACAACAGAGTGTCCCATCAGCAGCCCCCTTACATCAGAGTGTCCCATCACCAGCCCCCTTACATCAGAATGTCCCATCACCAGCCCCCTTACATCAGAATGTCCCATCAGCAGCCCCCTTACATCAGAGTGTCCCATCAGCAGCCCCCTTACATCAGAGTGTCCCATCACCAGCCCCCTTACATCAGAGTGTCCCATCAGCACCCCCTTACATCAGAATGTCCCATCACCAGCCCCCTTACATCAGAGTGTCCCATCACCAGCCCCCTTACATCAGAGTGGCCCACTGAGCCATCGGCCCACCGGGAAACTCCTGGTAGTCCCGATGGCCAGTACATGCCTGCCTGTGTCTCCCCACTACTCAGGGTAGCACACTGCAGCAAGTCAATTTTTACACCTTCTGCTGATCTCCCAGCCGGATATACTCCCACTTCTGCAGCCTTGAAATTACCACTGTTGCTACGGGGAACCACATACCTCTCCAACTTCCGTTCAGCATGCTGATCACTCCTGGCACACAAATCAGGCTTCCCAAACATTGTTGTAGACTTTTGTCTGGCCATGTCACTTTGTATTGGAGAGAGAGACAATGGGCACAACATGACCCCACTCACCGCACCGCAAACAGCGCTCTTGCTTCAGAGCCTTAATAGGGCTTCCCCAATTGCATCCTCTTTCAAACTTAGGCTTCCGCACATTCATAGCTGGCCTGCTTGCACCAGCGTTGTCAGGGGCAACAACATGCACGTCCCCTTTAACTGGGGTTGGTGTAGCAAAAAAACGTCTGCAATACTCTCCAGCAGGCTCAAACCCTTGCTTCATCTTCGCAGTCTCTCCACCAGACTTTTGCGCCGTCCAGCAAAAAAATGTAACACTGTCACTTTAAAGCAAGTTGCTTTTCTCTTCGTGCAAGCTCTCCTCACCTGCACACCAGTGGCGGAATTATAGGGGTCGCCAAGATCGCCATGGCGACCGGGCCCCTTTCTGAATGGGGTCCTTGAGGGCCCCCTGTACTCTTCGATAGGAGGGGAGGCTGAGAGGAGCTCCCCGATCATCAGCCGAACTGAAATCGACACTGTGCGGGAGCTCCTCACATTAGCCTAAGTAAAAGCACAGTGTGTTCTCTTTGTCTCCCCCTAGAGTGCAGTACCCGGCAGGAAAAGCAAAAGTAAATGTCTGGCGTTTTTTTTTTTTTTTTTTATAAGACTACTGTATTTGTCTTTATATGTATGTGTGTGTGTGAGCATGCATGTATGTGTGTGTGTGTGAGCCTGCATGTATGTGTGTGTGCGTGTGAGCATGCATGTATGTGTGTGTGTGTGAGCATGCATGTATGTGTGTGTGCGTGTGAGCATGCATGTATGTGTGTGTGAGCATGCATGTATGTGTGTGTGCATGTGAGCATGCATGTATGTGTGTGTGTGCGTGTGAGCATGCATGTATGTGTGTGTGTGTGTGAGCATACTTGTATGTGTGTGTGAGCATGCATGTATGTGTGTGTGCATGTGAGCATGCATGTATGTGTGTGTGAGCATGCTTGTATGTGTGTGCGTGTGAGAATGCTGGTATGTGTGTGTGAGCATGCATATATGTGTGTGTGAGCATGCTTGTAAGTGTGTGTGCGTGTGAGCATGCATATATGTGTGTGTGAGCATGCTTGTATGTGTGTGTGTGCGTGTGAACATGCATGCATGTGTGTGTGAGCATGCTTGTATGTGTGTGTGAGCATGCATGTATGTGTGTGTGCATGTGAGCATGCATGTATGTGTGTGTGAGCATGCTTGTATGTGTGTGTGTGCGTGTGAACATGCATGCATGTGTGTGTGAGCATGCTTGTATGTGTGTGTGAGCATGCATGTATGTGTGTGTGCATGTGAGCATGCATGTATGTGTGTGTGAGCATGCTTGTATGTGTGTGTGTGCATGTGAGAATGCTGGTATGTGTGTGTGCGTGTGAGCATGCATATATGTGTGTGTGAGCATGCTTGTATGTGTGTGTGAGCATGCTTGTATGTGTGTGTGTATGTGTGCGTGCGTGTGAGCATGCATGTATGTGTGTGTGAGCATGCATGTATGTGTGCGTGAGCATGCTTGTATGTGTGCGTGCGTGTGAGCATGCATGTATGTGTGTGTGAGCATGCTTGTATGTGTGCGTGTGAGCATGCATGTATGTGTGTGTGAGCATGCATGTTTGTTAGGGTTGCCACCTGTACGGGAATGACACGGACAGTCCGGGTTTTGACTGTGTGTTTCTCTCCTTCTGAAATCCGGACACAGCAGCATAGGTCCCAGTGAGTGTAGGAAGTGGGTGTTCATACCTCCAGCCCACCAGCAGCATAGCCCCCCCCTCCTGTAGTTACTGTACTCCGTCCTGTGTCCCGGCAGCAGCACATCCCCCCCCCCTCCTGTAGTTACTGTACTCCGTCCTGTGCCCCGGCAGCAGCACATCCCCCCCTCCTGTAGTTACTGTACTCCGTCCTGTGTCCCGGCAGCAGCATAGCCCAACCCCCCTGTCGCTGGATAGTGATACACACTCTCCAACATCACCTGCCCCTCCCTACGGCTCCTGTCCTGTGTGGCTTCACTGGTGAGCATTACCCTCCATCCACCTGTCTTAAATACGTTCTCTCTCGCCAGCAGCACACTCCCCCGGGCCCCCTCCTTCCCTTGCTTCAGTAGGGCTAATGATTTTTGGCAGTTTCACTGCCACTGGTGAATGGTGACAGTGGTGAGTCGGACCTGGTCCGGTCCCTCTCACCCTCGCTGAATCCTGAATGCTGCAGCTCACTGTGTGCTCTCTTCCCCCAGCACCAAGCCAGCCCCCCTCATCTGCCAGCCCCCCTCCTCTGCCAGCCCCCCTCCTCTGCCAGCCCCCTCCTCTGCCAGCCCCCCTCATCTGCCAGCCCCCCTCCTCTGCCAGCCCCCCTCCTCTGCCAGCTCCACTCATCTGTCAGCCCCCTCCTCTGTCAGCCCCCTCCTCTGCCAGCCCCCCTCCTCTGCCAGCCCCCCTCATCTGCCAGCCCCACTCATCTGTCAGCCCCCCTCCTCTCAGCCCCCTCCTCTGCCAGCCCCCCTCATCTGCCAGCCCCCCTCATCTGCCAGCCCCACTCATCTGCCAGCCCCACTCATCTGTCAGCCCCCCTCCTCTGCCAGCTCCCCTCTTCTGCCAGCCCCCCTCATCTGCCAGCCCCCCTCCTCTGCCAGCCCCACTCATCTGTCAGCCCCCTCCTCTGCCAGCCCCCCTCCTCTGCCAGCCCCCCTCATCTGCCAGCCCCACTCATCTGTCAGCCCCCCTCCTCTGCCAGCTCCCCTCTTCTGCCAGCCCCCCTCATCTGCCAGCCCCAATCATCTGTCAGCCCCCCTCCTCTGCCAGCTCCCCTCCTCTGCCAGCCCCCCTCCTCTGCCAGCCCCACTCATCTGTCAGCCCCCCTCATCTGCCAGCCCCCGTCCTCTGCCAGCACCCCTCCTCTGTCAGCCCCCTCCTCTGCCAGCTCCCCTCCTCTGTCAGCCCCCTCCTCTGCCAGTCCCCCTCCTCTGCCAGTCCCCCTCCTCTGCCAGCCCCCCTCCTCTGCCAGCTCCCCTCCTCTGTCAGCTCCCCTCCCCTGCCAGCCCCCCTCCTCTGCCAGCCCCCTCCTCTGCCAGCACCCCTCCTCTGTCAGCCCCCTCCTCTGCCAGCACCCCTCCTCTGTCAGCCCCCTCCTCTGTCAGCCCCCTCCTCTACCAGCTCCCCTCCTCTTTCAGCCCCCTCCTCTGCCAGCCCCCTCCTCTGCCAGCCCTCCTCCTTTGCCAGCCCCCCTCATCTGTCAGCCCCCCTCATCTGCCAGCCATCTCATCTGCCAGCTCCCCTCCTCTGCCAGCCCCCCTCATCTGTCAGCCCCCCTTCTCAGCCAGCCCCCCACCTCTGCCAGCCCCCCACCTCTGCCAGCCCCACTCCTCTGCCAGCCCCCCTCCTCTGTCAGCACCCCTCCTCTGTCAGCCCCCTCCTCTGCCAGCTCCCCTCCTCTGTCAGCCCCCTCCTCTGCCAGTCCCCCTCCTCTGCCAGTCCCCCTCCTCTGCCAGCCCCCCTCCTCTGCCAGCTCCCCTCCTCTGTCAGCTCCCCTCCTCTGCCAGCCCCCCTCCTCTGCCAGCCCCCTCCTCTGCCAGCACCCCTCCTCTGTCAGCCCCCTCCTCTGCCAGCACCCCTCCTCTGTCAGCCCCCTCCTCTACCAGCTCCCCTCCTCTTTCAGCCCCCTCCTCTGCCAGCCCCCTCCTCTGCCAGCCCTCCTCCTTTGCCAGCCCCCCTCATCTGTCAGCCCCCCTCATCTGCCAGCCATCTCATCTGCCAGCTCCCCTCCTCTGCCAGCCCCCCTCATCTGTCAGCCCCCCTTCTCAGCCAGCCCCCCACCTCTGCCAGCCCCCCACCTCTGCCAGCCCCACTCCTCTGCCAGCCCCACTCCTCTGCCAGCCCCCCTCCTCTGTCAGCCCCCTTCCTCTGTCAGCCCCCCTCCTCTGCCAGCCCCCCCTCTGCCAACCCCCCTCCTCTGTCAGCCCCCTCCTCTGCCAGCCCCACTCCTCTGCCAGCCCCCCTCCTCTGCCAGCCCCCTCATCTGTCAGCCCCCCTCATCTGTCAGCCCCCCTCATCTGCCAGCCCCCCTCCTCTCTGTCAGCCCTCCTCTCTGTCAGCCCCCCTTATCTGTCAGCCCCCCTCATCCCCCCTCCTCTGTCAGCCACACTCTTCTCTGTCACCCCCCTCCTCTGTCAGCTACCCCCAAACACCATGCACCTCCCCCCTTCCTCCCCTGCTCAAACGGGGCTAATGTCCTTCAGCCAGGTCACACTGCACTGTCTGTGTGCTCTCTCTCCCTCCCAGTCACCGATGCCACCAGAGACAGTGAATGGAGGGCCACTGGACTGGTATCCCAGCAACCAGGGATGCTTTTTCAGGAGAAAACATGGTATTACAGACTCCGCCCCCTAACAGGTTCACACACACACATCTTTGCAGTGGCTCCTGGAAGGTAAGGGTTTTTTTTGTCTCTCTGTAATGGAGATCTCTATGGGGGGGGGGGGGGGCACAGGCACTGTCTGATATTTAATCTGTTACTTTCCACTGCTCTATATCTGCTCTACTGACACCATCCACTGCTCTACTGACACCGTCCACTGCTCCACTGCTCTACTGACACAGTCCACTGCTCTACTGACACCGTCCACTGCCCTACTGACACCGTCCACTGCTCCACTGCTCTACTAACACCGTCCACTGCTCCACTGCTCTACTGACACCGTCCACTGCTCCACTGCTCTACTGACACCTTCCACTGCTCTACTGACACCGTCCACTGCTCCACTGCTCTACTGACACCATCCACTGCTCTACTGCTCTACTGACACCGTCCACTGCTCCACTGCTCTACTGACACCGTCCACTGCTCCACTGCTCTACTGACACCGTCCACTGCTCCACTGCTCTACTGACACCGTCCACTGCTCTACTGAAAACAGTCCGCTGCTCTACTGACACCATTTACTGCTCTTCCACTGCCCTACTGACACCGTCCACTGCCCTACTGACACCTTCCACTGCCCTACTGAAAACTGTCCACTGCTCTACTGACACCGTCCACTGCCCTACTGACACCTTCCACTGCCCTACTGAAAACTGTCCACTGCTCTACTGACACCGTCCACTGCCCTACAGACACCTTCCCCTGCTCTACTGACACCGCCCACAGCCCTACTGACACCTTCCACTACTCTACTGACACCTTCCACTGCTCTACTGACACCACCCACAGCCCTACTGACACCTTCCACTGCTCTACTGACACCGTCCACTGCCCTACTGACACGTCCACTGCTCTACTGACACCATCCACTGCTCTACTGACACCATCCACTGCCCTACTAAGATCATCCACTGCCCTACGGACACCGTCCTCTGCCCTACTGACACCATCCACTGCCCTACTGACACCTTCCACTGCTTTACTGACACTGTCCACTGCCCTACTGACACCGTCCACTGCCCTACTGACACCTTCCACTGCTCTACTGACACCGTCCACTGCCCTACTGACACTGTCCTCTGCCCTACTGACACCGTCCACTGCCTTACTGACACCGTCCACTGCTCTACTGACACTGTCCACTCTTAATGCAATTTGGCCACAGCCACTGTTCACCGTAGCACACCTCATTACTACTCTCTTTGGGTAACCCAAAAGGTGTCCCAGGTATTTTAAAACCCTATAGCGCGTACTACAAAAAATTTGCTGTGTGCCGTGAAAGTGTTCGGGTTTGGCTTGAAGAAAAGGTGGCAACCCTAATGTATGTGTGTGTGAGCATGCTTGTATGTGTGTGTGTGAGCATGCGTGTGTGTGTGTGTGTGTGTGTGAGCATGCTTTTATGTGTGCGTGTGAGCATGCCTGTATGTGTGTATGTGTGTGTGTGTGAGCATGCTTGTATGTATGTGTTTGTGTGTGTGTGTGTGAGCATGCATGTATGTGTGTGAGCATGCTTGTATGTGTGTGTGTGTGTGTGAGCATACGTGTGTGTGTATGTATGTGTGAGCATGCTTGTATGTATGTGTGTGAGCATGCTTGTATGTGTGTGTGTGAGCATGCTTGTATGTGTGTGTGTGTGTGTGTGTGTGTGTGTGTGTGTGTGAGCATGCTTGTATGTGTGTGTGTGTGTGTGTGTGTGAGCATGCTTGCTTGTGTGTGTGTGTGTATGCATGTGTGTGTGTGCATGTATATGAGTGTACATGTATGTATGTATGTGAATGTGCATGTGTTTATCAGTGGCGATGCATCCAAAAGGGTGCACAGGTACCGCCCCCTCTCTCCAGCCACCCCCTCTATGACCAAAGGATAGATTCATGCATAGCATAGCATGAATCTATCCATTGGGAACTGTGTCAAATGCTTTTGCAAAATCCAGATACACCACGTCTACGGGTCTTCCTTTATCTAGATACACCCCGCCTACAGGCCTTCCTTTATCCAGATACACCACTTCTATGGGCCTTCCTTTATCCAGATACACCACGTCTACGGGCCTTCCTTTATCCAGATACACCACGTCTACGGGCCTTCCTTTATCCAGATACACCACATCTACGGGCCTTCCTTTATATAGATACACCACGTCAACGGGCCTTCCTTTATCCAGATACACCATGTCTACGGGCCTTCCTTTATCTAGATACACCACGTCTACGGGCCTTCCTTTATCTAGATACACCACGTCTACGGGCCTTCCTTTATCCAGATACACCACGTCTACGGGCCTTCCTTTATCCAGATACACCACGTCTACGGGCCTTCCTTTATCCAGATACACCACATCTACGGGCCTTCCTTTATCTAGATACACCACATCTACGGGCCTTCCTTTATCTAGATACACCACATCTACGGGCCTTCCTTTATCTAGATACACCACGTCTACAGGCCTTCCTTTATCTAGATACACCACGTCTACTGGCCTTCCTTTATCTAGTGTGGCAGCAGGCAGGTAAAGTCACCTGGTTGTATCCAGGATGGGAAATATGTGTGCCCTAGATTCAGGCTTTATGCAGACTTGTACAACTAGAGGGGAAGAGTTAATGAGCCCAGCTGAAGTAAGTGGGCTCATTAAGACCTCTACAAAAAACCCCAGCATGCTTAGGGAGATGCTCCATCCTAGAACCAGTTTTGTGTTGTATAGACTGGGGAGTGTGACACCTGTTCTGTGTGGTGAGTTAACGCCTGTGTGGCAAACCTCTACAACAGAGACAGGGACTGGTGCAGCACAAGGCTGCACTCAGTTGTTAGACAGGGAATCTAAGTGTGTAATTAGAGGTCAAGCTGACCAGGATTTATTTTCATGTTTTATTTTTGTTTGGCTGTTATATGTTTCACTGCATGTAGCATAAATAAACCACATCTTTTGTTTTTTTGCACCTACAACGATGTCTGCTGTGCCTGATTTTGTGTTGTGAACCCATCCAGGGGGTCACACACACCCGCTGCTGAGCTAACCCCTCACAGTTGGTGGAGAATTTTGGCAGTTTTTTTTTATTTTTTTGTTAAGGCCAGCATGGAGGAGATACTGAGACAGCTGGCTCTAGCAAATGCAAATCAGCAGCAAACAAATGCGGGTTTACAAAAGAGCCTTGCAGCCCAGCAGCAGACAAATGCAACTTTGCAACAGAGTCTGGAAGCTCAGCAGAAGGCTCACCAGCAGAGTCTGGAATCTTAGCAACAAGCCCAGCAGCAATCTGAAGCCCGCTTTATAGAACTGTTGCAGAAGAAAGAGCAGAGTTTTCAACAGCAAATAGAGACATTAATACAGCAACGTCCGCAGACCAATGAAGCAAGTGGTTACAATAATACCGCATCCTTTGGTGTGAGCCGTTTACTGACAAAAATGACTGGAGAGGATGATCCGGAGGTGTTTTTGACCACATTTGAAAGGACTGCTGAAAGGGAAAAGTGGCCTAAGGAGCAATGGGCTGGACTGGTGGCCCCTCTGTTAACTGGGGAATCGCAGAAAGCTTATTATGACCTAGAGCCTGACCAAGCAAAAGACTATGTGGTGCTAAAAACAGAAATATTGGCACGGCTGGGTGTTACCCTGGCCGTCCGGGATCAGCGTGTGCATAATTGGACTTTTCAGGTTGGAAAACCCCCCCAGGTCTCAAATGTATGATCTCATTCACCTGAGCAGGAAGTGGCTGCAGCCAGAGACTTTGACCGCACCAAACATTGTGGAACGTGTTGTTATGGATCGTTTCCTGAGAGCTCTTCCTACTGCCATCCAAAAATGGGTAAGCCATGGAGATCCAGAAAATGCAGATAAACTTGTGGATCTGGTTGAGAGGTACTTGGCTACAGAGAACCTGACCACCTCTTCCAGGGACTCCCGGACTTTCCACCCTAAGACCAGATCATTCTCCGTGGCGGGTAAGATGACTCCAAGGGGTGAGGGTGGAGAGAGTGAGAGAGTGGGAGTTCTACCTAAGGTCTGGCGGGAGCAGCCCAGGAAGCCCATGCTGCAAGAGGCAGCGAAAAAGATTATTTGCTACCGCTGCCGGCAAGAGGGACATATTGCAGCCAATTGCCCCGTTGTGGATGAGCCTATGCAATGTGACTTTATAAGGGAGAGACGTCAGTCGCTGTTTGCGACAGTTGCATGCACTGCCATTCGGGGACCTGAGAAACATTTATTTAAAATGTGTATTAATGGTAGAAATGTTGATGTGTTGCTGCATTCAGGTAGCCTGGTAACATTGATAAAAGCTGAATTAGTTACTACAAAGTTCTCTGGGAAGAACAAGGTGGCTGTTATTTGTGTGCATGGGGACACCCGAGAGTATCCTGTAACTTCAGTGTTTTTTGAGACTCACAAAGGTAACCTCTCTCATCAGGTGGGGTTAGTGTCTCACTTACCACATGATGCTATTGTGGGAAGGGATTTTCCAAAATTCTGGGAACTCTGGGATTGTCCTGAGCCCCCCACTGGTGCCCCTATAAACCAGGAAGATGACCAGAATTCCTCTGGGAGTGGTGAGGACTCTCCTGAATTTCCCTTGTCGGTATTGGCGGGGGAAACTCAAGAAACTGGGGAGGAGCCAACATCCTCAGATGAAAACATGCCGTCTGTGGAGTTTTTGGATCTTGAGGTTCACAGGGAAAATTTTGCCACACAACAGTTAAAAGACCCCACCATAATAAAGGCACGGGAAAATGTGGTGAAAATAGATGGCGAGTTAGTGAACCCAGATAAGACTTGCACTTATCCTTACTTCACTATGGAAAGGGACCTGCTGTACCGAGTGGCTCAAAGGGCAGAAGAAACCATTGAGCAACTTGTAGTGCCCAAACCTTACAGGAAGTTGGTGTTAGAATTGGCTCATGGGCACATTCTGGGAGGTCATCTGGGGACAGAGAAAACCAGAGAGAGGATATTGCAGAGATTCTATTGGCCTGGGGTCATGAAGGAAATAAAAAATTATTGTTCCTCCTGCCCTGTGTGTCAGAAGTCGGCACCTATGCCACATTTCCGTAACCCGCTGGTACCTCTTCCTATCATTGAGGTCCCCTTTGAAAGGATCGCAATGGATTTGGTAGGTCCGATAATGAAGTCCGCCAGGGGGCATCAGTACATTTTGGTTGTATTGGACTATGCCACCCGCTATCCGGAAGCAATTCCTCTTGGAAATACCTCGGCCAAAACCATAGCCAAAGAGCTATCTCTTGTTTTTAGCCGTGTGGGTATTTGTAAGGAACTGCTTACGGACCAAGGTACACCCTTTATGTCCCAGGTTATGAAAGAATTATGCAAGCTGTACAAAGTGACGCAATTGCGTACATCTGTGTATCACTCCCAAACAGATTGGTTGGTTGAAAGATTCAACAAAACCCTAAAACAAATGTTAAAGAAGGTGGTGGATAGAGATGGAAAGAATTGGGACTGTCTAATACCCTATCTGATGTTTGCCATTAGGAAGGTACCCCAATCCTCTACGGGTTTCTCACCCTTCGAGTTGCTCTATGGGAGACACCCAAGAGGGCTGCTGGGTATCGCCAAGGAAACTTGGGAAAATGAGAGTTCTCCTCACAGGAGTGTGATTGAGCATGTCGCCCTGATGCAAGATAGAATTGCACAGGTAATGCCAATCGTAAAGGAACATTTGACCCAAGCGCAGTTAGCACAGCAGAGAGTGTACAACCGTGGGGCCAAGACCCGTACTTTTTCCCCGGGGGATAGGGTCTTGGTGCTAGTCCCTACGGTTGAAAGCAAATTTCTGGCCAAATGGCAAGGTCCATACGAAGTAATTGAAAAAATTAGTGAGGTGAACTACAGGGTTAGACAGCCAGAAAGGCGAAAGCCGGAGCAGATCTATCATGTCAATCTGCTGAAAGCCTGGAGGGATAGGGAATCCCTAGTCGCAGAGACTTTGTCACAAGCACAGCCTGATTGCTTAGTTCCTGAGGTTGGAATAGCAGCACCTTATCGAAAGCCCAACAACAGGAGGTTAAAGAGTTTGTACTTCGTAACAAAGAGAGTTTCTCTGAGCTGCCAGGACAAACATCTGGCGTAGAGCATGACATTATCACCCCGCCAGGAGAAAGAGTAAAACTAAAACCTTATAGAATACCAGAGGCCCGACGGGAGGCAATACGTGGGGAGGTTCAAAGGATGCTGGAATTTGGTGTGACAGAGGAGTCCCAGAGTGACTGGTCCAGTCCTATCGTACTAGTGCCCAAACCTGATGGGAGCTGGCGGTTTTGTAACGATTTTCGACAATTGAATAAAGTTACAAAATTTGACACCTACCCCATGCCGCGTATAGATGAGTTGATTGACCAGCTGGGAACAGCCCGATATATGACAACTCTTGATCTAACCAAAGGGTATTGGCAAATTCCCCTGGCCGAGTCGGCCAAGGAGAAAACTGCGTTTGTAACCCCAGATGGGGCATTCCAATATAAGAGAATGCCGTTTGGGTTACAGAATGAACCGGCAACATTCCAGCGGAAAATGGATAAGATTCTGAGGCCCCATCAGAAATATGCTGCAGCTTACCTGGATGATGTGATTGTCCATAGCACAGACTGGGTTTCACATTTGCCAAAAGTACAAGCAGTCCTAGACTCTATCCGGGAAGCTGGGTTTATGGCCAATCCAAAGAAGTGTACCATTGGACAGGAGGAGGCCAAATATCTTGGGTACACTATTGGGAGGGGGGTGATAAAACCCCAAGTCAATAAAGTCGAGGCCATACAGAGTTGGCCACGTCCCAACAGCAAGAAACAGGTATGAGCCTTTCTGGGAATCGCTGGCTATTATCGACGATTCATTCCCCATTTTGCTTCTCAGGCTGTGCCCCTCACCAACCTGACAAAAGGGAAAGAGTCGGTCATGGTTAAATGGTCCCCAGAGGCTGAAGAAGCATTTCAGTCCTTAAAAACAGCCTTATGTAGCCAGCCAGTGTTGTACTCACCAAACTTCTCTAAGGACTTCGTGGTACAAACTGATGCATCAGACGTTGGGTTAGGAGCAGTGTTATCCCAGGTCTGGAACGGGGAAGAGCACCCAGTCATTTACCTCAGCAGGAAGTTGAAGTCCCATGAGGTAAATTACGCCACGATTGAGAAGGAATGTTTAGCAGTGAAGTGGGCTCTAGATTCCCTTCGGTACTATCTGCTAGGTAGGCACTTTGACCTGGTGACTGATCACGCTCCTTTAAAGTGGATGGCTCAAAACAAGGAGACCAATAGAAGGGTAAATAGGTGGTTCCTGGCCCTACAGGAATTTAACTTTACAGTTAAGCCTCGCCCTGGTGTTAAAATGGGGAATGTGGATGCTTTGTCTCGGATACATGCGTGTCTGACTGCTTGTGTTACAACCCCAAGGTTGAAACAAGAGGGGGGTATGTGGCAGCAGGCAGGTAAAGTCTCCTGGTTGTATCCAGGATGGGAAATATGTGTGCCCTAGATTCAGGCTTTATGCAGACTTGTACAACTAGAGGGGAAGAGTTAATGAGCCCAGCTGAAGAAAGTGGGCTCATTAAGACCTCTACAAAAAACCCCAGCATGCTTAGGGAGATGCTCCATCCTGGAACCAGTTTTGTGTTGTATAGACTGGGGAGTGTGACACCCGTTCTGTGCGGTGAGTTAACGCCTGTGTGGCAAACCTCTACAACAGAGACAGGGACTGGTGCAGCACAAGGCTGCACTCAGTTGTTAGACAGGGAATCTAAGTGTGTAATTAGAGGTCAAGCTGACCAGGATTTTTTTTCATGTTTTATTTTTGTTTGGCTTTTATATGTTTCACTGCATGTAGCATAAATAAACCGCATCTTTTGTTTTTTGCACCTACAACGCTGTCTGCTGTGCCTGATTTTGTGTTGTGAACCCATCCAGGGGGTCACACACACCCGCTGCCGAGCTAACCCCTCACAATATATATACACAATCTCCAATCTATATATAGATATCCACTGCATTCCAGTCTAGCCAAGCCTATATCTCACTGCTGGCCATTGCTGGTGTACGTTTTGAAAATACCCTTTCAGGCAGGCAAGTGATTTGGTGATCTGCAGTGCATTAAATATATATACAGTCTCCAACATATACATACCCACTGCATTCTAATATAGCCAAGCCTATATCCGACTGCAGGTAGTTCCTGGTGTATGTTTCCAAATACACTTTCAGGCAGGCAGGCAAGTTATTCAGTGATCTGCAGTGCATAAAATATATATTCTGTCTCCTACAGATATATCCACTGCATTCTAGTCTAGCCAAGCCTATACCAGTCTATAGGCCATTCCTGATGTACCTATTCAATGGCACTTTCAGGCAGGCAGGCAGGCAGGTGATTCAGTGATCTGCAGTGCATAAAATATATATACAGTCTCCTACATATATATCCACTGCATTCTAGTCTAGCCAAGCCTATACCAGACTGCAAGGCATTCCTGGTGTAATTTTTCTAGTAAAAATTAAGGTGGTGTTTTGCTAATCCAATTTTGCAGCATGTCTGAAGGGCCACCAAGGAAAGGCAGGCACTCACAGGCCACTAAAAGAGGGCAAGCAGGCTCTGTGTCTACAACCAACAGTGCTGGTCATAGACACGGGACATCCTCAGCACGTGACTGCGGGGCATGCTTGTCCTTTTTTTGACAGCTGGCCATGTGGAGTCACAACATGCAGAAGAGTTGGTACAGTGGATCACAAAGCTGTCCTCATCCTCCTCATCCTCTGTCCCCCAGGCTAAGACAAGTTTGGCTGCCAATGCAGCTGCCAAGGCGGCCTTTTCCATCAGCTCAGTGGCATCAGTCACCACCATCATGTCACGAGGAGTCCCCCAAACTGTTTGACCACAGTGTCAGGTACATGTTGCAGGAGGATGCGCAGAGTTTTGAAGGCTTGGATGATGGTACCCAGGTTGGGGAGGGAGTGCCCAAGAAGGACAAGAAACTGGCAGTCATGTTCCCCCAGCTGCAGCATACTGCCAGGTTTGCTCCAGTGGTGAGGACGGAGGGGATGATGAGGTCACTGACTCTATGTGGGTGTCTGATATAAGAGAGGAGGAGGCGGCACATCTCCAACGAGGCAGGATGCCCTCCAGGGGCCAGCTTAAGGACAGCCAACCAACTATATCACACAGCAGAGCTCAGCAGTTACAGGGTGCTGCTGATTCCACATGTTTTTTCAAAAGTTCATTGGTGTGGGCCTTTTTTGAGATGTGTGTGGCAGATCTCACCGTTGTTGTTTGCAACATATGTCTGAAGCGTATCAAGTGTGGCCAAAACAGCAGCCGCTTGGCACCACATGCTTGACCAGACATATGTCAAGCTCCCATGTATTCCATTAGCAACAGTACTTAAAAGACCCACACCAAAAAACAAGGCAGACATCTCCTTGCTCCTCATCAGCTGGGATCTCCAATCCCACTATACCTTCAGTCCTCTTAGAGACTTGCACTGAGAGAAATTAAGGTGTAGAATTAGGTGTCTAAAGCAATTGCAGGCTATCTGCTATTCCCCTACCCCAGTTGCTAAACTGTCAAAAGAAATTTGGTCCCAGCCATCCACATGCTCAGAGGCTGAATGCTAGTTTGGCTAAATTGCTAGCACTCCAACTGCTGCCTTTTCAGCTGGTAAAATCTAGTAGACTCTGCCCTGTTCCAGAATTTGTGGAAGGTGGATATTACCGCTGACTCATGGTCCAGCAGGCATAGACAGGGACGTTACCTTTCTTTCACAGATCACTGGGTAACCCTGCTGGCAGCTGGGAAGGATGCAGGGCAGGGTGCAGTAATGTTGGAGCTTGTTCCACCACCACGCCTCCAAAATGCTGGTAGTGGTGATTCTGCCAAACCTCTCTCCTCCACCCTCTCCTCTTCTTCTTCCTCTATGGCCTCTTCCTGTCCAGATTTTTCCTCTGAAACTAGCGGTGCTACGTAGGCGTTCTAGGGGCCACGCAAGCACTCAGGCAAAAAGATGCCACGCAGTGCTTGAGTTGGTCTGCTTAGGTGACAGGAGCCACACTGGGACAGAGATTCTGGCAGCTCTGCAAGGACAGGCTCATGTTTGGCTCATGTCCTTAATTTGTTGGTGCAGCAGTTCTTGTGCAGGTACCTGGGCTTACAGGATCTCTTGAGGTAGACCAGGAAAGTCTGTGGGAATTTCCACCGGTCATATAATGCCAATGCTCGGCTGGCTGAACTTCAAAAAGAATACAACCTGCCCAAGAACTGCCTCATCTGTGACATGCCCACCAGGTGGAACTCAACATTGGCAATGCTGTAGTGGCTGCACACACAGCAGAGGGCCATCAATGAGTACCTGTGCGAGTATGGCACCAGGATAGGGTCAGGGGAGCTTGGCTTCTTTTCGCCACGCCAGTGTCTAATGATCAAGGATGCATGCACTGTCCTGTCACCATTTGAGGAGGCCATGAGGATGGTGAGCAGTGACAGTGCATGCATCAGTGATACTTTCCCTCTTGTCTCCCTGTTGGAGCACATGTTGTGTGGAATAATGGATGGGGCACTTGAGGCAGAACAGAGGAATAGGAGGACTTCCTTACCTCTCCAGGCCCCCTTTATCCAGACAGTATTCCTGCAGGCCCACCTATCACACAGGAAGAGGAATAGGAGGATTTGGTCAGCATAGAAGTGGAGCCTGACACTCAGCATCAGCAGCAGTCTTCAAGGGATAATTTTCAGTCCCCAGAAACCCATGGACTTGTACGTGGCTGGGAGGAGGTGACTGTGGATCATGTCGTCCTTAGTGACCCAGAGGACTCCGGACCAAATGCCTCAGCAAACCTACACTGCGTGGCCTCCCTGATCCTGCAAAAGTACCCTCGGATTTGTGGTATCAAGGAGAGGGATCAGTACTGGCTGGCAACCCTTCTTGATCCACGTTGCAAAGGTAAGGTTGTGGAATTTATCTAGCCTTTACAGAGGAAGCAGAGGATAAAACATCTTCGGGAGGCCTTGCAGAAAGGTTTGTGCAATGCATTTCCAGAGCCTGGGAGGTTGCAATTTCCTGGTCCTTCAGGACAACATGTTGCTGAGGCTTCGGTCAGTCACAGAAGCAACGGTGGAAAAGGTGGCCATCTGACTGATGTGTTCAGACAATTTTGTAGTCTGCAGCCCCAAGGTCTGATCGGTTCCAGCAACCATCACCAGCGTTTGATTTACATGGTGCAGGAATACCTTGGTGCAAGATCAGACTTGGAGACCTTTCCAACCAACATTCCATTGGGTTACTGGGTCTTGAGGATGGATCACTGGCCAGAGCTTGCACAGTATGCAATTGAGCTACTGTCCTGTCCTGCATCCAGCGTTCTATCTAAACACACATTCCGTGCTGCTGGAGGCTTTTTAACCGATCACAGAGTGCGCCTGTCCACAGACCCAGTTGATCGGCTTACCTTCATAAAAATGAATCAGGCTTGGATCACCAGCTACCATGCACCTGATGCTGATGTAACAGATTCATTTTTTATGAATGTGAGATCCCTTGAAGACTGCCTATGCTGATGCTAAGTGACTATCCTGTTATGCTGAGTGACTATCCTATTCCTCCTCAATGTTCATGCTGATAGCTTCTAAGAACATTTTTGGTTCTGGGCACCAGTGCCTAAAGCCCAATTTTTCTGCCTCTGTTTAACAGGGGCATGTGATTACAATTTTTATCTGTAATTTTTTGCAGCAGGGCTCGTTCCTGCATTCAACTAGAGTATCTGTGAGGGGTTGCAGTTTTGTGGCACCAGCACCAGTGCCTAAAGCCCAATTGTTCTGTCTCTGTTTAACAGGGGCAAGTGATTACAATACTTGATATAATATTTCACAACAGGGCCCGTTCCAGCACCCACCAAGAGTAACTGTGAGGCCTTACAGTGTTCTGATACCACCAACACCTAAGGCACAAATGTATGCAGAGTATATAGGGCAGGCCGTATAGTATATACAAGCGGTCCCCTACTTTCAAACATCTGACTGAGGCTGGGTTCACACTGCTGCATTGCGAATTTACCACAAATTTACCACGATTGCATTTAAACATTTGCCTTATGAATTCTTCATGTGTCCTTGCGAATTTAGTGCGACTGTCATGCGAATTACAAAATACATTGCAAATTGGGAATGGAAGTGGGAGTGAAATGCGATTATATGACTGTCCAATAGTGTCAAGTAATTATCCTGACATAAAAAAGAGCTGTGTCAATTCCTGTTCTCTTCTTGGTGTTTGTGTAGTGTGTGGAGAAGAGTGGAGAAGAGCGTTTGTGTAGTGTGTCAGCATGTTTCAGCAATCATTACCTTTACTTATGGCAGCAGTAATATCTGCTACTGCTGCTGTCATGTTAAAGAAAAAAGCCAGGTTGAGGAGGAGGATGATGCTGACACGTCAAAGATTCTGGGTTCACCCTGTTTTTTAACTACACCCTGTCTGTGAGCAGGTGAGTAAAATTCCTTCTACAACCCTACCTACCTCCCCACTGTTTCTCTCCCCCGCTATACCTAACCAAAACCCTAACCCTAACCAGTATCCTAACCCTAACCTGACTCCAACCCTAACCCTAACCGGAATGCAAACCCTAATCTGAACAATAACTGGAAGGGTTCAGATTAGGGTTACGGTTCAGATTAGGGATAGGGTTCTTATTAAGGTTAAGATTAGGGTTAAGATTAGGGTTACAGTTCTGATTAGGGTTCAGATTAGGGTTAGGATTCAGATTAGGGTTCAGATTAGGGTTAAATTCCAGATTAGGGTTCAGATTAGGGTTAGGATTGAGATTAGGGTTCAGATTAGGATTAGGGTTCAGATTAGGTTTTAGATTAGGATTAGGGTTCAGATTAGGGTTAGGGTTCAGATTAGGGTTCAGATAAAAATAAGGGTTCAGATTAGGGTTCATATTAGGATTAGGGTTTGGATTAGGGATAGGGTTCAGATTAGGGTTAAGGTCCAGATTAGGGTTCAGATTAGGGTCCAGATTAGGACTATAGTTCAGATTAGGGTTAGGGTTCAGATTAGGATTCAGTTTAGTGTTCAGATTAGGGTTAGGGTTAGGATTAGGGTTTAGATTAGGGTTCAGATTAGGTTAGTGTCCAGATTAGGGTTTAGTTTAGGGTCCAGATTAGGATTATAGTTCAGATTAGGGTTCAGATTAGGGTTCAGATTAGGGTTCAGTTTAGGGTTCAGATTAGGGTTAGGGTTAGGATTAGGATTTAGATTAGGGTTCAAATTAGGTTAGGGTTCAGATTAGGGTTAGGGTTCAGATTAGGGTTCAGTTTAGGGTTCAGATTAGGGTTAGGATTAGGATTCAGATTAGGGTTCAGATTAGAGTTCAGATTAGGGTTAGGGTTAGGATTAGGGTTCAGATTAGGGTTAGTGTCCAGATAAGGGTTCAGATTAGGTTTAGGGTTCAGATGCAGATTAGGGATCAGGAATGCTAACCCTAACCCTAACTGGAATGGGAACCCTAACCCTAACTGGAATTCTAACCCTAACTGGAATGCTAACCCTAACCCTAACCAGAATCCCAATCCTAATTGAAATGCTAACCCTAACTGGAATGGGAGCCCTAACCCTAACTGCAATGCTAACCCTAACCAGAACCCTAGCCCTAATTGGAATGCTAACCCTAACTGGAATGGGAACCCTAATCCTAACTAGTATCCTAAACCTAACTGGAATGCTAACCCTAACCCTAAAAGGAATGCTAACCCTAATTTGAATGCTAAACCTAACCCTAACTGGAGTAGGAACCCTAACTGGAATGGGAACCCTAACCCTAACTGGAATGCTAACCCTAACCAGAACCTTAACCAAAACTGGAATTTTAACCCTAACCAGAACCTTAACCCTAACTGGAATGCTACCCTTACAGTAATGCTTACCCTAACCCTAACTGGAACTCCAACTCTAACTGGAATGATAACCCTAACTGGAATGGGAACCCTAACTGGAATGGAAACCCTAACCCTAACTGGAATGCTAACCCTAACCCTAACTGGAATGGGAACCCTAACTGGAATGGGAACCCTAACCCTAACTGGAATGCTAACCCTAACCCTAACTGGTATGGGAACACTAACCCTAACTGGAATGGGAACCCTAACCATAACTGGAATGGAAACCCTAACCCTAACAGGAATGGACACCCTAAACCTAACTGGTATGCTAACCCTAACCCTAACTGGAATACTAACCCTAACCCAAACTGGAATGGGGAGCCTAACCCTAACTGGAATGTGAGCCCAACCCTAACAGGAATGGGAACCCTAACCCTAACTGGAATGCTAACCCTAACCCTAACAGGAATGCTAACCCTAATCCTAACTGGAACCCTAACCCTAATTGGAATGCTCACCCTAACTGGAATGGGAACCCTAACCCTAACTGGAATCCTAACCCTAACTGGAATGGGAACTCTAACCCTAACTGGAATGCTCACCCTAATCCTAACTGGAATGGGAACCCTAACAGGAATGCTAACCCTAACCCTAACTGGAACTCTAACTCTAACTGGAATGCTAACCCTAACCCTAACTGGAATGGGAACCCTAACCCTAACTGGAATCCTAACCCTAACTGGAATGGGAACCCTAACTGCAATGGAAACCCTAACCCTAACTGGAATGGGAACCTTAACCCTAACTAGAATGGGAACCCTAACCCTAACTGGAATGAAAACACTAACCCTAACTGGAATGGGAACCCTAACCATAACTGGCATGGGAAACCTAACCCTAACATGAATGGGAACCCTAAGCCTAACTGGAATGCTAACTCGAACCCTAACTGGAATCCTAACCCTAGTTGAAATTCTAACCCTAACCAGAATCCTAATTTAATAGGTTTAGAGTTGGAGTAAGGATTAGGGTTAGTGTTTGGATTAGGGTTAGTGTTCATGGGACTGGACCCTAAGTGGAATCCTAACCCTAACTGGAATGCTAACCCTAACCCTAACAGGAATGCTAACCCTAACTGGAACTCTAACCCTAACCCTAACTGGAATGGGAACCCTAACTGGAATGGGAACCCAAACCCTAACTGGAATGCTAACCCTAACCAGAACTCTAACTGGAATGATAACCCTATCTAGAATCCTAACCCTAACTGAAATGGGAACCCTAATCCTAACTGGGATGCTAAACCTAACCCTAGCCAGAACCCTAACCCTAACTGGAATCCTAACCCTAACCCTAACAGGAATGCTAACCCTAACCCTAACTGGAACTCTAACTCTAACTGGAATTCTAACCCTAACCCTAACAGGAATGCTAACCCTAACCCTAACTGGAATGGGAACCCTAACCCTAACTGGAATGCTAACCCTAAGCCTAACTGGAATCCTAACCCTAACTGGAATGCTTACCCTAACCGGAAACCTAACCAGATAGGTTTACAGTTGGTGTAGGGATTAGGGTGAGTGTTTGGATTAGGGTTAGGGTATCATTAGGGTTAGGCTTGGGATTAGAGTTAGGTTTAGAGTTAGAGTTTAACATTAGGGTTCTGCTTAGGATTAGGGTTAGGGTTGGTGTTAAGGTTTGGAATTGCAGTTAGGGTTATTTCTCTCTCCACAATACATTATTTACATATATTCTATCTATCCTCCCATACACTCTATTTTTTTATATGATTAATCTTCCAGCATTTATGTACTCACAACCCATTTTTGCATATATAACTTTATCAGCTTTGATGAATTGCTGCGGCTGACCAACAGCTATTTAGAACACCAGAATACCAACTTCAGGATGAGTGTTGAACCAGCACAGAGATTACTGGGCACCTTAAGGTAACTTAACTTTGGATATTATATGTCATATTACAGATATAGTTTATATTATTTGAGTAAAAAGGAAACAACTGTTAAGTTATTTTTTATTTATTTTTTAAGACGAATCAAATGAAGCCAAAATAGGCCCTTCAAACAGTCTACTAACAATAACTTATGAAACAAACACAAACCATCAAAAATAAGATATAACATTGGTAACGAAATATTAACATAAATAACCAACCAAAAAGTACAACGGTATTTTATTCAAAGATTATAAAAACTCTGTGAACCCTTTTCTAAAATATTTGTCATGTTGTTGGAACTCGGCCCAGGAACCTCCGAATAATTTGTTATTGGAGCACTCACGTAAGTTTGGGGCCTGATTTGGGTGCCATAATGGGACTTATAATGAGGTAAAGTGGGTTCCATTCGAGGCATTTTAGAGGCCACTTGATGATTTTGGGTGGAATAGTAGTTGCCGCTCCGGGATTCATTTGAAGTCTGTACCATAGGTATATTGGTTGGTCTGGTGAATTCTGAATTGGAGGGGGGCATTGGTGGTTTGTTATTGTATTGTCTGACATGGGGGGAAATCACAGCTGGAATAGGAGAAGGAATGGGATGTGGGATGCCAGAAGTTTTAATTTCATATATGCTTTCTGCTGTATCAAAGCTGGAAGGGTAAGGATTTAGGATACTTTGGGGTGGAGGTGGATGGCTGGCTACTACCTGATCATGTGTTGGATCTACGGAGGGCAGCTGTCTTTGAACACTGAAGGAGTGTATACATTCCTGGACAGCCATTCTCATAGCATAATAATTTTTGTGGGGTACCTCTTTGACTAACGGAAGCAAACTCATGATGAATAGTGTGTGAGGGCAGCGCTGTGCCTCCAATTGCTCTGATATTCCTGAGACAATGTTGATGAGCTGTCGCGTGCCATCATCCACCTCCTGCATTGGAGCTCTCCTACATGTTTGTGATCGCCTAGTGGACCTTGTCACAGAGCAAATATTGGAAGAATGTTCTGCCTGTGGTTGGATCTGAGCCTGTGGTGCTTCAGCTGCTAAAAGCTCCTCTTGAACAGACTGTTCCATTGTGGGATGTTGCAAAGGGCTGCAGCCCATGGTTTCCTCCTCCTCCTCATCAGGTGCCTTGATTTGTCTTCTTTGACTTGTACCCTCTTCCTTCTCCCAACTTGATTCAGTCCTGTAAAATAAAAAAATGATAACTATAATCATTGAGTACATATATAGTAATTTATATGTTAGACACATCAATCAAAAAATAAAATGAGTTAGATTGAGCGGGGTCTCGGGAAGGAAGGTGTGAGGGTGAGAAGGAGGGGGAGGGAGGAATACTTAATAATTGCTTACTTCCGCAGTTCTAGGACTGGTTTGAGAAAAGCCAGGTAGCCAGCATAGGTGTAAGGTTTATTTCTTCCTGCAGCTGAGCCACTCTTGGTCTCACGTAGACTTCTTTCATATTTGGTATAAGTGTCACATAGACTGCGCCATCTCGTCTTTAGAGCAAAAACTGTGAAAAAAGGGTGAATATTATTGATTATGCTTCTCTTTACTTTCAGGTGCCTTGCTACTGGCAATTCTTTTTCTAGTTTACATTTTGAATACAAGCTTGAAAAATCAACAGTGAGTTTGATTGTACATGAAACTTGTGCAGCTATCTGGCAAGTGGTAAAAGAGTTGGTGATGAAGAAGCCGACTAGAGAAGAATGGGCTAAAATAGCTGACGTTTTTTATCAGCGGTGCAACTTGCCAAATTGTGTGGGTGCGATCGATGGGAAGCACATCAGGATAATAACCCGATTCGTAGTGGCTCCAAATACTTCAATTACAAAAAGTATTTCTCTTTTGTTTTAATGCCGGTAGCCGATGCAAATCATTCATTCACCTACGTTGGTATTGGTTCTTATGGAAGTAGCTCGGACTCCAGCATCTTTTTGCATTCATCCTTTGGCAAGATGCTTCGTGAGAACACATTAAACCTTCCAGATAGTCAAGCACTTCCCGGAACTACTGAACCGCTGGAGCCTTATGTGTTTGTTGGAGATGAACCATTTCCTATCTCTGAGAGACTTCTATGGCCATATGCCAGAAGGAGACTTACAGTTGAAAAGAGGGTGTTCAGTTATCTACTGACCAGGGCAAGACGTGTAGTGGAGTTTGCTTTTGGCATACTTGCTAATAAATGGCGTTTCCTGCACTCTTCCATCTGCCTGAGCACGGATCATGCAATTGGTGCAGTGCGAGCAGCCTGTGTATTGCACAATTTTGTCAGAGCTAGAGATGGCTACCTATTTGAGGACATACTGATGCATGAGCTTGAAGAGCCAACCTGGATAAGGACCCGTGGGAACTACTGTGGGGAAAATGTTCACCCGGACTTTACTGAGAATTTTATGTCAGAAAATGGGCAGCTATCACGGCAGCTAGATGCAATTGAGGCTTAAAAATATAAAACACTGCACTCTGTTGAACATATTACATGGTGGTAGATTTCATTTGTTAAAATAAACGATTACATTTGCTACAGTTAACATGTGAGTCTTGTCATTATTTTACATAGTGTGAGTGTGCGTATTTGTGTATATATGGATCTTATGTAAACACAACACTACAGATTATGCTAATCTGAACCCTAATCTGAACCCTAATCTGAACCCTAACCCTAATCTGAACCCTAATCTGAACCCTAACCCTAATCTGAACCCTAATCTAAACCCTAAATAATGTATTGGGGAGAGAGAAATAACCCTAACTGCAGTTCAAAACCTTAACAACAAACCTAACCCTAATTCCAAACATAAGCCAAATGTTACACGAAATCTAAGCCTAACTCTAATCCCAAGCCTAAGCCTAATGAAACCCTTTCCTTAATCCAAACACTAACCCTAATACCTACTCCAATTTTACCCCTATCCGGTTAGGGTTAAGGTTAGGGTTCCAGTTAGGGTTCCCATTCCTGTTAGGGTTAGCATTCCAATTAGGGTTAGGATTCTGGTTAGGGTTAGGGTTTACATTCCAGTTAGGGTTAGGGTTCACATTCCAGTAAGGGTTAGGGTTCCCATTCCAGTTAAGATTAGGGTTCCCATTCCTATTAGGTTTAGGGTTCACATTCCAGTTAGGGTTAGGGTTCCCATTTCTGTTAGGGTTCCCATTCCAGTTAGGGTCCCCATTCCTGTTTAGGGTTAGCATTCCAGTTAGGGTTAGGGTTTATATTCCAGTTAGGGTTAGGGTTCCCATTCCTATTAGGTTTAGGGTTAGCATTCCAGTTAGGTTTAGGGTTCCCATTCCAGTTAGGGTTAGGGTTACCATTCCTGTTAGGTTTAGGGTTAGCATTCCAATTAGGGTTAGGATTCTGGTTAGGGTTCACATTCTAGTTAGGGTTAGGGTTCCCATTTCTATTAGGTTTAGGGTTAGCATTTCAGTTAGGGTTAGAGTTAGCATTTCAGGTAGGGTTAGGGTTCCCATTCCAGTTAGGGTTAGGATTCTGGTTAGGGTTAGGGTTAGTAATCCAGTTAGGGTTAGGGTTAGGATTCCAGTTAGGGTTCCCATTCCAGTTAGGGTTAGGGTTCCCATTCCTGTTAGTGTTAGCATTCTAATTAGGGTTAGGATTCCAGTTAGGGTTCCCATTCCAGTTAGGGTTGGGGTTCACATTCCAGTTAGGATTAGGGTTTCCATTCCAGTTAGGGTTAGGGTTAGCATTCCAGTTAGGCTTAAAGTTCCTATTGCTTTTAGGGTTAGGGTTCCCATTCTTGTTAGGGTTAGCATTCCAATTAGGGTTAGGATTCTGCTTAGGGTTAGGGTTCTCATTCCAGTTAGGGTTCCCATTCCAGTTAGGGTTCCATTTCCTGTTAGGGTTAGGGTTAGCATTTCTATTAGGCTTAGGGTTCCCATTCCTATTATTTTTGGGTTAGCATTCCAGTTAGGATTAGGGTTCCCATTACAGTTAGGGTTCCCATTCCAGTTTGATTCAGGGTTTCTATTCCTGTTAGGGTTCACATTCCTGTTAGGGTTAGGGTTAGCATTCCAATTAGGGTTAGGATTCTGGTTAGGGTTAGGGTTCCCATTCCAGTTAGGTTTAGAGTTCCCATTCCTATTAGGTTTAGGGTTAGCATTCCAATTAGGGTTAGGGTTCCCATTCCTGTTAGGGTTAGGGTTAGCATTCCAATTAGGGTTAGGATTATGTTTAGAGTTAGGGTTCCCATTCCACTTTGGGTTAGTGTTTCCATTCCAGTTAGAGTTAGCATTCTTAACCCTAATCTGAACCCTAATCTGAACCCTAATCTGACCCTTAATCTGAACCCTAATCTGAACCCTAATCTGACCCTTAATCTGAATCCTAATCTGAACCCTAATCCTAATCTGAACCCTAATCTGGACCCTAACCCTATTCTGGACCCTAATCTGAACCCTAACCCTAATCTGAACCCTAATCTGAACCCTAAAGCTAATCTGAACCCTATTCTGAATACTAATCCTAATCTGAACTCTTATCTGAACTTTAATCTAAACCCTAATCCTAATCTGAACCCTAATCTGAGCCCTTATCTGAACGCTAACCCTAATCTGAACCCTAATCCTAATATGAACCCTAATCTGAACCCTAACCCTAATCTGAACCCTAATCTGAACCCTAATCTGATCATTAATCCTAATCTGATCCCTAATATGAACCCTAATATGAACCCTAACCCTAATCTGAGCCCTAATCTGAACCCTAATCCTAATCTGAACCCTCATCTGCACCCTAATCTTAATCTGAACCCTAATCAGAACCGTAATCTGAACCCTAACCCTAATCTTAACAGTAATCTGAACCCTAATCTGGACCCTAACCCTAATCTAAACCCTAACCATAATCTGAACCCTAATCTGAACCCTAACCCTAATATGAATCCTAATCTAAACCCTAACCATAATCTTAACCCTAATATGAACCATAACCCTAATCTGAACCCTAAACCTAATTTGAACTCTAACCCTAATCTGAAACATAATCTGTACACTGACCCTAAACCTAATTAGAATTAAACTAAGCCCAAAGTGCATTGGGACAGTTATACTTACGCAGGTCTTTCTGGACATTAGGTGTCATGCTGTCCCATTCTGGAAACAGGATCTTGACAATCTCCTGCCATCCTGAGTTTTTCTTCCCAGTGTCTTTGTGACGTGGGTCCCGGCTGTTCCAGAGGTACTGCCTTTGTTGGACCAGCCTGATGAGATCCTCATTTTCTATGCCAGTCTTTATGAGCCTGCTGGCCATTTTAGTAGGAGTCAGTCACTGATCACCACAGCACATGGAGAGAAACAGGAAGTGGCTTGGTGAAGGGAAGGGTGGGGCTGTGAGGGAAAATGGATGGGAGGAGCTGGTGGGGGAAGCTAGAAAACATATAACAGGGCTGTGAATGACCTTTTGCGTTTGTATTGCGAATTCAATTGAGGGAGCTATGGGGCTGAATTCGCATCACATCGCACACACATAAAACTCGCACAGGACCTTTTTTTCACACAGGTTAAATTTGCAACGCAGTGATGTGCACAGGACTGATATAATACAATATTATTAGAGTGACTTGTGAATTTGACAGATTGCAGCGGCTCAAATTCGCAAGGGACATCGCAGCAGTGTGAACCCACCCTACTTACAAACAGAGGGAGACAGCAGAAAGTGAGAGGAAATCTACCCCTAGGAAGGGAATTCTCTCCTCTATGAGTTAATATGGAAAAAGGTGTCTTCACTTATATTTTATCACCAATCCCTGTTTCCCTAATAACCCAAAACTTTCCAAATCCAATTGTCATTGGGACATAAAGTGAGGGGAAATCTTCTGAACAGGGGAACAGGCAGCAAAACAAAGATTTGGGTGTGGGGTTCCCCTTAATATCCATACAAGACCCAAAGGGCCTGGTAATGGGCTGGGGGAGGGCCTGGTAATGGGCTGGGGGGACCATGCCATTTTTCTCAACAATTTTCATTCATATTGCCGGGACCCGACATTACATTACAGCCGCAAGCAGTTTTAAATGACTTTTATTCCTTTAGAAATGTAATTTTGCTCTCAAACTGTTCTAATCACTGGAAACATGTGCCACTTTACAGGCATACTATACACACACCCCAGGTATGATATTTAAAGGAATATTTCACTTTTATTTTTTCACTTTAAGCATCATTAAAATCACTGCTCCCGAAAAAAAAAGTCAGTTTTTAAAACTCTCTTGCATTGATGCATGTTCCCTGGGGCGGGACCCGGGTCTCCAAACAATATTTACGACAATAACTTGTATATTAACCTTTAAAATTAGCATTTTTTGATTTTTCACATTCGAGTCTCATAGACTTTAACGGTGTTTGAATGTTCACGCAAACTTTCGGTCCGTTCGCATGTTCTGGATACAAAATGAACCGGGGGGTGTTCGGCTCATCCCTACTGGGTGATAGAGGATGAGAAGGCTGAGGAGGGCTTAGTTATCCACTCTACCAACTCTTCTGCATGTTGTGGATCAACATGGCCAGTTTAAGAAAAAAAGGACAAGCGTGCCTCCCGGCCACGTACTGAGAATGCACCATATCCACGACCAGCACTGTTGGCTTTAGACACAGAGCCAGCTTGCCCTCTTTTAGTGGCCTATGAGCGTCTGCCTTTCCTTGTTGGCCTTCCAGACATGCTGTAAAAGGTAATTAGCAAAACACCACCTGAATTTTACTAGAACAATGACTCCAGCAATGGCCTGCAGTCAGATATAGGCTTGGCTAGACTAGAATTCAGTGGATATATATGTAGGAGACTGTATATATATCTTTATGCAATGCAGATCACTGAATGACCTGCCTGCCTCAAAGTGTATTGTAGAACGTACACAATCAATGGCCTGCAGTCAGATATAGGCTTGGCTAGACTGGAATGCAGTGGATATATATGTAGGAGACTGTATATATATCTTTATGCAATGCAGATCACTGAATGACCTGCCTGCCTCAAAGTGTATTGTAGAACGTACACAATCAATGGCCTGCAGTCAGATATAGGCTTGGCTAGACTGGAATGCAGTGGATATATATATATATATATATATATATATATATATATATATATATATATATATATATATATATATATATATATATATACATGTTGGAGACTGTATGTATATATATATATATATATATATATATATATATATATATATATATATATATATATATATATATATATATATATATATATATATATATATATATATATATTTAATGCATTGCGGATCACTGAATAACCTGCCTGGCCTGCCTGCCGGCCTGAAAGTGTATGTTAATACGGACACCAGGAATGGCCTGCAGTCAGATCTAGCTTCACAGGATACAGTGTATATATATATATATATATATATACAGTCTCCAACATGTATATATATATATATATATATATATATATATATATCCACTGCATTCCAGTCTAGCCAAGTATATATATATATATATATACACTAAATACACTGCAGGTAACTAAATCAACCACCTGTTCAAAAGTAAATTAAACGACACAATCTTTCACTCTCTCTCCGCGAGCAACACACTACACAAGGCCGACGTGCAGGTGGCCCTATATAGTGTGGGGCGTGGACTTAACCCCCTGAGCCATTATTGTCCAAAGGTACCCTGTCTTTGGCCAATTATGGCTCTCTTTTTTGACAGCGCCGTGATTGGCCAAAGCATGCGGGTCATAGTGCATGCTTGGCCAATTTTCAGCCAGCAATGCACTGCGATGATGCAGTGCATTATGGGGCATGACTTGCCGCTTGAATTTGGTGCAAACGCCCCATAATGTTCGATCCTTGTTGAACAATCAAACAGCCGATGTTCGAGTCAAACTCATGTTCGACTTGAACAGAAAGCTCGTCCCTAGTTATGGGGAAACGTTGCGAGCACTGAACTTATTCTCTCTGGAGAAGAGACGCTTGAGAGGGAATATGATTTCAATTTATAAATACCGTACCGGGAGTTTAACAAGACCCGTGGCCACTCATTAAAATTAGTGGAAAATAGGTTTAACCTTAAGAGCAGCAAGGATGTGGAATTTCCTTAAACAGGCGGTGGTGTCAGCAGGGGGCATCGAATGTTTTAAAAAAACTATTAGATAATCACTTGAACGACCGCAACATACAGGGATATACAATATAATACTGACATATAATCACACACATAGGTTGGACTTGATGGACTTGTGTCTTTTTTCAACTTCACCTACTATGTAACTATGATACACAGATATTAATCAAATCTTCCTACATAAGTTTTACTTGTAATCTATTTATAGCAACTTCCCCAACACTAATTTCAGGCTGGATTTATTTCAGTTGACGGAGAACTTGTCAGAAGTTTTCATGCTGATAAGTAGTGCTTTGAAGAGAGATAAGAAAACCCTGCAGATATATGTGCCCAGCTCAAATTTCATGAATCAGGTTTACACCACTTTAAGGTGGCAAGTAAGGATGAGCTGAACACCCCCGGTTCGGTTCGCACCATAACCTGCGAACAGACCTAAACTTCGTGTGAACTTTAGAACCCTATTAAAGTCTATGGGACTTGAACGTTCAAAATCAAAAGTGCTAATTTTACTTTCAAAGTATTTTATTTTCAATAACAAAATACAGAGAGGCTGAATCAACCAGCTTGACAAGTAGTAATTAAGTAAGTACAAACATATGGTTACAGTCGTGTTAGCTAACATATCAACCTTCTGGACATTTAAAGAAAGAGGGGAAGTCATAGCCAAACACATATGAAAACAAAAACAACGCTCTAAAGGTGGTGAGCCTGATTCCCTTCCTCAATAAGGAGGGGAGAATGACCTGGCAGGCCCGCTTGGTTCAGGACATATAAACTATTCATCTCGGCTAAGGAGTCTTAGCTCTCATGTCGGGCCTAGTCTGAGTTAGTTCCATGAGGTACCCTCATCCCTGTGCCCCTCTCGGGATCACACTGCGCAGGGAGAGGGTCTCCCAAACATAGAAAGGACCCTCCCAGCCACCCCTCCATGATGCGCAAGGTCGGATATGCGAGAATGCTGTAAAGGTCGACCAGTGCCAAAAGTGCTAATTTTAAAGGCTAATATACAAGTTATTATCATAAAAAGTGTTTGGGGACCCGGGTCCTACCCCAGGGGACATGGATCAATGCAAAAAAAGTTTTAAAAAAGGCAATTTTTTTGGGAGCAGTGATTTTAATAATGCTTAAAGTGAAACAATAAAAGTGTAATATTACTTTAAATTTCCTACCTGGGGGGTGTGTATAATATGCCTGTGAAAGGGGCGCATGTTTCCTGTGCTTAGAACTGTCCCTGCACAAAGTGTAATTTCTGCAGGAAAAAAAGTAATTTAAAAGCACTCGTGGCTATAATGAATTGTCGGTTCCCTGTAATACAGAGAACAGTCATTGAAAGTCATTGATAAAAAAAAAGCATGGGGTTCCCCCAAATTCAATTACCAGGCCCTTCAGGTCTGGTATGGATATTAAGGGGAACCCTGCATCAAATTGAAAAAAAAATGACGTGGGGTTCCCCCCAAAACTCCATACCAGACCTGAAGGGTCTGGCATGGATTTTAAGGAAAGCTCCATGCCAAATAATAAAAAAATGGAAACCTGCATTACATCAGAGGGGGGCGGGGTCACGTGCATGTCACTGGGGAAGCCCGGCTTTCCCCTTACATCAGAGGGGGGTGGGGTCAGGTGACGGGTGGCCCTGTCCTCCTCAGCTAAGATGCGTCAGCCTGCTTGGATTCAGGCAGTGTCTCCAGTGGAGACAGGATGCACTACGCTGGACCATCGGGAGAGATCACCATCGCTAGACCCCGGAGATGAAATCACCCATCGCTGTATAGCAAGAGTGGATTACCACCGCTGGAATCTTTTATTTATTTTTTTATTTTTAATAAAGGACTTTTCCCAATGGTGTGTGTGTGTGTGTGTTTTTTAACATTTTTTTAAACTTTCTTTATGAAATGGTAGGGGTACTTTTGTACCCCCTTACCATTTCAAACAGGGAGGGCTGGGATCTGGGGGTCCCCTTGTTAAAGGGGGCTTCCAGATTCTGATAAACTTACTGCCCGCAGACCCCCACAACCACCAGCCAGGGTAGTGGGGATGAGGCCCTTGTTCCCATCAACATGGGGACATGGTGCTTTGAGGGGTCACAGACCCCCAAAACATCCTCCCAATGTTGAGGGCATGTGACCTGGTACGGTTCAGGAGGGAAGTCGCTCTCTCGCCCCCCTCTTTTTCTGCGGCTTGCCAGGTTGCGTGCTTGGATAAAGGGTCTGGTATGGATATTTGGGGGGAACCCCATGTAATTTTTTTTATATTTGACGCAGGGTTCCCCTTAATATCCATACCAGACCTGAAGGACCTGGTAATTGAATTTTGGGGAACCTCGCGCTTTTTTTATCAATGACTGTTCTCTGTATTACGGAGAGCCGACAATTCATTATAGCCACGAGTGATTTTAAATGACTTTTTTTCCTGCAGAAATTACACTTTATGACACTTTGTGCAGGGACAGTTCCAAGCACGGGAAACATGCACCCATTCAAAGGTATACTATAAACACCCCCCTGGTACAAAATTTAAAGGAATATTACACTTTTATTGTTTCACTTTAAGCATTATTAAAATCACTGCTCCCAAAAAAATGGCTGTTTTTAAAACTTTTTTTTGCATTGATACTCTGCATGTCCTCTGGGGCAGGGCCCAGGTCCCAGGTCCCCAAACACTTTTTATGACAATAACTTGCATATAAACCTTTAAAATTAGCACTTTAGATTTCTCCCATAGACTTGTACAGGGTGTTCCCCGGCTTTTCGAATTTACCGCGAACACCCCAAATTGTTCATTGTTTGGCGAAAAGACAACGTTCGAGTCGAACATGAGTTCGAATCGAACTCGAAGCTCATCCCTAGTGGCAAAATTTAGCCAGTGGTTGGATGTGGGGCCAAAAAGAGAAGCCAGAGTCTAGGATTGCACCCAGCACCCTGGCATGTGTGGAGGGACCAATGGTTTTGCTGTTGATCCTAATAGTAAAGTCATGAGGGGAGGATTGGGGAGGGGGGAAATTACAAGATCAGTTTTAGCACGACATTCGTACTGATTTGTCGCTCAGTAAATGTATTATACGTGAGGAGATCAAGGTGGTGAGCTGGGGAGTATAAAAATAGATTTGGGTTTCGTTGGTGTAGAGGTGGAATTGGAAGCTGTGGGAGACTTCAGGGAAGAGGATTCATCAACTGGCCCAGGGAAGGGTATTCAATGTAGAATAGGAGGGGTCCATTGACAGAGCCTGGTACCCCAACAGAAAGAGGAGTGAAGGAGATAGAGTTGTAGGTGACTATGAAGGTACGCTGAGATAGGTAGAAGGAGAACCAGGAAAGAGCAGAGTCGTGGAGGTAAGCAAGTAGAGTTTATTGAGTGGGTGGTCGACTGTGTCAAAGTCAGCAGAAAGGTCTAAGGGTATGAGTATGGAGTAACATCCGTTGGTTTTAGCAGTTAGTAGGTATTTCATGAGTTTTAGTAGAGCGGTTTCAGTGGAATGTTGTGGGTGGAAGCCAGACTGTAGGGTGTCGAGAAGGTAGTTGTCATTGGGGCAGCAACTTATTTGGCTGTGGACAAGGCATTCAAGAAGCTTGGAGGCCCCAGGAGCAGAGAGGGGGGTCTTAAGTTATTCAAACAGGTGGGGTCCAGTGAGGATTTTCCAAAGTATGAGGGTTACCATTGCATGTTTGAGCGAGGTAAGAAAGGGGGAGAGATTGAAGATGTGAGTTACAAAGAGTGGGATAGAACAGGAAAGGGGATGTCGTAGTTGTGAGGGGAGAGACTCCAGGAGACAGGTAGAAAGATGAGCCTCAGAGAGGAGTTTGGTAACTTCCTCCGGGTAAGAGGATTGAAGGAGGAAAGTATTGAATGTGTTGAACCTGTTATGTTGGATGGAGGAGACACTAATCAATACTGATCAATGTGGTCTGATGGCAGGGAAGGCTTCCCCTCATAAAACACAATAGCACAGCGGAAGTGGTCCCCTCCCCCCTCCCACACTCCTCGAATCTGCATTATGTACTGCACCTTATAGGGGCAAAAGACACAAAAGCAGCAATATTTGTATGTTCAACACCAACAGCAAACTAGGAGCACAATGTACACAGTGAACATCACTTCACAATTATTTGCAGAATTCTAGTTATGAAAATTATTATTATTATTATTATTATTATTATTATTAATAATATAAAATAAAAAAAATAAAAAAATGCAATAATAATAATAATAATAATAATAATAATAATAATAACATTATTAATAATAATAATAATAATAATAATAATATGTTATTATTATTATTATTATTATTATTATTATTATTATTGTTATTGTTATTATTATTATTATTATTATTATTATTATTATTATTATTATTAATGTTAATATTATTATTGCAATTTTTTTTATTTGTATCTAATTCCTATTCACATAAACTAGGTGGTGAATGAATAGGTGAAGTGAAGGAGACATAGTAAGACTTGTATGATGGGAGTTTGTATTGGAATAGTGAGGAGTAAATTCGGCGTCTGTTTCCTGGGGAATCCGGCAGAAACTTTCATCCAGTAAAATATCACATTTTGTTCTTTGGTGACTTAGTTCTTGTTTTGTTGTATTGTGAATGGAGCGGTCCCACCACTGTAATTATGTGCCGGTCTTGTGGGGTCTCTAGGGGGCGCTCAGCTCAGGTGTCGGTAGTCCTGGGAGAACGGCACACAGAAGGTTTACAATCGCTCTAATAATGGAGATCGATGTCTCTGGATTTACTATTCTCTGCAATGTTAGAAATATCAGCAGCATATGGTGACCGGCCTCCGGAATATCACCTATCAGGGGAATCCAACACAACACCGAGAATAAAGATATTACTGTATAAGACACAAGAAATACAATAATATAATAATAATTTAATAATTTACTAAAGAAACACTTTCCAGTATCAGCAATGCCCAGAGAAATAATCAATATAAAGTTTTTTTTTTTTATATATATATATATATATTCTGAATATATTGTAGATACAAAAATTACAAAATAATATAATTGTTATTAGTATGTAAAATATTAAGAAACTATATATGATAATCAAAGATAAAATGTTCTGTTCAATAAAATAATAATACAAATACCAATGATAATAATAATAATAATAATAATAATAATAATAATAATAATAATAATAATAATAATGATAATAATAATAAAATATAATAATAATAATAATAATAATAATAATAATAATAATAATAATAATAATAATAATAAAATAATAATAATAATAATAATAATAATAATAATAATAATAATAATAATAATAAATGTAATACATAAAGTAAATAACGGACTTGTGATGTGTGAAATGTGATGTAATATATATGGAAGTTTTGTTGCTATTATCTTCTTATCCTCTGCAGTCCCCCCCCTGTACACCTCCTATGGCCCCGAGCAATGCTCACATTTCTCTATCACCCTTCTCATTCACCAATAACTTTGTAATAAAAGTAATACAAATACTTGTTTGGAGGACAAAAAACAAAAAAAAAACTTTTTTGTTAATATTGCCTTGCAAAATGATTTTATTTTATTGCAATTCATTAAAAAAAACAAATAGCCAAACTTAAAGCCCAACTCCAGGATAAATTTACAGAGGCAGTAGAAATATCACTTCTATATACACCTATATTACCAAAAGTATTGGGACACCGGCCTTTAATGACATCCCAGTCTTAGTCCGGAGGGTTCAATATTGAGTTGGTCCCGCCCTTTGCAGCTATAACAGCTTCAACTACATGCGGGTAGATTAATTGGCTTCTGTCCAAAATTGGCCCCTAGTATATGAATGGGGACCTTGGATTGTGGGCTCCTTGAGGGTAGGGACTGATGTGAGTGTGTAATGTACGGGGATAGGGACAATTGTAGACACTCACTCAGGTTGAACTGGATGGACTGGTGTCTTTATTCAACCTTACTAACTATGTAACTATGTTCCCTTCTGGGAAGGCCATACACAAGGTTTAGGAGGGTGTCTATGGGAATGTTTGACCATTCTTCCAGAAGCACATTTGTGAGGTCAGGCACTGATGTTGGATGAGAAGGCCTGGCTCACAGTCTTCACTCTAATTCATCCCAAAGGTGTTCTATCGGGGTGAGATCAAGACAAAGCGGGCGTGCCCTATACCTCTTAAACCGCCCGCCGTGCAGCTACGGCGATTTGCGCAGGGGAGCCATTCTGACGAAGGCGGAAGAAGACCCCCCGGAGCAGCCTAATAAATGACTTTAAAAACCTGTGTAGTGTGTTTTTTTATTGACACTTTTTCCCTCAGGTGAATGGGTAGGGGTACGATGTACCCCATACTTATTCACATAGGGTGGGGAGGCCGGGATCTGAGGGCCCCCCCGCCGGCAGACCTTGAAACCAACGGCCAGGGTTGTCGGGAAGAGGCCCTTGTCCTCATCAACATGCTATGGGGTGGGGGGCGCCCATTCACCAAAGCACCCACCCCCCATGTTGAGGGCATGTGGCCTGGTACGGCTTGGGGGGGTGCTCGCTTCTCCCCACCCCCTTTCCTGACTGCATGCTCGGATAAGGGTCTGGTATGGACCTTAGGGGGACCCCCACACCGTTTTTCAGTGTATGGGGGTTCCCCTTAAAATCCACACCAGACCTAAGGGCCTGTAATGCCCTTGGAGGTCATTCCCTCTCACACTCTCTGCGATAATAAAATGTGTTTTTCCTATTGCAGCCAGGGCCAGATGTCCAGTACCCTGTCCATAGGATCGCACTGGAAACATTCTCGTGGGCAGGTGCTGTAGCTGCCCTTGCGTCATATTTGGTCCGAGGGACCAGCATACAGAAGAACGGGTTTCCCACTGGGAACTGGGTCCGGCAGAGTTCTGGTGGGAAAATGTAAAACATGTTCTATTTCTAAAGTCCGTCGGGCTTTTGGCAAGCAAAGGTCTGATGGAGCCCACACACCATCGAATTGTCCGACGGATTTGTTACGTCAGACCTTTGCTGTCAAAAAGTCCGGTCGTGTGTACGCGGCATAACACATCTATTCACTAACACTGTTAATCGTGTTGCACGTTTTCATATATATATATTGTTGTGGGTTTTTTTTGGCGCAATCTCCTTTTGTGTATATAACAAGACTCGTGGACACTCATTAAAATTAGAAGAAAAGAGGTTTAACCTTAAACTACGTAGAGAGTTCTTTACTGTAAGAGCGGCAAGGATGTGGAATTCCCTTCCACAGGCGGTGGTCTCAGCGGGGGGCATCGATTGTTTCAAATAACTATTAGATAATCACCTGAATGACCACAACATACAGAGATATACAATGTAATACTGACATATAATCACACACATGGGTTGGACTTGATGGACTTGTGTCTTTTTTCACCCTCACCTACTATGTAACTATGTCTACATCCTGTCCACCGTCCACAATGACACCCGGAAGACACGGTCCCATTCAAAAGCCTGTATGCATCCAAGATTATAATCTTTACATAGGAGGGGGGGGGGAGGGGGGTTTCAATGATCAAATGCTACAGCCCTATATGGCTGGTAGAAAAAATTACAATTTATCTTATTAATTTCGGCATTTATAATGTCACCTTCACCAAATCCACAGAAAGACCCCCCACCTTACCCAAATTCATAGAAGAACCCGTCACATCCCTCATCTTCCGGCAAAACCTTCACTCTGATGCTGTTATCAGACTTCTTCAGCGCCATTCCACCCACAGAAGCAGCCGAAAGACAAAGTGTCCCCAGTGTCCCCCCTAACACGGCCTAAAAGACTGCGTCACACCGACACCAGATGACATCATGACGGCTTCCTTCTGTGCCTCCTCCATCTATCCCGAGACTCTGGAAACCACCGTCACCACCGGGAGTGATGACACTATTATTGGGATTCATAATAACACTTGGGTCTTACATATGTGAGGGGTTCCAGAATAGTTTTTTTCCTGGATAGAAAAAAAAATTTTTTGGGGTTTTCTCAGAGTTTTGTAATTCCCAGATTTGGGTCTGGAGACCAGAGATTTGGGTGGAAGAAGTCTCTACACCTGTGCCCAGGTCTTACCTGACCGAGGCCCTAAACTTTATATTTCTGCCTGCTGCCGACTTACTGCCATCATACCTCTGCCTGTCGCATGAACTGACCACAACTGGACCATGTTTCTGCCTACTATAAGGGCCAATATTTTGGCTGTGCCGGCCATGTCTCTGCTTGGACAATTCCTTTGGCTGTTGCTGACCACATCACTGTCTTCTGCCTGGACCAATGCTTTGGCTGTGCTGACAGTATCTCTGCCTGCTGCCTATACTGACTATGGACAATAGCTCTGCCTGCTGCCTATACTGACTATGGACAATAGCTCTGCCTGCTGCCTATACTGACTATGGACAATAGCTCTGCCTGCTGCCTATACTGACTATGGACAATAGCTCTGCCTGCTGCCTATACTGACTATGGACAATAGTTCTGCCTGCTGCCTGTACTGACTATGGACAATAGTTCTGCCTGCTGCCTATACTGACTATGGACAATAGCTCTGCCTGCTGCCTACACTGACTATGGACAATAGCTCTGCCTGCTGCCTATAATGACTATGGACAATAGCTCTGCCTGCTGCCTATACTGACTATGGACAATAGCTCTGCCTGCTGCCTAGACGATACGTTTTGCTGTCACTGACCATGTCCCTGCCTGCTGCTGAGACCAATTCTCTCCTCTGTGGACAACTGCACAACTAAAACTACAGGTAATCTTTTGTTTACCCTTTGCTCAGCGGAAAGCACAGTCCATAGCAAAAAAAATAAAAAAAGAAGCACAGGGCTGCATGAATAGGTGCACAGGGGAAAAGGGCTAGTGGGGGTAAAAAATGTATGCAGGAAGCTAGAGGCTGTGGGGAGCAAGGAAGGGGGAGGTACTACAAGTTGAGTGAGTGAGGTCAGGGGTGACCGAACATCCGGCCAGCACACACAAGGAGGAGAAACGTTGTGAAGTGTTGTGTCTTCCTCTGCGCTCCTGGTGGCTGATTCCCAGTGCCTGGTGGAACAACTCCGATCTATGTCAGAGGTGATGGGGACCGATTGGCTACAGAGCCAGATCTCATCCGTTCAGGGGACGATCGATACAGCTCTGACCAGCACACAGGTAAGACGTGCTCGGCAGGCACGCCCTGGAGTGCTTCAGCCCCTCACACTCCCCCCGAAACCAGCGCCATGCAGGGAGCCTGGCCTCAGACCCTCCAGCCCAGCTGGCTCAGCCACCCCTGGCTAGAGCAGGCATGGGTGCTGGGCGGAATCCCCATCGGGGCGGAGCTTGGAGGGATGGGGTCGCAGCCCTACCCATCCCCCAGTCCTGGAGAGAAGGGAGACCCATGTGGGTGCAGCCCTATTCCTGGTGGGAATAGCGTTGGGAATGGCGAATCAGCAGGGGAGGAGTCACATTATGGGTCACGGCCAGTCGAGTGGAGCGGCTGGAGATCCCATCACACCTGGATCCTGTTGAGGTCTGAGGGCAACCACTATGGGTCAGAATAGCAGGGCTCCTCCCACCAGCAGGGGGGTAAAGAGATGCCACACAGTCACGGTCGGGCACACCCGTCCTGGGGGACAAAGGCGCAGAAGAGACTGCGAGCACACGGGCGGCATATCTTCGCCAGTCTAGTCTCTGGAGCGACGCCAGGATTCCTCCTGATCTGAGGGTTAGCTATCCAGTGGAGATTAAGGATGGGCCAAACACCCCCTGTTCGGTTTGAAGCAGAACATGCGAACAGGCAAAAAAAAATAGTTCTAGCACGCGAACACTGTTAAAGTCTATGGGACGCGAACATGAATAATCAAAAGTGATCATTTTAAAGAGTTATATGCATGGTATTGTCATTGAAAGTGTTTGGGGAAGGGGAAGCTCACGCCAATTTATTTATTTTTTTAAATGGCGTAGGGTCCCCCATACCAGGCCCTTATCTGAGCACACAACCTGGCAGGTCATAAGAAAAGAGGGGGGACAAGAGAGTGCCCCCCCTCCTGAACCATACCAGGCCTCATGCTCTCAACATGGGGAGGATGTCCCCATGTTGATGGGGACAAGGGCCACATTCCCACTACCCTTGCCCAGTGGTTGTGGGGGTATGTGGGCAGGGAGCTTATCAGAATCTGGAAGCCCCCTTTAAGAAGGGGGCCCCCAGATCCCACCCCCCCATGGGAATTGGTAATGGGGTACAAATGTACCCCTACCATTTCACAAAAAAGTGTCAAAAATGAGAGATGGTTTTTGACAATTTCTTTATTAATGTCTTCTTCTTTCCCCGCTTCTTCTTCCATCTTCTTCTGGTTCGAATTTGGGTTTTCTTTCTCCATCTTGTTCTTCCCCCGCTTCTTCCTTTCCTTCTTCCTCCGATCCTCTGCTTTCTTCCTTCAGTCTCGTCGTCCACATCTTCCTCCGGCTTCGTCTTTTCAGCTTTGTTCTCCGGACGATCCGCATCCATGGGAGTGTGTGACGATCTGTTCCGATGACCCCGCCCCCTCTGACACACGGGGACTTCACGGAGCCTTCCTTATGGATTTCCACATGATGTCAGAGGGGGGCAGGATCTGGTATGGATTTGGAGGAGGACCCCCACGCCATTTAAAAAAAAAAAATTGGCGCAGGGTTCCTTTTAATATCCATACCAGACCTGAAGGGCCTGGTATGGAATTTGGGGGGACCCACACGCCATTTTTTTTAATTTTAGTCTGGGTTCCCCCTTACTATTCATACCAGACCCAAAGGGCCTGGTAATGCACTGTGGGGGAATCCCAGTCAGTTATTTTCAATGACTTTTATGTGTATTGTAGAGACCCGACAATTCATTAATAGCTGGCTCTAGCACTAGTACTTTTAAATTAAATTTTTTCCTTTAGAAATGTCATTTTGCTCTCGGACTGATATAAACATGGGAAACATGCGCCACTCTCACTGGAGGCTTACCCTCTGTTACGTTGCTTTAAAGACGACAAGGCTCGTCCCACCGATGCTGCAGGAAAAACGGTGGACTCCGGTGAGAATAGACAGGATGTCCCCCTTCCCAAATAGATATGCGGATCGGCCGTCAGCTCGGCTGATACAGGCGGGTTTCACAGAGGGTTTTTCAATCTCTTGCTCCCTTCCTTGGATAAGACCGAAGGCCCCATGGAAGTTATCAAGTAACTGGGTATAGAGATTGATTCTCGGGCAATGGAGTGTCGTCTGCCAGACAACAAATGATATGCTCTGAAAGAGGAGGTCCGTCTGACCTCTAGTAAACACAAGATTCAGCTCCGAGTGCTACAGTTGCTCCTTGGAAAGCTTTATTTTGCTTGCTTTATCATGCCAATGAGTCTTTTGTCGACGGCCGTGTGCTGCCACTGCTGGAATCACTTCGCCTAGGCATTTCATTTGGCTGAATAGGGAACCCAAAGCCGACCTGAGGGTTTGGCATACATTTTTGGCAATTTCAATGGTCGGTCCATCCTGATAGAGGGGCCGGTCAGCAACTATGATCTTGAGCTGTTCACAGATGCAGCGAGATCCACGGGTTATGGTGCATTCCTGGGGTGTCGGTAGAGTGCGGAACGCTAGCACGCAGAATGGAGGGAGGCGGGATTCTTAAAAAAAATTGCTGATGGAACTTTTTCCAGTGGTGGTGGCCATGTCACTCTGGGGTGAACTACTTAACAACAAAAAGGTTTACCTTCACTTGCGACAACTTGGGGGTGTTGCAGGTCATCAACTCTCTGTCTGGGTCCTCACCTCTGATGGTACATCTGTTGCAATATTTGGTTTTGTGTTGTCTTCAACAAAATTTTTATCTTCGCATATTCCTGGAGTGGAGAACATGGTGGCTGACGCTCTCTCCCGCTTTCAGTTGGACAGGTTCCAGGAGTTGGCGCCTGGCGTGGAGCATCACAGCACCCCTTGTCCTCTTTGGCTGTGGCAGATTGCATTGGTATTGCCTCCGATTTGATCCAAAGCTCGAGATGGTCTTTCAACAATAAGGTCTGGTGGGAATGGGGGGGGTCTGCTTCAACGGGCAGGGGTTGACAGGTATAGTTCTGAAGTTAGCCATCTGGTGATTTATTTGGTTTGTCTCTGTTTTTCGGCTGGCATATTGATTGCTGCCATGAACCAGAATTTAGCCGCCTTGGCCTTCTGGTTTAAATTGTGGGGCATGCCCGATTTCACCAAAAACATTTTGGTGAGAAAGGCCTTGAGGGGTAATCAAAGGGAGACTCGGCAGCCGGATGGCCGCCAGCCTATCACTGTCTCCTGCAATGGTGTTTCTGTCCAGCTGTTCATCCGTCGATCCAAGATGGATCAGGCCAGAAAAGGGGTGCACGTTGCGTTGCTGCAGATTCCTGGTTCACTTATATGCCCGGTGGCCACAGTTGGGGAATACTTAAGGCTTTGCCCTGTACTTTTCTTGTCCATTAAAATGGTTTGGCTAGTAATTGTCATCATATCAGTGAGCCAAACAGGAATGATTGTGGGACTAGTAGTCTTTTGGATTAGCTATTCACATGTTGTGATATTACCCTTGGACTACACATCCCAGAGATCCTTCTGCAACATGAACAGACCACAAGGAGGGACTATAAAAGGCCTGACAGATCCGCCCCACGCTTTTTCTTCCCAGCTATCCAATCCACCTGAAGCCTTGTATGATGATGGGAAAAGTGAGTGCCACCACCCCAGTGATGGGGGACAACTTAATCCGGAGGGAAAATGGGAGAAAGACCACTGTCCATGTGAGAAGAGAGGATCAAAGCTCTAGCTAGATTGATGGGACTAGATGTTCTCCAAAGATTACTTCAATGTGGGTTGCTCCAAGAGTGCCCAACATCGAAGTTGGCTGAGTGAAGACAAGCCTTTCAGAGAAAGAGCTAGATGAATCCCTCTGTATGACCTGAAAGACCTTCAGGAACAGTTGGCTGAATTGAAGAAGTCAGGGGTTATTAGAGAATCCAGGAGCCCTTATGCATTCCCTATTGTGGTAGTGCAAAAGAAAAATGGATTCCTCTGGATGTGTATTGAAGTTTGAATCGGAGGACTATCCCAGATCAGTATCCAACTTCTCGAATAGAAGAGGCCCTGCAATGCCTATCAGGAGATAAATGGTTCGGTGTTCTGGATCTGAAGAGTGGATACTATCAGATACCCATGCATCCAGATGACCGAGAGAAGACAGCCTTTATCAGTCCTTTAGGATTCTTTGAATATGACCACATGCGACAGGGGTTAACAGGGGCCCCCGCCACCTTTCAGAGATTGATGGAGAACACATTGGGTGACATGAATTTGATAGAGGTGCTTGTATATTGGATGATATCATTGTTTTTGGCAAGAGATTGGAGGAGCATGAAGCTCAATTGGAGAAAGTCTTTCAATGATTACACACTGAAGGGCTCAAGTTGTCGTTAGAGAAGTATCAATTCTATCAGACTTCAGTCACCTATCTTGGACATGTAGTCTCAGCTGAGGGAGTAGCCATGAACCCTCAGAAGTTGGAAGCTGTTATATCCTGGCCTGGACCAAGCATTGTCACTGAATTGAGGTCATATTTGGGGTTCTGCTCCTACTATAGAAGGTTTGTAAATCATTTTGCACAGATTGAAAAACATCTAAATGAGTTATTGCAAAAGCAGACAGATGAGGACTTGCAGAAGACGAGAGCAATGGACAATGAAGTGTGAAAAGGCTTTTGAACGCTTGAAGGGGGGCCTTATTGATGCGCCCATTTTGGCCAATGCTGATCTCTCCAAATCTTACAAACTACATGTGGATGCTAGCAGAGTTGGCCTAGGGGGAATGTTATATGAAGAATCAGCAGGAAAGTTTCGCCCAGTGGCCTATGTGAGTCTCAGCTTCACTTCCCTCAGAATTATCCGGTGAACAAGTTGGAGTTCCTGGCTCTTAAGTGGGCCGTGGTACACAAGCTACAAGACTACCTATATGGAGCCACATTCATGGTGAAAATTTATAATAATCCTCTGACTTAATTGCTGTCTACTGCCAAACTGCCGTTGCCACTGGACATCGATGATTGGCCACCTTGTCTGAGTTTCGATTCAGTTTAAAAAATACTGGCCAGGGGTGGGTGTCAGAAACCATGAATCAGACTGAGACAGAAGTACAATTAAATCACACTTGATTATTAATAAAAAATAAAAAGGTAAATAGAGTAAGCGTAATCAAAGCATAGCCAGAGTCCAGTAACCGGATCGAGTAGTCAGCCAGCCCAGAGTTCAATAACCAGATCGGGTAATCTACCAGGCCAGAAGTCAGGGATCCAAGTGGAGCAACAGCAAGCAGGATAAGGAGCCAGAAGGGATGTCAGCAAGCCAGTCTTTAAGCAGAACCACAGGAGATGGTTTCTTGTGATATGACCAAAGCGAAGGCAGAGATGAAGTGAACTGGACAGCTTTAAGTAGTCAGGTCAGACGAGCAGGATCAGGAACAGCTGGTTAACTGTGGAGAGAGATGAGAGCTGACAATCAGCCGACAGCTGAGCAGCCAGCCCAGAGAAGGAAGGGCTAAGCAGCCCTGATAGTGGGTAACTGAGAGGCTGATGGCCTTTCCCGAAGACCTTACGCCACTGATACTGGCTGTATTCTTTTCCCTCTAGAGGGAGTACTCGCTGTATGCCAAGGAGTAGAGAATAGGCAATAGACATAAGAGGGCAACTGGGGCCGAAGCTGTTGGGGTCACTCACACTGGAGTACCAAGATACTACTGTCATTTTACACAAGTGCATAGTCAAGAACTGCCTCAAATGACTAGAGATGATGTGAAAAGAGATTAATGTGAAGAACCAATGTGCAACCTTATAAAAAAGTCTTTGTCAGTTCGGGATCCTCAGATGCTATTAAATAGTTCCATTGAGGGAGCTAAATTAGTACATAATGAATGGGAACAAATGCGGTTGGAAGACAGAGTAATATACCGAAAAGGCCCATCTGAGGAACCAGAGGGTGTTCGCCGACTAGTCCTACCTGAGAAATACTGACTAGTAGTGTTGGCTGCTCTCCATGATGACCATGGCCATTTAGGTCCAGATAGAACCCTCAAGCTGGTTAGGGACTGCTTTTATTGGCTGTCCATGAGGACCGAAGTAGAAAGCTACTGTTACGCTTGCATCCGGTGCATTCAAATAAAGACTTTACAAGGCAGGACAGCCCCAATGGGCCATCTACAGAGTCAGGGACCAGTAGAATTGATGAACATTGATTTCTTGTGTTTGGAACCTGACCTGATCATAGTAATGTCTTGGTTGTGACAGATCATTTTACTCGTTATGCTAAGGCTTTCCCAAACAGGGACCAGCAAGCTAGTACTGTAGCAAAGACCCTAGTGGAGAATTTCTTCATCCCTTATGGGCTGCCTCAGCTTCTACATTCCGATCAAGGTCGGGACTTTGAGAACAAGCTAATCCAAAGATTGTGTGAATATTTGAATAAAAAAAAAAATCAAGAACCACACTTTACTATCCCCAAAGGGACCCACAACCTGAGCATTTTATCCGTACTCTGTTGAACATGCTAGGAACCCTTCCTTTTGGAGAAAAAACAGCATTGCTACATTGCTGCAGTGGTTCATGTTTACAATAGCACAGTGAATGACTCTACTGTACTGAGCACTCCTCTTACTAGTTGAGGTTTGGAAGGGAAGCTCGCTTGCTGGTGGATCTGGCTTTTGGAACACATCTCTTACCGAGGGTACATCGGCAGACTTTGAAAAAGCTAAAAGACTGCTTATGAGAAAGCTAAGGAAGCATCTACTGCCAGGGAACAGAGAAACAAGAAAAACTTTGATCTTAAAGCAAGGGTTCAAGACCTGCAACCTGGAGATCAGGTACTGTTGCACAACCTAGGGGTGGCGGCAAAGCATACGCTGGCTGATCAATAGCGCTCACAGCCCTATATTATTTGCAAACGCTTACTTGGGCTTCTCGTGTTTCAGATCTGCCCTGAAGGAAAGATTGGACTCCTAAAAACGTGGCTTCATAACCATTTTTTGCCTATATCTGAAGCTATCCAAGTGCTCCCACCTCCTTGCTCAGAAACTAGAAACCAATAATCAGTCTCCTACTCTAAGATCAAGGATTCGTTGGGGTAGTGAACCCATACCTCAAGAGGAGGAGAGTGATGAGGAAGAACTAACCCTTGATTGGCTATAGGTTCCTGCATCTGAGGACGACCCTACTGGAAGAGCTGGAACCTGAGCCAAAATCCAGATGTAGTTTTTGGGGAACAAATCGTGAGCCGGAGCCATTGGAAAGTATCTATTCTAAGTTGAGACAGAAGATCCGCCCTCCTAAAAGACTTAATTATGATACCTTTGGGGAAAATTCTGATGAACTTATTACTACCGCTCAGTGTTCTAGTCAAGCACTTGCCTCCTTTATTGAACATTTGATAGAGAATGACCTTGATCCGCCTCCTGACACTACTGGGTGGGCCACTAATTTACTACTGGCCTGCCACCAAAATGATATTACCCTGCCTGATAATGTATATAGTTTATTGTTAGAAAACCCTTTTCTAGGTCAATTGTTGACTGTTACAGCTTTTGGTTTGTAAAATAACTGTTTACTTTCTTGTGGTACAATAAAGTGATTTCACAGGCTGTGTTCTATCTTCGGGGACCAAAGACTTTTAAGTGGGAGGAGGATGTAACAACAGTGGATTACTGTTACTTTACTATGGAGACAACCCCCTGTATTCTCCATCTATTCCAGTGTTCCTAGTAATTGTCATCATATCAGTGAATCAAACAGGAAGGATTGTGGGATTAGTAGTCTTTTGGATTAGCTATTTGCATGTTGTGATATTACCCTTGGACTACACATCCCATAGATCATACTGCAACATGAACGAACCTCTGGGATTACAAAAAGCCTGGCAGATCCACCCATGCTCTCTCTTCCCTGGGTCTGATTGTGTGAGCACTTCTCTGCTGCTGAGAGAGAGGACTGCGGCCTACCATGCAGTGATCAAGTGACTCCAGACTGGCCCCGGAGGGCTCAACTCTGGTTAGGAAGGGGTAAAAGTGCCAAGTATGCAAGTGGGTAATCTAGGAATCTGACAGTTAGGTAAAAAGATAAAGTTATAGCAACAATAAGGAGATTGAATGCCCAGTAAAAAGCCATCCTGCAACAGAATACATCTATGAGACACAACAGTAAGGGAATTAGAGGCAGAGGAAGTATAAGAAACTTGACTTCATCAAATAATTCATTAAAATCATCAACAAATAAAAGAAGGGTTAGCAATATAGCAGAAAAACGTGTGTCCCAGAGTTAGACAAACCTAACTGTTCTCAGATTCCTCCTGTATTTGGGAGTCTTAAGAGTCCTTTCTTGGTGACTGGTGGACTGTAGTAGCAGTAGGACTTTGACCCTGGTATACTCTGTGTGGATCTGGGGGTGGTGAGCTGGGGTGAGAAGACCTACATAATTGTTGTTTGGGGAATTGCACATCCACCTGGTCATCAAGACGAAGAGATCTTGTGAATGGGACGAGTAGTATTCACTGTACCTATTGAACCTGGTTTAGAGGAATGTCAAGGCATTTGCAGAAATGTGAAAGGTCCTCCAGGACTCTCAAGAGGGCTGTAGAATATCCAGCAGGGGCCAGAGATCTTATTGGTGTTGCAAAGTAATGGGGGACAAATTCAGGTAGATCTTGATGTCAGCATTCTCATAAGAGAGTTGGATCTGATTACGTGCCTTCCTGAGGATATCTTCTTTTAAGTGAAAGCTGGTCAAGCAGCACAGTCTGTCTAAAACAGGGGTCTCAAACTGGTGGCCCTCCAGCTGTTGCAAAACTACAAGTCCCATCATGCCTTTGCCTGTGGGAGTTATGTTTGTAACTGTCAGCCTTGCAATGCATCATGGGAATTGTAGTTTCGCAACAGCTGGAGGGCCACCAGTTTGAGACCCTTGGTCTAAAAGATTACTGAAGAAGGCCATGATAGCTTGCTGCAGTTGATCTTGTTCCACTGTTTCTAGGACTCGCAGATTGTTGCAATGCCCACAGTTATCCAGGTCTTCTAGATGTCTATGACGATCCTGCAGTTGCAGGGTATGAGCATCCTGGACAGTAAAGAGCTTATATATGTGAGCTTCCTGGTGTATGGTCATCATAAACACTTCATGTACCCTATCTGCTAGGGCTTGTATATCATGGCCGAGGTCCACAATAGCTGCTGAGATAGGGTGTTCTTTATGTCATTCGCCATGCTGCACAGGTTGCTCAGGCTAGGAGAGTGCTTGGAGGCAGGGTACGATGGAGGAGGTAAGCCTCCAGCTGGCACAGCTGTATGCTAGCTCTGTGTACTGTCTGCATATGTGGAAGTTACCTAGGATGCCACCATGTTAGAGGGCTAGGTGGGGAAGATCTCTGGATTCTGGTGGCTAAGCTTCATGCCCTGGTCCCCCCAGCTGCTGCGGGATGATTTCTACATATGTATGCTTGGCTGAGTCTCGGCTGGAGTAGAAGACAATCCCTCTGTTGGCCGGAGCTCCCGGTCTAAGTGGCCATTTGGGTCTTCGGTCAGGCCACACTCTGAAAAATATATATTTTTTAGGAAGTATATTTTGGAAATGAAGAAATATAATTCTGAACGACTAAAAGTGTGCTGAATATGAAATAAAAGAATAAACCATCTTTATTAGCTCAGTTACACTTTATAATATATATTTTATATTTTCAGATGGAAGTTACTATTATAATATTCCCTTCTTTGTTCTGTAGTGTAAATCAGTCGCAGTCGGTGTGTATAAAGCTCCGGTGATTGCGTCTCTTTCTGAGCAGAGCTGCCGGTGACTGAGAAGATCTGCTGTGTGACATGAAATGTTCTCCGGTGTTCTGTGTCTGTTACCTGCTGATACTCCTCCTTCCCGTCACCTACTATGGAGTAGTACTGACCCGGAGCTCAGTGCCTGGTTGTAGAATTAATATGGTAAAGCCAATATTTGAGTATAAATATTACCAGGAGGGAGATTTCATTATCGGAGGATTAATTTCTGCTCACTTGAAGAGCTGGTATCTGACAGATTTGAGCAGAATCTTTTTTGATGAGTCTGGCTCATATAGAGCCTTTTCTATTTGTGATGGGTAAGTTTTGTTTTATCATCTTTGCTCTCTCTGTATAACCCAACAAAGAGAAAATATAACGGTTTATCTTCATTTTTACTGTAATATTTTATGAAAGTTTGCAAATGTTTCTACTGTTGTTTTATATTTCTCATTATCAGACTCAAGTCTTTATGCCACCAATATACAAATACTACTAAACAAAGAAAATAATCTGCGCTGTGTGTTGTGATGTAAAATCAGTGATGAATGATTAATAAACAGCTGCACTCACTGCATTGTACATCCCGATACTAAAACATAACCATCAAAAAATAAAATAGTGTTGCCCTGTGAATATACTCAAACAAGCATATACAGGTACTCCTCACTTAACGACCAGGTTCTGTTCTAATGACCAATTAGATGTTAAACAAATTGGTTGTTAAAGGAGGAATAATTAGTATTCTTAACTACTGTACTGTACAGTATTGTGAAAAAAAGGTCTAAAGATAAAACTGCAGCTCAATGACGTTGTTTTAATTTTCATAAGTACAGAACAAACAGGAAAATTCTGTGCTGTACAATACAATGATGTATATATGTGATGTTAGAGTGGGGAGAGCTGGTCGTTAGTCCGAATGGTCGTTAAATGACGAGTATCTGTATTCAAATAATCAGAATCATATAGAGCTCATACACTGATGAGAAAAAAGTGCTATAAGTTCAAAAAAGGAAACTCATCCATATATACATGTAAAGGTGTAAACATGTGCATTCATCCATAATAATATTCAATAAAGTGCCAGGTGAGGTATACAGATTGAATATTTTCAATTAACCACTTCTGGGCCAAGCATACATTTGACCTTTGTTGTTTACAAGTTAAAATATTTTTTTTTGTTTACTAGAAAATTACTTAGAACCCCCAAACATTATATATATATTTTTTGCAAAGATCCTAGAGAATAACATGGCGGTCGTTGCAATATTTTTTGTCACACGGTATTTCATGTCTTTCAAACCCATTTTGTTTGGAAAAAAATCACTTCACTCAGTTAAAATATAAGAAAACAGTAACGTTAGCCCAATTATTTTTTTGCATATTGTGAAAGATGATGTTACGCAGAGTAAATAGATACCCAACATGTTACACTTTTAAATTGAGCCCGCTCGTCGAATGGCGACAAATGGCGGTACGTAAAAATCTCTACAGGTGCCGTTTAAAAAGTTTTAAAGTGGTTGTAAACCCTTACAACACACTTTGACCTACAGGTAAGCCTAGATTAAGGTTTACCTGTAGGTCCAAGAAATATCTCCTAAACCTACATGGTTTAGGAGATATTTACCGAAAGACAGGCACGCCGTCTATGGCGCATGCGCTATAGACATCGGCGCACAGGCGCACTGAGCGTGGCATTGTCAACGGCAAATATGCCGCTTGTGGTGGCTCCTGTGCGCATGCAGGACGGGACAGAGGCGGAGCAGCGAAGACCCACCGAGAAGATGGATGCGCCGGACTACAGGGGACAGCGGTGACTTCACTGGCTCCTGTGTCAGGTAAGTGACACATAATGGGCTACTATGCGATGCGATGCGATGCGATGCATAGTAGTCCATTATGCTTTACCTTCGCAGGGAATGAAAGAGGAAGTAAACCCATCAGGGTTTACTTCCTCTTTAATGGTTACCCGTTTAGAGTTACAGAGGAGGTCTTTTATGAGAACTATTTCTCTCACTCTAACGATCGCAGCGATACCTCACATGTGTGATTTGAAGACCATTAACATTTGCGGGCGTGACTTAGGTATGCATTTTCTTTGGTGTTTGAGAACACTGGGATGGGGCACTTTACATTTTTTTTTTATTCTTATTTATTTTATTTAATATTGTCCCTTTAAAAAAAAAAATGATCTGATCACTTTTATTGCTGTCACAAGGAATGTAAACATCCCATGTGATAGTTGTAACCCTAACCCCCGAATGAACAGTCTCTTAAATTGGGATCAGAGGGTTGGAAAGGAAATTCAAAGTACTCTTAGTGTCAAAGTCAAAAAATTTGAAGAACTTGCTTACTTTGACTGCATCCAGAGAATAGCCATTCCCAACTGGATGATCACTCAGGTTGGACAGTCCCTCTCTCACAAGGCCTAGCAGACAACAAGGTGCTTACTCAGGAACAAGTCTCTGCCACAGACGTTGTTGTAGAACACGTAGGGAAACTTTAGCTTGAAAACACTTGTATGATATCTGGATCTTTCAGCCAGCTTGGCGATATCCACAAGACCGGATTCTCTCAGTTACTTCAGCCCTTCCAGGCTCTTACTAAGAAACCAACCCGTACGTGGTCTTCTTCTGAAGAGTCCTCCCCTGGAATGCTTGAAGTCACTGGGCCTCTCCCAAACCGGAGACGGCACCCAACCACCTCAGAATCCTTCTTTTTGTTTCCTTGCCTTGGTATAGCCAGCCCCGAGATGTCATAGTCCAGTGGATCCGCACCCCAGGCCATAGCCTTCCTGGGGGCTGGTCAGGAGGACCAGGACCATGAAGTCCGTACATCATTCTGGACCGGAACCCCGAACCAACGTGATGTCCGTATCTTAAGTACCATCTCCCAGAAAGCACAGCGAGAGCGCCCCTCCCACTGGGCTGGCTCAGAAAGAGAGTAACTTAAGCACCTAACCAGACCATAGATCCCCGCCTGCCAGAAGAGACAGTGCCCCTTGTAGCCATTGTGAACATCTCACAGTCCAGTCAGACTGATGCTGAAGTCTAATTTAGATAATTGTACCCGAACCAAACTGCAGTTTTGGCAATTTTAACTTTTGAAAAAAATGCATAGCGTGTGCTCTTCAGGAGCCGCCACTACACAGTAATAAGTGGTGACAGGTCCTCTTTATGGAGGGATCGGGGGGGTCTAATAAATACCAAATTCCTCCTTTGCACTTAAAAGTATTCAAAACGCCAAGATTTGCGTCACTGAATACTGTCATTTTTTTTTTTTTAAATCGCCACCATTTGCAGCCAAGTAAACCGGAAGTGGCATTGTGATGTTGCCTCCGGGTTTTTGCATCGGAGACCCAATCAGAGCTGAAACCGGCTTCATTCGAGTCCCCTACCAGCCAGCGGATTTGTGGTTGGTCGCTCAGGCCTCCTGGTGGGACGGGAGATCCGGGCAGAGCGGTGGAAGGAGGCGGTCCCTTTCCGCGCCTTGCAATAACGGCCGAGCGTTATGTTATCAATAGATAGCCGACCGCCCGCTTTAAAAAATGGTACCGGGGTGAAGAGCGTGCATCTGCATATCATCCCGGTACAACCACTTCAACAAAATGATGTGCAGGTACGTGACTTTGCGTGAAGTGATTAAAGTGCCAATTATTCTGTGCAAAGCAAAAAAAAACTCAAATAATGTTCAAAGTGCCAAATCTTCAAATGTGGCATAAAATTGGTGAATGATATAGACAGAGGGATCCCAAATCCAAATACTGGTGGTGACACAGGTGCTCCACACCGGCTTAATTACCGTCCAAAAGTTCTCCAAGTGAATCTTTGTCTGTGCTCCACCATATATAATAATGAATGGAGGCTTACCAGATGAGCGAGGTCTAGTCACACATTAGTGGGCAACAACCCCCCCCCACACTGTAGTTATGTAGGTAACCCTTCCTTTACAACTCTGGGTTGGAGGACATAGCAGTGATGCCAGCGTGCCCGCCGGCAAGCCGGGTGATCATTTCTGAATGCATGATGTATTCATTTTATTTGTGAATGACTACAACTAAGAAGCTGCATTATCGGTGATCTTTGGATGACACATCTATAATACGGGTCCTGTGAAGGGAGTGCTACCTACATACCCACAGTGGGGGGTGTTGCCCACTAATGCGTGGCTAGACCTCGTTTGGGGTCTCTTCATCTGGTAAGCATCCAGTCATCATTATCTATGGTGGAGCACGGTCAAGGGATTACTTGGAGCACTTCTAAATATGATATGATTTATCAATTTTATGCTACATTTGAAGATTTGGTATTTTGAATGATCATTATTTGAATATTTTTATGCTTTCACAGAATAACTGGCACTTTCATTGAAAATATTCAATCCGTATACCTCACCTGGCACTTTATATTATTATAGAATATTATTATTGATGAATGCACAGGTTTACACCTTTACATGTATATATGGATTTGCCCTTCACTGGAACTAAGGCCAAGCCCAACCCCTGAAAAACCCCCACCACCATAATCCCCACCCCACCAAATGATTTGGACCAGTGCACAAAACAAGGTCCATAAAATCATGGATGAGCGAGGATCCGCTGGAATATCCTTACTGGGGCCAGCTATGCAACCGGATCCATTCAAAGTGTCTTTTCCAGACCGAATTGGATGGTCCCCAGGCCTCGTGTCCGAAGAAACGAGGTTTTACCTGTAACGCTTCTCTTTTTAGAGAGCTGGACCCTGGGACCCAGTATTCGTTTTTTTAAGCCATATTCCTGGCAGGGTGCTTTACAGGCCCAGAACTGTGGATCCCCCTATTCAAGGGGGCACCAGCCTCTGAAGGTTTTTTCCTAATGGAGCCCACCATGAGAGGTGAAGATTGGGTCTGTTATTCAGAACCTGCAGCTGGATTAGGTAAGGAAGACTCCTCAAGAATTTTTCTAATTCTAGTAGGCTTTCTCCTTTTAAGTAAATGTATGCTATGCCTATAGTCAACACCAGGGGCTGCCAAGAGCACATACCTTTCATGCCTGATCTGTCTGCTTGGTGTCCACACTCTATGCTCCTCCAGCCATGCTCCAGGAAGGATGAAGGTAAGAGGGTTTTGTCCTTCTGGGTTTCTCCCTCCATGGATTAGGGGACTGACACAGGCCTGATCAGAGAGCGGTAACACACCACACCACCCACCGCCGTTCTCTGCCGCCATTACAGCGGCTTCACATCCACCGGCCCTTCCCTTTCCTCTGTCCCAGCCTCCCCTCCATGCTTTCCAGCAGGGTTAGAGCCTCTGCTCGCGCGGGAAATGCTAGTTTTTAAAAACGAGCGGGGGGGCGGAAGTGGTTAGAGGAGGGGGGGGCGGCGGAGGAGCACTAGGCTACACAGGCTTTAAAGTGCACTCTTTTTCAGATGCACACAGCCTATGGAGGGACACAGAGCTGACAGGGGCATGTGAGTGTGTAATACACAGAAATTCCCAGGCAGCATTTACCGATTTACTGAGACTGAGTCCTAGTAGCAGCAGCAGTTGCTGAACTACAGTGCTCAGCAGTCAGTGCATTTTTTTGTGGTACCTCTACCTTTTGTTGCTTTGCACTATGGGTAGAAGAGGTACAAATACCCCAAAGAATAGGGGCTCTAAGGGGCCCCCTTCAGGCTCTGAGGACCCCCCTCTGCAGCACCTTCCCCCCCTGCAGGACTCGGGGAGGCTGGCCAGGGAGAGCCGTCGGGGTCAGGGGCTGCAGCTGCTTCTGGCACTTCAGCCCCTGTGTACATTATACAGGAGGTTTTTTCCTCAACCATAAACGGTTTAGAGGAAAGATTAGTGGCCTTAATCGCATCTTCACTCAGTGGAAGAAAACACACTAGGCCCCCCTCTGTCACCCAGGACCCTCAGAGTGAGGAACTCTGGGATAAAGGAGATTCCTCAGAGGATTGGGACTGATGATTCCACTTCTGAGGAATCTAGTGGAGAAGGACCCTCTTCAGCTTCTCGGGATGAGAAGGTGTTGGTGCAAATTCTTGCTGGATTGGTCCATTCCACATTTAAGTTACCCGTACCTGAGTCAGTTAAAGAACCCACTTCTTCTCTGGGTTCACTGAAACCTCCTCAAACTGCACATGCTTTTCCTGTTCATGGTTTGCTGGAAAGGCTTATCTATTCTGAGTGGGATCACCCAGATAAACATTTTTTTCCTCCTAAAAAGTTTTCTACACTTTATCCTATGGAGGAAAAATTGACTAAGATGTGGGGTATACCGGCAGTTGGTGCTGCCATTTCCTCCGTAACCAAAAGCCTGACTTGTCCTGTTGACAACGCTCAGATGCTTAGGGATCCAACTGATAAAAAAATGGAATTCTTATTAAAAAATGTTTTCCCCTTGGTAAGCTCTGTAGCTCAACCTGCAGTGGCAGCAGCTGGAGTCTGTCAATATTTGAGAGACCATGTTAAACAGGTGCTTAAAGCTTTACCTGAACAGCAAGCCTGGGGGTTAGCTAACCTTCCAGCGACTTTGTGTTTTGCTGTTGATGCTATCAGAGATTCTATCCTTCAGACCTCTCGCCTTACGCTTGGATTGGTACACATATGTAGAATCTTGTAGCTGAAAAATTGGTCAGCCGAATCGCCATGTAAGAAACTCCTGGCGGGATTTCCCTTTCATGGTGCAAAACTGTTTGGAGAGGATTTGGACAATTATATCCAAAGGATCTCTAGTGGGAAAAGCACCCTTTTACCAGTCAAGAAAGGAGTAAACGTCCCTCCTTTAAACAGGCTCTTTCTCCAGTGCCAAGGGCATCAGCCTCAAGGCAGTCACGACGGCCTCCTCCGTCAGGCTCTAAGGTTAAAACTCAGTCAACCCCAGGGACAAAAGAAGTCCTGGGGGAGAAGGTCTTCAAGACAAAACGCTAAGACCTCCTCGAGTGGGGGGAAGACTACTAAAGTTCTCATGGCTCTGGCAGGAGGAATTTCGGGACAAATAGATGGTCTCCACAATAACTCTAGGTTACAAACTAGAATTCTGAGAATTCCCTTTTCCTCGTTTCCTCAGATCAAATGTACCCAGAGACCCAGAGAAAAAAGTCTCTCCTTCTAGCATTGGAGCGACTATTGTCACAAAAAGTTATCATGGTAGTTCCCATGCAAGAGCAGGGAATAGAGTTTTATTCAAACCTTTTCACGGTACCAAAGCCAAATGGAGATGTCAGACCCATTCTAGATCTCAAAGATCTAAACCATTTTCTAGAGATACGGACCTTTTGCATGGAATCGATCCAATCGGTAGTCTTCATCCTACAAGGAGGAGAACTTCTGGCGTCAATAGGCATCAAGGATGCGTACCTGCATGCACCTATTTTCCCTGCTCATCAAAAATTCCTGCGTTTCGAAATAGAAAAACGCCACTTTCAGTTGGTAGCTCTGCCTTTCGGGCTAGCTACTGCACCTCGGTTGTTTACAAAGATCTTGGCCCCTCCTCTGGCCAGATTAAGGGCCCAAGATATAACAATAATAGCATACCTAGATGACTTGCTCTTGATAGTCTGGTCGGTAGCCCGTCTGGACCAAAATTTGGTCACCACAATAAACTACCTGGAATTCTTAGGTCGGGTCCTCAACTTAGAGAAGTATTCTTTAAAACCAGCAGAAGTCTAGAGTATTTGGGTCTGGTCATAGATACAGCCCAGCAGAAGGTATTCCTACCCCAAGAAAAGATCAGTGCTATAAGAGAACTGATTCAGGTAGTCAGGGCAAAGAAGGGTCCTTCTATTCGTCTTTGTATGAGGAAGTTGGGGAAGATGGTGGCTTCATTCGAAGCAGTTCCCTACGCTCAGTCTCATTGAAGGCTACTGCAAAACAGTATCTTATCGGCCTGGAACAAGAAGGTTCAGGCGTTAGATTTTCTGCATCTGTCCACTACAACGCGTCGGAGCCTCAGCTGGTGGTTGATACCCGAAAATCTGCAGAAAGGAAAATTCTTTTTAACAGTTACCTGGACAGTGGTAACAACAGATGCCAGTCTTTCGGGTTGGGGGGCAGTCCTGGAACAGTCGACTGTCCAAAGGAGATGGTCCAAGACCGAGAGGGCCTTACCCATCAACATTCTGGAGATCCGTGTGGCGTATCTAGCCCTAAAAGCCTGGACACTCAGGTTTTAGGGTTGCCCTGTCAGGATCCAGTCCGACAATGCAAACAACAGTGGCTTATATCAATCACCAAGGGGCACCAAGAGTCTTGCAGCTCAGGAAGAAGTAAACCAGATCTTAATCTGGGCAGAAAGACATTTAATGCATATCGGCAGTCTTCATTCCGGGGGTAGAGAACTGGCAGGCGGACTACTTGAGCCGCCAGCAGTTAGTCCCAGGGGAATGGTCTCTTCACCCCGACGTCTTCTTGGCCATATGCCAGAGATGGGGGGTTCCGGATGTAGATCTCTTTGCATCCAGGTTCAACAACAAGGTCGACAACTTTGTGTCAAGAATGAGGGATCCTCTTGCATGCGGGAAAGATGCGTTGGTTACGCCATGGCATCAGTTCTCTCTGATTTATACATTCCCTCCTATTCTGCTACTGCCAAGACTTCTTTACAGGATCAGGCAGGAAAAGAAGTCGGTGCTTCTGGTGGCTCCAGCGTGGCCCAAAAGAGCTTGGTATGCAGAAATAGTAAAGATGGTGGTAGGATCTCCTTGGACCCTACTGTCCCGCCCAGACCTGCTATCCCAGGGACCGGTATTCAATCCTACCTTACAAACATTAAATTTAACGGGTTGGCTATTGAAACCCACATTCTGAGGAATCGTGGGCTGTCGGGCCCTGTGATATCTACCTTGATTAGTGCAAGAAAGCCAGCTTCTAGAATGATTTATCATAGAGTCTGGAAAGCATATGTCTCCTGGTGTGAATCCAGGGTTTGGCACCCCAGAAAATATGTCATGTGCAGAGTAAAATATTTTGTTTCGGAATTTCGTTATTTAGTTACTCCCGAAATTCGTTTTTATTTATTTCGTTTTTCGTTCAAAAATTGCATTCGTCCGAAAATCCACATGAATTACGGTCGAATCTGTCTTTGAAGTCTTATGGTGTCTGTCGAATGTATAAAGAAGATTCGACGGAGCTAGTATATAGCATACTTCGTGTGAACTTTAGAACCCTATTAAAGTCTATGGGACTCCAAAGTTCAAAATCTAAAGTGCTAATTTTAAAGGCTAATTTGCAAGTTACTGTCCTAAAAAGTGTTTGGGGACCCGGGTCCTGCCCCAGGGGACATGTATCAATGCAAAAAAAAGTTTTAAAACCGCCCGTTTTTGTCGGGAGCAGTGATTTTAATAATGATTAAAGTGTAACAATAAAAGTGTAATATTCCTTTAAATTTCGTACGGGGGGGGGGGTGTCTATAGTATGCCTGTGAAGGGGCGCATGTTTCTGGTGCTTAGAACTGTCCCTGCACAAAGTGTCATTTATGCAGGAAAAAAGTCCTCTAAAATCACTTGCAGCTATTATGAATTGTCGGCTCCGTAATACAGAGAACACTCATTGAAAGACATTGATAAAAAAAAGAAAAAAAAAACGTGGGGGTCCCCCGAATTCAATTACCAGGCCCTTCAGGTCTGGTATGGATATTAAGGGGAACCCCGCGTCAAATTAAAAAAAAAAATTGACGTGGGGGTCCCCCTAAAAATCCATACCAGACCCTTTACCCGAGCACGCAAACTGGCAGGCCGCAGGAAAAGAGGGGGGGACGAGAGAGCGGCCCCCCTCCCTCCTGAACCGTACCAGGCCACATGCCCTCAACATTGGGAGGATGCTTTCGGGGTCTGTGACCCCTCAAAGCACCTTGTCTCCGTGTTGATGTGGAGAAGGGCCTCATCCCCACAACCCTGTCCGGTGGTTGTGGGGGTCTGCGGGCGGGGGGCTTATCAGAATCTGCAAGCCCCCTTTAACAAGGGGACCCCCAGATCCCGGTCCCCCCTGTTTGAAATGGTAAGGGGGTACAAAAGTACCCCTACCATTTCACAAAGAAAGTGTAAAAAATAGTTAAATAAGACAAATACACTTTTGAAAAATTCCTTTATTAAAAATAAAAAAAAATAAAAAAAAGATTCCAGCAGTGGTAATCTCTCCGGGGTCCAGCGATGGCTGATCTGAATCAGCGCAGAGAATCCATCCATCTTCTGTCTCCACGGAGGAGACACTGCAGGGATTCCGGCGGCCTGACGCTTGTTATATGCGGAGGGCGGGGCCACCCGTCACCTGACCCCGCCCCCCCCCTGATGCAATGGGAAACCCGGGCTTCCCTGTCATGTATGGGTGACTCCGCACCCCTCTGATGTAACATAGGCAGGTTTCCGTTACATCAGAGGGGGGCGGGGTCACCCATACGTCACGGGGAAGCCCGGGTTTCCACTTGCGTTAGAGGGGGCGGGGTCTGGTGACGGGTGGCCCCGCCCTCCGCATATAACAAACGTCAGGCCGCTGGAATCTCCGCAGTGTCTCCTCCGTGGAGACAAAAGATGGATGGATTCGCTGCGCTGATTCAGATCAGCCATCGCTGGACCCCGGAGAGATGATCGTCCATCGCTGGATAGCAAGAGTGGATTAGCACCGCTGGAATCTTTTTTTATTTTTTTTTATTTTTAATAAAGGAATTTTTCAAAAGTGTGTTTGTCTTATTTAACTATTTTTTACACTTTCTTTGTGAAATGGTAGGGGTACTTTTGTACCCCCTTACCATTTCAAACAGGGGGGGGCGGGATCTGAGGGTCCCATTGTTAAAGGGGGCTTCCAGATTCTGATAAGCCCCCCGCCCGCAGACCCCCACAACCACCGGCCAGGGTTGTGGGGATGAGGCCCTTCTCCGCATCAACATGGGGACAAGGTGCTTTGAGGGGTCACAGACCCCAAAAGCATCCTCCCAATGTTGAGGGCATGTGGCCTGGTACGGTTCAGCAGGGAGGGGGGGTGCTCTCTCGTCCCTCCTTCTTTTCCTGTGGCCTGCCAGGTTGCGTGTTCGGATAAAGGGTCTTTTATGGATATTTAGGGGGAACCCCACGTAAATTTTTTTTTAAAATTTGATGCAGGGTTCCCCTTAATATAAATACCAGACCTGAAGGGCCTGGTAATTGAATTTGGGGGACCCCCATGCTTTTTTATTTATTTATTTTTTTTTTTTTTTATCAATGAGTGTTCTCTGTATTACGGAGCCGACCATTCATAATAGCTGCGAGTGATTTTAAAAGACTTTTTTTCCTGCATAAATGACACTTTGTGCAGGGTCAGTTCTAAGCACCAGAATCTTTTCTCTCCGTCAAATCTTTTTTCTCTGTCGAATATTTTCTCTATATAATCTTGGCCTAATAGAGGTAAGGTTAGGCACATTCGACCACAGGTTCTATAGACACAGATTGTTATTGTCAGAGTCACGTCGAATCTCCTATTCTATATCGAACTGTGTAACAACAAAAACGAAAATAAAGCATTTATTTATGTCGGATTTTTCATTTTTTGGATTCTGTGCTTTTGTTATCGTTTGTCAAAACGAAAACAAAAATAGCTGAAATTCGGACAAAAATGCATTCGGACGAAAACGAATGCACATGTCTAGTCATAAGCAGAATCCTCAAATTTCTGCAAAATGGGGTAGAGATGAAACTGGCCTTGAGTACCATCAAGGGCCAAGTCTGGTCCTTATCGGTTCTGTTTCAACGTCTACTTGCTTCGCATTCTTTGGTCCGAAGCTTTATACAAGGGTTAACGCGCCTTAATCCTCCAGTTAGGGCGTCTCTGAACCCCTGGGATTTGAATTTGGTTATGTCAGCTTTACAGAAGCAGCCTTTTGAACCGATACATCAAATTCCCTTAGTTCTGTTGACAAGGAAATTAATTTTTCTGGTGGCCATTTCCTCTGCCAGAAGAGTATCAGAATTAGCGTCCCTCTCTTGTAAAGAACCGTATCTGATAATGCACAAGGATAGAGTGGTGTTACGCCCTCATCCTAGTTTTCAACCAAAGGTAGTCTCATGTTTTTATCTAAACCAAGATATTGTTCTGCCTTCTATTTTTCCAAATCCCTGTTCTATGGAAGAGAAGTCACTACATTCTTTGGATGTAGTGAGAGCAGTCGAAGCCTATCTGGAAGCGACTGCTCGGGTTCGCAAACCGGATGTTTTGTTCGTATTGCCAGAGGGTCCTAAGAGAGGACGGGCAGCATCTACCATTGCTAAATGGATTCAACAAGTAATTGGTCAAGCTTATGGTTTGAAGCAAAAGATTCCGCCTTTTCAGATCAAGGCGCACTCCACTAGGGCCATTAGTGCTTCGTGGGTGGTGCATCACCAGGCCTCCATGGCTCAAATCTGCAAGGCTGCAACCTGGTCATCAGTCCATACATTCACCAAATTTTATCAGGTGGATGTGAGAAGGCATCAGGACATTGCCTTTGGACATAGTGTGCTACAGGCAGCGGTACAGGGTCCTCAGGTCTGATTACACCCTATGTTGTGTGGTTCCCCTCCCCTCAGATAGCATTGCTCTGGGACATCCCATCAGTAATTACTGAGTCTCTGTGTACCGTGATGTACGAGAAAGAAAATAGTATTTTTATAACAGTTTACCTGTAAAATCCTTTTCTTTTGAGGTACATCACGGGACACAGTAGTCCCTCCCCTCTTCTAATACACTTGTATTGCTTTGCTACAAAACTGAGGTACCTCCAGTAGGGGGAGGGGTTATATGGGGTATTGAACTTCCTGTTTAGGGTGTGCCAGTGTCCAATCACCTAGTGATACCCTATAACCCATCAGTAATTACTGAGTCTCTGTGTCCCATGATGTACCGCAAAAGAAAATGATTTTACAGGTAAGCTGTTATAAAACTCCTATTATCCCAAATGCAAATACAGCAAGAGGACCTTGAGAACAGAGAAAGACGCCAAAACCTTAGAATCTGTGGTGTCCCTGAAAAGATAGCTGATAACAACATAAGGCCATACCTCCTCGGCCTTTTCAATACACTGGCACTTGAAATAGTGGACATAGATTGGCATCTTGATGGAGCCCATAGGTCCTTGGCCCCTAAACCCCCTGTGAGATCCAGTCCCCATGACATAGTGGTGTGTTTCCACTTTTTTAAAAGTAAAGAGACCCTGACCAGGGCCACAGGCAACAAGTCCAGCACTGAATACAAAGGAGACAAAATCCAACTGTTCAGTGACCTGTCTCCTATCACACTGGCCAAACGATGCTCTCTAAGGCCCATCACCTCTCACCTCCAACAGCACAAAGTCCCTTACGATTGGGGCTTTCCTTTCCGCCTAAATGCCCCTATGGAAGGGGTCCAACACACCCTACATGACCTCCAGGAAGGAGATGCTTTTCTCAAACGCCTAGACCTACCCCCACTCCCTGCAGAGTTTGACCAGGCCTCGCCCACCACCTCGTGACACATATTGGCCCCAACCAGGATTTGGACACCAGTGAGAGGAAGAGGATCGAGGGCCTAATCCACTCCTCAATGCTTTCAAAGCTCCAGACCACCCACTTGATATACTGAAGATACCCCATCAGATCTTCTCCTTTTTTTCCCTCTGGGGAACACAACTCCTAAGTCGACCCCCTATAGGGGACAGTTATGCCTCATCACTTGGCATTTTGCATTGTTCCTATGCATCATTTTCTTTTTGTACTGTTTACTTTATTTGTTCTCTGAATTGTTTCCTGCTGGATGACCCCCCCCCCCAACTGCTCATAATATGAAAGCTTTGAGGAGAACCTGAACTGGTAACAACATCACTGGATCAACGTGACGGGATGTCGCGCGCCCTTCCCCATGTTGGAGATTGCCTTGCTCCCCTACATGTCCTCAGGCTGCGGCCGAGGACTTCTGAGACTCATTTGCCTCTCAGGATTTTTCCTGTTGTTTGTTCTTTTTTTTTTTGGCCAAGCTGGCCTTTTTGTTGTCATGCTACATACTCTTCAGTGGCCCCTTTTTTGGACCACACCAGGACATTTTTTTCCAGATGGTTATTTTTCTCACTACTTTTTTATTTTTATTATTGCTCTCATTTATACCCCTATGTTTATGTTTATTCTATTATCATTATTATCAATCTTAGCCTTAACCTCTTCCCGCCCGCCCTATAGCCGAATGACGGCTATAGAGCAGGCGCTTTCGTCCGGGAGACCGTCCCTGGACGTCCTGTTGTTTACTTTCACAATGTGCGCCGCCGCGGGCGCGCATCGGGGAAGTTCTGTGTTTGCCGTGTCCCCCGGAGACAGGCAAACACAGATCGCTGTAAACGGCCAATCACATTGCCAGTTTACAGCGCGATCGGCGTGTCCAATGTGAGATGATCTCATATGTAAACATAAGAGATCATCTCTCAGCGCCACTCTCCATCCTCACACAGACAGCATGTGAGAGGGGAGAGATGAACGGCTGCAGTGGCCGTAAGTGTAAAAAAAAAAAAAGGTTAAAAAAGTGCCATCCGCCCTAGTGCCATCCTCCCCCAGTGCCATCCTCCCCCAGTGCCATCCTCCCCCAGTGCCATCCTGCCCCAGTGCCATCCACCTCAGTGCCTCCTGCCCCAGTGCCATCCACCCCAGTGCCATCCGCCCCAGTGCCATCCACCCCAGTGCCATCCACCCCAGTGCTACCTGCCCCCAGTGCCACCTGTTAGTGCTATCTGTCCCCAGTGCCACCTGTTGTCAGTGCATTTGTCCCCAGTGCCATCTGTCATCAGTGCCACGTATAAGTGCCATCTGTCATCAGTGCCACATATTAGTGCCATCTGTCATCAGTGCCACGTATCAGTGCCATTTGTCATCAGTGGCACGCATTAGTGCCACGTATTAGTGCCATCTGTCATCAGTGCCACGTATTAGTGCCATCTTTCATCAGTGCCACGTATTAGTGCCACGTGTCATCAGTGCCACGTATAAGTGGCATCTGTCATCAGTGCCACATGTCATCAGTGCCACATTTAAGTGTCATCATTGCCACGCATCAATGCCATCTGTCATCAGTGCCACGTGTCATTGTCCTGGTGCTCCAGGGCCTTCAAAAGTGTAATAGGTAGTCAACAAGTTAGATGTGTAATTTATGCTCCTAGAACACGTGATGGCGCTCCCTGCATGTTGGGCCTCTCTATGCGGCCAGGCTGTGAAAAAGGCCCACACATGTGGTATCATAATACTCAGGAGGGGGGCGTGGCCTGGCACCAAGATGGACGCGTGAGGGAACCGCTCCTACCGCTGACTCTCTTTCATCAGCTTTATCGGTGAGATCCAGCAGCGAATACCGGCCAAAGAGATGGGGATGGCGTCCCGCAACACCTCGATATCTAGATCCCGGTCACCTCGAGGACATTCGGGTGGAAACACGCAAAATATCCCCGAAATGTTCGGTTCACAGAGAGGCAACATGGCGCCTTCACTCCAAGTTCACCCCCAGCCGACTACACCACCACGATCGGATGCCATCCTGGTTTCACGGGAGACTTCCCAGATGCTCCACTTAAACCGAGAGTTGTCCCCACCACAACCGGTCAGCATACAAGATCTGAGGTGCATAGCGGCAGATATAAAAGACACGTTGTCGGCCGCCATTGCAGACCTTCGAGTCGACATACATGCGCTCACAGACAGAGTCCTGGAGGTGGAGAAAATCTCCGCACAACATGATAATGTACTTCGTAAAGCCACTAGAAAGATTGATCATCATACACTCCAGCTGCTGGAGACACAATGCCACATCGAGGACCTTGATAATCGCGGCCGCTGCCATAACATCAGAATCAGAGGGTTGCCAGAAAGCATCGAACCGGACATTTTGGAGCAAGAGGTAACGGCAACTCACTTCTGAACAGGCCTAGAGAAACTCGTATCGAAATGGAGAGAATACACTGGGCCTTACGCCCCAAAGGAAAGGAGACTGACCCTCCCAGAGATATCATCTGCTGTATCGTGGACTACAGGCTTAAAGAGGAGATCCTTCGACAAGCCAGGAGCCAACAACAGCTACAACATGGAGGAGTATCTATCCAAATATTTCAAGATTTGTCGGCCATCACGTTACAAAACCGCAGAGACCTGAAACCCTTGTTGGAAGTTTTACGTACCCATGACATACAATACCGCTGGAAGTTTCCCTTTGGTCTCTCTGCCACGCATAGGGGGAAATCAGCAATGCTAAGATTGCCCGAATACTTACGACACTTTTGTTGAACGCTCGACATTCCGCTAGTGGACGTACCTAATTGGTACGCGGACTTCCGCACCTATTCGATGAGGCGCTCACCTCCGCCGTCTGAAGAACAAATGGAAGTGCAGGAACAGAGACCCCGTAGGCGGCGATCAGCTTCTGGAAACAGAGCACGCTCCTCTCGTCATGGGCGTGGATCCGGCTACAGTCCAGAAGAATCCCCGCGTTCTTGAAGAGCTCGTAGAGATTACTGATCGGGAGGTTGTTGACATTTACTCCAGCAGTCAGATTGAGTATCACCTTACTCTGTACTTTTAACTGAAGCTTTCAGGTACTATACGTTTGACATAAGGTTGCTTCGCTCATTTGAAGCGGGTATGTTCTTCTTCATTCGGTTTGTTTGATTGCCTACAGTTCACGGGACAAAAGAAGGAAACAAAACTCACTCGACCGTTGGAAATGAATACGTGACAAAGTCTGCCGCTTGTTGCTCAACACATCCATCTGACAGTGGGTTTATCGTCCCTAAGAGGTCCTACTCCTACTTCCGCGACAGACCTCCTGAACATTTTGCCTTGAACACTCGGTCGATAATCTGAACACTGAAATGGTACACGGATGCCCAGCATATACAGACCTAAACTGTAAAGGTGGGACTTAGAATTACCAGTGGTCTACACACGGACTGTAGAGACTTATCTGCTATCCCACTCCCGAACGGTTCGGGACAAGTGAATCGCCTGAACTACGGTTTGAGAATCCCTTCTGAAGTCAATCATATCTCACCCGGTTTGTCGATACGTTTATTATTGTCGGTATCCTTTCTCTATTGACTCTTTTTCGTAGTCTATTTCTAGACCTTATAGGTATACATCTCATATATGCTTAACTGTTTTCTGGGAGGCCGCTCCACGTTGCTCATAACAGGAGTCTATAGGACGGTGACCAGCAGATAGCTCATAATGATCCTCGATTAAATCTGCAGTTAGGAAAACAGTTGGTAACTCGCTAATATGGGGATTCTGTTTGGCCGACGAATCGCCTCGAGTGAGGTATTTCGAACAGATTTTTGCGATGATTTGGTTCTCGGCCTGCGATCTTAACTGGTTACCTCTAGAACCAACCCTGACTTACCCGTCTGGATGGGGTCATTGGCCAAATAAGAATTTCCAGACCATGGTCCAGCTATCAATTAAGTGATTGTTTTAGTTGAATGTTGTTTTACAATAGTTTAGAACCTTTATTTTTATACTGGATTAGGTTACTTATAATTAGTGACTCAAATGGGTCATAGCTCCAATTGGAGATTTAGATTTGAGACTACTGTTTTTAGGTTGGGTCGATGGGTCTAGGTGTCGGAGATAGAGATTCATCTTACAGTGTTGTCAGGGAAGGGAATACGCTTCAGATTCGGATTCGGCCGGTAAATGAAGGTCCTGGCTTTACATTGCTAATATGCAACAAAGCGGTTCCCCTCGCACATGACATTGGACTTTTCTCATCTCCTATACCTATCCTCCTCGACGTCGGTTTATGTAATTATGAATGTGCCTGGAGCTACTTCGCCAATATCTTTCGATGGGTCCATAATCTTGGACTAGATTTATGTGTGCTCCTGCACGATTCGCACCCTTTTAGGGAAAACCCGGTGTTACACTATTGTTACACAATCTCCCCATAGATTATAGTGTTCAAGAGTTCAGCGGTAGTTTCATTGACTTTGAGATTAGAAAATAGGTGTAAGACCTTGGTCGACCCCCCAACGGTGCAGTGAGTGGATTCGTATTGCTATTTACGGGTACGGATCCAGATCACGTCACTGTAATTTTCTGACCTACACTGATTTAGTGTAGGTCAGCATAATATTCTTCACTTTTACATCCTTTAGCACAGTACTATTATTTCCAACTTGAATTTTCACCTCACAGCGTGTACATACACACTTGTTTTATAGATCAAATTTTGCTCTCAGTGTCCTAGTTTATGAACGGTAACATGACCTACCAGGCTCAAACCCCACTTACCCCTCCGGCGACAGCGACACCGGATCGAGATCTACAGATTAATTTTACATCGCTCAATGTTCGAGAACTCAACATCCCCCAAGAACGATCGCAATTACTGTACACCCTTAAAAAACATAAACAGCATATTGTATTTCTGCAAGAGACTCACTTTAGAACAAACAACATCCCCAAACTATATGATCGACACTATCCCACAATTTATCATGCTACGACAGACAATTCCAAATCTAAAGGAGTTGCGATACTGATTTCCAAACACTGCCCACTGACAGTAACGGATATCAAACAAGATACACAGGGAAGATATCTTTTCGTTAAAGGTATCATTCACAACAGACAGATTACATTAGCAAATTTATACGCCCCGAACCAGAGACATGTCGCGTTTTTTCGAGAGACACTTCATATCCTTACTGAATTTCAAGCTGGAATGCTCATAGTAGGGGGGGATTTCAATGTGACTCTAAATCCAACTCAAGACTCATCCAACGGAACGTCATCCCTTCCATATAGAGCATTACGGGCCATTAAAACACAACTGCAAGAACTAACATTACATGACACGTGGCGTACACTCCACCCAAATGGTAGAGATTTCACCTTTTACTCAACCCCCCATGACAAATACTTCTGTTTGGATTATTTTTTCATTTCCCAAAACGATTTGACGCTTGTTACCCACGCATCCATAGAACCACAAATTATTTCGGACCACAATCCGATAGCTATGACATTAACCCTACCTATTTCACGGACCCCGAGCCCGATTTAGAGACTGGACAATTCTTTACTAACTGACATGGACATAACTCAGAAAATATCCTCTCGCTTGTCGCAATATTTTTGAGAAAATGTAGTAGGGGAAACGAAACAGTCGAGCATATGGGCGGCACATAAATGTGTCTTACGGGGGGAATTAATATCCATAGCTGCATACAGACACAAACTTAGGCAAAAACACATGCAAGAGTTGTACGACAAAGTTTATAAACTAGAACGAATGCTCAAGGCGACGCTGGCACATACTACGCTTTCGGATTTATTGCAGGCAAGGGAAGAACTCCGATAGGAGTTGATTAAAAGACTACAGAGGAAATATGTTCTCACACAGAAGCTATTTTACGAATTCAGTAACAAATCGGGTAAACTACTGGCAAAAGCAATACAATGTAAGAAAGCAGCGACAGCTATACATAAAATCATAGATCCTCAGGGCAAGAGTCATGTAACGTCTGATAGAATTGCCAAGCAATTCGTAAATTACTTTTCAAAACTCTACAATTTGTCCCCAGATGTCCCGACGGCTCAGGCTACCGACAGACAAAAATTAATATTAGACTTCCTTAACAAGTACGGTACTCCCCAGTTAGAGATAGACGACATACAAACTCTAGACGGACAGATTACCATTGAAGAACTGAACTTAGCATTGAAACAATTAAAACTGGGCAAGAGTCCGGGTCTAGACGGCCTGACTGTCGGCTACTACAGGACTTTTCAGGAGATACTCTCCCCACACCTTCTTAACATGTTTAATTCTCTTTCTCCCACAGACCCAATCAATAAAGATTTACTAGAAGCTCACATAACGTTGATTCCCAAACCCGGTAAAGATGGCATCATTGTTTCGAATTATAGGCCCATCTCGCTTCTAAACGTAGATGTGAAATTATTTGCCAAAATTCTAGCCAACCGTCTCCTCAGGATTCTCCCACAAATAATTTCTCTGGACCAAGTCGGTTTTGTCCCTGGAAGAGAGGCTAGGGATAATACTATAAAAGCACTACATATACAACACTGGCTTACTAATAAAACACAACAAAAAGGTTTTTTCTTATCGTTGGACGCAGAGAAGGCGTTTGACAGGGTAGCCTGGGACTATATAGCCGCTTCCTTACAAATGTTGGGTATACCTACACACTTTCGACAGTTGGTAGCGACGTTGTATTCCTTTCCCGCAGCTAAAGTAAGGATTAATGGTTGCCTGTCGGACGCCTTCTCCGTGTCGAACAGAACTCGGCAGGGATGCCCGCTTTCGCCGCTAATTTTCATTCTTACTCTTGAACCCCTCCTACGAAAACTTAGGGAGAACGCTGATATTAAAGGCATCGATATCGGACATAAACAATATAAAATAGCGGCATATGCCGATGATATTCTTCTGTTCCTTTCAGACCCGTTAATCACATTACTGAACATATTAACCACTTCCCGACCAGCGCACGACGATGTACGTCGACAGAATGGCACGGGCAGGCAAATGGGCGTACATGTACGTCCCTTTAAATTTGCCGCCCTGCCATCGGGAGCGCGCCGCCGGCGGCGCGCTCCCGCACTGGTCGGGACCCCCGTGAGTCCGGTCGCGGGACCCGCGGACTCGATCGCCGCGGGCATCCCCGCGATCGTCTCACGGAGCGGCCGAATGGAGAAGTGCTGTTGTAAACAACATTTCTCTATTCTGCCTAGCAACTAGTGACGCTGATCTCTGCTCCATGTGATTGGAGCAGAGATCAGTGTTCACTAAATGAAAGCCCAACCCCCCCACAGTTAGTAACACGCCCCTAGGAACACTTAACCCCTACACTGCCACCCACTGGTTAACCCCTTCACTGCCAGTGTCATTTACACAGGAATCACTGCATTTATATAGCAGTGATTACTGTATAAATGACAATGGTCCCAAAAATGTGTCAAAAATGTCCGATGGGTCCCCCACAATGTCGCAGTCACAATAAAAATCGCTGATCGCCGCCATTACTGGTAAAAAAAAAAAATAATAAAAAATTATTAATAAAAATGCTATAAAACTATACCTATTTTGTAAATGCTATAACTTTTGCGCAAACCAATCAAGAATACGTATCGGCCTAAACTGAGGGAAAAAAATGTTTTTTTATATATTTTTGGGGGATATTTATTATAACAAAAAGTAAAAAATAATGCGTTTTTTTCAAAATTGTCGCTCTATTTTTGTTTATAGCGCAAAAAATAAAAACCGCAGAGGTGATCAAATACCACCAAAAGAAAGCTCTATTTGTGGGAAAAAAAGGACGTCAATTTTGTTTGGGAGCCACGTCGCACGACCGCGCAATTGTCAGTTAAAGCGACGCAGTGCCGAATCGCAAAAAGTGGTCTGGTCTTTCACCAGCAAATTGGTCCGGTCTGAAAGTGGTTAAAAGACTTCATGCTTTTCAAAAAATTATCCAATTTGCAAATTAACTTTTCAAAATCGAAAGCTCTAAACATTTCTCTCCCCTTGTCCACAGTAGATCTATGTAAGCTAAACCTCCCCTTTAGTTGGGAACCCAAAGCCCTCACATACCTAGGAATCCAACTACCTTCCTCGTTAGACGACCTCTATGACTTAAACTACAAACCATTCCTTCAGTCCTTACAAAGTGACCTCACCAAATGGACGCATGGCAAGTTCTCTTGGTTTGGCCGCATAGCTATCATAAAAATGAACATTCTACCTCGCATTTTATACATAATGCAAACTGTGCCGATTAGACTTCCTGCATTATTTTTTACAACATACAAAAAGTTATGCAGAAACTTTATTTGGGCCTCAAAATCTCCCAGAATAAGTTGGGATACACTAGCATTGCCTAAAGCTCTAGGGGGTCTTAGCTTACCAGACATTCGTAGATATCACTCAGCTTGCCACCTTACGAGAATCATCAATTGGCATGTACACAAAGATACAAAAGATTGGATAAACCTAGAGGAATCATTCGACTCCATTCCCATAATGCACTTACCATGGATCTCAGAGAGAAACACGCCTAAAGCTTTTATCATGCACCCGCTCACAGGTGCATCAGTGCGAGTGTTTAGGGACGTAGCCGTGCAATTGCACTGGACTACTTCTCAGGGTCCGATGACTCCTCTAACTAACAATCCAGATTTCCCCCCAGGAATTTCCGTACGAGAGGCAGCGGGAGATTCTAAAAGGCAGACTCTGAGAGCCTCACTACTAGTTTTAAATGGTACTATCCTCCCTTTCCGAGAGATAGGTCTGCCCCTCCCCGGTTATGACATTCCATTCTTAAAATTTCTTCAACTCAGACACTTCCTCCAAAGTGCCGTTCACATATCACACTGGAGTAGAAATTTGAACCCGTTCGAAACTCTGTGCATGAGTACACCTCCTCTCAGGCACCTCTCAGGCACCTCGTTTCAGAGGTATACTCACTACTGTTCAGAGAACACAACTCCAAAGACTTGCTAGCGGTACGCAACTGGAGAGAGACCTCAACTTAGATCTCACGAATGGGGAGTGGGAACTGATCTTTCGTAACATTCATAAAAGCTCGGTTAACGTATCAACTCAGGAGAACTCATATAAAGTTTTCTCGAGATGGTACCGAACGCCGGACATACTACATAAGTTCTTTCCCTCTGTTTCTCCATTGTGTTGGCGATGCGGCCAAGAAACAGGAACTATTCTACACATCTGGTGGGAGTGTACGCTAATTACATCCTTTTGGGAAAACATTCACAAATTCATCGCAGAAATTACATTGAGAACGCTAGACTTCACACCGATGCAATTTTTGCTAAACTATGCGTCCACTTCACACATAAGCCTCAAGCACTCAATCATACCGCATCTGTTAAATGCAGCTAAACAATGTATCCCTCTTTTCTGGAGGACTACAACACCTCCAACGGTGGCAGACTGGAATACAAGGGTTGAAAAAATTTCTGAGATGGAACAATTAATCCATCAAGCCCATGACACCCCTGCTAAATACACTGCATTATGGATGTGTTGGATTAACTATAGCACCTCCCCGCGATTCGACGACCATAGTCGAATACCTTAAGCCCCTTTAAACATTGTCCTCCTGTTGGAGTAGTATTTTACAGCACATAGAATTAAATAAAACAGGAAATACATTTGTGGTTAACTGTATAAGTTGACATTTCTGTGGGTCCAAAGGAATCTAGCCAAGAGTCCAGGGGAACGTACATGTAAGGTGAATGCTAGGAATTGAAAAAGAGCGTGACATCACCGCTTAGGAGTAATTAGGAAAGTTTCCTAGACTTTGGACTACAGCATACTACTAGAACAGATGTGTCCCTACTCCCCCTGCACAGCAAGCTCCCGTAAGGGGTGCAGAGGTGGAGTAGGGAATATCTAATAGCATACATTTCCATAGTTATTCTCGCATAATACAGATAGATTACTTATTACCAGCAGAACTAGATCTTGGTCTTACACGTATCATAATGAGCCTATCTCATCATCGGTAGGAAGGTTTAGATATGATGTTAATATGGTTTTAATATGGTTTAATAGGACGATGTAATAGGACTTGCATTGAATTCTTCTCTTTACTGTACGCTACTAAACTGTGTAAAAGGATATGATGACTATATACAGAATGCGTTTGTAATATGTTCATTGAAGGGAAAATTGTATTCCCATAATGTGTTTATTGTAATGGTTTTCGCTTTTGAAATTACTTAATAAAAATTATATTGGAAAAAATTATAATAATACTCAGGAGGAGTAGCAAAATTTTTTTGGGGGTGTCATTTGTGGTATACACATGCCGTGTGAGAGAAATAACCTATTACAATGACAATTTTGTGGAAAAAAATTAAAAAAATTAAAAATCTTAATTTTGCAAAGAATTGTGGGGAAAAAAATGACAACATCAAAAAGCTCACCATGCCTCTTACTAAATACCTTGGAATGTCTACTTTACAAAAAGGGGTCATTTGGGGGGTATTTGTACTTTCCTGACTTGTTCGGGTCACAAGAAGCGAGATAGGCCACCAGTACATCAGATGTGATCAATTTTGTGCGATTCGCACCACAGCTTGTAGACTCTCTAACTTTCACAAAGTCCAAATATTATCCACTAATTTGGGTTATTTTTACCAAAGATATGTAGCAGTATAAATTGTGGCCAAAATTTATGAATAGAAATTAATAATTTGCATAATTCTGTCACCGAAAAACAAAGAAATATGCGTTTTTTTCAAAATATTCGGTCTTTTTTCATTTATAGCGCAAAAAATAAAAACCCCAGAGGTGATCAAATACCACCAAAAGAAAGCTCTATTTGTGTGAAATAAAGGACAAAAAATTCATTTGGGTACAGTGTTGCATGACTGAGTAATTGTCATTCAAAGTGTGAGAGCACCGAAAGCTGAAAATTGGTCTGGGCAGGAAGGGTGTTTAAGTGCCCAGTAAGTAAGTGGTTAATGTTGATTATCTCTTTCACGGCAAGTTCCTTAGCAGATTATGGTTTGTCATCTGGCTGCATATATTGATTTGAATGTTTTTTGGCCTAAATGTGTTGATCTATCATGGCTTTGAAACTATTGTCATATAATGTAAAGGGCCTGAATTCTATAAAGAAAAGATGGATGGCATTGTAGGAGTTCAGGGCCTCCGGCGTGGATGTAATCCTGGTTCAGGAGATGCATTTCCGGGCTGGAGGATCCCTGAAATTCGCCTTTAAACATTTCCCGATGTCCTACCTGGCGTCTAACCCATCTGGAAAGGCTGGTGTAGCATTATTAAGATGCTCCTGCCCTCTCCAGACCAAGTCTACCCATTTGGACCCTCACGGTGGTTATATAATTTTACAAGGCACTTACTTGTCTATAACGCTCATGAACATATATGCCCCCAACTCGGGTTAAGTTAAATTTCTTACTGATGCTTTTGAACGCTTACAAAGGTTTTCTTAACCCTTTATGGTAATAGGAGGTGACTTTAATGATGTCCTCTCTCCCACTCGAGATAGAAAATCTTGGTTCCATCCCCTGCTTCGCATTCCTTGGCCACTTTCTTCTGAAAACTGATCCGAACACATCGTATGTTCAATGCCTGGTGGATCAAGCACACCACAGGTAGACAACATTCGTTCTATTCCCCCCCTCACAAGATGTTCTCTAGATTAGGCTACTTCCTCATTACAGCTCCTTTGCTGTCACACACAGTGTCGTCCAACCTGGGTCACATTACCCGGTCGGACTAGGCTCCCCTGACCTTGGATCTTAGCCTCTCTGCTGCATTCACTAGGAAATGTCATTGGAGACTCAATTAATTTCTTATAAAGCATCCAGAAACAAACAATAAACTTTCTGCTGCCTTAACTGAATATTTTCATTTAAACCTAAGTTCCGTGGCCAGCCGTCCACTCTCTGGGAGGCCAATAAGGCATTCTTTCAAGGACAGTGTATTGCTGTTGGCTCAAAAAGGAAGAGGGACTCTTGAAATCCTCTTTATTGTCTGAACTTTTAGCTGCTGAAAGATCCCTGCTCCGTTCTCCCACAGTGGGCCGGTTGTCCACTATAGATAAATCGCTCCTATAAATCGCTCCTATGGGCTAAACAAAAATTCTATGAATTTTCAAACAAGCCACACAGGATGCTGGTCTCTAGACTCAACCCAAGGCCCTTTCACTCCTTTCTGGACCACATCAAACACCCCAACGGGATTCCCACTTATTGCCAAAAGACCATGAATCAGCTGTTTGGCGAGTTCTATGACAAACTTTATAACTAACTGTCTAACCCCCAACCACCACCCCCCATTTGACATGGCAGCTTTTGAGGAGTTTATGTCAGACCTGAGGTTACCCAAACTAATGGAATCAGACATGCAAATATTAAATGCCCCCATTACAGAAGAGGAACTGAATAGCACTGTCAAGACCCTTCCAACCCATAAAGCCCCTGGCCCAGATGGCCTCCCATATTCCTACTATAAGACCTTTCTTCCAATCCTGTCAATGCATCTGGTATCCCTATATAACTCTCTCCTCTGGGGTAAATTTCCCCACCAACAGTTTCTCCACTCCTACATTACAGTGATACCAAAACTGGATAAGGACCCTGCGCTCCAAGACTACTATAGGCCAATAGTACTTTTAAACTCAGATTACAAGCTATTTACAAACATTTTGGCCAACCGTCTCTCCCAATTTCTAACTAAACGAATTGACAGAGATCAGGTGGGTTTTGTCCCCACCAGACATGAAGGAGACAACACCCGGCGAACCATAGATCTTATTGACATGCTGAATAGAGTCCGTCACCCTGCCCTGATACTTAGCCTTGATGCCCAAAAGGCATTTGATAGATTAAGTTGGTCCTATATGTTTGCAACCCTCACTAAATTTGGGCTTCCTGGCCCCTTTCTCCTAGCCCTAAAATGCCTCAACTCCAATCCCACATCGCAGTCCCAGCTAGCTTCCATCATTTCCAGATCATTCCCCATGTCAAATGGAACTAGGCAAGGCTGTACCCTATCCCCATTTCTCTTTATCCTATGCCTAAAGCCTTTGGCAGAGACTATCAGATCCCACTCTGACATAAGAGGGGTCCTTATGCATCAAAGGGAGTATAAATTGTCCATATTTGCCGACGATGTACCCTAACTAATTCTCATACTTCCCTCCCATCCCTACATGCCCTATTATCGCAATTTAGCTCCTTATCTGGTTACAAGGTTAACATATCAAAAACAGAAGCTCTACCCCTACACCTGCCTCCTGAAGACCTCCTAATGCTTAAAAATTCATATCCCTATCGTTGGTGCACATCATCACTCAAATACCTAGGGGTACACCTCACACCAACATATTCCTCTCTTTACTCGACCAATTATCTCCCCTTGTTGAAGACAATCAATGTCATGTTGACTCATTGGAACGACCTCCTGATATCCTGGATAGGCAGGATCAATGTGTTGAAGATGACTATTATGCTGAAATTACTTCGAAACACTGCCAGGTCCTATCCCAACGGCTCAGTTAAAAGTACTTAAAATGTGTTTTTTCAGCTTTATTTGGAGTGGCTGAGCCCATAGAGTGGCCAGCTCAGATATCTTTTCCCTTCAGAGGCCAGGGAGGCATGGGTGCCCCAGATGTTCATAAATACTACCTGGCCTCCCACCTCCATGCGGTGGTGTCCTAGTCCAGTCTGAGACCAAACCACTAGACGGAGATAGAGATGGGTTGCCTGTTACCGACTCATCCATGCTCCCTAGTCTGGTCTCCTGAGTTAGCTTAATATCACAGACTTCAGGACCTCTGCCTGGGCCCCATGTTATTCTCATTCAGGATCTGGCACTCTTGCCTCTCCAAATTCTCCTTTTGTCCCCATGCCCTTCCCTCTCCAAAGTACTTTTTAATCCTTTAATCCCTGACAGCCTCTCACATGTCCGAATATTCCTCTGGGCAAAGGAGGGTCTGTTCCAACTCCGCCACTTCATAAATCCAGTCACACGCAAATTCCAATCCTTTCAAGACCTCCAATTAAAAAGTCAAATTCCAAACCATCTACTATATTCATATCTCCAAATAACCCATTATTTTATATTGAAACTCTCACTCTCCCTTACCCTCACCAAACCAATGCCTTTTGAGCTCATCTGTTCCCAGGAACCTTACCAAACACGACTCATTTTTTGTATATACCAAATTTTCCAGGAGAGTGCCCCACTCTCAGCGAAGTCTCACTCCTACATTAAAAAATGGTTGCAACTCACACACCAACAAATTTCTGCCCCACAACCTCTAAAATATCTAGATGTGTGGCACAGAGAGAGACAGCATATAAAGTATTATACTTTTGATACAGGACCCCTGAGGTTTTAAACTGTTATGATCCTTCTCTGTCACCTCTGTGCTGGAGATGTGGGAAAGACAGAGGGACTTAATACCACAACTTTTGGCAATGTTAACTGATTGTCCCTTTTTGGTCCATGGTGTTATCAATGCTTCAGCAGATATTTGATACCTCTTTCCCAATGGACCCGGTACATCTCCTCCTGAGTCTCCCATTTCTCGGCTTGGGAAGGTCCTTGAACAAACTTGCTTCCTTTATCTTACTGGCAGCAAAAAGTGCTATACCTTTCGAACTAGTTATCCACTCAACCCCCAGCCCAAGCTCAGCCATTGCACGGGTTTGAAGGGTTTGACAAGATATGGGCTTTTTGGGATGACTCAGCCTTCAGCTCATTTCCTTAGAATATATAGCCCCTTGTCATCCTGTCAACAACCATCCAATAGCTCCCTCTGCGGTCCTAACTTCCCACTGTAATCCACTCCTAGTTCATCTTCCCTCTCCTTCCCCTGCTGGGTGACCACGCACCCTACACCCAATCCTTACTGGTCATGGTTCTCTCTTTACAAGGGACCCTCTCAGTCAGATAATCAACATTGAATTTACCTCTTATATATCATTGCCCTAATAACTGCTACACTTGTCCACAAGATTTATTTTAATTTTTCTTTTATTTCTTTTTCCATTTTTTTTTCCTTTTTTTTCTTTTTCTTTATTTTCATTTGCCATTGGATGTATACCTTCCTTCTCACAGCATACATAGATTGTTGGATATATAGCTATTGTTTTTTTTCTGAAATTCGTTCAATAAAAATACAATTTATAAAAAAAAAGAGAGAGGCCCGTATAATTCCCAAGGCAATAAACGGAGGGGCAGCATGACAGGGGTTAATGGGGGCTTAAGGTACAGGGAGTTAATGGTAAGAGGGGGTGTTTCAGGGATTAGTTAGGGCTGTTCAGAGTGGGTATGGAGATGGGGGTGGAGCTTTGGGGGGAAGGGAGTTGGGGATGGAAAAGGGGTGGTCTTCAGCTGGAAGGGGAAGAGTGTGGAACAACTTCCCACCCTCCCGCCCTACATTTTGGGGGCATTTTCGTTTTGTTTTGGAGGACTTGAGCGTCCTAGGGAGCAGGTTGTCCCACTTGGCGGGGTGCAAGATCCTTGTAGGTCATATGGGCACATAAGAGGTATGGTGTAGGGACCCGTCTGAGGTACGGCTCCCAGTTGGTGTATGGGTACCTGCTAACTGTCTCAGAGTCGGTGGTTTTGAGACTGGAGACCTTAGAAGTGACTAGCAGGTACGGTTCTGGTTTTATGCCTATTGGGACCTTGGGCTCCATTTTCTTTAATAAACTGTATGTTATGTTTTGAAAGGTTATTGATATGTTATTGGATATTTATATTTGTAATACACTCCAATTATGTGTGGTGTGGTAATTAGATGAAAGGGTGGGGTTATTGGTATAGCAGGTAACAAGCCAAAGTTGTTAATACCATAGTCATGTCAGTTTTGTGGGATGTGGCCAAACTGAAATATCAGAAGTAGCCATTTTTTGTGTCATTTGAAAACCTCTCAATATCCTGCAGTGTTGACGATGAAGAGTACAAAGTCATCTTGGCGATAATCATAGCTGTCTGGGAGATTAACAATAACCCCAATCTTCTGCCCAATGTGACCCTGGGCTATCATATATTCAGTACTTGTAATGATCCATTGAAATCTTTGGCATATGTCATAAGGATATTGTCTGGCGAAAAGGAAGCTCCTAACTATTACTGTAAGGGGCGTGGAGAATTTGCTGGTTTTATTGGTGACAGCACTTTCCATACAAATTATGCCATAGCCCAGTTACTTAGCTTGTATCGGTATACACAGGTAAGTGATCACTTCAATAGATTATGTGTGTGTAACATGTGTGTTCAATAGGGATGGGCTATCTGTTTGAGTCGAACATGAGTTTGACTCGAACATTGGCTGTTTTTGCCCGTTTGTCGAATAGCAAACAATTTGGGGTGTTTGCGGCAAATTCGAAAAGCCGCGGAACACCCTTTAAAAGTCTATGGGAGAAATCTAAAGTGCTAATTTTAAAGGTTAATATGCAAGTTATTGTCATAAAAAAGTGTTTGGGGACCCGGGTCCTGCCCCAGGGGACATGTATCAATGCAAAAAAAAGTTTTTTAAAGCAGTTTTTTTGGGAGCAGTGATTTTAATAATGCTTAGCCCTTGTACACACAGTTGGAGATTCCGACAACCAAATCCGACGGATTAATTCTGGAAGAGGTCCGGAATTGATGTTGCATACACACGGTCGGACTCAGTTGTCGGAATTTCCGGTTGCCAAGAACGCGGTGACGTAAGCCGCATACGGCGGGCCTAGAAAAGGGAAGTTCAGCACCACGTCCGGCACCCTTTGGGCTCCTTCTGCTGATCTCGTGTCTATGGCGTGTTAGTAGAAGTTTGGTGAGAGACGATTCGCGCTTTTCAGATTTGTGATTCAGTTCGCTACTGCTCTTCAGATTCCTTTTGTCTTTACGTATCTGATAATCAGTGCGTGTAGTCAGTAAGTATTTGTTGATCATTGTGGACTATATCTTGGTATAGTACGCCTTGAAAGGCATTTCTTATTGTCTGCTTGCCTCTGCTATTCAGGTCGTTCTTTCAGGCATTGCTGTTTATCGGTGCTTTCTGTTGTCCATTCTGACCAACCGACCATTTTCAAACCATGTTTCCTCTATGTACTTGTCGTAGAGTTTGTGCTGTGCAGGGGCTTCATGTTGGGGTTCTTACTTTGACACAAGCCCGGTCCATGAACAGGAAGGGGAGGCGTTTGTGGACCAAGAATTGGTTGCGCCAGCGTGACTAGTTCTCGCACATGCCTTTGCTCTGTGAGATCCGGGAGAATAATCCTGATGATTTCAGGAATTATCTCCAGATGACGGACCACGTTTTTCACCGTCTGCTGGCTTTGCTGACCCCTTATATCACCAGGCAGGATACCTGAATGCGGCAAGCCATCACTCCGGAGCAGAGGCTCATCGCCACGTTGCGCTACTTGGCGACAGGGAGAAGCCTTCAGGACCTCAAGTTCTCTACAGGCATCTCCCCCCAGGCTCTGGGGATCATTATTCCAGAGACCTGTTCTGCCATCATTCAGGTCCTGCAGAAGGACTATATGAAGGTAAGTTTTATCCTTTAACATCACATTCTATGTATTTAATGTTTGCTAATGTCTTGCATTTCTTTCCTCATTCCCTAATTACCATCATTGCAATATGCTCTAATTCATATGCTCTGCCCCTTTGTCCTCATGCATATTTGCCTCACTAACTTCCCCACCATGCTCTTCTTGGCCCATAAAACTATAGTCTAGTCACTTACCAATGTCTTTTGTCAGCTCCATAGTATTGCTTTCCCCGAAACACCCCCTAAAATGTCTAAAAATGTTATTTGTGTGCTTCAATTCATGCAGAGTGACTTCTTTTTTTGGGTTATGCCAAATTCATTAGGAACCCCCCTCCCCCCAACTGCTAGGTCAGCTGATAGCAATCCTCTATCTGATGACTTGACCAAACCCAGTACACACTATACCTACCTTTTTGATGGTCACATTTATGGAACAATTCACCAAAGCATGTAGTGCAAGGGCCTGCCTCAATACTTTCAAATGCTATAATGTTTTTTTCCCCCTATTATTATCATGATATGTAATAGCAGAATGTCAAAATGTGCTTCCATTTTTTCAAATTTTTGGTATTATGACACTTCTTACCTGTCCGGTGGGCTGCCAAAAGTGTAAGTAAGGAGGGGCTTCCCAAAGTATCACACATTATTTAGGCATTCAGCTCTCAATCAAGTGGAGAGGGTTACCTGTTCAAAACACCCCCCCCTCATTTTTTGCAAGGGCCCATCAGATGGGGGGGATGGGGGGTGATGACTCTGATAAGGGGACCTTATACTTTAGGCTTTAAATACTCATTTCCCAAAATGTTATACTGATCTTGGCCAAAAATGTTGGTGTCTAATCTGTTTGCAATGTTGATGTGCAAAATTACTAATTTTTTGTCTTGTTTCACTCCACAGTTTCCTTCAACGCCACAGGAATGGCAGACTGTGGCCTCCCACTTTGCCAGTCGTTGGGACTTTCCCAATTGTGGAGGTGCAATTGATGGGAAACACGTCCGCATTTTCTCACCCCCCCAACTCGGGGTCATACTATTATAGTTAAAAGGGGTTTAATAGTATTGTGATGTTGGCGGTGGTGTCAGCAACCTATGACTTCATGTATGTGGACGTGGGGCAAAATGGACAGATGTCAGATGGTGGAGTGTTCGCATGAACGGAATTCTACTGGCGTCTCCAGAGTGGCAGTTTGGGCTTGCCACCCCCAGAGGAGAATCAGGAAGGACTCCCATTCGTCTTCGTCGCAGATGAGGCGTTTGCCCTAGTAAACCATCTGATGCGGCCTTTCCCGATGAGGACCCTCACCCCGGACCAGAGGATTTTTAATTTCCGGCTGGCCAGAGCCAGAAGAGTGGTGGAGAACACTTTTGGAATACTGGTCAGCCGGTTCCGCCTTTTTTAACGCCTATCCACATTTCGGAATATAAAATAAATCACATAGCTAACTATGTGGTCTCAGTTGGCCAAGATGCAGACTTGAAAATGACAATCTCATGTCCCTTGAAGCTACTCGTCCTGGCTTGTCCCCCCCAAAGCGCACGTGAGGTCCGAACCCAATACATGGAGTACTTTGTGGGTAGGGGGGTCATTGATATGCCAGACAATGTCTGAGAGGCATTTTTAAATACATTTTTCTTTGAAACTACAATAATCTTTGTTTCCATTTACTGCTTGGCTTGGTTTTAGGTGTCTCCTAGGTAAATTTATGTTTTTTGTTGTTGTGCCTTTTTCTACAACAGTGCAAACCCAAGTTCTGAGCGAGATGAGGGGACAGCCTCTTCTTCAGATAATCTTATGTTGTGGGTCTGCTGCACACACACCTTGTTTTTGTTAACTAATGTATGTAGTGCATTACTGACCAAAATCTTGCTCATTTTCAGCACCATAGCAGAAATAAGTGGGGTCATGAAAATGGCGTGATTGAGGAAAGTAACACATCACTGTGGGTGTTATTTACTAAAGGCACATCCATTATGCACTACAAGTGCACTGAAAAAGTGCACCTGAAACTGCACTTGGAGTGCAAAGTGGAGTGCAAAGTGGAGTGCAAAGTGGAGTGCAAAGTGGAGTTGCCTTTAGTAAATAACACCCATTGCCACCAAAAACAACAATTTTACTCCAAATACTGCTTTTGCGCATTGAAAAAGGAAGCCACACATTGTTGATAATTTAACTTTTTAATCAAAGCACATTCACATGTGCGTTTAGAAAAGGGTTTTACAACAAACCAACATATTGGGTGTATCAAAAACATTATTTAAGGTCATTTTTGGGTAACTTGGTGTTTTTGTGTAAACAGGCATGTATCAAAGCGTAAAATACAGAACACAGGAACTGACAAAGTTCATCTTTGAAAAGTGAAGACAATATCAGACATGAGTATGTACAAACTGGGATGATATTGCCTTCATCACATGGGGTGTGACCCCTGGAAAAGCCAAATTTGGAAGATGCACACAGTGTGTCAACATGTGCTATCTCCCACCATGGGGGATCAATGTACATGTTTTGGGGCTGCAACCCCTTCATCTCAGCCACTTTACACAAAACACGTACATTGATCCCCCATGATGGGAGATAGCGCATGTTGACACACTCTGTGCATCTTCCAAATTTGGCTTTTTGTAAAAAACAAAAGTTGTTGTTTCAAAACAAAACAAAAAAAAAACCCTAGCTAGTTTGGGGTGTTTCACACTCTCCCCAAAACATCAATGATGTTCTTCATTTTATTTTGAACATCATTGATGTTTTTCTGTATATTTTCTTTTTTTTCCAATAAAATATTTTATTGATTAAGAAAGGAATGAAGATACAAATTCATATATTGTGAATGAAAAGTTACATAGAATCACAAACAACAAAAATAATAATAATAACATGGGAATATAAAATAAAGAAGGAACATCTTTACCATTGACAGAAAAGAACAAGGAATATAGCATCGTTAGACAAACAATCGTGAATATTCAGTAGAGGATTTAAAATTTAGCCAACAAGACCAAATATTTAGAAATTTATCAGGTGAGTCCTTGGATTGATGAATGAGGTCTTCCATGGTAGCAATAGTATCAATACGTCGAAACCAGTCTGAAATTGAAGGAGTAACAGCAGACTTCCAATATTTTGGGACACACATTTTAGCAGCATTTAATAAATGTAAGGTTAACGATTTTCGATAAGTGGATTTTGGCACAGAAGAATGGTGTAAAAGCATTTGAGCAGGAGAAAAATCTAATGGGTATGATGTAATTAAAGATATTAAACGGTGAACCTCCTTCCAAAAAGGTTGAATTAAGGGGCAAGACCAAAATAAATGCAATAGTGAACGATTGAGATCGGAACATCTCCAACAGTTAGGAGGAAAAGAAGAAGACACTTTATGCAACCAAACAGGAGTATGATACCATCTGGAGAAAACATTTGGTGAGCCTTTGTGAATGTAAGAATAAATATTTTCCCATTCTGCATCTGACAATTCAATATTAAGATCATTTTCCCAATGTTTACATGCGAGATTGGATTTAGGTGAGTGAGTGGAAAAAAAAAGTGAATACATATTAGAAATCAAATGTTTTTGAGGTTCCAATCTGGTACAAAAATGTTCAAAGGGAGTACATTTTCTAGAATAAGAAGTACGAGTGCGAGGATCATTCAAAAAATGTCTAATTTGTAGATATGACCAATATGGAAAAGAATGATCTGGAAAAAGTAAATGAAGATCTTTGTAGGAAATAAAAGAATTGTCACGAAAAAATTTGTCAGCTCTGATAATAACATTAGATCGAAATCCTTTCATAAAAGATACTGTCATTCCCGGAGGGAAATCAGAATTTCTACAGATAGGCGTAAGAGGACCGGAAATTGAAGATATATTACAGGTGTCACACAATTTACGAAATATTTGTAAGGTGGTAGGAATGAAAGGATGTTTTTTACATTCCAATGGTACATGAGTCGTAGAAGTCCATGGCAAGTGACGAAGAGGCACATTAGAGAATGCATGTTCAATAACAACCCAAGCTTTAGTAGCTAAATGAACATTCCAATCAATAATTCTCGTCAAATGGCAAGCCCAGTAATATTTAGTGAAATTTGGAAGACCAATGCCTCCCTTAAGTTTGGGTAAATTAAGTCTCTCAAAGCTAATTCTAGGTTTAGATTTGCCCCAGATAAATTCAGAACAAGTACGATGGATGGAAGTAAAAAAGGTTCTGGGTAGTTTGATAGGTATGGTCTGCAAAATATACAATAATCTAGGTAGTATGTTCATTTTAATTATTGAGGCTCTACCAAACCAAGAAAAAAGTCCAGAGGACCAAGATTTTAAGTCTTTTTGAATATTTTGTAAAATTGGTATGTAATTTTTAGAATATAAGTCAGAGAGGGATGAAGGTAATTGAATGCCTAAATAAGTAATGGAATTGAAGTTCCATTTAAAGGGAAAATTAGATTGACATATAGATATCGATTTAGAATCCAAAGATAAATTCAACGCTTCTGATTTAGAAAAATTTATCTGGAGATTTGATAATTTCTTAAACAACTCAAAATCTTTGAGAATATTTGGTAAGGTAATGTGAGGGTTGGTAAGAAATAAAAGAATATCATCAGCAAATGCTGCAATTTTATAAGTATGTTGATCAATAGTGACACCTGTAATATCGGGATTAGACCTAATGCGGTGTAAAAAAGGTTCTAGAGTAAGAACAAATATCAAAGGAGATAAAGGGCAACCTTGACAAGTACCATTAGAGATTGGGAAGGCTTTCGATAGGTGACCATTAACCCTAACTTGGGCAGTGGGAGTGGAGTATAAAGCAAGAATAAAGTTCAACATACGACGTGGGATACCAAGTATTCTAAGACTTTCTGTCAAAATCCCAGGCCACCCTATCGAAAGCCTTCTCCGCATCCAGGGATAAAAAAAAAAAAAACATTAGTATCTGTAGAGGTCATCCAATTATGTATATTCAGTGCCTTAACTGTATTATCCCTTGCTTCCCTGCCCGGTATGAAACCCACTTGATCTAAATGAATGAGATCAGGAAGCAAGGGTAGAAGTCTATTGGCCAGTATTTTAGCATAAATTTTAAGTTCAACATTTAAAAGAGAAATTGGTCTATAGTTAGTAACTAAAGTAAGATCTTTATGAGGTTTAGGAATCACAGATATGTGTGCATTAAGAAGATCCCTAGGTGGAGAATGGTCAGATGCAAAAGAGTTAAATGCAGGTAAAAAAAATGGTCGAAGCGTGTCACAAAATATTTTATAGTATCCAGTAGTAAGTCCATCAGGACCAGGACTTTTTCCAGGTTTAAATTGTTTAAGAGCTAAGTCAAATTCATCAGAAGATATATTCTTGTCTAAAGCTTCAGTTGAAGTGGATAATTTATTAGGAGTATATTTTTCAAGAAAGTCCGAAATCATTTGATTGCGCGTTGAGTCAGTAATAGGAGATTCAGTAGATTTTAAGTTATAAAGGTGAGTATAGTATTGAACAAATTCAGTAGCAATGTCTTCATTGGTCACTAATTTTCGTCCCATACGAGTGGTAATTGAATGAATTAAAGTGGAGGACCTTTTACTACGAAGAGCATTACCTAGCAATTTCCCAGATTTATTACTAAATTCATAAAAGATTTTATTCGAAAGAATATAGTTCCTTTTGGTTCGTTTGTGTAATTCAATTAATAAATCTTCCCTTGCCTGGGTTAACTCATTTAAAGAAGAAATTGCTTGCGTAGCTTTATGGGTCTTTTCCAATAGGTGAACACGAGACGTCAATTTATTAAGGAGAGCTATACGTTCTTTTTTACGACGTATAGAAACGGCTGTTAATGAGCCCCTAATGAAACATTTATGAGCTTCCCACAGTGTCATAGCAGACACATCTGAGGAAGCATTATCGTTAAAAAAATTAGATAATTGTTCATTAATATAAGTGGTGACGTTTTTGTCAGTAAGAAGAGAGGGATCCAGGCGCCAAATACTAGATCTCATTGGCATATCAGGAAAGGTAAGAGAAACAGAGATCGGATGATGATCCGATAAGAACATAGGATCTATAGTTGCAGAATTTACTAATGGTAAATCTTGTTGAGATATAAATATATAATCTATTCTAGAATAACGATTATGTGGAGCAGAATAGAAGGTATAATCCTTAACAGTAGGATAAAGGGTGCGCCAGGAATCATGAAGTGTCAATTTTTGGAGTAATATTTTAATGGCACGCAAGGCAACATAAGGCATTGAGGAGGTTCCAGTAGAGGTGTCAAGTAAGGGATTAAGAGGAACATTAAAGTCTCCACCTAAGAGAAGGATACCCTTCTGAAAGTCAGCAAGCAATTTAAGAGTAGATTTATAGAATAATACTTTGTTAGAATTAGGTGCATATATATTTGCAAAAGTAATCGGTTTACCATATAATGTGCCTTTTAAAAAAATATAACGACCATCAACATCAATACATTTATCATCGATTTGGAAAGAGCAGTGTTTAGCAAATAAAATAGATACCCCTTTAGATTTTGAAAAACTATTAGTTGCATGAAAAGAAGTTGGAAAACGTGTATCATGAAGCTTAGGAATAGCATTTGTTCTGAAATGAGTTTCTTGCAGAAAAATAACATCGGCTTTACTTTTATGCATCGAATGAAGTAATTGAGAACGTTTTTCTGGTAAATTATGTCCTTTTATTTTATTTTTTTCCATAAAGATTTTATTAAGGTTAGAACACAGGCAGGTACAAATATGCATAAGCAAAACAGGCTTAGGTAGGGGGGAAGGAGTCCGTTCCAACGTTCTTATATGGTAAGTGCAAGTGTCATAACTCATGAGCACAGGCGATAGAAGAGGGAAGCCGGACGGCGACCAGCACACGTCCAGGCCTCCCAATGGTAAATGTGCGGAGGGGAAGGATCAATTGTGGCGGAAACGGCACAGCCGGGTATGAGGGAGAGGGAGAGAGAGAGGAAAAGGCAGGGAGGGGGGGGTGACGGGAGGGGGAGAGAAGAGAAGAGGGGGGGAGAGAGAAGGAGAAAGGGAAAAAGAGAAGAAAAGGGGGAGGAAAGAAAGGAAAAGACATGACAAGAAGGGAAACAAAGAGGGAGAGGAAAAGGAGAGGGAAGAGGAAAAAAAGGGTGGGGGGTGCAGCCCCTCGGCCAGATTCAATCGGGGGGGGGGGAGCAGGGAAAGGTTTCAGAAGCCCGGGAATGGGTTTAGGCACTAGAGGAGGGAACGTGTCGCTTGAAATCTGCAGTAGTGGTAAAGTGTGACCAACAGGCCCAGGTGATCGAGAATTTCTCCGTCCTTTCCTGCGCAATGTGGATCAGCTCTTCCATGTCAAAAATCCTGGAGATAGTGGCAAACCACTCACCCAAAGTTGGGGTGTGAGTGGTCCGCCAATGTCTGGGGATGCACAATCTTGCGGCGTTGACCATGTGCATAGCTAGGGATTTAAAGTAAGTTTTTTTAGACAGGGACGTGTGATGGAGAAGAAACTGCTCCGGTGTAAAGTCCAGGTTATAGGTGGTGACTGCCAGGATAAGTCTGTGGACTTCCCTCCAAAATAGTTGGAGGCTTGGGCAAGTCCACCAGACGTGAATCATCGTCCCAACATCAGCATTGCATCTCCAACAGGTATTTGGGACGGCAGGGGAAAACTTGTGGAGGCGAGAGGGGGTCCTGTACCATCGTGTGAGGATTTTATATCCATTCTCCTGGACAGCAACATTCATCGAGCCACCGTATGCATATTCGTGAATTCTCGTCCAATCTCCGGGTGACAGGGAAGTAGCTAGTTCCCTATGCCAGGAGGATTGTGATGGGGAGAGGGCCAGGACACCCGGGTCTGAAATGAGAGCATACAGGAGGGAGATGAGGTGCTTCTGAGGTGTCTTGCGATTGCACAAGTCCTCGAAGGGGGTGAGTCGTCTCGTCCAGCAATTAGGCGCATCTCGGATGGAAAGAAAGTGACGAATTTGCCGATAGGTCCAGAATGAAAAGGAGGAGGACTTGGAGAGGCTCTCGAGAGTGGCATGGGAGGCAACCTTACCCCCTGGGTAGAAGTGGGAGGCCAGAACGTCCTCGAAGGGCCATTCTCGCCGAAGAAATGTGGGTGAATTGCCAGGGGGGAAATCCGGATTGCCTCGTAGCGTGGTCAAGGGGCCCGGGGTCGGAGCAAAATCTAAGCCAACTGGGAGTTTCTTGAAAAGTAACAGGGAGGTGTGGATAAATGGGTGCCTGGCAAGCACCGGGGGCCATTGCGACTGGAGCAACCAGGGAAGAAGGTGGATAGGTATAGGAGATTTTCCAAAAGAACCCAAAGTTTATCGCGGGAGTGAATGTTCCAGTCTGCGATTCTAGTGAGATGGCAGGCTACATAATATTTATAAAGGTCCGGGAGGGCAATACCACCTTTTGATTTGGGTAACGTGAGACGGGCATATTTGATCCTCGGGGGCGAACCTTTCCATAAGAAGGTAGAGCACATCTGCCGATAAGAAAAGAAAAAAGAATGGGGTAGGGCTATAGGGATGGTTTGGAACAGGTAAAGGAAGCGAGGTAGTACAATCATTTTAAGCAAGGCCGCCCGGCCAAACCATGACACGTTTAAATGTTGCCAATCTTTAAGATAGTTTTGGGTTTGGATCAAAGTAGCATGAAAGTTGAGGGAGTAAAGGTCCGGGAGGTGATGCGGGAGTTTAATACCTAGGTAGGAGATCGCGGTCCGTTCCCACTTAAAGGGAAAGGCGTCCTGACAATGGGTGACTTCGGAAGGGGGCAGGGTGACATTCAGCGCCTGAGACTTGGTATAATTAATTTTGAGGTTGGAGATTCTCCCAAAGGCCTCAAGGTCTTGGAGTAGAGAGGGCAGGGAGGTACGGGGGGACGTCAGGGAGAGCAAAACGTCATCAGCGAACACGGAGACCTTATATTCCCTGTCCCCTACCGCTACCCCCCTGATATCAGGGTTTGTCCTGAGTTTGTTTAAGAGGGGTTCCAAAGTAAGGATATAAATTAGGGGGGAGAGGGGGCAGCCTTGGCGGGTGCCATTGGTGATGGGAAAGGTGTTCCATAGGTGGCCATTTACTCTCACCGCCGCGGTGGGGGCGGAATACAGTGCCATGATGGAAGCGAGCATGCGGTCCCCCAGTCCCATGGATATCAGGACTGCTCGCATATAGTCCCAGGCCACTCTATCGAACGCCTTCTCGGCATCAAGGGAGAGCAGAAAGCCCTGGGTCTTGGACGAGGTGAGCCAGTGGTGTAGATTTAAAGCACGGGTGGTGCCGTCTCTGGCTTCCCTACCCGGGACAAAACCCACCTGGTCGTTAGGGATGAGGTCAGGAATCAAGGGCAGCAGTCTGTTGGCAAGAATCTTTGCATAGATTTTTATGTCTACGTTTAGTAGCGAGATTGGTCTATAGCTAGACGGTAGAAGGGGGTCCTTGCCTTCCTTCGGTATTACCGAAATGTGAGCTATCAACATCTCACCTGGTTGCGCAGACGGATCAGCTAAGGCGTCAAACGTGTGGAGTAGTTTAGGGGAAAGGACATCTTGGAAAGTCTTATAGTATTGAAGGGAAAACCCATCAGGACCCAGGCTTTTACCAACTTTCATTTGTTTAAGGGCAGCATCCAGCTCGAGGGGCAAAAACCGCGCCTCTAGAGACTGTACACACTGGGGGGGGATAGATTTAGGGCCATGGAGGGAAAGAAATTCCGTAATAAGGGCATTGTGTGTGTCACGCGCAGTCTGGGACTGTCGGAGGTTGTAAAGTTTGGTATAGAAGGTTTCAAATTCCTTTGCGATGTCAGCATTCTTAGTCAATAGGGGGCCCTTAGAGGACCGTAGGTTATGTACAGTGGGGGACAGTTTGGCGGATTGAACGGAGCACGCCAAGAGACGGCCACATTTGTTGCCATGTTCATAAAAGATTCGTTGGCCAAGGATGTATCGCCTCTTAGCGCGTCTGCCCAACTCCTCCGCGATTAGAGTGCGAGTTTGGATCAGGTCCTGGAGGGTGGATTGAGCCTGCGATTGTTTGTGGGCGAGTTCGAGCAAGTTCAACCGTTGCATAAGGGAAGATACACGTTCCTGGTGAAGTTTTTTGGCCTGCGAGGACAAGGCCAACAGCTCTCCCCTGATCACGCATTTGTGCGCCTCCCAGAGAGAGATCGGGGAGACTACCGAGCCTGAGTTCTCCTGAAAGTAGAGCCGCAGACGTGTGCGGATGCGTTCCAGGGCGAGGGAGTCTTTAACAGTGGACGGGTTGAACCGCCAGATTTTTGTTCTAGGGCAAGATTCGGGGAAAGATAGTGTGAGCGTGATGGGGTGGTGGTCAGATAGGAACATGGGTTCAATGGAGGAATGGTGCAGGAGGGGGAGGTCGGCTTGGGACAGGAAGAAAAAGTCAATTCTGGAATATTTTTGGTGGGGGGCCGAGAAGTGAGTGTAGTCTTTAGTCGAGGGATAGAGGGTGCGCCACGCATCGTGGAGGGACAGGGCTTGCAGTTTGGCTTTGATCTGGCGTAGGGCCTTATAGGGCAACGATGAGGTTCCGGTGGACGTATCTAGGAGAGGGTTTAGGGGTACATTAAAATCACCCGCCAGAAGGAGCATTCCGTTCTGGAAGGAGGACAGAAGGGCACAAGTTTTGCGGAAAAAGGTGACCTGGTGTTCTTTGGGGCAATAGATATTGGCCAACGTGATTGGCGTAGATGCATAAGTACCCTTGAGAAAGACGTACCTGCCCTCAGGGTCCACCAGGGAGTCAGTCAAATGGAAATTGGCATGCTTGGAGATAAGGACAGAGACGCCCTTTGATTTCGCAACAGGATTGGTGGCATGGAAGGCAGACCGGTATACGTGGTTAGACAGTTTCGGAATGGCATCAGAACGGAAGTGCGTCTCCTGCAAGAAAATAAAGTGAGCCTTGAATTTGGTTAAAGATGAGAGCACCTGGGACCTCTTTTCCGGTAAGTTTAGACCCTTCACATTAAGGGATACACATTTCAGCTGCAGAGGGCTACTAAATTATGTCCTTTTATATTTAAAGAAATTAGTTTAAGAGAAGGTAACTTTGTCTTAGAAGAAGAAGAAGACATTATAAAGGAAAATAGTTTGTCAATGAAAAGAAGGTGGATATGCGTCAGTGGTAAAGAGTATTACCAATAATAAATTATCACCATGAAATTAAAAGGAAATAATATAGAGAAATAAAGAGCAAAACAAATAAATAAAACAATAAAAAAGTAAGGATTAAATAATAAAAATGAAAAATAAATAATAATAAAAAATAAAAAAATAAATATAAAATAAAAAATAAATAAAAAAATGATAAACCGTTAATTAGTTAAAAAAAAAAAAAAATTTACTAATTCGAAGATGTAACACACCAATAAAATGGTGTCAACGGAAATCCGCAGTGGAATGATATTAAGAAAAAGCAGAAGATAAATAAAAAATAAGATCAATAATCAAAACCACTTCTGGGCACGAAACCAGAGACTGAGCAAATAAGTCTCAAAAACCAATATATAGTAACCCTTTATACAGAGAATAAAAAAATATAGAAGGAGGAAGTTAAATATATAATTTTGAAATCATTCCTCTGTCAATTCTATAAAGTTATTTAATTGTAGTTTAAGTCGTGTACCTATAAATATAAATAAATAAAAATAAATAAATAATTAAAAAGTAATCAAATTGATGAAATAATCAGGATAAAAGAAAGTGAGTAATGTCAACATTGCTGTAAGGAAGAGGGAACATTAGCTATTACTTCAGCAAAAAAAAATTTTAAGGGAGAGATCCAACATCTCAACCAAATTCAATCAAAACAGATAAGCATTCGTACAAGAAAATCTTTTACTCTTTTTTTTTTTTCCGCACTCCTCTCTTCCCCTCCCTCATATTCCTTTTTATCCTTTCAAATAAAGCGATTGCTTCATGTAAACCGTAGCAATAAAAATTTAAGAAGTAGCTAGAAGAAACAAAAAAAATAAATAAATAAATAAACAATGAATTAATAATATTTGTTACTACAGCAGAACATATAGAGGAAGAATAGTTTATAGAAAACCAGCAATAGGAAAAACAGTTTCAATCAAAAACTACAATGTTGCAATGTAGAATAAGTAGAGGAGACAAAAGATATATTGAGTCAATGTATCAAAGTATTTAAATATAAGAAAAAAGAAGGCATGAGAATCCCCATCAGCACAATATTAGCAACACAAACCAGAGCTGAGAATGGGTGCATGAAACAGTATCAATGATCTCTACGGGCTCTTCTGGATCTAGATCTGTGGATCTGAGGGCTGGAATCCTTATGTGTATCATCAGGTGTATGAGAGCAAGAAGCAGAAGGAGATCTTCTTCTCCTGAAGCGGACATCTTGTGTTTCCATCGGTTCAATATCGGAAGGCATAGGATTCGGAATTTTAAATTCAGCATACCAGTTGGGCACAGCAATAAGCAGAATATCAAGTGCGTCACAAAAATGAGGAAGATCTTCAGGTACATTCAGCAGCGCAGTGCGGCCTTGCGATGACGCAGATAAACAAAAGGGAAATTTCCATCTATAAGAAATACCTTTCTGACGCAAGATATCCAACAAAGGTTTAAGTTCTCTACGGCGTTGGAGGGTAATAGTAGATAGATCTTGAAATAATTGTAGATTGTTACCGTCGTGAGAAAGTAACAATTTGTTTCTCGCTTTCCTTAATATATCTTCCTTGAGGAGATAATCATTAATGTAATATATTACATCCCTCGGAGGATCAGAGTCTTTGCCTTTGGGTCTAAGAGCACGATGAATCCTTTCCATAGTAATCGGCTCTGAGAGTTCCCTTTCCAAAATTTTGTTGAAAACACCAATTACGACATCTCGTAATTGGTCTTGCGTCACAGTTTCAGGGAGTCCTCTCAATCTTAAGTTATGACGTCGTCCACGATTGCCAAGGTCTTCCAAATGTCTATTATAATCGCGTAGATGTAAAGAATGAGCATCAAGTATTTTTTGAGCTTTTGCAATCTTAATGGAATGAGAAGCATTGATTTTCTCAACATCATGTACCCTGCCCGCAATAGATTGAATATCAATGGGCAAGTCAGATATGGCGGCTGTCATTTTTTGCAGATAGAGAGTCTTTTATGTCTGCCGCAATAGAACGTAGATCATTTAGACTTGGTGGCTGATCAGGAGAAAGTAAAATAGGATTTTCACCATCAGCAGGAGGCAAATGTGAAATAGGTGAATTGTGCCGTATTTGTAAATGTCCCGGCCTTAAATTTCTGTGTCGGGAAGAAGCCATATCAGCCGATTGAGATCGGGACAAAAAAAGGCAGAAGATCAATCAAATATGGAAGTAAATATTAAAAATATCGGAAACTTGAGATGGAGAAGGTATCAGGAGATGTCCCTATAGATTTCCTTTAAGAAAATGATAAGATTACCTTATCATTTTGTGAAAAATTGTCTCTGTATTTGGGAGCGGGAGACTCAAGCGACCATCTTCCTCAGCAGCCAAGCCACGCCCCTTTCTGTATATTTTCTAAATCCCGATTGCACCCCATTATCTCCCCAATCAGGATCTGGGCACTTTCACTGGTAAAATGTGATTCTTCTTCCACATCACCTACAAAAAAAGCAAAAAAAAACACCATGTATTATAAATATGCCGACATACATTGATGAGCTTACCGGAAGCTGTGGTCTCCGACACTCACCTGTTGTGGTTACAATTTGTCCAACTTCAACGATCACTCCTTCCTCCTCCTCCTGCTCCTGCTCCTCTGCTTCTGGTGTTGGAATTTCGCCTTCTTTGGGAGGGGTGAGGTCCCTGGTGTCCTTAGACTTCCCGAGTCTTCTCTCCCCGATGAGAATGTAAAAAAGGAATACTTATCACACAGAGGGCAGAAATAGGAATATGAAACATTACTTGGAAGTGTGCTACAATTGTGTATTTTGGCCGAGTTCAAAGGTGAGAACATTATTGTGGACACTTTGTTAAGCTGGAATACTTACCTGCAGAACAATGTTTCTTACGAACGATTGAACCCATGAACTTGAAAGTGACCATTTTAAACTGTTCAACATGAAATCAAAGCACATGGAGCAGTATGCAAGCAAAAATAATCATATGAACACACAACAACTACTTACTTTTTTGAAGAACACGCTTGATCCTTCTGTACTGATGGCGCTCCCTCAGTTTCAGGTCTGACCAGCGTTTTCTCAGTTAATCCTTGGATCGTCGTACCCCAAAATTCTTCTGAAGATTCTTCACAACTTTAGTCATGATCTTGGCCTTTCTGATATTTGGGTTTGTGTAAGGTCCATACTTCCCATCATAGTCGGTCCTCTTCAATATGTCCACCATCTCCAACATTTCTCCAAAAGACATATTTGAGGCCTTAAATCTTCTCTTCCAGGATCGGGACGTTTCAGGCTCGGGGCTTTCCTCGCCCTCCTCCTCATTAGTGGAACTCTGATTGAGCACCTGCGTTCTCTCCGCCATGTGCTCTCTCCACTGCGCCGAAAGCGAAGGGGCGGGGAATAGTCTAGAAAGAACGTCAGGGGCGGGTGGAGTTTCATGCATGCGCACTGTATATAAAACGCAGCACGCGTGTGTCGTACGTACGATCTGTGAGTAGAGGAAGGAGGAACTGAAACTCCGATTGTTCAAAGGTACAATTTTAACTTGCTACATCACTAGCCTATACTGCTTCTAGATTGAGGCCTATATTGGCACAAGATTATAGAGAGTTTAGCCTGATATTATTAGGTTTTGTCTTGTGTTGTGTCTTGCAGACAAGATGGATCCCTTCAAGGAAGCTCATTTTCTAGAAATGATCATTGATCTGCTCAGGAAGCTGCCCTGCCTGTAACAAATGAAAAAAACCCTTTCTAAGGATCCAAGAAAGAGGAAGGCAGCACTGGAGAAAGTGCTTGGTTTGGTTAAGATCATGCTCCCCACGGCAGACATGACCTATGTGATGGCCAAAATTGGTGCCCTGAGGTGTACTTATCTCAGGGAGCGCAAGAAGTTCTGGGATTCGCTGAGATCAGGAGATCCAGATGCCATTTATATCCCCAGGATGATGTGCTACGAGAGGCTGCATTTTCTGGCAGACCAGGGGGAACCCAGGCCACCACTCTCCAGTCTTCCTTCAAGTCTTCCTTCACCCCCAGCTGAGACTTCCGATGTGTAACCTGGGCCTTCCAGGCAACAACATGTGGAGGGGTCCAGCTTGAGACAGGTATAGTGATGTTAACTAGATGTTATTATTGGAAAAGACTCAAGATACACTATAGATGGCCTCCCCTCTAGTATATCATCACAGCGCTCAAATACCCCCCTCCCTTACTAGCTGCCACTTAAATAATTCAATGTATCTCTCAGAAGGTGACAAAATAAAGAAAAAATCATCAAAATACTACAAAAATCACCTTGTGGCGCTATAATCGCAACACTGCTAGACGTCAGTGTACTAAAATGTCAAACTGGACTCCGTGAATATTATAAACACAAGTGCATAAATATAATACACATTAAAGTAAATAGTGATAAAATCACAATCAAAAATCACATGTGAGTGATAGCAATCAAAAAAATCGCATAAACATGAAATAAGTGAAAAAATATATATAAAATGGAAAAATAGGTGAAAAAATTATATATAAATAGAGCAAATAAATAAAACAAAATATTAACTGCTATAAAAAGTGCTCTAATAACAATGTGCAGTCCCAAAGAAATGTGGTCTCACAAATCCAATATTTACTCAGACACACTCAGTGTCTAATAATGAAATGATGGTCGCAGTAGTTCAAAGACTCCTTCTCCAGTGAAAGTTCTATAACAAAGTGTCCATAAACGCAAAACCTCCACCGCACCCTAAGTGTTCGCGCCCCCCTCGTTTAGAACACTCACCAACAGTATTGCCCAGCACTCTCGTGTCGGGCAAAAAACGCTTATAGTGAATATAGATGGTGACTGTTCCTCCAGCCAACTCTTGTGCCAGACTCCGCAGCAGAGGTTAGTGGGTTAATATCTCAGCGTTACCTCAAGGAGACAAAAGAGACTTCCCATAGTGCAAGATTGCAAAGCTATTTTTTAATCTCACTAGAAAAATCGCTAAAAATCACACTCACATGAATCAAATTAAAAGCAGGCACTTCAAATAGACATTCCACTGATCAATCAGGAGATCCTTTACTCTTAGGCATTGGTGAGCACATCGAAAGCAAGTCAAGTTGATATCAAAAAGCACCGACTCTATACAAGGCAGCTGTGCGGTACCTGACAGCAGACAACCCAGTTTGAAAGCAGCGCCAAATCGTGATAACCAGTCCTTCAATATGTGTGTGCTCCTTCTTCCGCCTTCTCTCTACCTTTTACTGTGTATGCTGGTCGCCGTATAGCCACGCCCCCGACATGTTTCGTCCAATGGACTTCCTCATGGGTTTGGCTCCAAACCCATGAGGAAGTCCATTGGACGAAACATGTCGGGGGTGTGGCTATAAAATAGTTGCGTATGTGTTTTACTTCAAAAAGGACAGTTTATTTGTGAGTAGGCAGGTACATTTAAAAAATACAAAATGAAATGAATAACAAGGGGCACCAACACTAAACAACCTCCTGTAGATTAAAAAAGAAAAAGAAAATACAAAAAAGATAACAATGGTGCTGTGGTAAGTATACACACAAAACACACCCCAAAAAATGTAAATATGAGCAAACTGTCAAAAAAGGAGATGTTGATGAAAAAAAAACAAACACAAAATTCCCCCCCCCAAAAAAACAAAAAAAAAAATGTGTAGATGTGACGAATTAAAATATTGTATTGCTGAAATGAGTAAAAAAGACTGAAGAAATACGTTCGGGAGAAGTGTGTGTGACTCAAAAGAAGTTCCTTCTTGCAGCATTGTAAAGAACAAGAGAATGCGCTTCATGAAATAATTTTTAACATTGCAGCGTGACGAATGTACTATATCGATTATGAGCAGTAGTTTTACCTGAACGAGCGCTTCCGTGTCGGAATTTGATTGTGAGCATGCGTGGCACCTTGTAGGCTACACATGATCGGAGTATGTCCGATCGGAGCATTTTGTCTGAAAATTTTACCGGCAAGTTGGAAAAGTTGGTCCGTCGCATATTCCGACGGAAACAGTCCGATGCAGACCACACACAGTCGGAATATCCGGCAAAACGGTCTGATAGGAAGCATTCCATTGGAATCTCCGACCGTGTGTATAAGGGCTTAAAGTGAAACAATAAAAGTGAAATATTCCTTTAAATTTCGTACCTGGGGGGTGTGTATAGTATGCCTGTAAAGTTGCGCATGTTTCCCGTGTTTAGAACAGTCTGACAGCAAAATGACATTTCTAAAGGAAAAAAAAAGTAATTTAAAAGTACTAGCGCTATTGCCCGGCTATTAATGAATTGTCGGTCCCGACAATACACATAAAAGTCATTGAAAAAAAAATGCGTGGGAGTCTCCCAAAATTCAATTACTAGGCCCTTCAGGTCTGGTATAGATTTTTTTTTTCAAATATAAATCTTTATTATTATTCTCCCAAAACCTGGGGTGGGAACCCCGCGATACAGACAGTGGAACAGTTATCAACAAAAAGCAAGACCGAACAAATGCAGGTCAAATCACATATGCAAGGTAAGTACTTTGCAGAGTACAGCATAACTGTCATTAACAATCTCCTGTGTCACATGTACCCACAAGCAGGGCGGTCATATCGCGTGAAGGAGAGAAAACTCTCTGCTTGGAGAATGAGATTCCGGGGCCCACCCCCCCCCCCCACCTCCACCCCCTCCCAAAGGTGGGTGGGCGTGGGCCCACAAAGAGGACATATTGGGAAGTACCATGAGGGGGAAGAAGACAAGTGGGGGGGAGAAGGAGGGTTGGGAGGGGGAAGACAAAGAAGGAAAAGGATAGCAAAGTACAGACGAGAGGAGAGAAAGGAACAGACAGGGGGGGATGAGGCTGAGGTACGGCGGTGGAAATCAATCATAAAACAGAAGATTGACAGAGGGCACATGGGCAAAGAAAGATCCTAACGGGGGGGGGTCCCGTCATCGCCCCAGCAGTCGCTGACCCTCTGCTGAGTAGATGAAGGCATTCCAGATGTCCCAAGTCTGTTTGTGGGTTTCCTGCTTATGCTGTGAGGTGAGGACCAAGTCCTCCATTTTCTTTACCTCCTCCACCTTCCGCAGCCAATGTACCACTGTTGGGGGAGCCCGTTGCTTCCATCGCAAGGGGACGCAGGCTTTAGCTGCGTTGAGCAAATGTCGCAATAGCGACTTTTTGTAGATGTTAGCAGAGATTGTGGAATGGTGCAGGAGGAAGAAAGCCGCGTCATCAGGTATAATGTATTCCGTGAATTGCTGGGAGATGCGACGGACCTCCCCCCAAAACTCCCTCAACCTAGGGCAGGACCAGAAAACATGGAGCAGCGTTCCCTCCTCCTCGTCACAGCGCCAGCACCGATTCGAGGCCGAGGGAAAGCACCGCTGCAGCCTGACCGGGGTTAAATACCAGCGTGTAAGCAGCTTGAAATTTGTTTCCTGTGTCTTCGTGCATCGCGAAGACTTTAGGGCAAATGAAATAATACGCTGCGTCTGCGTTGGTGTGAATTTACATGATAAGTCCTTCTCCCAGTTGGCGAGGCACGGCAAGTGAGGCTGTTCTTTCGGTGTATTAAGCAAAGAATAGGTGTGAGACAGAACGTGGGTCAGAGGGCCTTCGTCCGCGCACATGACCTCGAACGTCGTTGGTTGTCGGGCAAAGTCCTGGGGTGCGGGAAGTGAATGCAGGAAATGGTGCAGTTGCAGTGCCTTCCAGAAAGGTAGACAAAAGGGCCCCGCGGGGTCGGTCAGTCTCGATAGGGGTGGCCACCGTCCGTCCTCCACGAACCCGCCCGCACAGTCAAGTCCACCCTCCCCGAGGGTAGGGTAAGCCGTGGGCCGCAGACCTGGTAGAAATTTTGGATTGCCCAAGATGGGAAACAGTGGGGAACGCCCCGACGTCAGGGACGTCTGAATAGCAACCCGGTGGCCGTGTCTCAAAGTAACCCCCAGTAACGGATGCAGTTTCAGGTCATGTGGGAGGTCGTCATAACACCACAGCGCTCCCTTCAGCGGTATTTGGGATTGGGCTTGCTCAACCTTCGTCCACAGTTTGGTAGACCCATTGCGTCTCCAGTCCAGAATGCGCCCCAAATGTGAGGCCAGGTAGTATCGGCGGATGTCGGGCAGTGCCAGACCCCCGCAATGTTTGGGGAGCGTCAGTTGCGATCGCCGTAATCTGGGTTTTTTGTGGGCCCACACAAACCTGGTAAAAAGGGCTTGGATTTGCTTAAAGAAGGAGGGCGGAATCTGAACGGGTAATGCTTGAAAAAGGTAGATGAACTTGGGAAGTATGCTCATTTTGATAAGGTTGCATCTACCAAACCAGGAGTGAAATCCCGAATGCCATTTCTCTAGCAATTCTCGGGTCTTCGTCAAAAGGGGTGGGAAATTGAGGTCAAATGTACGGTTCAGATCAGGAGGTAGTCGTGTGCCCAGATACGGTAGAGCCGTGTCAGTCCATTGGAAACCAAAGTTGTCCCGCAAATCACGTTGCGTTTGGGGAGAGGTTGCTACACACATAGCCGTTGACTTCGAGAAGTTTATTTTAAGATGGGACAATGCGCCATATATCTTAAATTCTCGGAGCAGGTTCGGCAGAGAGATTCTGGGGTTGGTCAGGGTGAAGAGAAGGTCGTCAGCGTACGCCGATATCTTGTAGCCAACATCCCCGACCACAAGGCCCGAGACGTCCGGGTTCAACCTGACAGTGTTTAGAAATGGTTCTAGGGAAATGGCAAAAAGAAGGGGGGATAGCGGGCATCCCTGCCTTGTTCCGTTCCCGATAGAAAATGCCCTCGAGAGGACCCCGTTAGCTTTTACTTGAGCTGAGGGGTTAGAGTACAGGCTGCCTATCCAACGTAGCATCTTGTTACCCAGGCCCAGGTGACGGAGGACAGAGAACATATACTCCCAGCTCACTCTATCAAATGCCTTCTCGGCATCGGTACTCACAAAGACACATGGTGTCTTAGTAGTGTGCGCTACCCGAAGTAGATTGAGTACCTTGATGGTATTGTCTCTGGCCTCCCTATAAGGTATGAACCCCACCTGGTCCAAGTGTATCACGTCTTGCATGTGTTGTGTCAGTCTCCTGGCTAAGATCTTTGAGAAGATCTTCAAATCCAGGTTCAGTAGGGAGATGGGCCTATAACTGCCACATTGGTTCGGGTCCTTCCCCTCCTTCTGGATTACCGCAATATGGGCCCTAAGAGTGTCCCTTTGGAAAACAGTCCCCGAACCCAAAGCATTAAAGAGTGTCACCATACGTGGGCCCAAAATAGGGAACAGGGACTTGTAGTACTGAGCGGTAAAGCCGTCCGGTCCCGGGGCTTTGCCAATCTTCAAGGAGTCAACCGCTTCCTGTACTTCGGTCAAAGTTATGGGTTCCTCCAGGGAGGCGCTCGTCTCCGAAGAGAGTGTCGGCATTTGCGAGTCAACAACGTATTTAGTTATAGCTAGCTGGGTGAGGGTGGGGCTCGGTAGGTTATACAAGCCAGAATAGAATTCGGCGAATACGTCCGAGATGTGTGTCGGAGCAGTGGCCACCGACCCATCCGGTCGTGTTATCTGTGGGATGTAGGACGCCGCCTTAACCTCTCTAACCGACTGGGCCAACCTCCTCCCACACTTATCCCCCATTTCGTATGACAACCTGCGGCAAAACTGCAGGGCTGCCTTCGCCCTGAACTGAAGCAGGTCCGCTATTTGGGACCGGAGAGTCTTCAGCTCGGACTCCACGGCCTGTGTGGGGGCATGTTTATGTTGAGCTTCCACCAAAGACAGTTTGTCGAGTAAAGTGGTCAAAATTGCATTCCGATCCCTTTTAATCCTTGCCCCATGTTTTATGAGAACGCCTCGTATAACGGGCTTATGAGCCTCCCACAGCACCCCGGGGTCACAGTCCCCGATTTCGTTCTCTCTGAAATATAGGGCCAGTTGTTTGGACACGTCTGACAACACTTCTGGCATCTGAAGGAGGCTCTCATTCAGGCGCCAGAATAAGGATCTGGGTGAGGGTCGGTCGGTGAGAGTATACGTCAGGTGGATTGGAGCATGGTCCGACCAGGTTATCTGGCCTATATTTGTGGTGTGCACTAGGTGTAATTGGTCATGGGGGATTAGAAAAAGGTCTATCCTTGAGTACAACTTGTGGGGGGCCGAATAAAAGGTATAATCCCTTTCACCAGAATGCTGTAGACGCCACACGTCGCGCAGTTGTGCTTCGTGGAGCATATGTGCCACTCGTTTCCCACAAGCCGAAGATATGGATGAGGTGCCCGATGAAGTATCTGAGGCGGGTAACAATGGGACATTAAAATCGCCGCCCAGCAAAACCTGTCCCTCTCTAAATGCCAGCAACTTGCTCAGCGCCTGGCTGAGAAACCTATCTTGGCGGTCGTTAGGGGCGTACAACGTAGCCAGCGTAAAACGCACCCCACATATCTGCCCCTTGAGGAACAGGTAGCGTCCCTCAGGGTCGGCCAAACTGTCCGTTAGCTGCCACGACAATCTACCTGAGAGCAATATCGAGACCCCCCGAGTCTTGGACGCATGGTATGTGGAATGATATGCCCGGGGGAAGGATCTGTTCTGTAGGAATGGCAATTTGGCACTCTTGAAGTGTGTCTCCTGGATGAAGGCCACATCCGAGCGAAATTTTTTAAGATCGTGAAGTAGCATACGCCTCTTCTCGGGCGTGTTGAGGCCTCTAGCATTGAGAGAGGTCACCTTGATGGAATCCACCACCATGTCTCAGGGAAGAGATTGAGGGAGAAGGAAGAGATAGCGAACAGAGGGGGGGGGGTGATGGGACTCTCTGTTACCGGGAGAGAGGAGCGGGGGGTAGGAGGGGGGGAAGGGTGTAAAAGAAAAAGAAAGGAAAGAAATGAAATAATGGGGGGGTGGGAGGAGGTCCCGACCAGTCGGAGATATCCCCACACCCCACAGCCCCGTATAGGGGTAGCTAATTAACCAAGCTTTTAACACTTGAAACGCGCGTGACCTAAACTGGTCGCGCACTGATCTAGGTGGAGAGTGGGTGGACAGAGCCTGGGAACCAAAGCCCCGGCCACCAACCCCCACCGGCAACATCCAAATATAGGTGGTCCTGGAAGCAGGATATCAAACGCACCATTAGTAACTTAATCAAGCGAAAACAGTCAAGAAAACCATAAGGAAGGTTAAAACATGTAAACAGAGTGACATAACTAAACATCAAATAACAGAAAGGATTCCAATAGCGCAGCAGAGAACGCAGCGGCGTTCCATCTCCCCAGCAACGACTCCAACCACATTATCAAGGTGTCTACTGTGGCCACCGAGAAGTAAAAGAGACCTCCACCAGGCCCTTGGGCTCCAACCCGACCCCCGAGGACTTCTGCTGGCCCACCCCCCCCCCATCACGAGTCACGGTCACTTGTACGGGCCAACAGGGGTCCAGGTCCATAATGCATGGGGGCGTTCCAAAAAAAAAAAAAAAAAAAAAAAAAAAAAAAAAAAAGGGGGGGAGGGAAGGGCTCTCCATAGTAGCGTATACATCTCTGGGTCTGTGAGGTAAAGGGTCCCGGAGAGGGCAGACACCCCCCAAGCAGGAGTCCCAGGTAGACTATGTTGGCTCAAAAAACTGGAGCCCCCTCCCGGTTGTACATCTGAGCGGATGGTAATGTCCGACCAATAGCCCGCTAATAATAAAAAAGGGGGTATAGAGAGTACAGCAGGCAACAACGTCCGGCAGAGGCATCCCAACAACCCCTACAGCCCCAAATATCTCGTGCTGGAAGGGAAAGGGACCGGGCCACGGCCCCACGGTTGCATATATGGGGACAGTGAGGGTGAAAGCGCGCTGGTGGCCGCACGAACATAGGGGTCAGGGTGGGCCAGGGAAATAGGAGCTACTCACATCTCACGAGCCGCCTCGTTGGACGGTGTCCGTGAGCGGCGTCTGGAACGTGGCATTCTCTGTGGTTGCGGGCCGGGAGCTCTTGTCGCATCCGGACGACCCTGGAATCTCGGTAGGTAGCCAAGCCAGTCTGGAACAGTGATCGGATCCGTGCCAAGGAAGTGGAAGAGGGCCGGGAGTGTTTCTCGGGATCTCAGCAGGAATGTCCTCTGGTCTTTGACGAAGGTGACCGACAGGGGGAACCCCCAGCGGTAGGTCGCCCCGCACCGTCTCGCCAGCTCCAGAAGGGGCCTCAACAGGGCTCGGCGGTAAAGTGTAGGCCTGGAAACATCTGGCAGTATCTTCACGGGCGCCCCGTCAAAAACGACCTCCCCAACCTCCCAAGCCCTGCGAGTTATGGCCTCCTTATGGGTGTAGTGATGCAGGCGGCAGATAATGTCTCGCGGTCTGGCAGGGTCCGGGGAGCGGGGGCCAAGGGCCCTATGGACCCGGTCAATCTCAAAGCATTCCGGGAGCTGGGCACCCGCAAGTCTTTTAAAGATGTCCGTCACCGTGGCAAGTAAGTCCGCAGAGCCTGTAGCCTCCGGCAAGCCCCGTATCCGAAGATTGTTCCGTCTACTGCGGTCCTCAATCTCCTCCATGCGGAGCTGAAGCTCAGTAGCCGTATCCGCCTGGGCTTTATGCTGGGATTCCAGAGCGATGACCCTTTGTGTCAATGCTGCCAGTCTGGTTTCCTCAGATATAAGTCTGTCATCCAGAGCCCGCACGTCCTGTTTCACTGCCTGAATTTCCTTCCTGTGAGCAGCCTCCACCCTCCCCACCAGTCCCTCCATGTCTGCCTTAGTAGGCAATGATTGCAGAATTGCTCGCAGCTCCGCATCTGCTCTGAAGGTGAGTGGTAGCTGTGAGGGACCCCCTGATTCTAGGTCCGGAGGGATGGGCGAGCTGGGGAAGATGAGGGGACTCCGGGACCCCTCCGAGGGTGCAGGCATATCCACAGGAGGCTCCGAGCACTCACCACGCGGGTCCGCCATTTTGGATCTCCGGGTGTCCGCGCTAGGTGTCCTGAAAAGCCGCTGTATGTCACCTCCAGCCGGCGTCAGAGCCGCCGGGCTGGTCTGTAATCTGTTCCGCTTCCCGTTCTTCTTCTTGGAAGCGTGCATCCTGCGGTACAATAGACGCTAGTGCCGGCGTGAGTACAGGCGGCCGGGAGCTCTGTACAGATGCGTCTCTACACGGCCATGTCCAGACCACGCCCCTCAGGTCTGGTATAGATTTTAAGCGGTAAAACAAAAGAATCATAAGCCGCACTAAACAAACAATGTGTAATAATGTTAGAATAAATATAATACAGGGTATAGCAACCCTATATGTATACGTGATACAAAGCACATATGTGTGAATATATCAAAACCAAAACCTAGCTAATATAATTTAGCATATACATATACAGTAAGGTTTTTTAACATAAACCTCTAAAGACAACTTAAACACCCAGTGTGTATAAATAAGTCCGTGTATAGAAACCGCCAAAATGGTTGACATAAAACTGTGTATAGGAATCTTCTATAGATAAACCACAATATTCCTAGAGGTTCACTGTTAAATCCAAACTTGGAAACGTTGTGATCAATCCACCACCAACATATGGTAAGGTTTACTGCTTACCAGATAGGTATGACCCCCCACTACAGAGGGTCACACGAAGCTTTATGGAATAAAACGCCACTTCCAGCCAAGGGGGGGGGGGGGGGGGGTTCCTCGATATCCTCCTGATTCCACTGCTCCAACAGATCTCAAAAAGGGGACTCACTCCCAGAAGCTTCACTTTGCAGTCCAAAGGAAGAACTCAAAGGCGGGAGCACCAAAGATCATAAAGGGAAAAAGAGGGGCTCGAGATAGTGTAAAACCCTTTATTTATAAAGATAAAAAAGTAAAAATGCACTTACAAGTATGTGTAAGAAAATAAGCCTCAAGTCCGTGGCGCCGGCCGGACGCACGCACACAGACAGACCCGTTCTCCTGGAACCCGTCACAAACACGAGGTGATAAGTAGCGTACCGTTCATCCCTACGCGTTTCGCAACAAAATTGCGTCATCCAGGGGCACGAGCGGCACGCTGTGTCACCTTCATTTATATGTCTCCAACCATCCAAGCCTCACTCTGGGCACCTGGCTTTTTCCCGCCAAACCAAACCTCATCCTGATGTCAGTACCTGATTCGTCAGGCACTGACCCCAATGACCAATCTGGGAACTAATACCACCCCGGTAAACGCCCCCATAATCAACCAATCGTATTAGTCTTGGTAATCAGCCAAATCATGTCAGGACAGGTGATCAAATGTGTGTAAAAATCCTGGTCAATAGTATCTAATTATAACTTTGGGCTATATATCAATCCACATACGTACATACCTCTATTATGGTAAAGATAATGGAGAAGAAGGGAAGAAAGTAAATGTGGGACGCCATAGTATGTATATCTACCGCCCCACTTCCGGTTCATGACCCTCCCGAGTAACCAAGCCTCGCTATCAATCTCCTATGACTTCCGGTCCAACGGAACCTGATACGCCATTTAGTGATAGTAAAATACACATAAACCCCCATGTTACTGCTCCTTACTAAGTAGGGATAGGTCTCCAACCTACTCCGAACGGAACGGCTGGGAAATTTGTTTAAAACGGACCCGTGTGTCCTACTAAGTAGGGATAGGTCTCCAACCTACTCCGAACGGAACGGCTGGGAAATTTGTTTAAAACGGACCCGTGTGCCCCACTTCCGGTTTCCGGTTCTCGGACACATGCCCCACTTCCTGTACCTACTCACTTCCGATTAGGTGTATGCTATTGAGAGCTCAGCCAAAGGCAACCAAGCCTCGCTCCCACTCTGTGAGGTCACTTCCGGTATACGGCCGAGACGACCTCACCCGCACCAATCCACATTATACACAGCGTCCGTACCGACGCAAGGGACGGGCCACGACGTCACAAACCTGCATTCCCCTAGACGGATTACATCCAGTAATCCCTCAATCTCTGCGCATGTGCAGGACCGCCTGAACTAACTACACTAGCAGCACACTACACTCCACATAACTCCCAATTGAGACAGCCATAACAGCACCTCCCAATGTACTAATAAGGGACTGCACCCTCCTCACTTATAAAAAACCTACATCACTGGTTTATATTGACAGATATCCCCCACTCTCACCAATTCGGGCACCTGGTTCTGGCCATTATAATAGCCACCCAACATACCCCAAGTAAGGGGGGGAAATGTGGAGATATCCCACCCAAAAAGAGAAAGGAAGAAAAGTTAAAAAAATTAAAAAAATTTAGACATAAAATATGATAAAAAAATTAAAAAGGGAAAAATAAGGCTTATTAAATACTATCCAAAACCTTATAATGGGTAATGATTCCGCTATTGTTCAGCTGTTCAAAACCATATAATGGATAATAGTTCCGCTATTGTTCAGCAGTCCCTCAAAGGATCAACCCACAATAGACAGAAAAATGGAAAGAAACAGAAAAAACATTATGTGAGTAATGAATTCCTGCACTACATCACCATGTTTACTACCTCACCACAACCTTAGACTCGGGGCATATTGAAAATAAACCATATCTATGTCTATGAGGATACTACCATATGGACCCTGACGATTACCTCAAAGCCCCCGGCCCAGAGTGCAGGTCTAATGGAAGGAGCTCACAATGACATAAAATAGCATAATAATGCGGCAAAAAATCAGATGGTTAACATAAATAACATATTAATAAAAATAATTGTTACATTCACCAGTCTCAAAAACATATCCGTCATGTACACATGGAAAAATATTCCGGATGTTTTGGGACAAATATCTATAAAGGATTCAAGACAGTCCCCAATAGGGATGAGCCGAACACCCCCCGGTTCGGTTCGCACCAGAACTTGCGAACGACCCCCGCGTTCGGCACGAACGTTAGAACCCCATTGAAGTCTATGGGACTCGAACGTTCGAATTGGAAAGTGCTAATTTTAACGGCTAATATGCAAGATAGTGTGCTAAAAAGGGTTTGGCGATCTGCCTCCTGCCTCAGGGGATCTCAGGGGACCTGCCTGGTAGATCTGCAACCTTGAATATTCGCAAAGTACTACTGGCATTGGAAAGGGCGAAATTATGCCCAGATCAAGATTTAGCCATCATATCCATTGACGCCAAAAAGGCCTTTGATAATATTAGTTTTGCCTGGCTATTTAAAGTGTTACAAGCCTTTGGCTTTTCGGGCCCAGTTACGCATTTCCTATGCCAGATGTACAGTGCCCCGACTGCCAGATTAGTTACTCCGGACTTTGTTTCGCCCTCTATCCCTCTGACCAAAGGGACGAGACAAGGCTGCCCCTTGTCTCCCCAATTGTTCAATTTAGCGATCAAACCCTTATCCAGAATTCTAAATTCCCCGACGGCGTCAGCGGCATTACAATTGGGGACCAGACCTTACAGTCTGCCCTTTTTGCAGACGACATTCTACTTTTTTCGTCCAACCCACCAGCTGATTTTGACACACTACGTAACCTATTTGCGTCGTATCGCCTGTGCTTGGGGTTCCGAACTAATTTTGATAAAAGTGAGGTTCTTTCCCTAAATCCGCGAAATGCCGTTGCCTGGCATTCATCCTCACCCTTCGCAATGGCACAACACCATATTACTTACCTGGGAGTGCGCATAGGTCGTGAGCCCTCTTCTCTATATACCCTTAACTACCCACCCTTGATTACTAAGATTACGCAAGAGTTGGAAGCTTGGGCAGGCCTGCCGCTATCACTTTTTGGAAGATGCCATCTCTTCAAGATGGTCTCCTTTGCGAGACTGCTGTACCCGATGCAAACCATCCCGCTTTTGCTTAAACACTCGGATGTACAGAAAATACATAAGGCCTTATCCACTTTTCTCTGGGCCAACAAGAAACCTCGCATTTCCCTTCAGAAATTATGCCTTCCAAAGCCAGATGGGGGTGCAGGCCTGCCCAATCTCCGTTTCTATAATCTCTCCTGCCTATTGAGACAGGGCCTTGACTGGATAGCGGGTAAATCTAGATATTCGAATCACAACTTTGAGAAGGCTTTGGTACATCCCTACATGCTTCCTGCGGTTCTCCATTCCAATATTCACGTTCTACCTGACCATCTTAAGTCGAATGTCCTCATCCGGGACACGGTGGTGGCTTGGAGGGAGGTTCGGAGGCTCTTAGGATTACCCGCTAACATTTCCATCCATCTACCCATCCAAGGCAACCCTATGTTTCCACCCTCCACCATTCATTCGGCCTTTGATCTCTGGGGGCAGCATGGTTTGCTCAAAGTGGCCACTCTATACGAACCTGGACGTGGAACACTTAAATCCTTTCAAACCCTGTCTCGGGAATACTCGCTCCCTTCTTCCCACGTGTTTCACCACTACCAACTGTTGAGCTATCTGAAAACGATTGTAGGCTGTCACCCGGACTGCCTACGCAAGTCGCAACTGGATGCTGTGCTCCAACAAGGTGACTACTCCATCTCTACCCTCTATTCCCACCTAATCATCTACCATGCGGACAAACACCACATTACCCCTTTTAAGCAGTGGGCCTCTATCTTCAATGATGCGAACTTACCGGAAAGAATCCTGAAAGGATACAAACTCATTCACAAACTTGTCATCTCGGAGAAATGGCGGGAAACTCAATTTAAAATCACTCATAGAGCCTACTACCCCTTCCGCACAAACAACGTGGATCCCTCGCAAGCCAAATGTCCATGGTGCTCCTTGGATCGTCCCACTTTACTTCATCGTCTATGGGACTGCACATCAATATCAGCATTTTGGGACTCAGTACTGGACTATATCCTAAACATCGACAAAACACCTGTACCTAAGGACCCACTCACCTGCCTGTTTAGCTGTGGTCCTCCACCTCTGTCGCAGACGTCTCCTCGACAGGCCACCCTTACCCACTGGTCCCATATATGCCTTTTGGCAGCTCGCAGAACTATTATGAACTGCTGGATCTCCACGACTCCACCGAGTCTACAAGGGGTGAAACAAACCCTGCTCTCCCTGTTCCATATAGAATGACTTGATGTTATTTCCTCCCATTTCAACTCTACTCCCCGCTTCTTCGTTAGATGGAGGAACTTTATCGAGCAGTCATTCAACCCGGAGGAGATCACATCTCTTGTTTATCCCTTTCGATATACTAGCTGGTACCTACGCCGCAATATCGGCAACACGCTGGGGAGACTCAAGATTGCGACCTCACAAGCCGGCTCCTCTCCTTCAAAGGAATCTGCCCTCTTGCTGAACCAATTACCATCTTGTGTACTCGACCCTATCTCCAATGAACCGAGTGCTATGCAATCCTCTGCCCATCCCTCTATATCTCCATAATCCTCTTAGGAATCGTAGAAATGCTCATGCTAGTATTGTCCCCATGTCCTACATGTAGGGGGCATGTGTTTGTGTTTTTGCTCTTGTTTTTATTCCTATGTAAGGGTGTCACGCCTGCCGAGGGCTGTCTCTTTCACTGGCTTTCACCACCATAGCTGTGAGAGGGTTGTCGCCTCCCTGGGTACCGTTCCCCACCCCTCCTCTCCCCCCCCTCTCCCCCCTCCCCTCTTTTTTCTTTCTTCTTTTTTTTTCCCTTTTCTTTCTTTTCTCTCTCTCCTCTTTGTTCACAACTAACCTGCATGATGTCGCGACCTTTCAGGTCACAAGGATGTTATATTTTTTTTCTTTTTACCATGAATACTGTCGATTGACATACTGATATGTATTGTTCAAACCTTCAATAAAAATATGTTTCAAAAAAAAAAAAAGATATTAACTTTATACTCATAAAAGGATATTAACAAGATGGAAAAAGTAAGTACATACTAGCCTGATAATAGCTTTAAACTCTACTTCCATGTGAACAATCTGTAGTCTGAAATGACTATGAATGTCCAAAAATTTAGTGACTGAGAAGTTTTGATTCAAATTTTGTAGGTTCACAACATGCCTGTCCCTTTGAACGCTATGAGTTGTGTATAGGATACTGTGAGGAAAAAATAAAAGTAAAAACACAAACAAAAATATAACCAAACATTAACCCTTTCATGACTAAGCCTATTTTTGGAATTTGGTGTTTACAAGTTAAAATCCATATTTTTTGCTAGAAAATTACTTGGAACCCCCAAACATTATATATATTTTTTTAGCAGAGGCTCTAGAGAATAAAACGGCGATTGTTGCAATATTTTATGTCACACGGTATTTGCGCAGTGGTGTTTTAAACGCAACTTTTTGGGAAAAGGGACACTTTCATGAATAAAAAAAAAACAAAACAGTAAAATTAGCCCAATTTTTTTGCGAAATGTGAAAGATAATGTTACGCCGAGTAAATAAATACCAAACATGTCACACTTTATAATTGCGCGCACTTGTAGATTGACGACAAAGTACGGTACCTAAAAATCTCAATAGGCGACGCTTTAAAATTTTTTTACGGTTACCAGGTTAGCGTTACAGAGGAGGTCTACTGCTAGAATTATTGCTCTCGCTCTGACGATCGCGGCGATACCTCACATGTGTGATTTGAACACCGTTTACATACGCGGGCGCGACTTCCGTATGCGTTTTCTTTGCTTCGCGAGCTCGCGGGGACGGCGGGCGATTTGAAATTTTTTTTTTTTTTTTTTTATTTATTTTTAAATGACTAAATTGTTTAAAAAAAAAAAAAAAATTTGATCACTTTTATTGCTGTCACAAGGAATGTAAACATCCCTTGTGACAGTAATAGGTAGTGACAGGTACTCTTTATGGAGGGATCGGGGGTCTAAAAGACCCCCCACCCCTCCTTTACACTTCAATGTATTCAGATCGCCGAAAACGGCGATTCTGAATACCGAATATTTTTTTTAAACCGGCGCCATTGGCAGCCGAGTAAACGGGAAGTGACGTCATGACGTCGCTTCCGTGTTTACGACAAGGAGACTGGAACGAAGCCGATTACGGCTTCGTTCCAGTTCCTCCCCAGCAGCCAGAGCCGACGGATCTCTAATCGGTGCTCCCGATCGAGCGGGAGCACCGGTAACAGCGGCGAGAGGCGGCGGGAGGGGGGGACGTCCCCTCCCGCTCCTCCGGCATAACAGCCGAGCGGCTTTTAGCCGCATCGGTTGTTATGCCTGGATAGCCAATCGCCTGCTGTAAAAAACGGTACCGGGATGATGCCTGCAGGTGCGGGCATCATCCCGGTATAACCCCCGGAAGCCGAGTACGCAGATGTGCGTACGCTCGGCGGGAAAGGGTTAAACTTAACTTGCAGTGGTAAACATTTCAATGTATACTGCAACATTAGAATGGTGAATTAGTTCAAAGGTCAGCTGTTCCAAAGATTTAGTATCGCACGGCACGGCGGGCAAGCTGATAGATCGGTTTCCTACAGATAGGATTGTATTTTAACCGGATCTAGTCAATGAAAGCTAATGCCATTGTGGCGCAAGTTTCTCCGGATTCTTCTTAGCTCCGATAGGGGGAGTTGGTTCGGAGATAATACCCCATGCGTGAAGTAACCTAATGCCTTGTTCCACAGAAGTGATTGTATGGTAGGTGTCGTTCTTCTGTATCAGTAGTTTAGATGGTTGTTTCCAACAGTATTCAATTTTATGATTACGCAGAGCTTTTGTAATCGTGGAAAGTTGTCTTCTCATATCTAGAGTATGTTTAGACAAGTCCGCATAAATCTGGATTGTATTATATGGTTGTGGAAGGTGTCCTAGATGTCGCACTTTATATAGGATTTGTTCTCTAAGATGGTAGAAGTGTACTCTAAGTAGTACATCACGTGGTATCTGTGGAGGGAGAAATGACGGTTTCGGAATCCGATGGATGCGATCAATTGTGAGCTCTAAGGCTGGTATAGCTGGCAGCAAGTTGGAGAATAAGTCAGTGGCATATTTTTTAAGATCAGACCGCTGTATATTTTCAGGGATACCCCTGATTTTGAGATTGTTCTTCCTTGAGCGGTCTTCTAAATCTGCGATTTTAAATTTAAGCCACTCTTTTTTAGCTTTATTTTCTTCATGAGCATCTATTAAATCATTAATAGTATTGGTCATGTCTCCCATAGAGTTCTCAATAGTGTGTACTCTTTCACCTAAGGAGTTCACTGCTTTGGAGAATTGATTTGTGAGTTGTAAAATATCCGTATGAAGCGAAGTATGTAAAGTTAATAGCATTTCTTTTAGTTGGGTGTCCAGAATAGGCTGGTTATTAGTGGGGAATGCGGCCATAGGCGAAGCTATAGGAGTTATGACTGTGTTATCTTGACTAATATGAGGTAATTTATGGCTTACCTCCTGGCCTGTGAAATCCAGTTTGATACGAGTTTTAGCTGGGCTGCGACATGTAGGGCTGAGGTAATCTTCCTCATGAGGAGATTCCAGATGTGTTTTGTGAGGTGATTCTTCTAGAGCAACATCAGGCATGTCAGTGTATTGCGCTCTCCCTGAGGAGGCTGTTGCTGGATCTGCGCCATCTTTTTTTCTCCCTCCCGCTGACTGAGAGGAGAATGTCGTTAGTTTTTTCATTTTCCATTCGTCTTTCCGCTTTTTCGACATCACCTTCGGATTCAGGAACTCTTCCGTCGTCTGTTCGTATCTTTTTTACCGATATTCGCTGTGAATTGTCGCTAATGTGCCCGTTCGTGTCACTGAGCTCTCACAGAGCTTCCATTCGGCTCGTGCGCTGGCCACGCCCCCCGTGTAACCCATTTTCTCCATCCACGGTTTCCACATTTTCTCAAATTCCCTATAATTCCCTCTCTGTGTATATACGGTGCTATTTTTTCCTTCCAAACTGTTTCCGTTACTGTACTAATCCATTCTTCTACAGTGGGGGGCGCCCCAGCTTGCCATCTTTGCATTATCATTTTTATAGCTTGAAAAAGGCATCTCAACACTACTTTAAATGGTCTTAGCATACTCCCATTTCCTTCTCCTAGTTCTAATAAGGATAGCCTAGGATCCATTACTAACTTAATTCCATAGGTTTTATTTATAGTGTCAATCACCCCTGTCCAATAGCGAAATCATTTTGGACACCTCCACACCGTATGCAGTAAATCCCCCGTTTCCTGACATCTGGGGCAATTAGCATCTGCTCTCCATCCAAACTGAAGCAGTCTCTTGGGAGTGTAGTATACTCTATGTATCAGCATTAGGGCTGAAATTTTCTGCGCTGGTGAAACCGATACCATATGTCCCCTCTCTACTACCTTACTCCACTGCCCTTCTATAATCTCTCCTACATCAACCTCCCATTTTCCCCTACTTTTAAGACTTTCCGCCCCTGTTAGCACTCCTTTACAGATATGTGGATATATTTCTGAAACAAATCCCCTCTTCTTGGCCTTAAATAACTTTTGAAGAACTGGGGATTTGTTCCATTCTGGTCCCCGATTACCAATCTGTGCATTCAGGGCATGCCAAATTTGCAAATATTTATAAAATGACTGATTGGGAATTTCAAATTCTGCTCTTAGGGGAGCGAAAGTTTTTAAAGTACTACCCTCATATAGATGGATCACTTTATCTATCCCTTTAATTTCCCATTCTTGGACCTTTCCCATTGCGACCATTTCCTGGAGATTCCTGTTGTTCCACAATGGGGAAAATTCCGTCAATCCTCCTTGACCATTTAACAACTTCAGAGCTTTCCAAACCTTAATAACTAATTTTACCGTGGGATTTCTGTAGGCAAAAGAATTTGCCTCTAATACCTCAACCAGGGTCCTATGGGACGCTCCCATTATCATTAAACTCCCTTCCCCTAGTTCTTCACTACCCCATAGGTGTTGCAATTGTGCCGCCAGGAAAAAACTTTGAGGATGTGGTCCCGCCATTCCCCCCTCCCTTGTTGGTAGTTGTAATGTCTGAAGACTTATTCTGGCCTTCCCTCCTTTCCAAATCAGGTCTCTAAACAGCCCATCAACCTTTTTAAACCATTTCTTATCAATCCATACTGGCGTGTTATGTAACAGATATAGTAATTGGGGCATCCACAGCATTTTAATGAGATTACATCTCCCCACCACTGATAGTGGAAAACGCTGCCAGATATCAGATTTCTTTTTAAATCTGTCCAGGAGAGGTGTTAGATTATTGCTTATAAATTCATTGGGGTCTCTTGTTACATATATTCCTAGGTATTTCAGTTTCTTCACAACTTCCAATTGAGGTATCTCTGGAGTTAATTGGTTCTCTATGGGGTCAATTGGCATAAGTGCCGACTTCTCCCAATTTATTACCAGGCCCGAGAGTCTTCCAAATTTCCTGACAATGCCCATCCCCGTCCTAAGGGAGTTCCCCATGTCTCCCAGGAAGAGGAGCACATTGTCTGCATATAATGCAATTTTCTCTTCTCTTGACCCTCTCACAAATCCTCCCATATCTGGGTTTGATCTAATTGCTATAGCTAGTAGCTCCGTAGCTAAAGCAAATATAAGGGGGGATAGTGGACACCCCTGTCTAGTCCCTCTTTCTAGTAGTATCTTACCCGAATATTCATTGTTGACCCTTATTCTTGCACTTGGTCCATTATACATTATTTTCAACCAATTAATAAAACGAGGACCAAATCCAAACTCCCTCAACTCTCGCCATATATACCCCCACTCCAAACTGTCAAATGCCTTAACTACGTCCAAAGACATAAACGCTCTTGTTCCTGTATTTTCTATAGGCATCTGTATATTTAGGAAAGCCCTCTTAACATTCATACTGGTCGATCTCCCAGGAATTAATCCGGTTTGGTCTACATGTATGATTTTGGGAATAATTTTATTTACCCTAATTGCCATTACCTTAGCTAGAATCTATACATCAGAACAAAGTAGGGAGATTGGTCTATAAGAAGTGGCATCCAAAGGATCCTTCCCTTCCTTGGGGAGCACTATTATTGTGGCTTCCTGTTTAAGAGTACAAGTGTGTGGTTTCCTGTCTTTCCCCACCAGGTGGAGCCAGAGGATCCTGAGGGATAGACACAGATACATTATATTGTTTACACTGTATTGTATTATTATTACACCGCAGCTGTGCCAAGGGGACAGAGTCATTCAGAAGGGGGGTTTCTCAGTAGAGTGCAGGCCCAATTTAAATCAGCAGTTCCTTCGGGGGTCAGTGCTACACTTGTATGTAGAACGCTTGAGCAAAAGTCTCTGTCCCAGACTTGTATGTAACTGAGGGACACATTTTAGAGAGCTATCATACGGTACCAGTATCTTGCAGCCGATCCGGCGATACCATATGAGTGTAGATCCATTTAGTGTCCTTCACCTGAGCCTCCAGGCTCCTTCAGAGAAACCAGCCTTGTACATGGCCCTCTCCCAAGGAGTCCTCCCCTGGATGCTACTCCAGTTGCTGGGCCTCTCCTTAGATGAGACGGCACCGGACCACTTTTGGATGATTAGGCCCCGATATCCATTCAGGCCTCTCCCTGCAGTTGCTTTGCCTGTGGCTATCCAGCCCCGAGACTCGGAATTGCATGGATCCGCACCCCAGGCCAGGAGGGCCATGAGGGCTGGTCAGGAGGACCAGGACCAAACAGACAGAAGGTATCTTCTGGACTTGACCGGAACCGCGAAACACTTGATCTCAGTACCTTAACCACTTGCTTACTAAGCACTTAAACCCCCCTCAGTCCCAGACCAATTTTCAGCTTTCAGCGCTGATGCACTTTGAATGACAATTACGTGGGCATACAACACTGTACCCAAATGAAATTTTTATCATTTTTTTCCCACAAATAGAGCTTTCTTTTGGTGGTATTTAGTCACAGCTCGGAGTTTTATTTTTTTGCTAAACAAACAAAAAAAAGATGCAAAAAAAAAAATCATGTTTAATAGTTTGTTATAAAATTTTGCAAACAGGTCATTTTTCTCCTTCATTGAAGTGCGCTGATGAGGCGGCACTGATAGGCTGCACTGATGGGCACTGATAGGCTGCACTGGTGGGCACTGATAGGCTGCATTGGTGGGCACTGATAGGCTGCACTGGTGGGCACTGATAGGCATAGTTAAGGCGGCACTAATAGGCACAGATAAGGCGGCACTTATGGGCAAATATGGGCACAGATAAGATGGCACGGATGGGTGGCACAGATGGGTGGCACGGATGGGTGGCACGGATGGGTGGCACGGATAGATGGGACTGATGGGCACTGATAGGTGGCTCTGATAGGTGGCTCTGATAGGTGGCACTGCTGGGCACTGATGGGCACTGGTAGATGACACTGATGGGCACGGATATGTGGCACTGGGGTGCAGCACCTTTGTTGAGGCAGATTGTGGGCACTGCTGGGTGGCACTGCTGGGTGGCACTGTGGGCACTGCTGGATGGCACTGTGGGCACTGCTGGGTGGCACTAACATTTTATTAATAAAAAACAAAAGAATTGGTTAACCTGAGGATTCAAATATAACCACTACCAGCGCTGATACCACATCTCCGTATACAACAAACAATTTGTCTATGTTAAGCATGTAGTACTTTTTTTAAAAAAACCAGCAAGTCTTTTATCAAAATTGGTGTCCAAACACCAAGTATTAAAGAACCAGCAAGACTTTTGTCAGGAATTAATGTCCATACACCAAGAGATCACACTCTATTCCTCATAAATGAGTGCAGTCCTTCATATTCATATTCATACAATCTTCTCAGATATCTGGGTGTGTATGGGTATGGTCCTACACCTTCACCATGTGCTGTTCCACCTCCGTGAATATGTATATAGATGGCTGCTTACCAGATTCCAATCACTTTAGAGCCTGTCTCCACTATGTGGAGGCTCTCTGAAGACGTGAAAACACGAAACGCGTCAGTGCGGTGATCACACGAGCAAGAGGGTGAGTGTTAGCCGACAAGGACCCGGGTCCACACACGGAGACTGTGTTGGATGAGATCTGCAGCCTACCGGTGAGACGATCGTGTGGCAGCACTTACACCACATATGTTATACGCTGGTTTTAAGTTGTTTTAAATGTAAGCATATTATGTAAGGGGGGGAAAGGAATTTTTTCAATCCTAAATAAAAGGTATCACACTATATGAGACCCCTTGAATCTTTTGCATGTCTACTACCAATGTGAGAGCAATCAGCGGGACACACAGAACCAGACAGAGGAGTTCCACATAGTGGAGACAGGCTCTAAAGTGATTGGAATCTGGTAAGCAGCCATCTATATACATATTCACGGAGGTGGAACAGCACATGGTGAAGGTGTAGGACCATACCCATACACACCCAGATATCTGAGAAGATTGTATGAATATGAATATGAAGGACTGCACTCATTGATGAGGAATAGAGTGTGATCTCTTGGTGTATGGACATTAATTCCTAACAAAAGTCTTGCTGGTTCTTTAATACTTGGTGTTTGGACACCAATTTTGATAAAAGACTTGCTGGTTTTTTTAAAAAAGTACTACATGCTTAACATAGACAAATTGTTTGTTGTATATGGAGATGTGGTATCAGCGCTGTTAGTGGTTATATTTGAATCCTCAGGTTAACCAATTCTTTTGTTTTTTATGCATGATAAGTTTTATTTTATAATGGCAGCTAAGTATTAAGAACCATCCCCAGGTGGGAGTAAGTTGACTGCACCCTTTGAGCGCTGGGAGTAGAGGTGAGCATATCAATTGCTTTGAGTGCATACCTCTGCCAGATTAAACATTTTATTAATGTTGGTGGGCAGGTGGGGCAGGTGGGCACTGGCAGGGGGCAGGTGGGCACTAGCAGGCCTGGCCATGATCGGGACTGATGTCCCGATCACGGCCACCAGTGATCGGCTCTTTTTTTTCTTTTCGCACTGTCAGCGCGAGGAGGAATAATAGCCGATTACCGGCTCCGTTGTATCACATGATCAGCTGTCATTGGCTGACAGCTGATCAAGTGATAAGGGGTCGGGATCGACCCCTTGCTCGGATCGGTGATCAGGCGAGTCTCACGGACTCGCCGATCACAGAGCGCACCGCGCGCGCCACTCAGGGGGCGCGCAGGCCGCTCGTGCACGGGACAACGTCAATAGACGTAGTCCCGGAAAAGTAGGTCCGCGCTAATGCCGTCATTTGGCAATAGCGCGGATCCCAAGTGGTTAAATACCTTCTCCCAGAATGCACAGCAGGATAAACACTCCCACTGGGCTGGTTCCTAGAGAAAGAAGAATATCCAATACACCCAGCCAAACTACATTCTCACACTTGCCGGCGGTGACAGCGACACCTGCTGCCAAGGAGAACTCAGTGCAGTTCCAGCTAGACTGATACTGAGACCATAATTTCACATAATTAGCCCTAAAAACCCAACTGTGGTTTCAGGAACATTAACTTTGAAAAACACATAGCGTGTGCTCATCAGTAGCCAGCGCTACACTAATAAAGTAACAATACCTATCCAGATTGTTAATGATGAATATACCGGCCTTGTCATCCAGCTTGTCAGCTCGAATAGAGGAAAAGCCGATAACCGGCACTTCCTGGTTACGATGTGATTAGCTGTGATTGGACACGGCTGATCACATGGTAAAGAGCCTATGTCATAGGAAGTTTACCATGATTGTAAATCCAGTATGTCAGAGCGACACACGGCACCACCGGGTTAAGATCGACCCACAGACTCCGAGTTGTGAGAATATGAAAGTGTAAAATGGAGAGCCACGGGCTCATTATGTGGAATATGACAATGTAATCTCCTTTAGGTCATGATGCCACGGCAGAAATGGGTCATGTATTCCATGTGCAGCTGCCAGATACTTCTGTTTCTCTTGGATGGATGGGATTCTCCTGATTCAGTCATTCTAATTTACATTTATAGAATGACCTCCAAGTAACTTGAATCCAGCTCTATCACTTTTTTGTATTTTTTTATGCAATCTTTCATTTCAGAACTCTTATATCTGTATAAAAAAAAATGGAAGGTGTGTACACCTAGTGCATCACCAATGACATTTAATAATAGAATTCATAAAAAAGTGGGTACTCACAAACAGCAACTGGATTGTGCCATAAAAACACACAGTAATAGACCATGTGCCATATACCATTACAGGGTAAAACCTAATGCGTTTTGGGGGTGCAGTTCTGAGGAAGGGGGTGCGCCCCCGAAACAGCCTCAGTTGCTGTTTGTGAGTACACACTTTTTATGAATTTTTTTATTAAATGTCATTGGTAACACACTAGGTGTGCGAGTCTTCCATTTTTTTTCTTTTTTTAGTGTGACAGAGTGACTATATGAAGGGGGCCCATGGCAACCCAGAATCCCTTGATGTGGTTGGGAAAACCTTGATTCAGCTCCCATGCACCTCCTATGTCTAATGCCTCGTACACACGATCAAACAATCCGGTGGAAAAGTCCGGCGGACTCAAGTCCACCGGACAATCCCCCGTGTGTAGGCTCCGGCGGACTTTTTTTACCCAAAAGTCCGGCGGACTTAGAAAGTATTTTTGCATTCCAATCTGTCAGTCGGCCTCGCATTTCGGCGGACAATCCGGCCGTGTGTGTGCCAGTCCGCCGTACTTTTGAAATGAACAGACTTTTCCCGCCCGGAGAAAACTCCGCTCATTTTCAGCGCGTCTCCAGGTAGCCGGGGCCAGCGAAGGAGGCGTCCCTAGCCCCGTCACCTGGTATGGACTTAAAGGGGAACCCCTACGCCGAAAAATCGGCGTGGGGGTCCCCCCTGGGTCCACATTAGACCCTTATCTGAGCATGCTACCCGGCCGGCCAGGAAAGGGGGTGGGGACGAGCAAGAGCCCCCCTCCTGAGCCATACCAGGCCACGTGCCCTCAACATGGGGGGGTGCCTTTGGGAAGGGGGGGCCGTGCGCCCCCCCACCCCAAAGCATCTTGTCCCCATGTTGATGAGGAAAAGGGCCTCTTCCCGACAACCCTGGCCGTTGGTTGTCGGGGTCTGTGGGCGGGGGGCTTATCGGAATTCGGGAGCCCCCTTCAATAAGGGGGTCCCCGGATACCGGCCCCCCACCCTATGTGAATGAGTATGGGGTACAATGTACCCCTACCCATTCACCTGTAAAAAAAAAGTAAAAAAAAAAACACAACACACAAGGGTTAATATAGTTTATTGCACAGCTCCGGGGGTCTTCTGTCCATCTTCGGGGGTCTTCTCGCGGGACACCTCCGCTATCTTCTGCTAGCTCTTTTACTAGCGGAGGAGCCCGGCTTTCTTCTTCGCCGCCGCCCTCTTCTTCCGACTTCGGGGGTCTTGTCCCCCTCTTCGATTCTTCTTGCCGGGCCAACGCGCCCTCTTCTAGCTCTTTTACAGGCGGTGGCCCGGTCTTCTGTCGCCGCTGTCGCCGTCTTCTGTTCTTCTCTTCAGATGTTCCCTCGTCGCTGCCTCCGCTCACAATGGCAGGGACGCGGCACGCGGTGACTTATATAGGGACATTGCCAGATGATGTCCCCGCCCATTATGATGTCACAGTCTCAGCATCCTCACATAGGGTGGGGGGCCGGTATCCGGGGGCCCCCTTTTTAAACGGGGCTCCCGGATTCTGATAAGCCCCCCGCCCGCAAACCCCGACAACCAACGGCCAGAATAACAAAAGAAAATAAAACCGTGCTAAGACCCCAAAAAAAAGGGACATTTCTTTCCTACTTATCAAGCAGAAAAAAATATCAAACGAGAAAAGAATATTTTTCTCAGATAAATATCCAAGAAATTAATCTTAAAGATAAATACAAATAGTCAAAAAAAGAGAATAATCAAGAAAGATTACAAATGAATGTTCACAAGATATAAGGCTGCTGCTCCACTGTGGGATACACACACATAAACATAGATAAAAAAATAAAAAAAAGAGCTGCGCCAAATAATATGAATCAGTAAACTATACAATATAAAGAAAAGTCCATGGAAACTTTATGTTGTTCAAAGAAGGAAGACGATCGCACCACAGTGATTCCACACTTCCTTATCACTATAGTGCCCCACCACCGACAAAAAGTGCGCTTACCAGACGGTAAAAGCACAAGGAGCGTTTAGAGTACCAAGCCACTGACATCTCCTCGCCTTCACCAAACACTTTGTCTCTCAGGAACGAACGATCCATACACTGAAGCCGCTCCACATTCTCATTAGTAACCCAGTTTCACGTTCATGATGTAAAAAGAAAAGAAGCCCCCCATAGTGTAAAAAACTTCAATGCTTTTTTAATTATAATAGAAATGCACTTACATAAAAACGAACGATTTTCGCATGTAAAAACAAGCCGGACTTAGTACGCCATATTAGTCCGCTGAAAAAGTGGCGTGTGTGGGCAAGTAGCTCGTTCGGAAAGTCCGGCGGACAGTCCGGCGGGAAGTCCGCCAGACTAAGTCCGCCAGATAGTTGGCTATGTGTGTCTCTAATAGGGGCACAGGGTGACCGAGAAATCCAGTCTGTTCTGTACTAATCGGACTCATTGTACAGCCACACTGGAATGTTGCGTATATATCTCTATATATATATATATATATATATATATATATATATATATATATATATATATATATATATATATATATATAGAAAGGCCAGTATGGTGGCCTGGAATTATGGGAGGAGCCCGGTGGGGTATATAACCAGCCCGTTCGCCTATCTTCCTCGTCGGTTCCGGTGCGCGATATCTGTTACGTCAGAGATCAAGGGCTGACTATTCGAGACCAAACGTAGTGAGTGGTGTTCGTGAGTTCCCATGTTAGTCCTGGTCGTGTCCGTGTTGTCAGTCGTCTTGTCTTCGTTAGCGTTTGTTTGTTTTCCCCGTCCGAGTGTCGCAATACTCAAAGAAATTGCCGTTGTCGTACAACGCATCTGGGCCAGCTGTCGCAGGTAGGGCTTCGGCACCCATTTTTTCATTTCATGTGTTACTATGTCACTTAAACACGATATCCTGAACTCACGAACCTCTCACTTTTCATTTCACAAACGTTTTAAACCATGTCACCCGTACTCGTTACCTCATGTCACTACTCCTTTTCTTTCGAAGAGAAGTCGTTATTACCTTTTCGTGACACGTCGGTCGTGCCACATCAGGCACTTCATTTCGTAGGCACTTGAATTTAGCTGAACGACTCCCCAATCATTTCTTAATATTTGAAACGATCGAATCATTTCGAAATCACAGCCGACTGCTCGTTACGTTAAATCAAGCAGTCCGGACCATTTCAAATTTCATTTCGAGTCGTTTCAAACCGTGACGAGTCATTACAAACCGGTCGGACCGTTCCAAAATCATTTCGAATCATTTCATATAATTGAGTCATTTCAATCATTTTATATCGTTCAAATTATTTCAATCATTTTTATGTCATTTCCAATCATTTCAATCTCTTTTATGTCAGATCGAATTATTTCAAATCATTTCAAATCATTTCGAGTCATTCGCTCATTTCTGTCACTTACCGCGCTCCGGTTCGAATCTTGTCGCATCCCGGATGCCCCGATTCGCTTCGAAGTGCCCCAGTTTTCGGCCTCATTTCTGTACATGCTCCAGAGACTGAGTCACTCGCAGGTTCGGGCACAGTCCCTGATTCTAGTCTTTGTCATGGCATACCATTTCTGTCACTTATTACGCTCCGATTCGAATCCTGTCGCATTCATTGATGCACCGATTCGTTCCGGTGTGCCCAGCTGTTACGCCTCATTTCTGTACATGCTCCAGAGACGGATTCTTTGTTATAACCATCAGTCTAGTCGTTGATTCTTGTCTCTGTCATGGCATATCATTTCTGTCACTTATCACGCTCTGATTCGAATCCTGTTGCATTTATTGATGCACCGATTTGTTCCGGTGTGCCCAGCTGTCACGCCTCATTTCAGTACATGCTCCAAAGACAGGATTCATTTATTTCATTCATGGGCTCATCCTCTGATTCTTGTCTTTGTCATGGGTATCATTTCATCTCACCTATCACGCTCCGGTATGAATAGTCACACCTGTGTACCAAATTTGTCTCGGCGTGCCCTAGGACAGGCCTCATTTCAGTACATGCTCCAGAATCCGTTTCGTGCTCGGTCGCAAGATTGTGGCATGGCGATCCGGACCTCTGTCATGGCAGATTCACTCATTTCACTGTCACGTACAGCTTCCCGGTTTGAGTCCAGTTGATTCTTCAATGTTTTGATTCCTACAGTGGGCCTTGCTCATCGGCCTCATTTCACTATAAATTGCCTCAAAATTCAATACATGCTTCAGAGTTCGGTTTGCTGTCAGTTGCATCCGCGACGCGACCAAATCACATCTCTGTGATGGTAGGCGTTTCATTCAAAAGGCAACGTTTCATTTGTTTGTTTGTCTCATTTCATTTATTTCATTTCATTTCATTTCTAAGTCTCACCTCCATGAAGTCACTATTTAGCTAGCCATCTCTGTTCAGGTATTGAACTCTCAAACAAACTTCACCTTCATCTCCTCAGGTCAGTCGAGTTTTCAGTAGGTCCACCCTGCACCTGGTCGGACGGTGCCTCCTTAGGTAAGAAAAAAAAAAAAAAAACGTCATCTGGGAAGGAAACACTCATGAGTGGAAGCATCCTTCTTGTTAAGCATGTATTTCTTCAGGAGTCTCCAACGAGTCTTGTAATCCATGTCACCCTCATATAGGTTCCGCTTAGGAGAAAACCCGAACCCGAGGACTAGTAGGCTCGCCAGGCCTGGATTACGCCACCATGTCCCGGGCTGGCAGTGAGGACCTCACAGCCCCATTATCTCCGTCTCTAGTCTCAGAGAGTGGCAGCCAACGGTCCCCCAGAGCATGGACCATTCCTAGGCTGACAGCTGAGCTGAGGCGCAGAGGTGTACCCTTTCCGGAAACAGCCAGAAAGGCCGAGCTTTTCAGGCTCCTCTTTCCTCCCCCAGCTGCGGCTGAGGCTAGTACCCAGCAGGCCTCCCTGGGCTCTATCGCTTCTTCAATTTCGCAGCTACATACCCTGGTATCTTCCCTGGCGACCTCAATGTCAGAGGTCCAGAATCGGGTGGCCCTCCTCGAGACCCGCCCGCCCGTTTCTCCTCCAGTACCAGCATCCCAGGCAGTGACTAGCCCTCTCGCAGGTATCACCGGGTGTACATCAATTGTGTACCCTTCTCATCTGGTATCAGCTAGCATCAGGAAGGACATCCTAGAGGGCAAGGACGTCAATCTGGCTTCTCTTCTCATCTCCATTCACGAGCTTGCGGAGAACAAGGCTTATACATGGGGGGATGTGTCAGTGGTCCTCAAAACCAAAGACCCCAGGCTGGACTGAAAGCTTTCTGTCACCGAGTTTACGTTGGCCTTCGGCATGATGAGGGACATCATCTGCTCAGCCTCCCCCGGCAGGAGGGAGGAGCTGGATCGCTACCTCCATGTGGTAGTAGACCTAGGTTATAAATACGGCGGTTTTTCATTTTACGACTACCACCGCTCCTTCTCCGCTAAGGCGGCCGCCAGGCTCTTCCAATTCCAGACGCCTACTGACTGGAGCGTCATGGATACCGAGCTATTTTGCCGCCACTTCGCGGGGCTACGGTCTCCCCTCTGTGCGATTTGCCAGTCGGCTACTCATACCGCGACCTGGTGCGCTAGCTCAGTGGCAGCCCCGCCCTCAGACGGTCCTTCTGCCTCAGGTACTGCTCAGGGCCCACAGGCGCCAGCATGCCTGCCGCAGACGGATAAATTTGGGCGCCCGGTCAAGACCATGGGAGGTGCAGCAATCTGCAACAATTACAATAGCGGGTCATGCAATTTTAGTCAGTGCAGGCTGCTCCACATATGCACGCAGTGTCATAGGGCTCATCCCAGGCTTATGTGTGAGGTCAAACAGAATAAGAAATCTTGACTAAGCCGGGTCAATGTCTCGTGGCTCAGTATCTACCTTACTGCTCATCCTACTCCCTCACTATCCGTCTACCTTGTTCAGGGCTTCACTCAAGGCTTTCACACTGGACTTATCTCTCTCCCTCACCTCACGCACGAATGCCGGAACCTGCGGTCAGCAGCTATGGATGAACGAGCCATTGACCAACTACTACAGTCAGAGTTAGACCAGGACTTTATCATAGGCCCTTTCACACAGCCCCCATTCAACACCTGGAGAGTCAGCCCTATTGGGCTTGTCAAGGGCAAGTTCTCAAATAAACTCAGATTGGTGTAAGATTTGTCAGCGCCTCATTCCTCTTCTGTCCCCAGCCTTAATTCCCTTATCCCCTCCGAGGAATTCTCCCTTAAGTATGCATCCGTAGACACGGCCATCCAGGCCATTCTCAAAACAGGCACGGGAACCTGGCTCTCCAAGGCCGACATCTCGGATGCCTTCAAGCTCCTTCCCATCCATCCATCTCTCTGGTGCTGGCATGGCATCAAGTGGAGGGAGCGGTACTATTTTGCCACCAAACTAACATTCGGGTCCAAAAGCAGCCCCTGGCTCTTTGACACTTTCGCACAGACTCTCACATGGATCTTGCTGCACGTAGCCCAGTGTCGGGGAGTCATACACTATCTGGATGACTTCCTGCTGATCGAGCCACCCGGCTCACCGCCAGGAGATCTGGATAAGTTAAGGGTGGTCTTCAGTAACCTCAACGTCCCCATTGCCGAGCACAAGGTGGATGGTCCAACGCAGGCCATCACCTTTCTCGGGGTTAGCCTAGACACCAACACCATGCAGGCCAGCCTCCCCCCGGATAAACTGGCCCGCATCAGGACGGTCCTGAGGGACTTCACCCGCGCCAGAACTTGCACCAAAAGACAGCTACAATCCCTACTCGGCATGTTGAATTTCGCCATGCGCATCATCCCCCAGGGTCGCGCATTTGTGTCACGCCTATTGGTCTTACTGTCCCTCTCACAGGACCCGGAGCAAGTCCTCAGCCTGGATCCCGCGGCGATAGCGGACCTTGCTATGTGGGAGGAATTCCTATCGTCTTGGAATGGCGTGTCCCTGTTCATTCCCTCCGTGTCTTCCCTTTCACCCCAGGTGGTGGCCGACGCAGCGGCCTCCACAGGCTTTGCAGCAATTTTTGGCCACCTCTGGCTTGCAGCTCCCTGGCCTCCCCAGATACTGGCAATTCCTGGCTTCGCCGAGACGTCCTCCCTGTTCGAGTTATACCCCATCGTAGCTGCAGCACACACATGGGGCCGTAGTTGGTCGGGTCAAACGGTGACCTTTTCAACAGATAATTTAGCCACTGCGGAGATCATTAATAAAGGCAGGTCCAAGTCTCTAGCGATTATGTCCTTCCTACGTCGACTGGTCCAGCTCTCGTTATTATTTCAGTTCAACATCCATTGTTCCTTTATCCCCGGTAAATTCAATCAGGCAGCGGACGCCCTCTCCCACTTTAACTTTGTCTCATTCTTCGATCAGGTGCCCGGAGCCGGACCAACATCAGCAGCTATCCCGGACTGGTCTCAGCTGACCCTGGATTAGCCCCACACCTCCTAGCGGCAACCCAACTCATCGATCACTCCCTCTCACGCAATACCCTCAAGGCCTATCAATCGGCCTGGAGGGCCTTTAACCGCTTTATGACATATCACAGCACAGAGACGTCCCGTGTCAAGCAAGTCCTGGCCTTCATTTCCTACTGCCACTCGGAGTTGGCATTATCCTTTAATACGATCCGGCTATACCTGGCCGGTGTACAACATTTCACGTCCCTCTATTTTCTTACCACGCCGTTCGGGCTATTATGCGCGGCGTCCAGAAGCGCCAGCCAATGGCCGGCACCAAACGGCTGCCTATCACAGGAGACGTTTTTAGAAACATGTCAGATATCCTGGCCACTTCACCTTTCGGTCTCTGCACTAGTGTCATCTTACAAGCAGCCATACATCTGGCCTTCTATGGCTTCTTACGGCCAGGCGAGTTTACTTGTAACAGCCCCACAGCACGCATGCTGTGCAAGCACCACCTGGTCCGATACGAAGACCATTTCATCTTGCACTTAGCAGTCTCCAAGACGCAGCAGCTTGGCTCGGGTACGGACATACATTTCTATAAGACCAACAACTGCTGGTGCCCGGTCGCCATTCTCACCCGCTTGTTGACCCTTCTGGCCGATCAACCAGGAACTGGCCTGCTTCTGCCATTTCACACTAAACCTCTGAACGCTGCCCGGTTTATGGAACATGTCAGGATACTCCTGGGTATCCTTCACCTCAATCCTACTCACTACTCCGGACATTCATTCCGTATCGAGCAGCCTCAACAGCCTCCCGCCAAGGGGTCCCGGACCATGTTATCAAGAAGTTGGGCAGATGGAAGTCCACCTGTTTCGCCCGTTACATACCCAATCCACAAGTGAAGATGGCCCAGGCCTTTGTCAAGCTCACCCAGTAACAAACTTGAAACAATAAAAATACAACCCCTACCTGAATGTTTTTGCCCCCTTATTTTGGTATACCGTACGTTAGACCAGGGCACACTTTCAGGTCCATTTCAAGTAAGCGAGTTTATGTTAACCTTGTTTGTCATCCTTATCCGTATCGGTCAGAGGGCTCTGGACCATAAATAGAAAGGCCAGTATGGTGGTCTGGAATTATGGGAGGAGCCCGGTGGGGTATATAACCAGCCCGTTCGCCTATCTTCCTCGTCGGTTTCGGTGCGCGATACCCACTCACCCATCCCCTTTTTCAGGGCATTTCTCAAGCATTATACTCCTCATGAGAGTACTCATTTCACTCCATTTCATATTCATCTCATTTAACACCCACTTCTCTATCTAGGGTATGCCCCCTTATTTTGGTATACCGTACGTTAGACCAGGGCACACTTTCAGGTCCATTTCAAGTAAGCGAGTTTATGTTAACCTTGTTTGTCATTCTTATCCGTATCGGTCAGAGGGCTCTGGACCATAAATATATATATATATATATATATATATATATATATATATATATATATATATATATATTGTATATTGTCTCATTTTGTTGTGTGCTCTTTGCTGGGTCATTTGGGGTGTGGCAGTATTTCAATGTTCTTTTGTGTCTGTCTGCCTTGGATATTATGGGATGTGTATGTAGATTAGCTGTGAGATTGGTGGGGGCGAATTCCTGCAACAGATCTCACTGATTGTTCTAGAGTATTACCTATGTACATGTGTTTTTCAATAAAACAGTTCATGTTCAGCAACCAAACGAGTATTGCCTTGTTTTGTGGTTGTTGGTGGTTGGAATATCTGATATTTATATTCAGACTGGGAGGAAGCGGTATATGACAAAAGTACTCAAGCGGATTGTGGAACGTTTCGTTACATTTAGTATCTATTGGATCACCCCATCTGAGGAAGGCAACATCCTCCCAGTCCTGAGCTACTGATGTCCCTGTTGCCCTTCACTTTAGAAAACCCCTTAGGCCCCTTTCACACTGGGGCGGGAGCAGCGTCGGCGGTAAAACTGTGCTATTTTTAGCTCCGCTTTACTGCCATTTTAGCAGCATTATTCAGCCGCTAGCAGGGCGGTTTTAACCCCCCCTAGCGGCCGAAAAAGGTTTAAAACCTCCCGCAAAGCGCTTTGCCGGCGGTACAGCCGCGCTGCCCCATTGATTTCAATGGGCAGGAGTGGTGAAGGAGCGGTGTATACACCGCTCCTTCACCGCTCCAAAGATGCTGTTTGCAGGAGTTTTCCTAACGTCCTGCAAGCGCACCGCTCCAGCAGCGGCTGTTTCAGGGCGCTTTGCAGGCGTTATTTTTAGCGCTGTAGCTCCTACAAAGCGCCACAGTGTGAAAGGGGTCTTAGCATTGGAAGTGACTGTCTTTTTTTATTATCTTATATCTGTATATACCGTGTATAACTGTGTCTTTATGTCTTCCATTGAAAGCTGCACAAATATGTGAGACACTTTTATTACCAGAACCCATACGGTGAGGATATCTACTTTAATGAGAGAAGAGAAGTTCCATCCGATCTTCTTTTACACCATTGGTATTCTATTAATACTTCATTTTCTTGGTCTAGAATAATTTCCATTATAAAAGGCCCAGATTACGTCCCTGAAACATTTATCAATACGAGGGACCCCGTCTACTGGAAAGAAGGCAAAGTAAGGAATCACTGGATTGTTTTCTCTTCATATCATTTGCCGAGGATGTTCATATTTTGGATTCATAAGGAATTTCTTCTTCTTATTTTAAGATATATTAGTCAATGGAACAGGTACATCCGAGTTACTACCTCCTGTGTAATGCCTGGAGAGCAGTGCTGGGACAAGGCCAATTGGTGCCCAGGGCGAAGATGGCAAACTGCGCCCCCCTGTTTTTAATAAAGAATCAATGTCGTTTCAAAACAAGAATATATTTAAAACAATACAAGTTGAATTACGTTGAATGCAATAGAAACAGAGTTAATATTAAAGAGGAAGTAAACCCTTCCAAACAACTTGGACCTATAGGTAAGCCTAGATTAAGGCTTACCTGTAGGTCCAAGCAATATCTCCTAAACCTATATGGTTTAGGAGATATTTGCCCGAAAATGGGCACCGCTGTCTACGGCGCATGCGCCGTAGACAGCGGCGCGCAGGCGCACTAAATGCGGCAAATCCAAGAATGGATTTGCCTAATTTGTCGACTCCCGTGCGCATGCATCCCATCAGGGTTTACTTCCTCTTTAATATATAAAAGTGCAAAACATATAAATATGAAAAGTGCAAAAAAACAACAACAAACAGACGTCAGTCAAGTATACCCCTATGAAAAAGTTAGTACAGGCATACCCCACTTTTAAGTACACAATGGGGGGTTATTAACTAAAGCTGGAAAGTGCAAAATCAGACTCATTATTGCATAGAAACCAATCAGCTTCCAGGTTTTATTACCAAAGCTTAATTGAACAAGCCAAGGTTAGAAGCTCATTGGTTTCTATGCAGAATTCTGTTATTGGTGTAAATGGTGTTATTATAATTTTAGTAATAATTAGCATATTTTTTTTTTTATTACAATGAAACATAGACACGCACACACACACACACATATATATATATAATATGATATATAGGGGCGTGGCCGGACGTGCAAAGGAGCAGATGTGTGGACACAGAGCTCCTCACCACCGCGCCCAATCTACAGCCATCCGCAGCCCCAAACGACTCAATTTAACCTCCACAGGTGTCGGGAGACTACTGAACAGCGGCGGAAGGGGTCCGCGGGGAAATCGTAGCATTTTACCGCGATCTCGCGGCCCAGACCTACATTGCGGTCCGCCGCCATCTTGCGGCCTAGCGGCAGCGGATGCCTCTCCGGGAGTAACAGCGGAGGTACGTGAGACAGAGCAGAGCTGCGACCACCTTGGGGGGCCTCCACGGGACTTGGGCAGCGACCGGGAACCTCCGCACACCCCGGACCCCGCCAATACCACGCTGTACCGGCTGCGGAGGACGGTGAACGGCCGCCATTTTGACTAGGCCTAAAGCCCTAACTCTCAGGAGCATGTTTGGGCGCGAGGGAGAGATGGCTGCTTAAAGACGGGGCTAGGGGGGGAAAGACAGCTCACACAGCAAAGCGATCAATCACCAACACCATGGGCAAAGCATCTAAGGGGGCGTCTCACTACAACCACCCCCGCACCCCGGGAACCTCCAAAACAAAACAGATTCCGGAGATATTCCTGTCGCAAGGGCAGGGAAGGAGAGGACCTGAGGAGGACAAGATGGCCCGCTCTGATATGAGGGAGGAGGAAGAGGACTTTGAATCTGCCTCACTAACGAACTCCGAGGACACGGTAAGAGACACAGCACCTATAGACCAACCACTCACTCATGCTGCCATGATGGACATAGCTGCTGACATAAAGACATCACTATCCACAGCCATTACTGATTTGAAAGCTGATATTCTAATGCGCACAGAGCAGATGGCGGCGGGAGAAAGAGCAGGCAGGCAAAGAGACAGAGCCATCCAGAGACTGGAGGAAATTTCCATCACTCATTCACAACACATGATTAATGTGAATAGGCACTGTAGACATGTCACTGGAGAAGTGATCGAGGGGGTGTACATCTCACCTAGGTTGCGACAGAGTGTGAGATGGTAAATCCAGGATGGATCAGTTTCTCAGCAGCGATATGCTGTTGAGTGGTTAAGTAATTTTGCCGGGCCTGGGTTTATATGGAATGGCAGGTAGGTTTGGTAGAGGGACCTGTCATTCCACATCCCCCGATCCAGTTCTGGGTTTGGGATCAGGTGAGCTTTGATCCTAATTAGCCTGGGAAGGTAAAGGCTCTGCAAGGCCTGCAGGTGATTGCTCCCAGCCAGGGAATGAACAGCCTGTATGTTGAAGGAAGCTGCAAGCACAGACACTGCTGGAGCTAAAACCCACCCTGCGATATCCAGACGAAAAGACGCTGTCTTTATAAATGTCAGATAGGTGAGAAGAACCTGTTAGTAAGCGCCCAGCCGGGCTAGGTCTTTTGTTTATTTTGTTGTACTTAGAAAGCACGGTGTTGCTGTATGTTTTGTTTGCTGGACTGTTTGTACCACGAATAAACGCCAAGATCTGCTTCATATATTCCAAGTCTGCTGTGAACTGTGTCCAAACACACCCTACCCCGGGAAGATCCCTTACAATTGGTGGAGAATGCGGGCAACAGACGGTTGCTAGGGGCAACGGTGTGGACAGACTTGGCTACAGCTGCTTATGTCCTGGGTGAAAGCTGCATCTAAACTCCAAGAACAGTCCAGCAACATGGAGGAGATGCTGAAGCAGTTTATGCAAGTGAGTTTGCAACAACAGCAGGCTCAGACAGAGGCCAATAAACGACATGAACAGTCCATGGCTGCACAACAGCAGATGATGGCTGCACAACAACAACTTCTCGAGCACCTGATAGCAAATCGAGAGGCGCCTGTGGTTGCTAATCCACCCACAGTGGAGGGAGCCGCTCCAGAAAAATTTTTTGGGAGAAGGACTGTGCAGAAAGCGCTGCAAAAGATGACTGCTGAGGACGATGTTGAGGCCTTTCTAACAATATTTGAGCGCGTGGCTGAGCGAGAGAAGTTACCAGCCGCTGAATGGGCAGAGGTAATTGCGCCCTATTTAACAGGTGAACCTCAAAAGGCCTACTATGACCTCAGTGAGCAAGAGGTCAAGGACTATACTCGGCTAAAAGCGGAGATACTTGCCCGACTAGGAGTTACTACTGCGGTCCGTGCCCGGAGGGTACGCAACTGGAGCTACAGTCTGGACCAATCAGCGAGGTCCCAGATGTATGACCTAATCCATTTGGCAAGAAAGTGGTTGGAGCCAGACACTTCTACTCCTGCACAAATCCTAGAGAAGATCGTGATGGATCGCTACCTCCGAGCACTTCCTACTGACCTGCAACGCTGGGTGGGACAAGGTGATCCTAAGGATGCAAACGAACTTGTCAACCTTGTGGAGAGGTTCCAGGCGACTGAGGACTACCTCCGTGATGTTCCTGCAGCATCTTCACCTCCCCGGAGCGCCAGACCTGTGCCGTCAGCTGGTAAGAGACTTCCATCTATTGGGGGAGTGTGGAGGGCTGCTGATGGAGGGATAAGGGCTCAAGTGGTGTCTCAGGGACAAAAGACTGGTGATGGTCCCGGGTGGCTAAGGGGCTCTAAAAAGGACTCCTTGCCAAGGAGACCAGCCCCTATCCAGTGTTGGAGATGCCATGAGGCGGGACACGTGTCTGCCCATTGCCCTCTTACCTCTGAACCCATGGAATGTGACGCTAGCCGGCGCCAGTCGCTATTTGCGGAACCATCTTGTGCTGCAGTTCCTGGACTAGAGACTGAACCGCAAATCTGCAACATCACAATCAATGACTTTCCTGTTAAAGCGTTAATGGACTCAGGAAGCCTCGTAACCTTGGTGCATGCTAGCCTGGTGGCTGGGGACTTAGAGCCTAACAAGCATATGAGTGTTGTGTGCATACATGGTGATACAAAAGTGTACCCTATAGTGCGGGCTAAAGTCGGGACTAAACAAGGCACCGTACAATATGAAGTGGGTGTGGTTAAAAACCTCATGCATGATGTAATATTGGGCCGCGATTTTCCGTTATTCTGGGCTCTCTGGGAAAAAAGAGAAATCCCCAAAAGGAGTGAGGATACCTCTAAGGAGGTTGCCTTGTCCGCTGTGAATGATAAAAGTATGCAGGATGAAAATGATTGTTTTCCTTTGCAGGTCCTGGTTGGGGAGGAGGATCCTCCCACTGAGCAAAATATACTAGACTTAGAGGTGTCTAGGGATAATTTTGGGGCTGCACAATTACAGGACCCCACTCTCAAAAATGCGAGAGAGCAGGTTACTGTTATGAATGGGGTACCTCAGGAACCAGATGCTGAAAAAAGATTTCCACATTTTTCGGTGACTAATGATCTTTTCTATAGAGTCAATAAGATTAAGGATGAGATTGTGGAACAGCTTCTGGTACCTAAGCCGTACCGGCGTCAGGTGCTTGACATGGCTCATAACCATGTTCTTGGGGGACACTTGGGGACTGACAAAACGAGAGAGAGGGTTCTCCAGAGATTTTTTTGGCCGGCCATATATGATGACATTAAAAAATACTGTGAGTCGTGCCCCACATGTCAGGTTAATGCCCCAGTGTCTCATTTTCGCAGTCCTTTGGTTTCGCTCCCTATTATAGAGGTGCCTTTTGAGCGTATTGCCATGGATTTAGTGGGTCCCATTGTAAAGTCAGCTAGAGGACACCAGTATATTTTGGTAGTCATGGATTATGCGACCCGCTATCCTGAGGCTGTACCCTTAAGAAACACTGCATCTAAAACAATTGCACGTGAGTTGTTTTATATGTTCTCTAGGACTGGGATCCCCAAAGAAATCCTAACTGACCAAGGTACGCCATTTATGTCGAAAGTAATGAAGGAGTTATGCAAACTATTTAAAATCTCACACATCCGTACCTCTGTATACCACCCCCAGACGGACGGATTGGTGGAGAGATTTAATAAAACTTTGAAACATATGTTGAAGAAAGTGGTGGAAAAAGATGGTCGTGACTGGGATCATTTATTACCCTACCTCATGTTTGCTATTAGGGAAGTGCCCCAAGCGTCCACCGGGTTCTCACCATTCGAGTTGGTCTATGGTCGTCACCCTAGGGGTCTACTGGACATCGCAAAAGAGACATGGGAGAATGAGTCCACCCCATACAAGAGTGTTATTGAACATGTAGCACAAATGCAGGACCGTATAGCCACTGAGCCTAGAAGCAGAGTAAACCTTAAGCCCTATAGGATACCGGAGGCACGTAGGGAAGCCGTATCTGCCGAGGTAAAACGTATGCTTGCTCTGGGGGTAATTGAGGTGTCCCAGAGTGAATGGTCCAGCCCAATTGTGCTAATCCCAAAGCCCAATGGAACTTGGAGGTTCTGTAACGATTTCAGAAAGTTGAATGAGATCTCCAAGTTCGATGCGTATCCTATGCCCAGGGTAGATGAGTTAATTGAGAAGTTGGGTAACGCCAGGTACATAACCACCCTCGATCTCACAAAGGGCTACTGGCAGATTCCACTGTCTGCTGAGGCTAAAGAGAAAACGGCATTCTCTACCCCTGATGGACTATTCCAGTATGTAGTGATGCCATTCGGGTTACATGGAGCGCCTGCAACCTTCCAGAGGTTGATGGACTTAATTCTGCGACCACATCGTGATTACTCAGCTGCCTACCTCGATGATGTGGTCATTTTTAGCCCTGATTGGGAAAGTCACCTCTGTAAGGTACAGGCCGTGTTGGATGCCATAAGTGATGCGGGGTTGACCATAAATGCCGAGAAGTGTGCTCTAGCCCTAGAAGAGGCCAAATATCTGGGCTACATTATTGGGAGAGGGTTGATTAAGCCACAGCTAAATAAGATTGAGGCAATACAGAATTGGCCTAGACCCCTGACAAGGAAACAGGTTAGAGCTTTCCTGGGTATTACGGGGTATTACCGTAGATTTGTGCCGAACTTTGCCTCAGTTGCTGCTCCACTAACTGACTTGACAAAGGGCGGAAAGACAGCAATGGTCACGTGGACCCCAGAGGCCGAGAAGGCTTTCCAAAGCCTTAAGTCTGCCTTGTGCCAACCACCTGTGTTAATCACCCCCGATTTCAGGCGAGAATTTCTGGTCCAGACAGATGCCTCTAACACAGGCTTAGGTGCAGTACTCTCACAAGTAGTGAATGGTGAGGAGCATCCAGTGACGTACTTGAGTAGGAAACTAACCCCGGCCGAGAAAAATTATGCCATTGTGGAGCGAGAATGTTTGGCAGTGAAGTGGGCTCTAGAAGCTTTAAAGTATTACTTGCTAGGCAGGAAATTCAAGTTGGTGACAGACCATGCCCCCCTAACATGGATGAAGTTAAACAAGGAGAGAAATGCAAGAGTGACTAGATGGTTTCTGTCCCTACAAAACTTTAATTTCACTGTGGAACACAGGCCAGGGAAATTACAGGCAAATGCTGACGCATTGTCGAGGGTAAGTTGTCTGTGGGGACAAAAGGCTCAGCCCTCCGGTCTGAAAAAGAGGGGGGGGATATGTAGACATGTCACTGGAGAAGTGATCGAGGGGGTGTACATCTCACCTAGGTTGCTACACAGTGTGAGATGGTAAATCCAGGATGGATCAGTTTCTCAGCAGCGATATGCTGTTGAGTGGTTAAGTAATTTTGCCGGGCCTGGGTCCGCCGCCATCTTGCGGCCTAGCGGCAGCGGATGCCTCTCCGGGAGTAACAGCGGAGGTACGTGAGACAGAGCAGAGCTGCGACCACCTTGGGGGGCCTCCACGGGACTTGGGCAGCGACCGGGAACCTCCGCACACCCCGGACCCCGCCAATACCACGCTGTACCGGCTGCGGAGGACGGCGAACGGCCGCCATTTTGACTAGGCCTAAAGCCCTAACTCTCAGGAGCATGTTTGGGCGCGAGGGAGAGATGGCTGCTTAAAGACGGGGCTAGGGGGGGAAAGACAGCTCACACAGCAAAGCGATCAATCACCAACACCATGGGCAAAGCATCTAAGGAGGCGTCTCACTACAACCACCCCCGCACCCCGGGAACCTCCAAAACAAAACAGATTCCGGAGATATTCCTGTCGCAAGGGCAGGGAAGGAGAGGACCTGAGGAGGACAAGATGGCCCGCTCTGATATGAGGGAGGAGGAAGAGGACTTTGAATCTGCCTCACTAACGAACTCCGAGGACACGGTAAGAGACACAGCACCTATAGACCAACCACTCACTCATGCTGCCATGATGGACATAGCTGCTGACATAAAGACATCACTATCCACAGCCATTACTGATTTGAAAGCTGATATTCTAATGCGCACAGAGCAGATGGCGGCGGGAGAAAGAGCAGGCAGGCAAAGAGACAGAGCCATCCAGAGACTGGAGGAAATTTCCATCACTCATTCACAACACATGATTAATGTGAATAGGCACTGTAGACATGTCACTGGAGAAGTGATCGAGGGGGTGTACATCTCACCTAGGTTGCGACAGAGTGTGAGATGGTAAATCCAGGATGGATCAGTTTCTCAGCAGCGATATGCTGTTGAGTGGTTAAGTAATTTTGCCGGGCCTGGGTTTATATGGAATGGCAGGTAGGTTTGGTAGAGGGACCTGTCATTCCACATCCCCCGATCCAGTTCTGGGTTTGGGATCAGGTGAGCTTTGATCCTAATTAGCCTGGGAAGGTAAAGGCTCTGCAAGGCCTGCAGGTGATTGCTCCCAGCCAGGGAATGAACAGCCTGTATGTTGAAGGAAGCTGCAAGCACAGACACTGCTGGAGCTAAAACCCACCCTGCGATATCCAGACGAAAAGACGCTGTCTTTATAAATGTCAGATAGGTGAGAAGAACCTGTTAGTAAGCGCCCAGCCGGGCTAGGTCTTTTGTTTATTTTGTTGTACTTAGAAAGCACGGTGTTGCTGTATGTTTTGTTTGCTGGACTGTTTGTACCACGAATAAACGCCAAGATCTGCTTCATATATTCCAAGTCTGCTGTGAACTGTGTCCAAACACACCCTACCCCGGGAAGATCCCTTACAGCACTTAGAAGATTTGGATAACAGGGGCAGACGATGCAACATTAGAGTCAGAGGCATTCCTGAATCTATAACCGCAGAACAGATCAGACCTGCCCTTTGTTCAATCTTTAACAGGCTTATGGATAGACCGCAGGAGTCTCCTATAGACTTTGATAGGGCGCACAGAGCACTGAGACCTAGAGCACAAGATCCAGCACCGCCCCGTGATATCATCTGCTGCCTTTCCAGCTACACACTGAAAGAAGAAATCCTACAGAAAGCGAGGCAAAATGATCAAATCACTTTCAATGATTCCAACATACAACTGTTCCAAGATCTATCGCCTATCACTCTAAGGAACAGAAGGGCTATCAAGCCTCTCCTGGAAGCCCTTAGGGAGAAGGGAATTCAATATAAATGGAGATTCCCCTTTGCTCTACAAGTCTCTTACAATGGTAGACAATTCTTACTGCGCACTCCAGAAGACCTCCCCGGTTTCTGCGATAATATTCAGATGGATTTGATAGACCTGCCAGAGTGGTATCAAGAATTCCAACTACCCCCAATGATGCCTAATTCCTCCCCCCCTTCTCGCTTACCAGCATGTAAATCGCCCTTTGCCAAAGGAACAAGTGGGAAGAAACAAAAGCCGTTTGAGAACTACCACCCAGCTACCCCTCCACTTAAATCCAGTAGAATGAAAGATAACCGTTAACTACATATATCTTACAGCAGGATTTTAATATCTGTTTTCGTCAACCTCCACAACATGCTGAACAAATGACCACTTACACCCTCCAAGAAACATTTTTTGTTCCTTTTTTCCTTCTGCCCTTTTTTCCACGGCTATTTCTTCTTTCTCCTACCACTAGATGGACCCAATATCCAGTTCAGCACACTGTGGAGCGCTGATAAAACACTCTAAGGCCGCGTACACACGCGGGGACTGTTCGCTCAACTTTGTCCGCTGAACAGTGTTTCAGCGGACAGTCCGCTCGTGTGTGGGCTTTCAGCGGACAGTTTCAGCGAACAGTCTGCTGAACAAGGTTTTTCGGAATTTCCGAAAAACTGTCCGCTGAAACCTTGTTTCAGCGAACAGTCCCCTCGTGTGTAGGCTTGTTCGTCAAACAAAGTTCCGCGCATGCTCAGAAAGAATTTATACGCCGAAGGTTGCATTGCAGTGTATAGGACGTCGTTTTCTAGTCCCGTCGTACGTGCCGTTCACGTCATCGCGCATGGTTTCAGCAAACTGTTCGTTCGTCGTGTGTGGCCATGTCCGTCCATGCTAATTTTGAGCGGACTGTCCGCTGAAACTGTTTGACGGACAAAGTTGAGCGAACAGTCCCCGCATGTGTACGCGGCCTAAAGGTTTTCCCACAGAGTCTCTGTTCTGGACAACTTGATGACTGCACTTCACTTGCTTTATTTCATCCCACAGGCAAAACGCAGCCCTACGGTTCTTCGGAATGAAGAGAGACCCTATAATCTAACCAAACATTGACGCTCGACAAGCTGATATACAAGAGAAGAAGTGACAGTCCGGACTGACCTAAAGGTTTCTTTCTTTGGGTTTATTTTTCTTTTTTTTTTTCTCTCCAATTAGGCAGACCAACATTTGCTACAATGCTACTCACTGGCTGTTGAGGTAACTTAACTATCGAGAATCAGTGACACTCATACACCGATTACGGTGTTTTGACTATCTGCTCTCGTATAATTTTCAAAAGCTGAGACGAACTTTACTGTTCTCCTCTCACAATCTACCATCACGGACTAAGTCCCAGACTCACCTCCTCAGTCCTAGACTGCATAATTGAACTGAATCTGACAATTTCTGATCTCTAGACCTGAGGAGTGATTGAAAAGTTCTCATAACCATTGGGCTTACCATTTTTTTTTTTTTTTATGCGTTTACTTTTTCTTTCTCTCTCCTCAACAGCTACCATCCAGTAGAAACTCTATCATCCAAGCATACTTAGCTTCTAATCCTGGTTTGATAGTTATTATGCTGTCTAAGAGTTTCATCTGACAATATTTTGATAAGCGTACAGGCTTTGAAGGGGGAGAAAAGGAGTGATAGGAAGGCTGAGACAACCTTATAAACCACTTATCTGTTTAATTCTACTGCCTTACCCCTTCCTATACAGTTCATCAACTGTATTGCCACAAATTTCCTTCTAATATTACGTCACATTGCCTAAATCTCAGACGTCAATTAAAGCTTTGGCATATAACTTATCACCCGAGAAAGTCCAACGGATTCTAGGGTCATGATCCCATTCTCCTAAGCCTTAACGTAACCAAGGGTATTTTCACTCTGCCGGTTGTATACCAATTCCCCTCTAAGATCACTACAATATAACCCAAGAACGCCCCAAACCTATATCCTTATATCACAGAGTTAAGTGGTCATCATATGTTAAGGTTGACTCAACATTCATGGAAATTCGTTATATACATATCCTGCTATGTTATGATGTTATTACGTTTTTATCTTACACTATGCTATTTTTCAAAGCTATAGGTTATAACTCTTATACTGGTTATCAATGTTGACAGGGCCCCAAGGCATCCACACCTTGATACGCCGACGGGTCACACTAGACTTGTCGAGGGTGTGGAGCCGAAGGGTTCTATATTTGTTTAGGTTGATTATGATTATCGATCGCTCCATACACCACCACAGTTTGCTTCTAGGTGGGCGGTCTTTCCCCTCTTTCTCCCTGACTCCGTCTACCTTACTTAGATTTCCGACAGGTTTTTCATTCACCATCTGTTCGGTGCAAATCTACCCACTAACCCCCCAATTTATACTTTAAGCATAATAAAACATTTTAGTGCTTAACTCTACTCCCACATTCAGTCACAGAGGAGTTTTTTCTTGTCGTGACAGAATATTAACAGTTTCCTTATCCCCCAACCCATTCTTCCTTCTTCCACCCCCCCCTTCTTTTTCTTTTTTTCTTTTCTTTTCTTTCTCTCCCCTTTCTTCCTCCCTTTTCTTTTTTTTCTCTCTTCTTCTCTAGTGATAAGTCATAGGCACCTCACGTTATGGCATTCCAAGGCCTGGGACCAACTCCCACAATTATCTCACATAATGTGAACGGCCTAAATACGCCTGAAAAAAGAAACAAATTTCTTACTGAACTTAGGAAAGCTAGACCACAAATTGTCTTTATTCAAGAGACCCATTTCAAGGGACACCAGACACCTAGACTAACAAATAATTTATTTTCCGAAGCCTTTCACGCCACGAACCCACATGCTAAGACAAAAGGAGTCTCGATACTCCTTAGCAGGGAGTCTTCTTTTGTCGCTCAACACCAATTAATAGACCCAGATGGTAGATACATTTTCCTGAAAGGTTCCATACATGGCAAACCAATCACACTAGCCAATGTATATTTTCCAAATACGTCCCATGTCTCTTTTTGCCAACGGATTATTGACGAACTAAAAAGTTTCGCAGAGGGCTGCATCATCCTAGGCGGAGATTTCAACATCCCTCTAGAACCAACACTAGATGCCTCCTCAGGCAAAACATGCATAGCTTACTCTATCCTCCAAAAAATTAAGGCCCTACTTAAATCCCTAACTCTCCTAGACACATGGCGTTTACTACACCCTTCGGCCAAGGACTTTACTTTCTTTTCAAATGCACATAAACGCTACTCACGAATTGACCTCCTTTTCATCACCCAAAGAGACCTACAAGACCTTCAGAAAGCAGAAATAGGTTCTATAACTCTATCAGACCATGCACCCATTTCCATCAAACTACAAACGAACATTAATCACAAACGCACATTCTGCTGGAGATTAAATGCCTCCCTTTTAACAGATCCCGTCATTTACACACAAATTCATGCGACCCTTATTGATTATTTTGCCTTAAATAACACGCCTGACATGTCACCTCTAACTATATGGGAGGCGCATAAAAGTGTGGTCAGAGGTGAACTAATCAAATGGGGTGCTAGGAAGAAAAGAGAAAGAGAAGAAAACGCAAACAAGCTATTACAGAAAATTACATCATTAGAACTAGCGCATAAACACTCCTTGGCCCAAGCTCACCTACAGGAGCTAACGAAGGCTAGACAGGAATTGCAGGACCTTTTAGATACTAGAACCAGGAATTTTTTTTTTTTCAAAAAGACCATTTACTATGATCAAGGAGACAAAAGCGGTAGATTACTAGCCAGGGCGTTAAAAGACTCTATCTTATCCAATAATATCCATGGGATACGATCCTCAGACGGGAAAATAACACACGACTCTTCCGAAATAGCCAATTTATTTCACTCTTACTACTCATCCTTATATAACATTCAATCCCCCAATAAGGTACCAACAAACATCAGGGACAAGGAACAGGCCTTCTCCAATTATCTGTCCAACTGTAACATGCCCGTTCTATCACAAACAGACACAGACTCTATTGACAACCCCATCTCCCCGTCCGAAATAACAAAAGCCATTAAAGAAATGGCCTCAGGGAAAAGCCCGGGTCCCGACGGTCTCACTTCCCAGTACTTTAAGTCCTTCACAGATATCTTGACTGAACCCCTAACTAGAGCCCTAAACGCTTTCTCATCAGGACATCAAGCCTCATCTGAATTCCTTTCGGCCCACATAACGGTCCTACCAAAACCCAATAAAGATCCCACCGATTGCTCAAATTATAGACCCATCTCGCTCCTCAACCTAGACCTAAAAATCTTAGCGAAGATCATAGCGAACAGACTTAGACCCATGTTGGAGAGGCTCATCGGCCCTGAACAAGTTGGTTTCATGCCGAACCGCGAAGCGAAAGATAACACCACCAAAACCCTTAATTTAATCCATAGAGCGGCACGGGACAAGGTCGAGGGTCTTCTCTTGTCTACCGATGCGGAGAAGGCCTTCGACCGAGTCGCTTGGGACTACATGTTCCGAGTATGCAAGCACGTGGGATTTGGCACCAATCTGATGAAGTGGATAAGGGCTATTTATGCTAACCCGAATGCTAAAATCAAAGTAAATGGGACCCTCTCCAACATGGTGAAAATCCATACTGGAACGAGACAGGGATGCCCCCTCTCGCCACTACTATTTATACTTTCCATTGAACCACTCATTAGAACTATAAACCTTCAAACAGACATAAGAGGTCTTTTAATTTCCGGACGAGAGTACAAGGTAGCAGCGTATGCTGACGATTTGCTCTTTTACATAACTCAGCCCCACATCTCAATCCCAAATCTCATCAAGGCCTTTCGAGAATTCCACCTCCTATCAAATTTTAAGATCAACCACAAAAAATGTGAAGCCCTGGGACTTAACCTCTCTCAAGAAACCGAACGGTTGACAAGATCCAACTGCCCTTTTAAGTGTGAAACTAATTCCCTACAATACCTAGGAGTGCATGTCTCCTCAAAATTGGACTCAATATACACACTAAATTTCATACCTCTGCTGAAGAGAGTCGAGGCTGATCTTGGTAGATGGGGAGGTGGGAGGTTCTCCTGGTTTGGCGAGGCAGCCATTCTGAAAATGGCGGTCCTGCCGAGACTGCTCTACTTATTTCATACCCTCCCTATCTACATTCCCGATTCCTTCTTTAAACACTTTAATAGAATTCAGGGTGCCTTCCTCTGGGCAAAAAAAAAACCTCGCATAAGCCTCAACTTCCTGCAAAGACCTAAATCAAAAGGTGGCATAGGCTTACCCGACTTTAGAAAATACTATTTTGCTTCACACCTCGCCAGAATCATTGACTGGCACTGCCACCGAAAATGTAAAGATTGGGTGAGACTGGAGGAAACGAGTTCGGATCTAAATGTCCGGTTTTTGCCCTGGACAAGGTACTCCTCTATCCCACTCGGCATTAAAGGAAACCCTATCATCAATACCACACTTCAGATTTTTCACAGGATAGCATCAAAACACATGATCTCCTCGGTCCCCGGCCCCCTCACGTCTTTGGCCAACAACCCAGATTTTATCCCAGGTTTAAATAATAAAAAACTCTTTAGAGAATTTCCCAATGAACCTCTAACAGTATCCCATTGTCTTCAAAACAATCATTTTAAAGAGTTCACAGACCTTAACCACGAATTAGATCAGCAACTCCTGAATCCCTGGACTTATACCCAAATACATGATTTTATCTTTAATGGTAAAAACAAAGAGGCCTTTCTCAGGCAACTAACTAATTTTGAACACATTTGCGCTGGGAAAATGCCGACAAAAAAAGCACCTCCCTTATGTACAAATGGCTTATCCAGCCGGTGTCGGACTCCCCAGACAGGCATAAACTGATGTGGGAAAACGATCTACAAATACAAATTCCTGAACCCCTCTGGGAGAAAGCAAATATCTTTACTCACAAATGCTCACTGAGCACCCGCATGCAAGAGACCTCCTATAAATTGCACTCCCAATGGTACATAACTCCGATCAAAAAGAAACGATGGTTTCCTTTGGGGTCTGACACCTGCTGGAGATGTGGGGAGGGAGTGGGATCTTTCCTCCATATATGGTGGAACTGCTCTAAAATCCGACCTTTCTGGACGCAGGTCATACACTGGACAAGACACATCACAGGGTATAAAGGGGACCTCAATGCTGCTTGGTGCCTCCTCCATGTAACACACCTATCATATAAGGCATACAAGAAATCCCTCATCAGACATTTGCTGAACTCAGCGAAGAGTTTGATCCCAACACATTGGAACTCTCAAGGTATCCCTTCCATCAAAGACTGGCTTACTAAGATAAACTATATCCAAAGTATGGAAGAGATAGTGGCTATAAAAATCGAAAACACTGACAACTTCCACCAGGTATGGGAACCTTGGAACTCCTTCACCTCATCCGACACTTACACGACCCTGGTCAAATAAACCTCTGAGATTAAAACTTGATGAAAACGTTACAGACTAACTGATCCTTGTCCTTCTAATTTCATGCTCCAATCCATGCATTGTCCCTTTGATCCGGGTTTCTGATGGTCTATTTCTCTAGTATTAAATTATTCTCATGTTTTTCTGTTTCCATATACGAGATTATTATGTTTGCATTAAAATATGACTCACATTTATATTATAGCACACTGTACTATTACCTAATGTCACAACACATATCCATGTACAATACGCTTTATGTTATTATTATTTCCTACCTGTTACCTTTGTTATTACTTATTTTCATTAATAAAACCATTGTGAAAAAAAAAAAAAAAAAGATATATAATATAATATAATATAAATATGCTAATTATTACTAAAAGTATAATAACACCATTTATAGTAATATTACTTGAAAATAATTTCAATCTCCAAAGGTTTGTCCCCCTTTATTACCCCTTCTGCAGCAGTCACCTTTAATAAAAAAAATGCAAACAAATAATAAGAAAAAAAAAAAAAAAATCAAAAAAAAACCCCGTAATTAACCACTTGACAACTGGGCACTTAACCCCCCCCCCCCCCGTGACCAGACCAATTTTCAGCTTTCGGCGCTCTCACACTTGACAATTACTCAGTCATGTAACACTGTACCCATATGATTTTTTTTGTCCTTTTTTTAATACAAATAGAGCTTTCATTTGGTGGTATTTGATCACCTCTGGGGTTTTTTATTTTTTGCGCTATAAATGAAAAAAAACTGAAAAGTTTGGAAAAAAAAATGAATTTTTCTTTGTTTCTGTGATAAAATTTTGCAAATTATTAATTTTTCTTCATACATTTTGGCCATGACTTATACCGCTGCATATCTTTGGTAAAAATAACCCAAATTAGTGGATATTATTTGGTCTTTGTGAAAGTTAGAGAGTCTACAAGCTGTGGTGCGAATCGCACAAAATTGATCACATCTGATGTACTGGTGGCCTATCTCATTTCTTGCGACCCGAACAAGTCAGGAAAGTACAAATACCCCCCAAATCACCCCTTTTTTGAAAGTAGACATTCCAAGGTATTTAGTAAGAGGCATAGTGTGGTTTTTGGTGTTGTCATTTTTATTTTCCTCCCACAAATCTTTGCAAAATGAAGATTTTTTTTTCCACAAAATTGTCATTGTAATAGGTTATTTCTCTCACATGACATGTGTATACCACAAATTACACCCCAAAATAAATTCTGCTACTCCTGCTGAGTATTACAATAGCACATGTGTGGGACTTTTCTACAGCCTGGCCACATAGAGAGGCCCAACATGCAGGGAGCGCCGTCACATGTTCTAGGAGCATAAATTACACATCTAAATTCTAGTCTACAAGACTCCTCAGTAGGGGGAGTAACACAACACTTGAATCCAGCGGAGGGAAGGGAGGATGCAGGAGCGGCGGAGCACACTCGGCAGGGCACACACAATCTGTCAGTGCCGCTGGGCACTGAGTGACTGTCTGTGAGGGCGGCGGTCGTGGCAGAACTTTACCTGCAGGCTGTGCCCCCCCATAACAAAAGGTACCGCCCAGGGCACGTTCCCCTTCCGCCCCCTGCCTTGTACCAGCCACGGCCTGGGAAATCTCTACAAACCTCCATGTACAATCCGTGTTAAAAAATGGAGGAAGGCTGGTGCCATGGAAGTTGGCTAAAACATTGTTTTATTAATGAAGGTGAACAACAGTCAAAAATGCCAACGTGTTTCTGCCATCAGGATTTAATCAGGATTAAGGCCTGATGGCTGAAATGCATTGGCTTTTTAAACCTGCATGTTTTATTCAACTTCCATGGCACCAGCCTTTCTCCCTTTTTTACACCGATACTAGCCAATTTACCTGTTCATGAATGGGGTCATTTTTGGAGACAAATAAGTTTATGAACTTAGCAAAGTATACTACCTTCTAAAATGGTGACCCCGAGTATCATCCTATGTAAGAAAGCAGAAACTTTTTTTTATATATATAAGCGACTCTATTGATAACTATCGGGAAACCATAAATACATCCAACTGAACAAAATCACTATTTTTATTGCAGTACACGGTATAGAAAAGTGTGACAAATTAATGAGCACAATATACTGTATATCAAATAAAAGAATTGTATACATAAACAATCAATCACATGGCAGCAACTAAACTTGGTGAAGATGACTTTCTGAAGTTTAAACCGAGCATCAGAATGGAGAAGAAAGGGGATTTAAGTGTCTTTCAACGTGTCATGGTTGTTCACGCCAGATGGCCTGGTTGGACGGTTTCAGTATCAGCCTTCTCGGAACCAATCAATGGGAGAGGAGTTTGTGAGGCCTGTGTGGTCTGTTCTGGTTCCAGGACTGGGGTAGCCCCATGAGGGGTCCCGGTCACGGGGTGTTCGACACCCCTCAACATGTTCTGGTTAGAGGCCCCTGATAGACCTGCCTCGTCTGGGGTAGGGATTTGTCTGTTCCAGAGTCTCGGACCCCGCTGGTCCGAAGAGTGCAGTAACTGAGGGAGGATTCAAGGTGTCCAGGTGTGCTCTCAGCTTGGAGAGGCACCACAGCTCATGGAAGTGACTGGGGGAGGACTCTTCAGAGGAGGGCCAGCAAGTGACATCCTGGGAAGTGCCTGGTTACTGAGTTGGTAAGGACATTGACAAATTCATGTTTTTCCAGTACCAATGAGGAGACGGAAAACGTTCCAGGTACTGAGAAAAAAGGTTCCTGCTCACCCTTAGTTACATCTTGTATACGTTCATAGGATTGCTTCAAGTTTTGAGTCAACGTGCTGACTGCCATGATCTCTGGCTAGAGATCTGTTCAGCCTTGAAGTGCCCAGCTGTGAGTGGCTACTCTCTGGGTGAAATTAGAGACTTTGCTAGACCTGCAGTTCAAGGTGCCCTCAGTTCCCATGAGATACTGTGTCATTGGGTATCAACCCTGGGAACCCCTAGATGTGGAAGAGCAGCCCAAGAGAAGGTAACTGGTAAGCCCAAACAAGTCAAGGCCGCCCAGCAAGGGTTGTGGCCGCTTCAGAAGTTTGGAAAAATGTTGCCTGGTCTGATGAGTCTTTATTTCAGCTGCGACTTTCAGATGGTGGGGTCAGAATTTGGTGTATGGATCTATCTTGCCTTTTATCAATGGTTCCGGCTGGAGGTGTAATGGTGTGGGGGATATTTTCTTGGTAGACTTTGGGCCCCTTAGTACCAACTGAGCATGGTTTAAATGGCATGGCCTACCTGAGTTTTGTTGCTCATGTCCATCTCTTTATGACTACAGTGTCCCCATCTTCTGATGGCTCCTTCCAGTAGGATAATGCACCATGTCACAAAGCTCCAATCATCTCACCACTGGACAATGAGGTCACTGTAGTCCAATGGCCTCCACACTCACCACATCTCATCCAATAGAGCACCTTTGGAATGTGGTAGAAAGGGAGATTGGCATCATGGATGTGCAGTTGACAAATCTGCAGCAACGGTATGATGCTATCATGTCACTATGGAGCAAAATCTCTGAGGAACGTTTCGATTACCTTGTTAAATCTATGCCATGAAGAATGAAGGCAAAAGGGGGTCCAACCCGCTACTAGCAAGGGGGACCTAATAAAGTTTCCGGTGAGTGTATATTACATTTCTTGTATGTTTTGAAGTGACACTTTGGTTCTGTTATAGAATGCATACAATTGTGATCACCATGTTCAAATCTCTAGTGTCCATGGTCCAGAAGAAGTCTTCTTTCTCTAATTGCATAAACTTCTCTCCTCTGAGCTGGAGTATCTGAGACGGAGATATTTCAAAGTAATGGCCAGTGAGATCATCGGATAAACAGATCTCATTAGCATAAACTAGCCGTTAGTGACAGAACGGTCATGTACTGTGGTGACCGAGAACATGTTCTCCTCATCTCGGCTACATAAACCGCTACACACCAGAGATCAGCCGTGATACCGAAGATCACAACTTTTTTCTGTTACGTAAACGGACATCGTAATGACTCCCATTTCCCAGACATAGTGGTAGTGGGTTCAGAGAGACTCTTTCCGTTGTGGAGAATGGATTTGTGATTTAGTTTCATATTATTGATTATAGTAGAACATTTCACAAAAAGCAGCTCAGTGCATCTGAGAACGGAAAAAACATCTGCAGAACGGAAAAATAGAAGAAAAAAAGAAAAAGAAGATTGTTATATTCTTTCAAATCAATTCTATTCATTTTTTTCTACCCTATTCTTTTCTATTATATTATAGGTAGCGCTGATATTTTTGCCTACTAATGCAATGTCAATGTTTTACAATGAAAGTCTATGGACAATGCTATAACTTAGTATTTGGTGCCATCTAGCCGCCAAATACAGAAAGTGGACTCAGATGACTTTCTTTTTCCAAAGCACTGAACTAAACACAAGAAGTGACTGTTATTTACTTTGGCTATTTGACCTACCTACCCAGAATGCCAGGTGACCTACCCATGGACACCCTCTCTTGCAATGCATGCTGGGTGGGATATAAAAGAAACCTGCGCAGCCATCTTAGGTCTCTTCTGGACGCATGGCCTGCCTGTAAGGACATGTGAGGAGGTCTCCCGAGGGAGCGTCTTACAGCCAATGTGGAGCGCAGATAAAACAGACTTTGTGAATCATTATTTGAGAAACATAGTGACTGGATCGGGAAAGATCCAGAGACACTTATTGAAGCATCAGAGGAACCCGGTTCACCCAGTGGAGAGGTGTGACGGAGCCGGCCGGCGGGAAGCAGTGCATCGGACCAGTGCTATGATACAGAACTTCAGATCCAGTTGGTGAGTGGGCTGTGGCCAACAGTTTATTATGCACTAGCATTCAGTTGGACTCATACACAGTGTTGCTTGGGCCTGTAGTCCCACGGAAGAGGATCTCACAGAGACTGACATTAGGCGGGCTTAAGGCCTAATCTTCACTGCATCTTAACACTGTGCTATAGTAGAGGAAACACTCATTGGAGCATCTAAAGAAACAGAACCAGGATCTTTCTTTTCCGTTAATCCTCACTCTTTACTCTTTGGATTACAAGTTACTACAGACTGGTATAGCTAGCAGAAGAAAAGAAGATTAAAGACTGTGCATTATTGCAAGATCTTGCAGCTAGCTATTAAAGTAGGGGGAGCTCCCTTGTAGTTACACTATATTCATTTGTTGTTCAGATTCATTGTCCTGTCATGTTATGTTGATGTGACAGCACAATTATTGTAACCACCTTATTATCATAACTACAGTAAAATATACTTTTGGTTAAGTATTTTTGTGTGGAGTATTGTTCTTCTCCCAGTCATTGGATACCCAGGTGATAATACAGCTATATTGTCATTGTATTGTGTATTGTGGGGTTGTGTCTCACCACTTCATTCCACACCAACACCAACAGCTGTGTCAAGTGGACTGAGCCAAGTCAGTCGGGGTTCATTAGCAGAGTACAGGCCCAAATCAATCAAGCAGCTCCTTCGGGGGTCAGTGCTAAATATATTATTATCTATTCTGTTTGATATTAGAATTTCAGAAAATGGTTATTTTTGTATATACTTTCTATTCTTTATTATTCTTTGCTATTGATTATTCAGTTTTATTCTTTTATATAAAATTTATTTTCTATTTTATTGTTTTCTATTCCATTTTTTTCTATTCTATTATATCCTTTTCTATTTGAATTTATTCTATTCAAAATTAAAATTTCAGAAGATGGTTATATTCTTTTTATTGTATTTTGTTCCATTTTATTTTTTATTCTCGTTCATTCCTTTATTCTTTATTCTAATTTATTCAGTTTTTTTTTTTTTCTATTTTATTTTGTTCTGTTTTAGTCTATTATTTAATTTTCTGTTCTATCCCTTTTTTCTATTCTATTTATTATTCTTTTATTTTCTATTCTGTTCTGTTTTACTCTATTATATTGTATTCTTTTATTTTCTATTATTTTCTATTTTATTATATTTTTTTCTATTCCTGTATTTTCTATGCTATTTTATTTTCTTTGGAAACTCAAATTTGAAAACTATTTGAATTCAATTTGATTAGAATACTGTTCAAATACAATTAGAAAGCTATTTGAATTAGAATTTCATCAAAAATGTTGATTAATTATTTATTCATTAAGCTTCATTACAGCACAAGGTGTCTCCTAGACTCTAGCAGGTTTCAGGGATCAGCTCCACCTGGTTTAAGGTGCTATGTGGCTATATAAGGTTGCTCCCACTGTGCGTCACTGTGACATACCAGGCTGGAGGCTGAGGTGAAGAGAGGGCTACCCTTGCGGCTGAGTGCAGAGTACCCCTGAACTTGGAGACAGAGGGTGCTATGCCCAGACATGCATGGGTTGCCTGCCGGTGAAGCTGTCTGATGGTTACAGGAGCGGACACCCAGGAGCAGAGAAGGTGGTCACAGCCAATGATTCCCTGGAGGTACTGGTGGATCTTAACAGGTGGAAAAGCAGAAGTCAGGCAGTGGGTCAAACACAGGAAGGCAGTCAGAAGCAGAGGCAGGAGGTATAGTTGTGATCAAGCTGGGGTCAAACACAGGAAGTCAATCTGGAACAGTCAAGAGCAGGTTCATGAAACAAGCCGGGTTCAGAGCCAGGAGAGAAGCCAGAGCAGGTCAGGGTAAGCCGGGTCTGTAACAAGTAGGGATGAGCTTCAAACTCATGTTCGACTCGAAAATTACCTGTTTGCCTGTTCGGGCGAACAGGCAACAATTTGGGGTGTTCGCGGCAGATTTGAAAAGGGAGAAATCTAAAATGCAAATTTTAAAGGCTAATATGCAAGTTATTGTTCTAAAAAGTGTTTGGGGACCTGGGTCCTGCCCCAGGAGACATGGATCAATGCAAACATTTTTTTTTAAAAACTGAGGTTTTTTGGGACCAGTGATTTTAATAATGCTTAAAGTGAAACAATAAAAGTGTAATATTATATCCCGTGCTTAGAACTGTCCCTGCACAAAATGTAATTTCTGAAGGAGAAAAAGTCATTTAAAATCATTCACGTCTATAATGAATTGTCGGCTCCCCATAATACAGAGGACAGTCATTGAAAGTCATTGATAAAAAAACAAAGCGTGGGGTTCCCCCAAATTCAATTACCAGACCCTTCAGGTCTGGTATGGATTTTAAAGGGAACTCCATGCCAAATAAAAAAAAAATGATGTGGAGTTCCCTCTAAAAATCCATACCAGACCCTTTATACGGGCACGCAACCTGGCAGTTCACAGGAAAAGAGGGGGGATGGGAGATCGCCCCCCCCTTCTGAACTGCACCAGGCCACATGCCCTCAACATTGGGAGGATGCTTTGGGTTCTGTGACCCCCTCAAAGCACCTTGTCCCCATATGGATGAGGACAAGGGCCTCATCCCCACAACCCTGGCCGGTGGTTGTGGGGGTCTGGGGGCGGGGGGCTTATCAGAATCTGGAAGCCCCCTTTAACTAGGGGACCCCCAGATCCTGCCCCCCCGTTTGAAATGGTAAGGGGGTACAAAAGTACCCCTACCATTTCACAAATAAAGTGTAAAAGAATGTTAAAAAAGACACACACGCCATTGCAAAAGTCCTTTATTAAAAATAAAAAAAGATTTCAGCGGTGGTAATCCACTCTTGCTATCCAGTGATTTAAAAAAATTAAAAATAAATATAAAAAAAAATGGTTCATGTGGCCTGCCAGGTTCCATGCTCGGATAAAGGTTCTGGTATGGATTTTTAGGGGGGACTCCACGCCATTGTTTTCTTAAATTTGGCGTGGAGTTCCCCTTAAAATCCATACCAGACCTGAAGGACTTTCAATGACTGTTCTCTGTATTACGGGGAGCCGACAATTCATTATAGCCGCAAGTGATTTTAAATTACCTTTTTTCCTACAGAAATGACACTTTGTGCAGTGACAGTTCTAAGCATGGGAAACATGCGCCCATTTACAAGCATACTATAGACACCCCCCAGGTACAAAATTTAAAGGAATATTACACTTTTTCAGTTTAAGCATTATTAAAATCGCTGCTCCCGACAAAAACGGACGTTTTTAAAACTTTTTTTGCATTTATATATGTCCCCTGGGGCAGGACCCGGGTCCCCAAACACTTTTTATGACAATAACTTGCATATTAGACTTTAAAATTAGCACTTTAGATTTTGAACTTTCCCATAGACTTTAATAGGGTTCTAAAGTTCACACGAAGTTTAGATCTGTTCGCAGGTTCTGGTGAGAACCGAACCGGGGGGTGTTCGGCTCATCCTTAGTAACAGGTAATCAAACAGGAGCAAGAAACACAGGATACAGAGCTAACGATAATCCAGCGATTTATGAGAGCAATTGGAGTCCTTATATAAGCCAGCAAAACACTGAATTAAGAATTAAGAAAATTAGGCAATGGCAGACCTCTCTGTGTGAGAGGCAACTGTAGCATGGAAATAGCCAGACGTAGAGGTCTCTCATTCCACATGAAGGAAGATATAATGCCATTAAATTCATCAAAAAAGGAAGCTGGGGGTAGCAGAGGAGAGTTACGAAAAAAAGTATAGGAATTTAGGTAAATATACCATCTTTACTAAAGAGGGAGGAGGTTTCTGGCAGTTTTGGAGGCATTGAAGCAGAGGAAGACATACGTCAAACAGTAACAGATGGTTTTCCATCCCCAGGACCCTTGGAAGTAGTACGTGTCTGGGAGGAGGCAGTTCCAGATACTGTAATCCTCAGTGACCTAGAAAAGTCTGCTTTTCATGCCATCTCAAATTTGCGGTGCATGGGCTCCCTCATGCTTCAAAGCCTGCAAAAGGACCCAAGAATACGTGGCATAAAGGAGAAGGATCACTGTTGGTTGGCAACCCTCCTTGATGAGAGTTACAAGGGAAAAGTCTCAGAACTCATCCTATCTCCACAGAGAGTGCAGAAGATGAAATCACTTGAGGACAAATTAAAAAGGATTTTATTGAATGCTTTTCCCGACTCTGGTAGGTTAAAGTGTCAAGGAAAACATATTTTTGAGGCTTCTGTTGGTCAAGAGAGGAGCAGTGGAGAAGACGGCCACCTAAATGATGCATTTCACAATTTTTTTTGTATCCACCGCCCAGAGCTGTCAGCTTCCACATCCTATCAGCATCACATGGTGGATGATTATCTAGGGGTGAATATATAGATGGAGAGCTTTCCAGTCGAAGATTCACTGGCTTACTGGGTCATGAGAATAGACCACTGGCCAGAAACTGCCCAGTATGCAATCGAGCTGCTGGGCAGCCCTGCATCCAGCATGCTTTTCAATTGGACATTTAGTGGTGATGAAGGTTTTGTTACCGATAATAGAACGTGTTTGTCCACAGAGTCCGTGGACCGTCTGACATTTATCAAAATTAATTAGTCCTGGATTACTAGCAGCTATGAAGCCCCTGATGCCGATATCGCTGATTAAGTGTTTTTGGGATGTGGAATCTCTGCAGATCCCTTACGTCCCCCCTTTGAGACAGAGAAAGAGGCTGAAGACACAGATTCCCCAGTCCCTTTCTCTGCATTGAAGATGAATGGACAGACGATAGAGGCTCCCGTCCATTCATAACCTGAAGCCGAGTAACAAACAGGTTACTCTGGTCAGTTATTACAGGACACAGAGCGTTCGGTAGCGATCACTCTCTATTTCCAATTCATAAAAGGAAGAAGCCTGTAAATTACATATTTACCTGCTCCTTCCTCCACTCTCCATCCTGACACATCCCCCGCAGCTGTCAGGAGAGGAGGGAGCCGGTTGCAGGGGAATGAGTGAGGGCGGAGGAGGTCGATGGGCAGAGAACATGATGGCTGGAGGAGGAGGACACAGCCATCAGAGGAGGAGAACGGGGTCTGGAGAACATGGGGCTGGAGGAGAAGGACACGGCTGACATTGGGGGGGATGATCGGTGTGGCAGAGGGACAGTTGCGAGCACCAATCTCCCTGTATGAGATTCCAGCTGACAGCCACGGAAGGGAGAGAAGGAGAAGCAGCTGTCTGAAAAGTCATGCAGGGAGATCATAGCTTGCAACTGTCCCCCTGCCACACCTATTATCTTTCCGATCAAGGAACAATCATCCATGTGTGCAGTGTGGCCCCCCCCCTTTTGGGAGCCCGTGTAAAGTGAACACTCTGCACACATGGATGATGTGCCACTGATTACATGGTAAATCTTGGCAGATGTTCCAACTGGAGCTTAACAAAGAATAACTCCTAAAACATAAATGAACAGAAAATCCGATCATTCCGAATGTGGTGACGTTCGTTGTGTACTATGGAACTACGTAGAAGCTAGTAGCCAATAGCGTTGGTCTCATAATTTGATCTGAGCCTGCGTGGCACTTTGTCCGTCGGAATTCCCTAAACACGATCGGAAAAAGTCAGATTTTGTTGTCGAAAAATTTGAGATCCAGCTCTCAAAATTTTTCCGTAGGAAATTCCGATGGAAAAAGTCAGATGGAGCCCACACACGGGCGGATTTTCCCGACAATATGGTCCGATCGGACATTTTCTGTTGGAATATCCAACCGTGTGTACGGGGCATTAGAATATTGACAAGATAAGTAAATTCAAAACAGGTCAGTGTAATATGTTTACAGGCAGATATATTGGTGAGGGAGGCTCCAGAGGAGGGGGGTTGGGATAGGATAGGGGCGGGAAGGAAGTAGGGGGGGGGAACAGGAGTACCATCATATTGATCCAGTGAAGTTCATTTCATCAAGGAACATTCAACAAGAACATTATACTTGTACAGTACATCTAGAATGTGATATCCAAGAAGACCACTTGAAAATAAACTTGTCCATGGCTACATTTTTCCTAATTACTATTCACTCCATCTCACATTGGAGATTGAGGTCTGCAAGTGTAGACGCCAGGGAGGGGTGTTCTGTAGTTCTCTAGTGTCTAGCAATATTTACTTTTGCTGCAAGTAGGAGATGCATTATTACTCATGACCTGGGAGGACATTTTTCTATACCCAAGTGGAGTAAGGCTAACGATGGGGTGGGTGCTCAAGAGATCTGTGATATAGAGGAAATTAAGGATAAGATTTTCCTCCAGAAGGAGCTAAGGGATCTGCAAAACCAAAGAAGATGTGCAATAGTACCTATATTGATGCAGGTCCTTCAGCAAGTAGGGGGAGAGTTCTGGTAAATTTTTGATTATCTGTAGGGTGTCAGGTACCACCTGTGTAGGGTTTTTTGATAGGTTTCCCAATGATTGGAGCAATGGGATGCTGCAGATGTGTATTTGAAGGCATTCTGCCACATGGTAGGGGTTGTACTGAGATTAAATTCTGCTTCCCATTTCGATAAGGTATTAAGTTGGAAGTAGGGTCTCCGGTCATTTAAAGCTGTATATATTGTGGATATTCCATGCTTTGGGTATGTGGGCTGGGAGTAGAGTCTGTTTAGTGTTTTGGGGGTTGAGACTACATGGGGGAGTTTAGAAACTTAAAGGAAGTGGCTGATCCTTACATGAGTATATGCTTCAGAGTCTGGGAGAGGAAATTTGTTTTGGAGGTCATTGAAGGTATTTAAGGGCTGTTGAGACTTGAGATCTAGTAGGGAGTTGATTCCATACGTGTGCCAGTGCTGGAGCCTAAGATCCGTAATTTGACCTGATAGTCATCTAAGAGGGATGGGGTGGGCATGTCAGGGTTGGTTGGGTGGTGTGTTCCGTGTGTACTTCTTCCAAGCCAGTAATGATGCTCTAGATGATGGGGAGGAGGGTGTTGTAGGTAACTGGGAACCTGCAGTGGTGAGGAGAAGGGTGTCCAGCAGATTGTAAGTTGTGGGATGTGGAGATTCCACAGTTGACCAACTTTTGTTGGAGGATGGGTGCCACCAGTAGTATAATTGGTCCAAGATAGAGGCATAGTAGTAGATACGGATGTGAAGAATCCCTACCCCGCCCTGGTTATGGTGTCTTACTAATATGTGGTGAGCGCATCTAGGTGGCTTTTTATTTCATATGAATTTTGTAATCTGTCATGTATGGAGTAAAAAAAAAAGCTTGGGGAACTGGCAATACTACTTTGCGAACTAGGTATATGAGTTTGGCCAAAATGATCATCTTGAATGAGACCATTCTCCCCGGTCTGGATAGTCCAGAAACTCGCAATTGATGGAGTATTTGGGGAAGTTGTTTTTGGAAGGCTCTATAGTTTGTCGTCTAGCTGGTTTGGGAGTGGAGAAAGTTGAATTCACAGGAATGGGACAGCTTGGTCAGTCCAGGTAAAGGGGAGACTCTTTTTAGTAGAGATTTGTGTTTGTTGGAGAGATTCAATGGGAGGATTAGGAGACCCCACTATATTAATTAACTACATTCTAGCACCTATCTAGGCGGGTGCTACATATAATAAACACCCCAAATAAATGAATACCCCAAAATACTGACAACTGATTGCAGAGGTAGGCAACCTTAAAGAGGTGGAGATCTACCTGAACAACACGGGAGAAGTCAAAGATCACCCGGCAGTGTCGTCCAGTGTCTCCTCCTCACACCTGATTCAAACCTCTAATTGCTGTGCTACTGTATCGCAATTGTGTGCATATCGCTTCCTTACCACCTGTCACACACACTGAAAATCACTTTTGGTGGGTGCTACCGCCTGCCAACAGCAACCTATTTAAGTAAACAGGACCACTCCGCAAGCACCATGTAACTGCATGCTTCTGTGGGGTCCAAGGGGTTAAAGCGGGTGGTGAGAAAGCAACACAATGCTGCCTTTGTTTGCTGTTTTGCACAAGGTTGTAGGACCCTTACAGAGCAGCCTCATTCACTTAAATGGGTCATGCTTGGCAGGTGCTACACCCATCAACCATAGCAGGGCTTATAACGTTTGCTACGGCTGTGATATGTGTACACTCCTGTCAAGTGCAACGAAAGGGGGCGCGGTTGGAGCGGTAAAAACACATCTTAGCTTTAAGGTCTTACCACCCCCCAAACTACAAATGTAAATTAACCCTTAGTGTTCTGAGCCCCTATAAGGCTGCTTTCACACTGATGTGCTGCAGTTAACCTGCACCATGGGTGCAGCGCAGTGCATCTGCAACTCTCCAGAGTTTGCTGCACTTTGCCATAGACTTCTTTTATATCCTGCAGGTGTGGGACACTTTCTGAAAGCGTATAAAAACTTCCTGCATTCAGAAATGCACCACACACTCAAGATATAATAGAAGTCTATGGATAAGTGAAGCAAACCCGCAGGATATAATAGAAGTCTATGGCTAAGTGCATCAAACCCCCAGGAAAGCTTCAGGTACACTGCACACCCGCGGTGTGGGTAAACCGCAGCACATCACTGTGAAAGCAGCCCTATACTAAAATGCTTGGTGTATTGCTTCACATTGACCTGAAGATCTCTTCCTTGTGCTGCTGGCACCACTCTGGAGACCACTAGCTGGGATTAGAGGTGGAGTGCAGTTGGTGTCACTCGGCATGGGACAGGAGCCGACACTACAGAGGAGACATCGGATTATGTGGCTCTTGGTCCTTACTGCACCTCCAGCTTTATAAGAAGTCCCTTAGTGCTCTGAAATGGCGGGTCAGCAAACCCAAACCCCGATCCACCAGTCACTTGTCCACAATCTACAGGTTGCTGAAGACCCCCCCGCCTGATTGGATATCAGACCTGAAGAATTCAACTTGAACCCATGGTGAAGGCAAAGCCAAACCTAATTTGTAACACTTTTGAAAAGCCTCATGAAATATGATGGATCTTTAAAATATAATAATAATAATGATGATAATAATAATAATAATATCTGATTTCAGGTTCCGGTATCTCGATGTTCGGATCCCTGTATTCCCGGCACCAGAAAAAAGTTTGGATCTTCAATTCATAAATGTTGCTATGAGTGTGTCTCATGTCCAGAAGGAGAGATCTCCAGCATTTCTGGTAAAGTTTGTATTTGTCTTTATGAAGTACTGTACATCTCTGTCATCCCCGTGTTTTATCCTTTTATAGAGCGATTCCGGCACTCCTCTCCTACATGGAAAAATCATCTAATTACTCAAAACTCCCAAACATTTTATGTTTTTTTTTTTTTTTTTTTTTAACCACTTGCCGACCGCCGCACGATGATATACGTCGGCAGAATGGCACGGGCAGGCATAAGGGCGTGTATATATAAGTCCCTGCCTTCCCGCGGGTGGGGGGCCCGATCGGGCCCCCCCCGGTGCCTGCGGTCGGCATTCGTTCGGGAGCGATCCCGGACGAGGGGACGGCCATTCATTCATGGCCACCCCCTCGCGATCGCTCCCGACATCACTTCCTCTCCTGTAAAGTAAACACAGGAGAGGAAGTGATGTATTCTCTCCTCCGTGTCGGTATTTTTCGTTCCGGCACCGAGGAGAGAGCATCGGTGAGTTGCACCAACACACCACACATACAGTAGAACATGCCAGGCACACTCACACCCCCCCCCTTTACCCCCCGATCACCCCCCCAATTACCCCTGCCCCCCCAGTCACAGTGACACCAATTGCATTTTTTTTATTTATTTTTTATTTTTTTGCATTGGTGTCATTTGTGACTGTAATAACTGTTAGGGCAGTTAGGGTTAGCCCCCTTTAGTACTAATGTCCCCCCCTAACCCCCCCAATAAAGGTTTAACCCCGTGATCACCCCCCGTCGCCAGTGTCACTAAGGCTGAGTTCACATTGCAGCGGTTTATGAGAACAGATGTGATTCGCACCGCACTGCAGTGCAAATCACATCCGATCTCTGTGCGATTCGAGTTCAGCCATACAGATAGTATAGCTGAATTCGCGCCGCACCCGCCGCAAATTCGCACGGGACCCTTTTTTTGGTCCGCAGCAGAATCGGATCGCATGGGTGTTCACACCATGCGATCCGAGTTTGCAGATCGCACTGCGATATGTGAACTGATCTGGGGGTGTCATTAACATTTCACTGACACTCCCAGCAGTTCGCATAGGGCAGTGTGAACTGCCGCCGGGAGGCATGCGATGCGGGAACCCGCCGCGGATTCGTGGCGTTCCCACATCGCTCCAGTGTGAACCCAGCCAAATAAGCGATCATTTTTCTGATCGCTGTATTAGTGTCACAGGTGACGCTAGTTAGGCAGGTAGGTATTTAGGTTCGCCGCAGCTTTTTATAGCGCCAGGGACCCCCATATACTACCGCATAAAGCCCCCTGATTGCCCCCTAGTTAACCCTTTCACCAGTGATCACCATATAACGGTTACAGGTGACGCTGGTTGGTTAGTTATTTTTTTATAGTTTCAGGGCACCCGCCATTTATTACCTAGTCTCACTAGTGTACTCCTAAATTTAGGGGTGTCTACTTTCCAAAATGGGGTCATTTGGGGGGGGGGGGGGGGTTGTGCCATCTTGGCATTTTACGGCCTTCAAAACTGTAACACCCTTAGAAAGCCTGAAGGCGGTGCTTGGTTTTCGGGGCCCTGTACGCGGCTAGGCTCCCAAAAAGTCCCACATATGTGGTATCCCCGTACTCAGGAGAAGCAGCAGAATTTATTTTGGGGTGTCATTTCACATATGCCCATAGCATGTGTGAGCAATATATCATTTAGTGACAACTTTGTGTAAAAAAAAAAAAAAATATTTTTTTTTGTCATTATTCAATCGCTTGAGGCAAAAAAATAAAATATTCAATGGGCTCAACATGCCACTTATCAATTTCCTTAGGGGGTCTACTTTCCAAAATGGGGTCATTTGGGGGGGTTTTGTACCGTCCTGCCATTTTAGCACCTCAAGAAATGAGATAGGCAGTCGTAAACTAAAAGCTGCGTAAATTCCAGAAAACGTACCTTAGTTTGTAGATGTGACAACTTTTGCGCAAACCAATAAATATACAGTTATTGACTTTTTTTTTACCAAAGACATGTGGCTGAATACATTTTGGCCTAAATGTATGACTAAAATTGAGTTTATTGGATTTTTCTAATAACAAAAAGTAGAAAATATCATTTTTTTTTCAAAATTTGCGGTCTTTTTCCATTTATATCGCAAAAAATAAAAATCGTAGAGGCAATCAAATACCATCAAAAGAAAGCTCTATTTGTGGGAAGAAAAGGACACAAATTTTGTTTGGGTACAACATTGCATGACCGCGCAATTACCAGTTAAAGCAGCGCAGTGCCAAATTGTAAAAAGACCTCTGGTCATTTACCAGCAAAATGGTCCGGTCTGAAAGTGGTTAAGAAGGATAGAAATGTCAAAATAGCAAAAGCAGGTCATGCAGGGAGAGGAGGGAGAACATCACAAAAGGGGGGGAGGAGGAAGGAGAGGGAAGGGGTCAGGGTGGGAGAAGGTCGAATGGGAACCGCCGCTGATGCCCCTCGGAAGGGCCATTCCCCACCCCATCCCCCCGGCCGGTAAGAGCTCACAGTTAGGAGCAGAATTCATGTGTCTTCAATTATGATACATATTGACGAAAGCGTTCAGAGGTCGTGAAGTGGATCCAGCACGACCAGCTGACTGAGAATTTGTGTGTTCTTTCCTGTGAAATGTGGATCATTTCCTCCATTTCTTTTATTTTGGATATTCTCCTAGCGTTCTCCAGCGTTCACCATATGCATAGCCAATGACTTATAGTATTTTTTCTTTGACAAAGACGTGTGATGCAGGAGAAATTGTGCGGGGGTGTAATCCAAGGTATATGTGGTGACATGTGAAATAATTTCGCTAACCTCTCTCCAAAAGAGTTGAAGGCGCTCGCAGGCCCACCAGACATGGAGCATTGTTCCTTCTTGTCTTCCGCACCTCCAACAGGTGTTGGGGATGGAGGGGGGAAATTTATGGAGCCTTGAGGGGGTCCTGTCCCATCTTGTGGCAATTGTGTAACTATTTTCCTGGATGGCTCCATTTAGGGAGCACTTGTGAGCATATTCATAGATGGTTTCCCACATTTTTGTGGTGAGGGGCGTTTGAAAATCTCTGTCCCACGTCGTCTGTGAGTAAGCTTGAGGGAGGGTCGATGAGGATGAGAGAAGAGCATAGAGCGTGGATATTAGGTGCCTTTGCATTGTTTTTTGGTGACAAAGGGATTCGAAGGGAGTGAGTTGTCTGGTCCAACAGGACTGGTGTGAGTGGGTCGAGATAAAATTACGAATTTGCCTATATGACCAAAAGGAGAAAGAAGCAGTTTTAGAGATATTTACCAGGTTCTCGAAGGTAAGAGGGGTTCCTTTCGAGAAAAAGGGGATAGCTAGGACATCATCTTGTGGCCACTCATGGAGCAAAAAGGAGCGAGAGTCCCCCGGGGGAAAAGCTGGGTTCTCTCTTAGAGAAGTTAAAGGACCTGGCACTGAGGTAGACAACCCAGACCCCATCGCTCCACGAAAGGCCAAAAGAGATGGATAGATTAGAGGATGTGTGACGGTCACCTGTGGCCAGTGTTTGCGATCTAACCAGGGCAGTAAATGTAAAGAGCCTGGTGCAAGAGATTTTTCCAGCGACACCCAGATCTTTCTGGTGGCGTGTACGTTCCAGTCCACTATCCTAGTGAGATGACACGCCAGGTAATATTTATATAGGTCTGGCAGGCCTATGCCTCCCTCCTTTTTCAGAAATGTAAGATGAGAGTACTTTATACGAGGCGGGGAGTTTTTCCAGATAAAAGCAGAGCAGGCTTTGCGATAGGTAGAGAAAAAAGCTGGGGTGAGGTGGATGGGGAGAGTTTGCATAAGGTAAAGTAGTCTCGGAAGAATGATAATTTTAATCAGTGCAAAACGACCAAACCAGGAAACCTTCAAGCCCATCCACTCCTTGAAATGAGTCTGAATTCTGGAAAGGGCTATGTGAAAGTTAGACATATAGAGGTCCGACAGCCGGTCGGTGATTCTGATTCCCAAGTACGTTATCGCCTCCCTCTCCCATCGGAAAGGGAAAGCCTCTTGACAATGAAGAACCTCCCGAGTAGGAAGCGATACATTCAGAGCCTGGGATTTTGAGTAATTGATCTTGAGATTGGCCAAACTACCAAAGAGCTCAAGATCTTTCAATAAATTTGGCAATGAGATGCGGGGTGATTTCAGGGACAACAAGATGTTGTCTGCAAAGGCAGCGACCTTAAATTCTCTCCCCCGCCCACTGTCAGACCCCCAATGTCGGATTTGGCTCTAATTCTGTTGAGAAGGGGCTCCAGAGTGAAAATATAAATTAGGGGGGACAAAGGACAGCCCTGACGTGTGCCATTACTGATGGAGAAGGCATCCGATAGGTGGCCATTAATCCTCACTTTAGCTACATGTGCCATAAGCACTCCTTCAGGCAGAACCTGGGAATCAGCGAGTGAATTGAAGGTGGAAAGAAGTCTAGGGGCAAGGGAGTCGAGGAATGACTTATAATACTGGAGCGAAGCCATCTGGGCCTGGACTCTTACCAGTTTTCATCTGTTTAATTGCTATCTCCAGTTCTCCTAAAGTAAGGGGGGTCTCCATGTCCTGGGCTTGTTGGGGGAATTTTGGATTTGGAGAGTATTGTGAGTTAAATTCTTTAATGCGATCTGTGCATGTGGCCGACGGAGTTAAGCCCGGGTGAGTCTGTTGCAAGTTATATAATTTAGAGTAAAAGTTCTCAAATTCTTTAGCTATATCATCGTTCCTGGACAAGAGTGTTCCGTGAGCGCTTCGCAAGTGGTGAATTGTAGATGAAGATTTGGAAGCTTGGATTGTGCGAGCCAGAAGGCACCCGCTTTTGTTCCCATGCTCGTAGAATACTCTTTGACCGAGGATATAGCGTTTCTTAGTTTGTTTGCCTAATTCCTCCAAGAGGAGAGAACGGGAATGTAACAAATCTTGTAGTGTGGACTGCGCGTGCGACTGTTTGTGGGATATTTCTAAGTGTTTAATGTTCCTGATCAGGGAGGAAATGGTTTATTGGTGGATCCTCTTAGCTTTCCCTGCTACTGTGATAAGCTCACAGCGAATTACGCATTTCTGCGCTTCCCACAGGGACACAGCGGAGATGTCAGGGGTAGTATTTTCCTCGAAATACAGACGCAGGCATGTTTTCAAATAGTCTAAGGTCGCTGGGTCATTAAGTAGAGAGGGGTTAAATCTCCAGGATTTAGTTCTGGTGCAGGACTCTGGGTAGGTAAGGGTGATCGTGATGGGGTGATGGTCGGAAAGGAACATTGGTTCTATAGTTGTTTGATTGAGGAGGGGTAAGTCTGATTTGGAAAGAAAGAAATAGTCTATTCTTGAATATTTACCATGTGGCGCTGAGTAAAAACTATAGTCCCTCTCAGAGGGGAACATAGTGCGCCAGGCGTCGTGAAGTGTTAAGTTTTGTAATCGCAGTTTAATTTGCCTTACGGGCTTGGTATGGCAAGGAGGAGGTTCCCGAAGAGGAGTCTAAAACCGGGTTCAGCGGAACATTGAAATCTCCTCCCAGTAGAACCAGGCCTGATTGAAAAGAGGAGATAAGGTCGCAAATCTTCCTAAAAAAGGGAACCTGGCGTTCATTGGGGGAGTATATGTTGGCGAGTGTAATAGGTTTTGAGGCATATGTGCCTTTGATAAAAACAAACCTGCCTTCTGCATTGACAAGGGAGTCAGTCTGGTGGAAGTTGGCATGTCTACAGATTAAGATAGAGACAATCTTTGTTTTAGCTTCTGTTTTAGTGGCGTGAACTACTGTACGGTAGATGTGATTAGATAGTTTAGGGACCACGTCAGAGCGGAAATTAGTTTCCTGAAGGAAAATGAAGTGGGCTTTATGTTTGGTCAGGGAGGTTAAGATTTGAGACCTCTTTTCGGGGAGATTAAGGCCCTTCACGTTCAACGACACACACCTCAAAGACAGGAGTGGAGTGGGCGCCACGTTCTTTCTCATGGCTATTATGGAGCGATTAAGCAGGAAAGAACCTCGGATAGTTTGGTAGATTGATGGGTGTGGAACACGGTCAGCCGGGGAGGAGAATCAGTGAGGGGGTGAGTGGCCCCTCCTCAGCTCCAGAAGAAGGAGTAGGGGGGAGAGACAAGGTAGGAGGGGTCAAAGGCTTGTGGGAGGGACAGGGACGGGAAAGGAAAAAAAAAGAAAAGGGGAGGGGGGAGGAGGAGGGAAGATAGAAGAAAATGTGTGAAAAGAGTTAAGGGAAGGAGGGTATGGGGTTTAGGGATGTACCAGAGGTGGAGATCGAGATACTATTCCACATTTAGAAGGGGGAGCTGGTGTGTCAGCGAGGGCCCAAATGGGACCACTGAGTGGGGACAGAAGTATGAACGGGAGAACCACAAATGGTTCTGCCCTCCAGAGACCGTGTCATAGGTAGTGCATGTAGTAGGAAGGAGTATCAGAGGGGAGCTACTGTAGGTTGTAGGTATATCTTTAAGCCAGAACAAGCAAAAAAAAAAAAAAAACAAAAAAAAAAAAAAAAAAAAACGTACAACATACAACAAGTAACTTCAATTTTAAACCATTAAACAAGAAGAATAGTGCCGCAAAGACTTATGGAAGCTTTCGGTAACTTTGATAGTCTAAGGGTAACCCTCTGCCTGCAGGTTCCATATTAAGCTAGACTTGAAATACTCCATAACTGATTGGAGTCTGCTCCAGCATGTACAGTGCCTGAAGAGAAAAAAAAGGAGGGGAGGAATAAGAAGAGAGGGGGGGGAGAAAGGGGAGGGGACAGGAGTGGCAAAAGGGGACGGGGAAAGGATGGAGCGAGGGGGGGGGGGCAGCAAGGGGGGGTGTACAGAAGGAAGGGGAGAGGGAGAGAAAGAGAGGCAAAAACTCTTATCTATAGGATTATATGCACTGCAACAGATCCAGGACACCCATTCCCATCAGTGCAGGTCTACAATTGATCAGTAATGCTGGACTATCCCTCCATAATCACCATCACCCTTATTGAACTGAGTGGGAGGGGACGTACTTGGTGTATCCAAGAGTCCGAAGTGCTAGAAAAGATCAAAGGAAAGGACCTCGATGACCAACCCTGAGATAGAGTAGATCAAAATAGTTACAGGTGAGTATGAAGGGCAATTACCGATTCTCAGAGGACACTACTTCCTGTAGAAAGTAAATTACCTGGCAGCATTAGTTATAGGAGATGTGCCAATACCTAGTGAAGTATTTAAGGTGCTCTAGACATTACGCAAGCTTTCCTTCAGTGTGATCATTGTACATGTGCAATATTAGGAGTCTAGGGTACATGGTCAGGTCTGTCTGCCGCCCCCCAACTGATGGAGCATTGAAGACAATAGAACAAAAAGAAAACTTCTCCTCTCCCAAAACAGCTGAAATGTAAAGACTGATCAGATCCATTACAGATACACTATATTACCAAAAGTATTGGGACACCCGATTCTGATGTGTTTCACCCCTTCAATACCAGACACTTTCACCCCCTTCATGTCCAGGCCAATTTTCAGCTTTCAGCGCTCTCACACTTTGAATGACAATCACTCAGACACATTTCGCTTTGTTTCTGTTATAAAATGTTGCAAATAAATGATCCTTCTTCATATATTTAGGGCAATGTATTCTGTTCCATTTCTCTGGTGAAAATTCCCCAAATCAGTGTATATTATCTGTGTGAAAGTTATAGAGTCTACAGACTATGGGATATATTGTATATGTGAGAATCGATCAATCCTGATGTAGTGACGGCCGATCTCATTTCCTGAGGCCCTAAAATGCACTGATTGAAGCTCTGACCCCGATGTTCATTGTGTTTGTATTGTTCTTCCTGCAGACAGTGAAAACTGCATGAAATGTCCTGATGAAGAATGGCCAAATGAGAAGAAGGATCGGTGTGTTCCAAGACTGGTGGAATTTCTCTCCTACACTGATGACACCATTGTTGTAGTATTTTCGGCTGTCTCCATCCTCTGTTGTCTTCTGACTGGTTTAATATTGGGGATATTTATACATTACCAGGACACCCCCATTGTTAAAGCTAATAACCGGAAGCTGAGCTATCTTCTCCTGGTCTCCATCATGCTGAGCTTCCTCTGTGTCTTCTTGTTCCTCGGCCATCCAGTAGATGTGACCTGCATGCTCCGTGTCTCCTCTTTTGGTGTCATCTTCTCAGTTGCCGTCTCTTCTCTTCTTGCCAAAAGTATCATGGTGTGTATTGCTTTTAAAGCCACCAAACCTGGGAGCCCCTGGAGGAAATGGATGGGAGCCAAACTACCGACTTTTATCATTTGTTTCTTATCACTGGTTCAAGTCTTAATCTGTGTCACTTGGTTGTCTATTTCTCCTCCCTTCCAGGATCGGGACACTCACTCTTATCAGGGGAAGGTCATCATTCAGTGTAATGAGGGTTCAGTTATCGGCTTCTACTCTGTCCTGGGATATATGGGGCTTCTGGCCGCTGTGAGTTTCATTATCGCTTTTTTAGCCAGGACATTACCAGACAGTTTTAATGAAGCCAAGTTCATCACCTTCAGCATGCTGGTGTTCTGCAGTGTCTGGATCGCCATGATCCCGGCCTATCTGAGCACCAGAGGGAAATACATGGTGGCTGTGGAGGTTTTTGCTCTAATAGCCTCAAGTTCTGGACTTCTTGGTTGTATATTTTTCCCCAAATGTTACATAATTCTGTTCAGACCTGACCTGAATACAAAAACATTTATCCACTAATAAGTATGGAGCAACGCTGGGTTACCAGCAGCTATAGCATTATCTCTATTATTGGTAATTGTAGTATTTTGCTAATGTGTTGAGAATTAACATCATTAAATCTGAACATTTCATACTTACCTCTGAGGTGGACGGTGGGTTTAATTTTTGTTCTGCACACTGCTGGGATCAGACATGTTGGGTTTGTTGGAATCCTTGTCTCTTGCGGGTTGTAGTGGTTCCTCCCACCAGTCGTTATATCATTAGAGAAGAGTGTGATCACTTAGTGAGGAGGAACCACAGAGACCAGAGGGAGACAAAGTATCCAAAACACAATAAAGTGTCAGATACCCAAGATACCCATCGCCCATCACTCTTCAAGAGACGGGAGATGTTATCCACCGCCTTCCAGAAAGATAAATAACAATGTCATTTTAGTTCTGGGATTAAATATCTATGTACAGTAGATGTGTGACGGATCTCGGATACCCCTGCTGAGCACCTCCGCCAGACCTGTGTCTCCTGTCCTCCAAACGTACCCACAGCCTGCAGATTCGCCATAACCAGCCCTTAATCCCTCAATCATGAGACAAGCCACACAGGTGTTGTGGGTTAAACATGCAGAGCATAAATTTCTTTATTAATTTTCAAAAATACACTTTAAACACAGTTAGCAACACTCCCCTTAGCCTTGTCATAGAGGGGGTAGGGGACAAGGAAGAACCAATGGAAACTCAACACTTGTATATTCAAACAACTACAGTTGAAACACATAAAGGGATTATGACAAGCAGGCAGCCCCTCCTTACACATCCCCTGCTTAGATGTGTCTCCAGACCTTCTGTCTACATGCCATGACCCAACACAAAGCGATGCAGCATTACACTACTTTATCTCAATGCCATTTTGTCCCAAAGTCTCATAGCCCCATGTTTTGGGAATACCGCCATCTTGTATATGTCTTTATTAGCTAAAAGTACATTGTTTGCAGAATAAAAGTATATATTTAGTCCAGCCGGGCCAATAGGTTTAGGTAGCCAGGAACGACTCCACAAGCCCAGCCACAGATACTGCATTCACCCGGTTTCCCGATGAACTGGCGACTCTGGACACAAATGTCTGGAGGTGGCATCTTCTCCAGGTGGTAGGTGATGGCAAATAGCCCTCCAAATCTCATATTCTCTGCTGGGCCATAGTCTGTGGGTAGGAGGTGAAATGGATATTTTATAGATAAGCAACGCCTATCCTCATATTGATTAGTGGTTCCAAATTAATAATAACTACTGCAGTAGGGAACAGACACAAAAGATACGCTCAGCATCTTTCCAAATAACCGTTCTCCTTTATTATGATGCATTTGAAGATTTTTATACACATGATAACGTAGGTATCACATTAATATTACAATTGTACGTTTATGGTAACAAGGGGCGCAACATAGGCAGGCTAATTCTAATCAGGACTCGAAAGAATGCAAAACATGTACTGAAAACATTATTAGTGCCGTGTGCACAGTGAGGGCATTGTGCAATACATATAAAATAGAATACAATTATATACAGAACCTACAAATTTCCATTACAGAGGCGAGCCCACAGCCCCCTCCAAAACACACAGTGACAGTGGGTTCTGTCACATTTCTCCCCTTTTAAAAAAAACAGACTAACCAAGTCGCTGACCCTCAACTGGCCTGGTCCTGCGTTAGTCACAAATTCCCACCTCGGTCAAACAGGAAAAGGAAAAGTATGACTCTGGCGAGCAAAACCGCACATGCGGTGTTCTGTGAATAAAAGCAGCCACTGCAGAGTGGAACCAGCTGTCCGCACTCCCCTGATCCGGGGACTGGTTGCAGGTATTGGGGGGAGCTGAATAATCCTCTGCCCCAATGCCAGCGATTCAGCTGGTAGGGAGCTTAGGCTGGTAGTACTAAGCCACTGGGGAGGAAAAGGTACTTTATTTTCTCCTAGTGTAGTTACCAGCTGCTATCTCCCGGACTCTCCATCTCTTTTTCTGATGCTGCGCAGAGACCAACAGCACTCTGCACTGTAACCAGCGCTTCTGCTGGGGGGACATATACAAAGGTAGAGTTCAGCCGCTGGAGAGGGTATTATCCTCTCCCGGTTCTGTGACCAGCCACCGGGGCGACTTCTGACAGGGGCTGTCTTCCAAACCCTCCAAAAGCATACTGAGGCCTGGGCAGGGGCCAGTGGCACTCTTCCCCGTAGCCAGCGCTTCTGCTGGGGGCATAAACACTGGGGTAGTGTTCAAGTGCTGGGGAGGGGGGATTGCTTTCTCCATTTCTGGTAGGGATATCTGCTGCTGGGGAAACAGCTCCCTGAGATCATCTTTCGAATTCCCTGGATCTAACTCTGAGGTTTGGCAGAGGCCAGCGGCGCTCTGCTCCATCGCCAGCGCTTCTGCTGGGAAGGTGAACACTGGGGTAGTGTCCAATTGCTGGGGAGGTAGAATGGCTTTCTCCACTCCCGGTGGGGTTATCCGCTGCTGGGGAAACAGCTCCCAAAGATCAACTCTCTGACTCTCCGGATCCAATTCTGAGGGTGGGCAGAGGCCAGTGGCGTTCTGCTCCATCGCCAGCGCATCTGCTGGGGATATAAACACTGGGGTAGGGTCCAAGTGCTTGGGAGGGAGAATTTCTTTATCCACTCCTGGGGGGAATATCTGCTACTGGGGAAACAGCTCACTGAGGTCATCCCTCGGACTCCCTGGATCTAACTCTGATGGTGGTGGGCAGAGGCCAGCGGCGCTCTGCCTCGTAGCCAGTGCATCTGCTGGGGCACCAGATGCAATACTCTGGACTTGCTGCTGATCACCATCTGCCAGCCTTCCAACACCCGTCTCAACTCCCCCTTTCGAGACTTTTATGTTATTGTCTCATTGCCTGGGGAACCTCCGATGCGTTCCAGAATTCTAGCACTGCAAGTGCCCTCTGTATCATCGCCGCTTCTTCCATTGCGGTTAGGATGGGAAAACGTAGGGGCACCCCTGGCCCCATTTGCTCCACATCTTTGCAACTGTCCGCTATTTCTCCCAGGCAGTCCCAGGCAATGGGAGCCATGCCAGGCTGCTGATCACCGTCAAACAGCTGCTTGTAGGCAATCTCGAGCTCCCATTCCTGCTCAACCTGGAACTCCAATTCCTCCAGGTCACAAGCCTCTTCTGGGAGGTCCAGCACCTCATCTCTGAAGTCCAGGATGTCTTCCAGCCACCACTCCTCAACGCTCCCAAAGTCTGGGTCTCTGTACATTTTTTGATGGAGTAGCCCTACGCCCCCATAGCCAACGCCTTCTGTCAGGCTGCCATCTGCTGTACCTGGCCACAGTTGAGCCGTGAACCACCGGAGGGCTCTGTAGCTGACGTCCAGCCTCATCTCCTCCCGGACCAATCTTCTGAGCTCCGTCTTCCACTCATCTCGTGGTTGTTCCCTTAGGAACACCTCTCGCATATGGTACTGCGTCCAGTACATCTCTGTGGAGGAGGGAAGGATCTTCCCCTGATGGTGCCGCTCGTGGCTTAGCGTCTCTTGCCAGAGTTGCCGGCGGATCACATCCTCCCAGCTGAGCATGGTGTTCTCTGTCGCTGGTCCCCGATGTTTCTTCCGCATGCCTTGCAGCCTCCTCCCGAACTCCACTCTCATGCTGGCTGGTCCCGTATCGCTCCTCAGCGGGTGCCCGGACCTTGAATCCCAGTGGCGATTTGGATGTTCCGGACTGCAGGAGACATCCCACTTCTGCCACCACCGTGATGGATCTCGGATACCCCTGCTGAGCATCTCCGCCAGACCCGTGTCTCCTGTTCTCCAAACGTACCCGCAGCCTGCATATTCGCCATAATCAGCCCTTAACCCCTCAATCACGAGACAAGCCAAACAGGTGTTGAGGGTTAAATATGCAGAGTATAAACTCTTTATTAAGTTTCAAAAATACACTTTAAACACAGTTAGCGACACTCCCCTTAGCCTTCTCATAGAGGGGGGAGGGGACAAGGAAGAACCAATGGAAACTCAACATTTGTATATTCAAACAACTACAGTTGAAACACATTAAGGGATTATGATAAGCAGGCAGCCCCTCCTTACACATCCCCTGCTGAGATGTGTCTCCAGACCTTCTGTCTACATGACATGACCCAACACAATTAAACAAAGCAACAGGGGGGGGGGATGGGGGAGAAGGGATGCAGCATTACATTACATTATCTCAATGCCATTTTGTCCCAAAATATCATAGCCCCATGTTTTGGGAATACCGTCATCTTGTATATGTCTTTATCAGCTAAAAGTACATTGTTTGTGGAATAAAAGTATATATTTAGCATAGTGATAAAAAAGTGGTGTTGCGCTCCACACAAAAAACTAAATGAATTCAATAAATACCTAAATAAATAATCGCATACAGGATCTAAAATACACTTATGTGATTATTACAAATCAATTATTTCAAATTGCGCAACCTATTTAAAGTATATCAATGCCATTTATACATTATAAAACCATTATAAAGTGACCAGTATAAATATTCAAATCCAGGTAATACAAATATTCCTAATAAAGTGAAAATAGGTAGTGAAATCACAAAATAGTGATAATGAAAATACAAAAAGTATAAGATCCAAAATGTGTCTCAATCCATAAAGTGCATCCAGTGAAAAAAATGAAAAATAAAAAACAAATAAATAGTAAAAATAACAATAAAAAAGCACAATCCAAAAACGGAATTCTTAAAGTGTCTCTATTTATAGAAAAAAAGGCAATCCATATCAAGCCACGCAGTAAGTGCGTCCACACTGTGCTATATAATAGACTAGTTCCGTGGATGAAAGCAGGGGATAATTCCACCGGTGATCTCCCAGATCCTCAAGACAGGGGCTCACACACGGAGTGCAGTGGGTACCTTACCTCACTGCTGTCAGTTAAACAGCAATACGTTCCAATGGTTAGAATGTGTGTTCTCAGCTGGTGCAGGCACCCCAGGCAATCCCCTCTAGGTACTGAACCATGGACCATAGATCGCACCCAAAAAAGAGAGAAGGGGCTCCAATAGTGAAGTAATACCAGACGGACTTTATTATAAAAAGGACATAGTCCTGGGTATTAGAAGCGAAAGTTACAGCTTCCCCGATGAAGTCACGTGATCAAGGACGATACGCGTAGGATTGGCTTAGGAGGATACCGGAAGCGACGTCCGGGGTACGAACGAGGAGTTAGTTCGTTTTTTAGCTGTAACTTTCGCTTATAATTGTGCTACTAAATGTGAGTACTCAGGACTATGTCCTTTTTATAATAAAGTCCGTCTGGCATTACTTCACTATTGGAGCCCCTTCTCTCTTTTTTTGGTTATGATCTATGGTCCATGGTTGAGTACCTAGAGGGGATTGCCTGGGGTGTCTGCATGTTCTCCATGTGCCTGCGTGGGTTTCCTCCGGGTACTCTGGTTTCCTTCCACACTCCTAAGACATGCTGGTAGGTTAATTGGCTTCTGTCCAAAATTGGCCCTAGTATATGAATGGGGACCTTGGATTGTAGGCTCCTTGAGGGTAGGGACCAATGTGAGTGTGCAATGTACAGGCATAGGGGTAGACACTCGCTCAGGTTGAACTGGATGGACTGGTGTCTTTATTCAACCTTACTAACTATGAAACTATGAAACAATGTACACAGTGACAGTGGGTTCTGTCACAAGATGTATGGTCAGAAAGGGGGTAAATCCTTCTGGGGCTGAAGTGGTTAAAGAACTTTTATGTTATAGGATCTAATCAGGGTTTTTTTCTCAGAGAATAGGTGGAGAAACTCTCGTCTCCCAAGTTACCCCTTGTCTCCGCCTCCTACCCACCTCCAAGCACCATTCCTTGTCTCCACCTCCTACCCACCTCCAAGCACCATTTTTTGTCTCCACCCCCTACCCACCTCCAAGCACCATTCCTTGTCTCCACCCCTACCCACCTCTAAGCACCATCCCTTGTCTCTACCCCTACCCACCTCCAAGCACCATTCCTTGTCTCTACCCCCTACCCACCTCCAAGCACCATCCCTTGTCTCTACCCCTACCCACCTCCAAGCACCATTCCTTGTCTCTACCCCCTACCCACCTCCAAGCACCATTCCTTGTCTCTACCCCTACCCACCTCCAAGCACCATTCCTTGTCTCTACCCCCTACCCACCTCCAAGTACCATTCCTTGTCTCTACCCCCTACCCACCTCCAAGTACCATTCCTTGTCTCTACCCCCTACCCACCTCCAAGTACCATTCCTCGTCTCCACCCCTACCCACCTCTAAGCACCATCCCTTGTCTCTACCCCTACCCACCTCCAAGCACCATTCCTTGTCTCTACCCCCTACCCACCTCCAAGTACCATTCCTTGTCTCTACCCCCTACCCACCTCCAAGCACCATTCCTTGTCTCTACCCCCTACCCACCTCCAAGCACCATTCCTTGTCTCTACCCCTACCCACCTCCAAACACCATTCCTCGTCTCTACCCCCTACCCACCTCCAAGCACCATTCCTTGTCTCCACCCCCTACCCACCTCTAAGCATCATTCCTTGTCTCCACCCCCTACCCACCTCCAAGCACCATTCCTTGTCTCCACCCCTACCCACCTCCAAGCACCGTTCCTCGTCTCTGCCCCTACCCACCTCCAAGCACTGTTCCTTGTCTCCACCCCTACCCACCTCCAAGCACTGTTCCTTGTCTCCACCCCTACCCACCTCCAAGCACCATCCCATGTCTCCACCCACTACTCACCTCCAAGCACCATTCCTTGTCTCCACCCCTATCCAATTTTCTTTCTTTTTTTTAAGACACAAGCTGTACACGGCCCGGTGCCCAGATTCAATGGAGGTGGCAAGGAGAGAAGGGGGGAGTGAGGCTCCGTGCGGCCACATCACCCAGACTGTGGAACAGGTGAGCGTCTGTTTATTAAAAGTCAGCAGCTAAACTTTTTGTAGCTGCTGACTTTTAATAAACAGAAAAAGCCCAGAACTCGGCTTTAATAACATAACACAATGAGAGCAAAAATGACCAGTTACACTTACCGGTAACTGTGTTTCTGGGAAGTCTTCCAGGACGGCACCCTGAGAGATGACTGGTCCACCTGACAGGAAACACAATCAAAGAGGTTAAAAGCCCCCGCCCCTCCCCGTGCTCCTCAGTTGTGACAAAGTATTGACCCACACCAGTGCACGAGAGTGAAGAAAACCACACCACACCACCACACTCTATACCTTAATTTAAACCTAAAGAGAACGGGTGGGAAGTAGGCCTGCCGTCCTGGAAGACTTCCCAGAAACACAGTTACCGGTAAGTGTAACTGGTCATTTTCTCAAGTCGTCTTCCAGGACGGCACCCTGAGAGAGGAGCAAGTAGCTCAGGCCTACCTTAGGGCGGGACAACCGCTTGCAGGACCTTCCTGCCAAATGCCAGATCCTGAGGGGACAGTAACTCCACCCTGTAATGCCTCAGGAAGGTGTTCTGGCTTGTCCATGTAGCGGCTCTACATATCTGCTCCACTGAAGCTCCGGCCCTTTCTGCCCAAGAGGTTGCCAGAGATCGCGTGGAATGAGCTTTCAGGTCCCTAGGAACTGCATTACCTGACTGCTCATAGGCTAAAGCAATGGCATGCTTAATCCATCTAGCTATGGATGCTTTGGAGGCTTGTTGGCCCTTCTTTTGGCCAGAAAAATTAACTAAAAGATGGCTGGACCTTCTAAACTCCTTAACTTTTTCTAAGTAGGATAATAAACAACGTCTGACGTCCAGACAGTGAAAAGAAATTTCCCTCTCATTTTGGGGATTATTACAAAAGGAAGGTAGCACTACTTCTTGAGACCTATGGAACCTGGATGCTACCTTAGGGAGGTACAGGGGGTCCTGCCTAAGTATAACCCTGTCCTCAAATAAACGAAAGTATGGTTCCTTGACTGAAAAAGCCTGAATATCGCCTACTCTCCTGGCTGATGTAATAGCAAGCAGAAAGGCCAACTTAAAGGTGAGGATCCTGAGGGGGATCTGGTCTATTGGTTCAAAGGGGGGCCTTGTTAAGCCCTCTAACACCAAGGTAAGATCCCATGGTGGGAACCTAGACACCTGGACAGGGGACAACCTCTCTCTGACCAAAAGGAACCTCTTGATCAGAGGATCTAGTGCCAAGCGTCTCTCCAAAAAACAGGATAAGGCTGCGACCTGTGCCTTAAGTGTCTTGGTTGCCAACCCCTGCTCTGCTCCATCCTGGAGAAACTCCAGAATGGCCGGGATCTCTTGCTGTGAAGTCCCTCTCACCTGACACCAGCGAGAAAAAATCCCCCAGGTCTTAGCGTAAATACGCCTTGTGACCGGCTTCCTACTAAGGAGGAGAGTATCCACTACTCTGTCCGACAGGCCCTTCTCCCGCAGGTTCTGCCTTTCAAGAGCCAGGCCGTCAGCCTGAAGAAGCTGGGGTCTGGATGGCAAACTGGACCCTGAAGGAGAAGGTCGCGCCGAACAGGAAGGTGTAGAGGCGGGGCTATGGACCAACCCTGCAGGGCTGGAAACCAAGCTCTCTTGGGCCACCAAGGAGCTATCAGAATCAGGGCGCCTTCCGAGAGAAACAGCTTTTGAAGAACCCTCGGAATAAGCCCCATGGGGGGGAAGGCATAGGCCAACCGGAAGTCCCAAACCTGGGCCAAGGCGTCTATCCCCTCTGAGCCCCCCTCTCGGGCAAGGGAAAAGAATCTCTTTACCCTTCTGTTCTTTCTGCGGGCGAACAGATCTATCTCTGGATCGCCGAACTGCCGACATACCAGGGAGAATACCTCTGGATTCAACTCCCATTCTCCCTGAAGAATCGGCTGACGACTGAGATAGTCTGCCTCTACATTCAGGGACCCCTTTATGTGGACTGCGGAAATGGAGATAATCCGATGCTCCGCCCAACCCATGATCTCTAAAGATAGAGCCAGTAGAGTTGGAGATCTGGTGCCCCCCTGATGATTGACAAATGCCACTGCCGTGGCGTTGTCTGATAGGACCTGAACTTCCTGGTCCTTGATCCTCCTTTCGAAAGCCTTTAATGCCTCCCCGATGGCCAAAAGTTCTCGAAAATTTGAGGATGTCTTTCTCTGACTCACGTCCCAGGAACCCTGGGCTGTTAGATCCTCCAGGTGGGCCCCCCACCCCCAGGAACTTGCGTCTGTTGTTATCCTGAGCGGCTGAAGCTGACTCCAAAGGAGGCCCCCCTGAAGCCTCTGAGGGTGAAGCCACCAGTGAAGAGAATCCTTTACCTCGATCGGAATGGCCACTTCTACTTCTAGAGAAACCCCTTTCCTGTCCCAAGAGGAAAGGAGGAAGTGCTGGAGGGTCCTGGAGTGCAGCTGTGCCCAAGGAACTGCTGGGATAGCTGCCGTCATCAGGCCCAGCACCCTCATAATCCCTTTGTATGGAGATGTCTTTGCCTCTAACAGAGAAAGGACCGCTGAAATTATACCCTCTACCTTGCTCTGGGGTAGAACTAACTTCTGTTGCGCGGAATCCACCAGGAATCCCAGATACATTTTCGTCTGGGCCGGAATCAGTGAGGATTTTTCCTTGCTGATGATCCATCCCAGGGATTCTAAGGTCTCCACTACCCTGGCTAGATCCAAAAGGAGCTGATCCCGATTCTGATTGTAAATCAGAATGTCGTCCAAATAGGGAATCAGCGCTACTTCCTGGAGATGCAGGAAGGCCACTACTTCTGCCAGGATCTTTGTAAAAACCCTTGGACTGGATGCCAGCCCGAAGGGGAGGGCCGCAAACTGCCAATGCTGAACTCCCTCTGGAGAGGCAATTGCAAATCTTAGGAAGACCTGATGGTTCTGAAATATAGGGACGTGAAGGTAGGCGTCCTTTAAATCCAAGGTTACCATGAACACGTCCCTGAGAAGGTGTCTCCTGAGAGAATAAACACTCTCCATGCGGAACTTCTTGTACCGCAGGAAGACGTTGAGATGCCTTAGATTTATGATGAGGCGATATCTTCCTGAGGGCTTTGGTACCACAAATATATGGGAGTAGAACCCCTGACCCTGCTGGCCCTCTGGAACAGGCACTATGACCTCCTGCCTGGCCAGTTCTTCTATATTCTGTAGGACTCCTGCTGCCTTGCCAGGATCCCTGGGAAGGTGGGTCAAGAGAAATTTGGAGGGAGGAGGGGAAAGAAATTCTAACCTGTAACCCTCTTTTATGATCTGTAGAATATGGGGGCTCTGAGTGACCCTTTCCCACTGAGGGACAAAGTGGGAAAGCCTTCCCCCCACTGGAATGTCATTTGGAGGTCTTGTCGCTTGACTTCTGGCTGGAAAAGAGAATGCCTGACTTCTGCTTATCCTTCCCAGCCCCCCAACGTCTATTAGGGGAGACCTTTTTCTCCGAGAAGCGGTTCTTTGCCTGGGGGCCACGAAAAAACCTCTTCCTATCCCTCCTCGGTTTAGTAGGGAATTTCTTCCCCTTTTCGGTCGACCTAGCAAGGACTTGGTCTAGGCCAGCACCAAAAAGGAGGGAACCCTCAAAAGGGAGGCCACATAGACGGGTCTTAGATGAGCCATCCCCGTCCCAAGTTTTAACCCATAGGGCTCGCCGAGCCGAGTTTAGTAAGGCAGCAGACTTGGCGGTTGTGCGCACCGTCTCCACGGCCGCATCCGCTAGGTATGCAACAGCGCTGCCTACGACCTCCAATGAATCTAAGACCTCCTTAGACTTGGAAGTCTGGGAGATGTGGTCTATCAGCTTAGAGATCCACATGTCCGCATTTCTAGCGATGCAGGCTGAGGCCAACGCGGGGCTCATAGCCGACGCGTTGGCCTCCCAGGCCCTGCGCAAAATAGTTTCTGCCCTCCGATCCATCTGATCCTTGATGTTCCCAGTGTCTTCAAAGGAAAGATCGGATTGTTTAGAAACTTGTGCCAGGGAGGCGTCTAGCCTAGGAGTCTTGAAAAACTTCTCCTCATCCTCCTCAGTAAAGGGGCATCTACGCTTCCATGTTTTGTACTTTAGGAGCCTCTTCTCCGGATCCTTCCACTCCCTTAAGATAATATCTTTGAGTGCAGGATGTACCGGAAGAACCCTGGTCTGTGGTTTAATTAAGCCCCTATACATTTTGTCTTGGGCAGAGACCTGTGCCGTGGGCTCCTGAATCCCTTCAGAAGCGTAAACCGCCCTCAGTAGTCCCTCCATGTCATCGGCTGAAAAGATATGCCTGCTAGACCTGGAGTCCTCCCCCTCATCCTCCTCCTGGCTGTCCAACACACCCTCGTCCGAGAATCCCTGCCCATGGGATTCGGACTCATCCTCCTCCTCTGAATCCTGAGACTGGAGATACCTTGGGTTGTCTGCCCGCCGTCTAGACCCCCTAGAGGAAGCGGAGCCCTCCTGGGAGGAGGCGTCCTTGCTGGTGTGAGCCTCTGAATCCCTAGACTTAAGGGAGGACTGAAAGGCTTTCAGAGTGGACAGCATCTCAGTTTGTACTGTGAGAAACTTCTCCATTATCTGAGAGGTTTCCTTCCCTGTCAGCTTCTGTATACATTTAAAGCAGAAGGGTTTAGGATGATCTGGGGGTAATCTAGCATTACAGTTTCCACAACGCTTAGAGCGGGTGGAAGATTTCACGGGACGGCTGGCAACCCCAAGGGCAGTGGCATCGTCCCCTGAAACAAAAACATACAGGCATTACAATACAGCACTGTACCACCCAGAGGAGAAGAGTTGGGGTACCCTCCCCCATCTAAACCTCCGGCGGCCGGTCGGACTCACCCCCTGTGGTCTCCTCCATGGCCATGGACCCTGCGGGTCTCTCCTCACGTTCCATGCTGCTGGCACCAGTGAGCTTCTTCGGACAGCTAACACAGGCGAAGGCAGCCGGTCTGTGGGAGAAGTGGGCGCCTGCTCCTCCTGGATTTATGTCCCCGATTTGGCAAATCAGCTGTGAGGCTGAGGCTGTGGTTACCTCCATGCTGATACGGCCACCATTTTGCTGTAGACAGGAAATGACCCGAACTCTGAGCTCACTTCCTGTTCTGTGGAGGAAGTGATGTCATTCCTCCACCAAGCTCCAGGAAGATGGTGCCAAACCTCCCCAGAAAGCTGAGCACCTCTGCTGCAAAGGGGAGATACTGCCTCCAGCTGCACCAAGAACCCTCTGGATTGCTGGACCTGGAGTCTTCAGAGAGATACCCTGAGCCAAAAAGGGACACCAGGCTCCTTTTCTGCACGGCCACCGCACAGGTAAGGAGAGGAGAGGAAAATTGGCCCCTGAAGTTCTGGGTACACCACTGTACCCAGGGTCCTTCAGCGCTCAGGGGGGCTCTTCCAGTTTCTGCTGCCCCCCCTGAGGAAAATATAGGGGAACCCCCCAGGAAGGATGAGAACATCCTGCCAGACCTAGAGGCTTCCCAGGCATTAGGTCTGGCTCCCAGGGGGAGACCACCAGCCCCAGGCTTCGGGTCTAGGAAAAAATAACAAACGGTTTCGCTGTGGGGAAACACAATCAAAAACTGAGGAGCACGGGGAGGGGCGGGGGCTTTTAACCTCTTTGATTGTGTTTCCTGTCAGGTGGACCAGTCATCTCTCAGGGTGCCGTCCTGGAAGACGACTTGAGAAAAAGGAATTCCTTTCTGCTGTCATCGTGTTATGTTATTAACAATCAGCAATGAATGATCTGACCACTTGCCAACCGTCTCACGCCGATATAGGTTGGCAGAAGGGCTTTGCTGCGCAAAACCCTGTATGGGTATGTTGTACCCTTTAAGAGCCACTGGCGGGTGACCCGCGATCGCAGGCATGAGACCCAGCACAGAGATTTGTGTGTGTGTGTGTTGTAATATTGGGAGTTGTTTAACTCAAGTGTAGCACCCGCTAGCAAGACCAATCCACACCGGAAACTCAATTTCAGGGCTTTTTGACCCACTTTTATTAAAAAAAAGAAAATAAAGTGTCCATCAATAATTCCCACGCAGGGGTTTCAATTTCACAGCAGTAGTAGTAGTAAACGAAAAAATACCAAGCCACCTGGCTTTATGGCCAGCCGTACTGCCATTTGGGCTTTACCCTTCAGCCCTCTTGGCCATATAACAGAGATCACGGACTGTACCTCTTTTACTCTTCCTCACTGCTCATCCCACAGCTTTGGGCCCTCTGACTACCCCATGCAGACATGCATGCTTCTCCCTTGCTTGCCTGGACTGCTCGGGAGGGTGGAGCCCAGAACCGTGGTCAGGTGTCTACAAATAGACCAACGCACACCTGACCAGTCAGTGTGCTGGGGAATCCCAAAATCTGGACCCAGGACTGGGGATTTCATCCCACCCGGATCACTACGAAATCCCCGGGCTCCAGATCCCAAAACAGAATTTAGTAAATAATGAGGAAACTGAAAAGTCAGTTTCCTCCTAACGTTGCATGCTCACTGGAGCCCCTCAACCCGCCTGGTTGAAAATACTGGGTCCATACACTGGTGGGGTACCACACTACCACATATCCCCCCCCTGCACCCACCATAGCAGTTGGGACACCTCTGTGCTGGCCATCAGCTACGTAGACCAGACCCTTTTTTTGGGTGTGCTTCCAGGCACGCCCTACCCTGGATCGCAACGGGGTCCTACAGTTCTGTATCCTCAGCCTACCCCCTCTGTCCTTGGGGTTCCTGAGCTCACGTTTATTTTCTGGTGGCCCACCGCCTTTCCTGCTACTTCCTTTCAACTCAGTTTCCAGATTCCGTAGGGAACCTGCTTCAGACACTACACCTGATGAGGAACTACCTTTTCCCTCACTGGTACCTGTTTTCCCCATCACAAAAGGTCTCTTGGGTTTACCAACTCCTTTGCCTTTACCCTTGACCACCAACTCCCCAGAGTTCAAAATCTGTGTATCACGCTCATTTTCCAAGAAATTATTCATGTTCATATCAAGGCCATTATTTACACGAACATTGAGGAATACACCACCATTTCTCCAATTACCAATACTGTCAGTTCTTTCTTGCTCGGGATTTGTTAGGGCCAGGCCCAAGGAGGGACAACACACAGGTGAGCAGCTATCCCCTATGGGATCTTCACAAGGCTTCACTTCACCTGTTGTCCAAATCTGTGAGGGCAATTGTCCTAACAATTGACATTGAACAACGCATGACCTATTTTCACCAGTACCAAGCTTTGCCAGCTCACCCTTTTCCATGTCACGATTTTTGTTCCTCTCCATTCTATATTTGAGAGCGTCTCCGGGTACCCAAACTTGTACCTCTCTGCAGGTGATAGACCGAATCTCTGCTTTTGCCGTGTCCATATCTGGCCCTTCCTTCTTACGAGGTCTAGCGGGTGAGGCAGTATCCACACCATTTACTATACCCTGCTCAGCCGCACCTCGGACTGCACCAGCAGACATGTCTATCACATGTCTATCACCGAACCAGGCGGAGAGACCTCTGATGTCTCCAGCAGCCCCCTAGAGCACCTTCCGTACTGAACCGTATCCGGAAGCACTCTCACAGGGAACTGTGACATCACTTTCCAGACTATTAAGCACCATACCACCCAGTTCCACTGGTGATTAATGTTACCCAGCACCGCTTGCATTACCTGGCTCCACCCTTTGGTACCATGCAGCATTACCACATCTGACTGTAACAGAGGCACCCAGGTATACAAGGAATGTGCTTTCATCAGTCCAAGCAGTTCCACTAGCATATCTGTAAATTCTACACACTTCACATCAATATGCTAAACATTTTTGGGGACCTTTCCCTTATCAGAGACATAGAGGGGCTCATTCACTTCAGCGTGAGGGCCCACAACATTTAAGGGGGCCTCCACCTCACTGGAGGTATCCATCACCACCTGATGCTCCTCTGGAACACTGTTAGATGCAGGTCTCCCATTCATCCCCTCTAACTCACCAATAAGCCTCTGCAAGTCAAAATTCATTACCGTGTCACCTTGACACTTGACATTTAGCGGCTGGGTTGTGAGCACCACATCTGCCATGCATGCGCCCTGATCTGGTCCTTCCGACTGCAGGGAAACATCCCTTGCAGTGACCAACGCACCCTCAACCATCGGTCGCTCTGCAATCTCCCTGTCTGGCATAGCAATTGTATTCACACCCCTGTCGCCCAACATAGCCTTGTCTAACATGGCTAGCAATTGTTTGGCCCAAAGGTCCCAATCCATTGTGCTTCCATTATGAGGGCTCAGCAGCACCTCATCATCTGCTTTAGGAGGCACCTGGGATTCTGCAGCACAATCAATACCTTTGTCAGTTCTATATAAATCACATTTTGACAACATGCTTTTACTCTTTGCTAATGCTTCAAACAAGGCAGGCTGCAATACACCATCACCACCTTGCTTCTGGGGTGCTAACACACTCAGCTGTGTACCTTCAGCTTTGTCCAGTGGACTTAACCCTTTACCATCAGCATTCATAGACATAGCAGTGTTATAAGCTTTAACGGGCTGTTTTTGGTCAGTACACTCAGCACCCCGTGTACCGCTCAGTACACCACCCTTCCTCTCCAAAGGCATTATTTTGGACATTAGGGCGGCTTCACAGTTGTCCTGGGAAACCACGTGCCTCACCACTGCAGGCTCCTGGTAGGTTTCCCTGGGCATCTCTGTAGCACCAGTCACAAGGGAACCTGGCACACAAACTGTATTGGTCACCCCTAGGTTACCACTTCCAGCACTCTGGTGGATTACACCAGGCACACACAGAGTCCAGTCTTTGAGTTCTTAACCTTGCTGCAGGTTGAGCTTCAACCTGTGTCCAGGGCTGGACTGGGACAGAAATTTGGCCCTGGACTTCATCCAGACCCGCCCACTTAAATTTTGAGCACAGATTTTTTTTTTCCCATCAGCACCCCCTTACATCAGAGTGTCCCATCACCAGCCCCCTTACAACAGAGTGTCCCATCACCAGCCCCCTTACATCAAAGTGTCCCATCACCAGCCCCCTTACATCAGAGTGTCCCATCACCAGCCCCCTTACATCAGAGTGTCCCATCACCAGGCCCCTTACATCAGAGTGTCCCATCACCAGGCCCCTTACATCAGAGTGTCCCATCAGCAGCCCCCTTACATCAGAGTGTCCCATCAGCAGCCCCCTTACATCAGAGTGTCCCATCAGCAGCCCCCTTACATCAGAGTGTCCCATCAGCAGCCCCCTTACATCAGAGTGTCCCATCAGCAGCCCCCTTACATCAGAGTGTCCCATCAGCAGCCCCCTTACATCAGAGTGTCCCATCACCAGCCCCCTTACAACAGAGTGTCCCATCACCAGCCCCCTTACATCAGAGTGTCCCATCACCAGCCCCCTTACATCAGAGTGTCCCATCACCAGCCCCCTTACATCAAAGTGTCCCATCACCAGCCCCCTTACATCAGAGTGTCCCATCAGCAGCCCCCTTACATCAGAGTGTCCCATCACCAGGCCCCTTACATCAGAGTGTCCCATCACCAGCCCCCTTACATCAGAGTGTCCCATCGCCAGCCCCCTTACAACAGAATGTCCCATCGCCAGCCCCCTTACAACAGAATGTCCCATCGCCAGCCCCCTTACAACAGAGTGTCCCATCGCCAGCCCCCTTACAACAGAGTGTCCCATCACCAGCCCCTTTACATCAGAGTGTCCCATCAGCACCCCCTTACATCAGAGTGTCCCATCAGCACCCCCTTACATCAGAGTGTCCCATCAGCACCCCCTTACATCAGAGTGTCCCATCAGCACCCCCTTACATCAGAGTGTCCCATCAGCACCCCCTTACATCAGAGTGTCCCATCAGCACCCCCTTACATCAGAGTGTCCCATCAGCACCCCCTTACATCAGAGTGTCCCATCAGCACCCCCTTACATCAGAGTGTCCCATCAGCACCCCCTTACATCAGAGTGTCCCATCACCAGCCCCCTTACATCAGAGTGTCCCATCACCAGCCCTCTTACATCAGAGTGTCCCATCACCAGCCCCCTTACATCAGAGTGTCCCATTACCAGCCCCCTTACATCAGAGTGTCCCATTACCAGCCCCCTTACATCAGAGTGTCCCATCAGCAGCCCCCTTACATCAGAGTGTCCCATCAGCAGCCCACTTACATCAGAGTGTCCCATCACCAGCCCCCTTACATCAGAGTGGCCCACTGAGCCATCGGCCCACTGGGAAACTCCTGGTAGTCCCGATGGCCAGTACATGCCTGCCTGTGTCTCCCCACTACTCAGGGTAGCACACTGCAGCAAGTCAATTTTTAAACCTTCTGCTGATCTCCCAGCCGGATATACTCCCACTTCACTGGAATCAGTCCCACAAACTGCAAGAGTCTTACCATAACCTGTAGCAGGTAACTGGGTCTTCATTTGAGTACGTTGTCTCTCCTTTATCACACTTTTAGCGGGCAACTCTCCCTGGTTGCCATGGAACGAAACTGCAGCAGACACTTCTGACTCCTTAGCACCCCCTGCAAACACAACAGGTACATCCTCACTGTTGCCAGAGGTGACTGAAAACACGTTTGCACAAAAATCTGGGCTTGCGGACAAAGACTTCTGCCCAGTAACCACATCTCCAGGCATGTTCCATAACCTGGGACAAGAAAAAATTCCATGCTCCAGTTGACCACATTCCAGGCATGGTACATTTCTGCACATATCTTTAGTGGGACGCCACTCCACATCTCCACTGTAGCTCCTCCTTCCAGTTAACACCCATTTCTTGTTGCTAAGGGAGATGGCACTCTTCCAGCTGTACTTTGACTCTCCCAAATGCAGCGATTTTGCACTCCTTGAAGCATTGTTGTTTTCACCTTGCCACAATCCTCTGCAGGCAATACTTTTCTCATGTGGTGGTCTGCAGCCTTGAAATTACCACTGTTTCTACGGGGAACCACATACCTCTCCAACTTCCGTTCAGCATGCTGATCCCTCCTGGCACACAAATCAGGCTTCCCAAACATTGTTGTAGACTTTTGTCTGGCCATGTCACTTTGTATTGGAGAGAGAGACAATGGGCACAACATGACCCCACTCACCGCACCGCAAACAGCGCTCTTGCTTCAGAGCCTTAATAGGGCTTCCCCAATTGCATCCTCTTTCAAACTTAGGCTTCCGCACATTCATAGCTGGCCTGCTTGCACCAGCGTTGTCAGGGGCAACAACATGCACGTCCCCTTTAACTGGGGTTGGTATAGCAAAAAAAGTCTGCAATACTCTCCAGCAGGCTCAAACCCTTGCTTCATCTTTGCAGTCTCTCCACCAGACTTTTGCACCATCCAGCAAAAAAATGTAACACTGTCACTTTAAAGCAAGTTGCTTTTCTCTTCGTGCAAGCTCTTCTCACCTGCACACCAGTGGCGGAATTATAGGGGTCGCGAAGATCGCTATGGCGACCGGGCCCCTTGAGGGCCCCCTGTACTCTTCGATAGGAGGGGAGGCTGAGAGGAGCTCCCCGATCATCAGCCGAACTGAAATCTGCACTGTGCGGGAGCTCCTCACATTAGCCTAAGTAAAAGCACAGTGTGTGCTCTTTGTCTCCCCCTAGAGTGCAGTACCCGGCAGGAAAAGCAAAAGTAAATGTCTGGCGTTTTTTTTTTTTCTAAGACTATCTACTGTGTTTGTCTTTATATGTATGTGTGTGAGCATGCTTGTATGTGTGTGTGCGTGTGAGCATGCATGTATGTGTGTGAGCATGCGTGTATGTGTGTGTGCATGTGAGCATGCTTGTATGTGTGTGTGTGTGAGCATGCATGTATGTGTGTGTGTGTGAGCATGCATGTATGTGTGTGTGAGCATGCATGTATGTGTGTGAGCATGCGTGTATGTGTGTGTGCATGTGAGCATGCTTGGATGTGTGTGTGCATGTGAGCATGCATGTATGTGTGTGTGCGCGTGTGAGCATGAATGTATGTGTGTGTGCGCGTGTGAGCATGCATGTATGTGTGTGTGAGCATGCTTGTATGTGTGCGAGAGCATGCATGTATGTTAGGGTTGCCACCTGTACGGGAATGACACGGACAGTCCAGGTTTCTCTCCTTCTGAAATCCGGACACAGCAGCATAGGTCCCAGTGAGTGTGGGAAGTGGGTGTTCATACCTCCAGCCCACCAGCAGCATAGCCCCCCCTCCTGTAGTTACTGTACTCCGTCCTGTGTCCCGGCAGCAGCACGTCCCCCCCCTCCTGTCGCTGGATAGTGATACACACTCTCCAACATTACCTGCCCCTCCCTACGGCTCCTGTCCTGTGTGGCTTCACTGGTGAGCATTCCCCTCCATCCACCTGTCTTAAATGCGTTCTCTCTCGCCAGCAGCACACTCCCCCGGGCCCCCCCTTCCCCTGCTTCAGTAGGGCTAATGATTTTTGGCAGTTTCACTGCCACTGGTGAATGGTGACAGTGGTGAGTCGGACCTGGTCACTGCGGTCAAGCCAGCCGTGGTTTCCAAATGCACGGTCTAGCCAGCTGACAAAAAAAAAACCCCTGTGCTCCTATTACAATCAGTACGGTAATTGCAGTAACATCACACCGCTCTATGACTCACCCTCCCTACTAAACATAAAGCGCTGCAATAGCGAATCAGATAGGAGCTGGAGGAGCTACAAATGGCAAGAAGACGGAGAGCTGAGGAGCAAATACACTCATCTAACCCAAGTGGCAGGAGGTTTGGGCTGTAAGATTGGGACAGCTGGCTGTGTCTATAGTGCAATTAAAATGCAACATGAGCAGATTGTTCCAATTAATAGTTCTACCTAACTTCATTTATATCTGTTATACATATTGGGCTATTAATTGCAGCTGTGCATGTCTTGCATCCATGCAGATTTACAACTGAATCATATCTATAGCTATTTACCTATAATTACAGCTGTGCATGCCTGTGATCAATAGGCAACATCAGCATTTATAGATCCTATTTATCTATTTCATTA